>NC_069685.1:7472500-8097500 GCF_023699985.2 Odocoileus virginianus | reverse complement strand
ACACGGTCTAGAGACTGAACAACAGGATTAATCTGAATTCTTTACAGAACAAGTTTGGGTACAAGCTGATCATTAAAAGGAAAATTTTATATATTTAACAAATGTCCAATTTCCTGGCTCAATTTATTTCCGGATATCATTGGGCTTCCCAGGTGGTGCTAGTGGTGAAGAATCCATCTGCCAATGCAGGAGACATAAGAGATGTGGTTCATTCCCTGGGTTGGGAAGATTCCCTGGAGGAAGGCATGGCAAGGCACTCCAGTATTCTTGCCTGGAAAATCCCTATGGTCAGCAGAGCCTGGTGGGCTACAGTCCATAAGGTTGCAAAGTCGGACATGACTGAAGCGACTTAGCACGCACACGTTAATAGGTAATAGTATCCCTGGTTAAAGATGGCATAGTAAAATCAATTATTTCCCTCCTCTCTCCCATGATGCCCCAAAGAAACATTTAATGTATCAAAATACAAATACATTTACATATTTAATGAAACAAAGATTCCCACAACTTTCAATAACTTTGAAGAATATGTGACAGAAACAATAAAATTCAGACCAAATGAGAGAATGCCTAAAGCGGACACAAACTCCATCAGCTCTGAGACAAAGATACAGATATGTCTGAAAGGAAGAATCGTAGTCCTGAAACACCTCTCCAGGGAGCTTGGAAGGGAGTGACAAGACTTATGTGTGTGGACGATACAAAAGAGAGGCGCAAAAAAGTCAGTGAGAAACCACAGTTCACACCACACCTCAGAACTGCAGCTGAGGCAGAGCTGAAGGCAGGAAGATTCCTGTCCGTCTTGCGTGCTGACTGCGTCCACCTTGTCCCAGTGTCCGCGAGAGTCTCCATCACTGCGAGCATCAAAGCATTCCAAAAATCCCCTCAGCTCTAATGTTCCTAAATCATCTAAATCTGGTCAGAGATGAAGCTCTCTGTATAATCTATCTTGGGGAACAATTCCTCTCTACCCAACAATTCCTATCTAACAATTCCTCTCAACTTAAGAACAAGTTGTTTGCTCCTTTAACCTTTGTATTTTGGGAGCAGACAACTTGTTTTTAAGTTTCAGAGGTCCACAGGTAGAGAGGAATTGATAAGCGTAAGTTAAGACATTTCCATTCCAAAGGGAGAAAAAGGAAAGAAAAAAAAAAACATGGTGTTTTTGAAATCCAGCTGGATAAACTCCATTAGATTCTAGGGCTGGAAATAATCCTCTGCGGTTTGCAGCTCCAGCCTCTGAACCATCTTTCCTTTTTCATGAAGGGTGGCATGGAGTTGTAGCTGAATAGTTTGATCAGTCTCTCCTGCCTATAAACATCTGGGTGTCCGGCTGCCTGCTTTCATTCCAAACTGTCTTTGTTCCTCTTCAGTGCAAGCTGACAGTGTTCTCCTGGTATAAACTTCTCAAGAGTCTGGCAATTCTCTCATGTAGGTTATGGAGATTCACTCCATTAAAACAAGAAGCTTCTCCACACATCTTTTTCTGGAAAATCTCATAACCAAGATGACTAAAAGGTTCACATATTTTTTTCTCTTCACAAAACCTTTGTGTGACTGAACTCTCTTTTTTCATCTTTTTGATGTATCAGCAAAAGACAGTCCAGTTACATTTTCAGCTTTTCCTTGAGAGCATGTTTTCCTGATGGTGAACCTTGTTAATTTGAGTATCTTTCAAAACTGGAATGAATTTAGAATTCCCCAAATCATTTAGTCTTGTTTCCTTTTATTTATTTATTTATTTATTTTACCAGTTTCCCCCTCAATTTATAAATAGCAAATAGTAACAATGTTGCACTTTCAACTCTGCTTGGAAATCTCCTCAGCTCAAGGTCATAGTTAAAACATCCTACTTTCCACATAACCGTAGAACACAACTCCACTGAACTTTCTGCCACTATAGAACAAAGATCTCCTTTCCCCTAGTTTCCAATAACATGTTCATTTCCTTCTGAGCCCTCAGTAACAGCAACTTTAATGTTCACATTCTTACTAATAACACTGTGATTTGGGTAGCCTCTAAAGTGACTTGGGATTTCTCTCTGTTCTTCATTTCCCTCTGAGTTCTTATTAGCAGAATCATTAGCATCCATAATTCTACTAACAGCCTATTGAAGGCTATCCAGGCTTTTCCTATCAAAGTCCTCAGTGTTCTAACCTCCACTTGCCCAATTCTACATTTTTAGACAATCTTTACCAGTTGATATTCAACTAGAGAAGCAGATCTGGTAAGATATATATATATATATATACACACACACATATATATATAAACACACACACACATACATATATATATCTTAAAGTTTGGAATCCATGGGATTCTCCAGACAAGAATACTGGAGTGGGTTGCCATTTCCTTCTCCAGGAAATCTTCCCAACCCAGAGGCTGAATGAAGGTCTCTTGCATTGCAGGCAGATTCTTTTACCACTGAGCCACCAGGGAAGTCCCCTATATATTCATGTATATCTTACATATGTGTTTGTGTATGTGTGTGTGTGTGTATGCTCTGCTCAGTCATGTCTGACTCTGCAACCCCAGGGAATGTATCCCACCAGGCTCCTCCATCCATGGAATTTTCCAGGCAAGACTACTGGAGTGGGTTGTCATTTACTTCTCCAGGGGATCTTCCTGACCCAGGGATCAAACCCGGGTCTCCCGCATTGCAGGCAGACGGTTTATCATCTGAGCCACCAGGGAAGCTATTGTAAAGAATTAGCTATATAATTGTGAGGAGTGGTTAGGCAAGTCCTAACTCTACAGAGCAGGCCATCAGGAAGGGCAGGCTGAAATTCCTGGGCACAGGATGAAGTTACTATTCACATTCTGCATTTCTACTTCAGAGAAGCCCCAGATCTTTTGTATTAATAAAGGTTTGTCATCTGATAGTATCAGGCCTGCCCAGATACAGATAATCTATCTTACTTAAAAACAGCCAATGATGTACTTCACCTTATCTATAAAATACGCTTGCAACAACATCTAGATTAGTGTTTGACTGAATTAGTAGGAAACCTTGAAAGTAGTTTCAAAAATCATAAGATATAATTTTAAATTTGGGAGAAGTTTGAGAGGAGAAGTAAAGGGAAGTTTAAATGTGATAATTTTCTCATTATACTGGTAATGTGTCAGTAGAGAATTTCTACCAATTGGCAAAATCTTTAAGTGTTATGCTTAAATTTCCTTTTGTAAAATTAAGGTAGAGTTGACATATAACAATGTTTTAGTTTCAGGTGTACAACATAATATTCAAAATCTGTATACACTGTAGATTTGGATGCTGGGAAAGATTGAAGGCAGGAGGAGAAAGGGACGTCAGAGGAAGAAATGGTTGGACGGCATCACCAACTTGATGAACATGAATTTGAGTAAGCTCTGGGAGACGGTGAAGGACAGGGAAGCCTGGCGTGCTGCAGTCCATGGGTTGCAAAGAGCTGGACACAACTGAGTGACTAAACAACAATAACATTGTAGAAATGATCATAACAATAAGTCTAGTTATTCTCTGTCACCATATAAAGTTACAAAATGTGCAATACAAACTGTTATACATGCTGTACATTATATCCCCGTGACATTTATTTTACAACTGGAAGCTTGTACCTCTTGATCCCCTTCATCCATTTTGCCCAGCCTCTCTCCCTTCTAGCAACCATCATTCTATTGTCTATATTCATATAGAGTTTGCTTTTGTTATGTTTTGTTTGTTCATTTGTTTCAATTGTTAGATTCTACATTTATGTATATTCATATTTCTCTGGCTGATTAATTTCACTTAGCATATTTTCACACTCAAGGTCCATCCATGTTGTCTCCAAAGGCAAAATGTCATTCTAAAATATGGCTGTGTGTGTATGTATAGATTGTGTGTATGTATAGATCCATAACATATCTTCTTTATTCATACATCCATTAGTGGTCATTCAGGTTGCTTCCATAGTTTCACTGTTATGAATAATGCTGCAGTGAACACAGGGCTGCACATGCAAATTAGTGTTTTCATTTTCTTTGGATAAATACCCAGAGCGTAATTGTTGGATTACACAGGCCACACATGCCAAGTCACTTTAGCAGAGTCCGACTCTGGATCTTCCTGACCCAGGGATCGACCTGTATCTCTTATGTCTCCTGCATTGGCAGGCGGGGTCTTACAACTAGTGCCGCCTGGGAATCCTGGATTATACGGAAGTTCTATGTCTAGTTTTGTGAGGAACCTCTAAACTGTTTTCCATAGTGGCTGCACCAATTTACATTCTTATCAGTTTCAGTCTGTGTGTGTCTTTACATATGAAGTGAACCTCTTGACACCATATAAATTGTTATAATTTTATACATTCAAAGTCTATGTCTTTTGATTGGAGAATTTAGGTCATTTGCATTTAAAGTAATTATAGGCCTCTATGTATTACTGCCACTGTAAAATTATTTTTGGCTATTTTGCATTCCTTTCTTCTTCTCTTGCTCTCTTCTGTTGTGACTTGACAATTTTTTTAGTGCTATGTTCAGATTCCATCCTCATCTTTTCTGTATCTACTTAATATTTTGTTTTGTGGTTACATTACATGCCTGCTCAGTCATGCAGTCATGTCTGGCTCTTTGCAACTCTATGGACTGTAGCTCTCTAGGCCCTTCTGTCCATGGAATTTTTCAGGAAAGAATATTGGAATGGGTTGCCATTTCCTCCTCCAGGGGATCAGAGGTCCACATGTAACAACCTATATATTTAGCAGTCTATTTTAAGTTGATACTAAGTTAAGTTTGGACACATTCTAAAACTATAATTCTACCCACTCAGCATTTTATGTTTTTGATGTCACATTGTACATTTTATTGAAATTATAGTTGTGTATTATTTTTACTACATTTGTCTTTTAACCATCATACTAGCTTAATGAGTGATTTGTTCAGTAACTTTACTATATATTTTCCTTTACCAGTGAGATTTTTATATCCATATGCTTTCTTGTTAGACTAATTAGTGCTTTTTCTTTCACCTTAAAGTTCTTTCAACATTTCTTATCAGACTGGTTAGTAGTGGTGAACTTTAACTTTTGCTTGTCTGGAAAACTCCCTTTTTTATATCTGAACAATAACACTGCCAGATAGTTTCCTTGGTGGAATTTTTTTTTTTTTTTTTTTTTTGCTTTTAGCACATTCCTCCCTTCTGTCTTACAGAGTTCTCACTAAAAAGACTGCTTATGGTCTTACACAGTTTTCCTAGCATGTAGCAAGTTGTTTTTCATCTTATTGGGAACTCTCTGGGCTTCTTGGATCTGGATGTCTGTTTCCACGGTAGGAAAGTTTTCAGCCATTATTTCTTCACATACATTTTTTGTCCCTTTTTCTATGTTTTCTCTTTCTGAGATTCCCATAATGCAATTGTTCTGTTTGATTTTGTCCCATAGGTCCATTAAACTATCTTCACTTTTTAAAACTTCTTTTTTCTTTTTTCTGTTTGGGTAAGTTCCACTGCCCTGTTCTTCAGATTACTGATCCTTTTTTTCACTTCATTTAATCCGCTCCTGAAACCTTCCAGTGTATTTTTTCAGTTCAGTTATAGTCATCTTCACCTCTGTGACTTCTCTTTGGAACTTGTATTTTCTAACTCATTGTAGAAGTTCTCTCTCTGTTCATCCATTCTCCCCCAAGACAAATGAGCATCCTTATGATCATCACTTTTAACTCCTTTTCTCTAATTATCCTTTTTTAAAAGACATTTATTTTATATAGGAGTATAATTGATTAACAACATTGTGTTAGTTTCAGGTGTAAAGTAAAGCAATTAAGTTATACATATGCATGTACCTATTATTTTTCAAATTCTTTTCCCATTTAAGTTATTATAGAGTATTTAGTAGAGATTCCTGTGCTATATTTGTTGGTTTTCTATTTTAAATATAGCAGTATGTACACATCAATTCCAAACCCAAACTCCTGAATATTCAGGAATTAAGAGGAGAGGCATGCCTTTCCCAGGGTTGAGGAATCTAGGCATGTCCTTCGTTAGTTTTTTCAATACGGTGATAATTACCATCTTCCTTTTTATGAACCATATGGTAAAAGTGATTGTTTATCACCTTGTTTTGTAAGTCTGGAATTTTAATCTTTATCTTTGCTAAGACTACCTTGTAAGACAGTATATATGCCCACACCATGTTGATTAAAATACCTTTGCTCCATCAGAGCTCGGGTCCCCTGTCTTTCTTTCTTTCTCTTCCTCTCTTTCTCTTCCTCTCTTTTTCTTTATCTCTCTATTTCTGGCTGATTCCCTTGAATGCAAAAGCCAGCGGCATAACCCAGGGAATATTAGCCTTTTTCCTTCTTTCACTCTCTCATTGTCGACTCCAGACCACCAGGTTCCGGTCCAATAAAGGACCAACAATAAACAAAGTGAAAAGACAATCCACAGAATGGGAGAAAGTGGTTACAAATGATGCAACCAATAAAGGATTAGTCTCTGTTAGGGAAATTAAATGAATAGTCTTGTTTAGGCTTCAGAGACAAAGCAGGACAGGCCTCTGACCTTGCTTCTAACCTGCCTGGACACTGCCCTGACTGGGAGTGACTGCCTGCTGTGAGGGCAAGACTTGCAGGACCTTAGGTGAGATTGGAGGAGAAATCTTGAGATTGTTGAGACCCTGGAGGGGGCCTGGCCAGCCACCCCCAAGCTTAACTATATTCCAAGTTTTACACAACAAAACAAACAGCATTAAAATGAAACCAGAGCTGCAATTTGGTCACAGATTGATGGTGATATCAATTTTTGACCTTCCCAGGATTATAAGCAGGAACTCAGAACTTCAGTCTTTGAAGTCTCACCCACTGAGCAGTGTGCTGCCTGGGATCAGTTCCCAGTTGGGACTCCAGCGCTGTTTAAGTCTGGATGTTGGTCAAAATCCAGTTTAGTGACGTATCCTCTGCTCTTTGTTTACTCCTTTCTTTTAATGTTAGTATGTTAAAATTAGGCTAGATAATTCTCTAATAAATGTCTGTCTTATTCATTTGTATATAATGAGTCACTTATTTTGTTAACAAACCCTCTGAACTGGAAACAAAAGTGAAAAGTTTCAGCAAAACAGTCTCCAAAATTTAGAAGCAGCTCATGTGGCTCACTATCAAAAAACAAACTACCCAGTCAAAAAAATGGGCAGAAGATCTAAACAGACATTTCTCCAAAGAAGACATACAGATGGCCAAGAGGCACATGTACAGATGCTCAACATCAATAATTATTAGAGAAATACCTATCAAAACTACCAGATATTACTTCATGCCAGTCAGAATAGCCACCATCAAAAAACCTACCAACAACACAGGCTGGAGAGAGCGTGGAGGACAAGGAACTGTTACAGCAAGGGAACCGCTGATGGGAATGTGAGTGGGTAGGGCCACTATGGAAAATAGCATGGCGTTTCCTTAAGGAACTAAAAACAGAGCTGTCATATAAACCACCAAGTCCACTTCTGTGCATATACAGTTCAAAAGGATATATGCACCCCAATGTTTATTGCAGTGCTGCTTACAATAGCCAAGATATGGAAGCAACCTAAAATCCACAGAGAGATGGATGGATAAAGAAGGTATGGCACATATACACAACGGAATACTGCTTTTAACTCTTTATTAAGTAATTTACTCATCTTCATTTCATTAAGGACTTTTTCCTGAGATTTTAGTTTGTTCTTTCATTTAGAACATAGTTCTCTGTTTCCTTATTTTGTCTGACTCTGTTTGTTTCTATGTATTAAGTGAAATAGCTGGCTCTCCCAGTCTTGAAGGATTTATCCGGGAAGACCGGGGAGGTATGTTCCTCTCAGTTGTCTGTGCCATGCTCTAGGGGCGGCAGCCTTCCAAAAACTGTCTCTCCAATTTTCTCAGCCCCATGGCATTCAGAGTTAGGCGTTTAAGGGGAATCTCATAAATGGCCTGTGATACCCCTTGGCTTTAGCCAGGCCATAGGGCAGTGCCAAGCCAGGGCACACCAACCTGTTGGTTTTGATAGGGCTTTTGGTAGGGTGGTCCAGGGCCAGGGAAACCCTGCCTGTTGGCTTGGTGAGGCTGAGGGAGGGCACCAGAAAGCAGAGGGCCTGCTGGCACTGGCAAAATAAAAGGAGAGTGTAAAACATCACTCACCAGGGTCTCTGTCCTCAGAGAGAGTTCCAACGGACCCCTGCATCTGTGGCAGATGCTCCAAGATTAGCAGATTAATCTCCTACACATATGAATCTAGGCACTTTTCAAACTGCTGAGTTTTCTCTGGGTCCCAGAGCAAGTGAGTCTTACACTAGTCATTTAATAGCAGAATCTCCATTTCCCACAGCCCTTTTGGTTTCTTGGATGTAAGCGTCATTGGTTTTCAAAGCCAAACATTTGAGGGCTTCTCTCTGATACAGGTCTCAAGGTTTAGGGCATGTAATGTGGAGGTCAAATCCCTTGATCCACAGGGAGAAACTTCGTATTTGTGAAATCCTTCCCGATTATGGTTTGCTGCACCAAGGGTGTGGAAGGATGGTAGCCTGCATCTCTGCCTCTCCTACCTATCTCACTGTGACTGTGGCCCTTTTATCCTTTATGTGGAAGGAGATTTTCAGCTACTTTTCAAGCATTTTTCAGAGGGAATTGTTTAATATATAGTTGTATATTTGGTGTGTCCATGGGAGAAGGTGAGTTCAGGAACGTCCTACACTGCCATCCTGAATTGCTCCTCCTAAATTTCTTAAGTGAAAGTGTCAGTCACTCAGTCATGTCTGACTCTTCGCAATGCCATGGACTGTAGCCCACCAGGCTTCTCTGTCCATGGGATTCTCCAGGCAAGAATAATGAGTGGGGATAATCCCCTTCTCTAGGGGATCTTCTCGACCCAAGGATCTAACCCAGATCCCCCACTGCAAGCAGATTTCTTAAAGTGCTCTTTGTGCTGTGATGTGCTCAGTCGCTCAGGCGTGTCCGACTCTATGCGACCCCATGGACTGTAGCCAGCAGGCTCCTCTGGCCATGGTGCTTCTCCAGGCAAGAATCCTGGAGAGGGTTGCCATGCCCTCCTCCAGGGGATCTTCCCAACCCAGGGATCCAACCCAGGTCTCCTGCATTGGCAGGTGGGTGCTTTAGCATCTGAGCCACCAGGGAAGCCCCAAAGTATTCTTTTAAAATACCCAAAACACTGGAGGATAATTTCTAATAAAGCTAAATTCCTGTTAAGTAGCACACATAGTTTTTAGTCAGACACATTGCTTCATCTAACAATTTAAAGGTTTGGTTACCAGTGAAAAGGGGAACGATCACACACACATATATATTTATGGTGTTTTCACCCCATTCTCTAAATGAATTAATGGCATTTGGGGAAAAAACTCTCATGAGATACTTTTTACAAATATATAAATATCACTTTTTCTCTCATATATATTTTATGGTATTTCCCAAATCTAAGTAAACAGTTAGCAATCAAGTTATCTAGTAATTGAATTTGGGAGAAAAGTGATGTTTAACGATATATTTCTTACATTTGAAGTTGGGCAAGCAGCAAAATTTCAGTGTTTTATGTATGTTGTTTCTTAGAAATATAAGACAACTTGGGTTATTTCCCCTTGGGTTTTCCCCAAAAGAGCAAGATTAATTGCTGGAATCAAGATAAGCTTACATAATTTATAAATGTGTATGTGGTCCACTGTGCTGTATTTAATTTCTTTCATGGGATAACAAGCTTAAAGGATAAAGTAAATTAGGGACCTGCTATCTCTCTATTTTAATGGGGCTTTAAAGAAGATTTTATTTAAAAAATTAAATGGAAATTAAAGAAAAACATATTAGCAGGGACGAAGAGCAAATGGATTGGCAAAAATAATATACAGATTGTTTTTAGTGTTCCATGGCAAATTGACAGCAGATATTAGTTAAATTGATAACAAATATGAGCCTAACATATGGTATTGCCTTGAGAGAAAGGGGGAAATGTTAATTTAATGTAGTTCAGAAAACACATTGAGATAATCTTCAGAAATAGTACAAAGTAAAGGAGATAGATGAATATGACTAAATAAAAATTAAGAACTACTGTTTACCAAAAGACCACTTCCTCCTTAATCTCCACTTCCTTTTGGATTGAAATACACTTTATAAGCACAATCTAACAACATGACATATAATACACTGTGATTGTATCACAGTTACAATGTGCATTTTTTACCCTGAAGCACAGTTATGAGATTTTGGGGGTAATCAGCTCCTCCTTATGAAAAATATAACCTGTACACAAGCCTTCAGGAGCACTTCTGTTCTGCATTTCAGTGTAGTCTTCTTCTTGGCCTAAAAACTAGCACCCACTATATATAAGTGACTGAGAGAATGGTGGCTAAGAGATCAACACGGCTGTCAAAGTAGGGTAATCTCTATTCTTGCAAAAGTTCATGTAAACGTGTGCATGTCTGTCAGTAACATGTACTTATACAAATGCCTCAAGTCAGTTCAGTTCAGTTGCTCAGTCGTGTCCGACTATTTGCGACCCCAGGGACTGCAGCACGCCAGGCCTCCCTGTCCATCACCAACTGCCAGAGCTTGCTCAAACTCACATGCATCGAGTCAGTGATGCCATCCAACCATCTCATCCTCTGTCGTCCCCTTCTCCTCCTGACCCCAATCTTTCCCAGCATCAGGGTCTTTTCCAATGAATCAGTTCTTTGCATCAGGTGGCCAAAGTATTGGAGTTTTAGCTTCAGCATCAGTCCTTCCAATGAATATTTAGGACTGATTTCCTTTAATATTGACTGGTTTGATCTCCTTGCAGTCCAAGGGACTCTCAAGAGTCTTCTCCAACACCACAAATGCCTCAGTTTCAAAACTGACTACTTAACAGAGGACATAGAATATATATAGTTATTCCTTTTCATTAATTTTATTTTTATTGACATATAGTTGGTTTACAATATCATGTTAGTTTCGAAGTGAAAGACAGTGTGAGTCATTCAGTCATGTCTGACTCTTTGAGACACCATGGGCTGTAGCCCACCAGGCTCCTCTGACCATGAAATTCTTCAGGCAAGAATACTGGAGTGGATAGCCATTCCCTTCTCCAGGGAATCTTCCTGAACTAGGGATAGAACCCAGATCTCCTGCATTATAGGCAGATTCTTTACCATCTGAGTCATCAGAGAAGCCCCATGTTAGTTTCAAGTGTCCAGTAAAGTGATTCAGTGATTACAGATTCTTTTCCCTTATGGGTTATTATAAAATATTGAGTATAGTTTCCTATGCTATTAAGTATGGCATATGCTTATCTATTTCATATGTAGTAATGTGCACATATTTTAATCCTATGACTAACTCCTAATTTATCCCTCCCCTATCCTTTATCTTCAGTAACCATAGTTTGTGTTCCATGTCTCTGAGTCTATTTCTATTTTGTGAACAAATTCCATGTCTGTTTTTTTTTATTCCACATATAAGCAATGTCATATGATATTTGTCTTCCTCTGTCTGGCTTACTTCACTTAGTGTGAAGGTCTATCCATGTTGCTTCAAAAGGCATTATGTCATTCTTTTTAAAGACTGAGAAATATTATATATTTATCATATATATACCATATATATATAAGTCAGCTCTTCACATCAGTTCCCCAAAGTATTGGAGATTCAGCATCAGTACTTACAATTAATATTCAGGATTGATTTCCTTTAGGATTGACTTGTTTGCAGTCCAAGGGACTCTCAAGAGTCTTCTCCAGAACCATAGTTCAATAGCATCAACTCTTCAATGCTCAGCTTTCTTTATGGCCCAACTCTCACATCCATACATGACTACTGAAAAAATCATAGCTTAGACTATATAGACCTTTGTCAGCAAAGTAATGTCTCTGCTTTTTATATAATTATCAAGTTTTCTCATTTGCACATTTGATATACCAGATATCTAATTTCAAAACTTTGAAAGTGTGTTCATCACTCAGTCATGTCAAACAATCTGCGACCCCATGGACTTGCAGCTCGCCAGGCTTTTCTGTCCATGGAATTCTCCAGGCAAGAATACTGAAGTGGGGAGCCATTCCCTTCTTCAGGGGAATCTTCCTGGCCCAAGGATAGAACTTGGGTCTCTTTACCAACTGAACCACCATTGATAACCAAAATTAATACATTAAACCAGCCAAATGGTGGTTAAAAATATGATAATAATAAAAAAGGATAAGATAAATTATACAGCCTAAATTTGGGGTCAAAATGGTAAGTTGCAGGGTCCTGATTTAATGGTTGTCTTAACTATTGCCTGTGTTTAGAGTAACTTATTACCATTGGGTAGTAACACAAAAACTTTCATGAGTTCACAATTTTTAGCTGTATTGTTACTCTCTACATTCCCTCATAATAGGCTAACACTGTTTCTCTGATGATTTATCCTCAAATCTGGAATCTTGATTCAAATATTTGAAGGAGAAATTTACGTTTCAAGTAGCATCAACATGTTTTACTTAGGATATCAGTTGGAACTAAAAAAGGGAGTATCTCTTTTTTTTTTCCTAAGAAATACAGCTGCCCATTAATTTGGGTTGTAAAATGATCTGTTACTGATCTGGTTTTAAAAAAATATTCCCCCTGTACTCCCATAAGATTTGGATCATTGTTACAAACTAAAGAATGTTTTCTATTCTCCATAATATTGGCATGAGAGTGTTTTTCCTGCCCATCCCAAATTTTTGACATTTTATCTAACTTCCAGAGAAATAACCAAGGACTAAAAATTGAGAAAATTATAAAAATTATTACATTCTGACAAGCAATATTTTGGATAAACTTACTGTTACTAAATTAAAATACTAAAAGTGCAGTTTAAAGACTGCTTTTCTTTTTTAGCTGTCATGAGAAATCTGAAATGGGCCATTCATGCCCTCTTATTTAGTGACTCCTGTAACTCCTGAGATATACTTGTGAGAAAGTGAAAGTGAAGTCGCTCAGTCGTGTCCGACTCTGTGCGACGCCAGGGACTGTAGCCTACCAGGCTCCTCCGTCCATGGGATTTTCCAGGCCGCTGTCTTTAAAGAGGATTTAATTCTTGTGCAGTTAAACACAATGGATTCTTCATGTCAAGCTGACTGGCCCATGAATCTATATTGCTAATATGCGCCATTCAAAGGAACTAGCTGCCTAAATATAAATAATATTAAACTTTTAATGGCAACCCACTCCAGTACTCCTGCTTAGAAAATTCCATGGATGGAGGAGCCTGGTGGGCTGCCATCCATGGGGTCGCAAAGAGTCGGACACGACTGAGCGACTTCACTTTCTTTCTTTCTCTGAACAATAACAAAGATACGTGTCAAAGATATATTTGCTTCTTTAAAAAGTGACTGATGCAGTGTGTCGTTTTACTGGACAGTAAATCGCACAGGCATGGGGAAAACTTGAGAAATTGCTATAGCAAACTGAAATAGAATTTCTTACATGGCACTAAAACCTTAATTTTAATAATCTCTGGAAGTAGCTGAAGAAAATAATGGGTCTTACACTTATTCTTTATTAACTTCACAGTTATAGATTTCATGTTAAAAATTCAAATTAAAGACATACATTCTTCTAAATTGTACATATAAATGTATTTCCATGAGGTATTTATTTTAGTAGAACATTTCATTAGAGAAATTCAAGGCCAAATATACTGCCTTAAAATCTTTTAAAATAAAGTCAGGATAATGAGTAATAATTCCTTAGAATCAAAATTATGAAGCCTGAGGATAGTTTATATTTTACACTTATTAAGTGAAATTCACATGTTGCCAAAATGTTAACTCCCCAAACCCAAACATTAATCTATGGCATTGACATAGCAGAAATCAAATATTATTCATTTATTTATTGGGCAATTATTATATGTTAGACACTGTTAGATATTAGGGATAAAAAGAGAACAAAGTGGCACTTTCCTTCATAGACCTGATGTTCTATTGGAATATGAGACTGACAATAAAAAAGTAAATGAATGAATATTAATACATACAGATTACTATTCATATAACAAAGGAAAAGATATATGAAAGAAAATGACATGGTGAGTGGTAGGAGGGATTGAGTCACTTCACCTAGGTTTTAAAGAAATTTCTTTATAAAGATCAAAAGTATATTAATATTTGTAGAAATCAAATTATCAAATACCAATAAAGTAAAATGCAAAATGTCTGTCATCCAATAAAAATTATGAGACATGCAAAGAAACAACCCATACTGAGAAGAAAATCAATCATTGTAAACAGACTCACAAATAATTTGAGTGACAGAAATAACAGTTCCATGAACTGGCAACTCTCTATGCAGCATTTACATTGTGTTCATAACTATTCACAAAGAATTTGTAATTTGGGGCTTCCCTTTTGACTCATCTTGTAAAGAATCCACCTGCAACGCGGGGGACCTGGGTTCGATCCCTGGGTTGGGAAGATCCCCTGGAGAAGGGAAAGGCTACCCACTCCAGTATTCTGGCCTGGAGAATTCCAGGGACTGTATAGTCCATGGGATCCCAAAGAGTTGGACACGACTGAGTGAGTGACTTTCACTTTCACTTTTCTTTCAGGTATTATTAGTAATCTGGAGATGATTTAAAGTATATAGGAAGATGAACATTGGCTATATAGAAATACTATGCCATTTTATATAAGAAACATGGAGAATCCTCGGATTTTGGTATCTGCAGAGGGTTTTGCAGATACCGAAGGCTGACTGTACTTTCCCCCTTAGGTTAAGAAGAAAGAAAGGATGAAATTCTCGACACTTCTTTTTAACACACTTGTGGTTCTAGTTGGTGTCATAAGACCAGAGAGATAAATAAATGAAAGGCATCCTTCTTTAGAAGAAAGCAGTAAAACTGCCTTTATTCACAGGTTACATGTTAAAAATTCTATGGACTCTATAAACACTACTAGAACTAGTAAGGGACTCTAACCAGCATGAAGATTACAAGACCAATATAGAAAAATCAATTATTTTTTATGTGCATGCACACACAACAAAACATCTCATTTGATATTAAAAACTGTATCATAATATAAAAGCATGTAAAGATAAATTAGATATATGTAAGACTTGAAACTGAAAGCTATGAACACTGCTGAGAGAAATTAAACAAAATCTAAATAAATGGAGAAATACATCATACTTAGAGATCAGAAAATTCAATATTGTTAAGATGTCAATTCTTTCCAAATTGATCTATTGATTCAATGCAATATCAATGTCCTAATAGGTTTGTTTTTTTTTTAACAGAAATTGACAAGGTGATTCTAAAATTCATATGCAAATGCAAAATATCTAGAATAGCCAAAATAATGTTGGAAAAAGAGAAAGTTTAAAGGTTTATACCATCCAATTTAAGCCTTATTATAAAGTTACAGCAATCAACACAGTGTGGTATTTACATAAAGATACACATATATGATCAACAGAACAGAGTAGACAGTCCAGAAATAGACCCATATATATATGGTCAAGTTGATATTTGACAAAGATACAAATTGTTTGGGAAGGACAGTCTTTTCAATAAATGTCAAAACACCAAACTTTAAGTCTATTTAAATACACACCATTTATTGAATGTCAGTTAGGTTTCAACAAACCTGTTTAACTTAAATGAAATGGATTATTTTCTATAAAAGTTTAGTTTGAGAAAAAATTAGAAACCAAATTATAAAAGAGAAAGGGTGGTTAGAAAAGCTTGAAATAAACAGGAAATAGGATGCAATGAACTGGAAGTAGAAGACCTAGGTGGCTGAATCATAGATATTGTGGGCGGAGATTAGTGATGAGATTGGAAAGACAAGCAAGGCCTAGATAACATCTAGCCAATCATTGGTTAAACATATAATGGAAGGCCAATATAGGGTTTATCTGGTTATTGCTATGATTGAAATTATATATTTAATAGACCACCCTGATTCCTATGGGCTGAAAAGCAATAGTAGAAGGATAGAGGTTGGCTAAGGGGCTTCTTGTAGGCAGAAGACCCTGGTTCAATTCCTGGATCGGGAAGATCCCCTGGAGAAAGGACAGGCCACCCACTCCAGTATTCATGGGCTTCCCTGCTGGCTCAGATGGTAAAGAATCCGCCTGCGAGGCAGGAGAACCTGGTTCAGTCTCTGGGTTGGGAAGATCCCCTGGAGAAGGGCATGACAACCCACTCCAGTATTTTTGCCTGGGGAATCCCATGGACAGAGGAGCCTGGTGGGCTACAGTCCATGGGGTCGCAGAGTCAGACACGACTGAGCGACTAAGCGCAGCGCAGCAGGAGGCTACTTGCAGTAACTCAAACACAAAACAAGGAGTTTGTAGTTGGGGGGGGGTGGGCAGAGATGGACAATCCAAAAATGACTTTTAAGAAAACAATCCCATTTATAATAGCATAAAAAGGAAGAAAATAATTAAAAATAAAATTAACCAAAGAAATTCAAGATGCGTATACTAAACACTGCAAAAGAAAGAATTTGGATGCCTACCTCACATCATACACAAAAACCAACTCAAAATGGATCATAGATCTAAATATAAGCACTAAAGAGTAAAACGTCTAGGAGGGAAACAAAATAATTCATAACATGGATTAGGCAAAGGTTTCTGATAAAACAAAATAAAAAATGAGGAACAAAAGGAAAAAAAGATGATAAATTGGGCTTCAGAAAAATTAAAAGCTTTGGCTTCCAAGGATGTTGTCAAAGAAATGAAAAGACAAATCCACAGACCAGGAGGAAATATCTGCAAATCTTATTTGTGATAATGGACTTGTATCTAAAATATGCAAGGAATTCTTACAACTCAATGATAAAAAGACAAATAACCCAATTCTTAAAGTGGGCAAATGATCCTAATAGATTTTTCTCCAAAGAATATATACAATGAGCCAACAGCAGCACACAGATAGATGCTCACATCATTAGTCATTCAGTTCAGTTCAGTTCAGTCGCTCAGTCGTGTCCGACTCTTTGCAACCCCATGAATCGCAGCACGCCAGGCCTCCCTGTCCATCACCAACTCCCGGACTTTACTCAAACTCATGCCCATCTTGATGCCATCCAGCCATCTCGTCCTCTGTTTTCCCCTTCTCCTCCTGCCCCCAATCCCTCCCAGCATCAGGGTCTTTTCCCAATGAGTTAGCTCTTCGCATCAGGTGGCCAAAGTATTGGAGTTTCAGCTTTAGCATCAGTCCTTCCAATGAACACCCAGGAATGATCTCCTTTAGGATGGACTGGTTGGATCTCCTTGCAGTCCAAGGGGCTCTCAAGAGTCTTCTCCAACACCATAGTTCAAAAGCATCAATTTTTCGGCACTCAGCTTTCTTCACAGTCCAACTCTCACATCCATACATGACCACTGGAAAAACCATAGCCTTAACCAGACAGACCTTTTTTGGCAAAGTAATGTCTCTGCTTTTTAATATGCTATCCAGGTTGGTCATAAGTTTCCTTCCAAGAAGTAAGCATCTTTTAATTTCATGGCTGCAGTTACAATCTGCAGTGACTTTGGAGCCCCCAAAAATAAAGTCTGACACTGTTTCCACTGTCTCCCCATCTATTTCCCATGAGGTGATGGGACCAGATACCATGATCTTATTTTTCTGAATGTTAAGCTTTAAGCCAATTTTTTCACTCTCCTCTTTCACTTTCATCAAGAGGCTTTTTAGTTCCTCTTCACTTTCTGTCTTAGGTACATGTAAATCAAAGTTACAGTGAAATACCACTGCATACCTACTAGAATGACAAAAATCAATAAGACAGACAGGAAGATGTGTCAACAAGGATTATGGGGAAATTAGAAAACTCATACATTATGGGGTTGCAAAGAGTTGGACACGACTGAGCAACTGAACTGAACTGAACTCATAGATTATTGTTGAGATTGTAAACTGACACAGCCCCTTTGGAAAAGAGTTGCTCAAAATGCTAAAGAGAGAATTATCATATGATTCAGAAATTTTACCCTTAGGTACTTACCTGTGAGAAATGAAAACCTATGTCCATACAAGAGCTTGTACATAACTGTTCATCACAGCATTAGTAAGAATAGCCACAAAGAGGAGAGAACCTAAATGCCCACCAACTGACTAATGAATAAACAAGATGCTGCTTATCCATACAATGGAACACTATTTAGTAATTTTTTAAAAATATAAAGTACTTACACGTGGATGAACTTCTAAAACCTATGCTCAGTGAAGAGAGTAACTTATGAAAGACTAAATTTGTATGGCTCCATTTTTGCAGAATATCTAACACATGTGCCTGTGTTAGTCACTCAGTCATATCCAACTCTTTGCAATCCCAGGGACTGTAGCCAGCCAGCTTCTCCGTCCATGTGATTCTCCAGGCAAGGGTACTGGAGTGGGTAGCTATTCCCTTCTGCAGGGGATCTTCCCAACCCAGGGATCAAACTCTGGTCTCCTGCATTGTAGACAGATTCTTTACTGTCTGAGCCACCAAGAAAGCCCAAAATATCTAATAAAGGTACATCCATAAAGGCAGAAAGTGCTAATAGATTAGTAGCTGCCTAAGGCCTGGGATTGAGGGTAGACAGCAGTCAGGCAGGGCAATGACAGCTATCGGTACAAGGTTTCTTTTGGAGATCATTAAAATGCTCTGAAATTAGATTATGATGATGGTAGCACAACTCTGTGAATACACTAGAAACCACTGAATTATACACTTTAAAAGGATGACCTTTCTAGTATGCAAATTATATTTCATAAAGTATTTAATAAAAAGCAGGAAAGAGAAAAATTATTTCGGATATAATACTCATATTAAGGGCTTCCCAGCTGGCTCAGTCGTAAAGAATCTGCCTGTCGATACAGGGGATGCAGGAGGCCAGGTTCGATTCCTGGGTCAGAAAGGTTCCCTGGAGGAGGCAGTGGCAACCCACTCCAGTGTTCTTACCTGGGGAATCCCACGGACAGAAGAGCCTGGTGGGCTGCTGTCTGTGGGGTCACAGAGAGTCCGCCTTGACTGAGCATGCATGCACACACACACACACACACACACACATACTATTAGTAAAAATAAGATTTGGTGATGGATTACATGCGGGGCTGAAAAAGGGAGAGGAACCAAATATAACTAACTCCTTGCAAAACTAGTGACTCATCAGTGAAACTGTCAAGTAGTAAGTAAGATGTCCTGGGCTGTTTTTATATATATGATCTGGCATTCTCTCTCTCTCTCTCCATCTCTCTCTATAGATGTGTGTGTGTGTGTATGTATACATAGAAATAAAAATATAAAGTTATATATAATTATATAAATATATAACATAATTAGATACTAAATATATAACATATGTATATAAAATATGTAAATAAAGTAATTATTCATGAAATTAGCTGTGTATTTAGACTGAGAGAAGTGTGGTTCCCTTGGCCTGGAATCCTCTTTTCCACTATCTTCAAGTTACAGTGTCCATCTGACCAGAAAATAGAGACCATGCGTATCTTGCTCTACTTCATATCTTCAGGGCCAAGTTCACACCTGGATTTAATGAACTTATGTTGAATGCCTTAATGAATAAATGACTATAGTTCTATTAAAGCTATCAGTAAAGAAAAGTAAGTCACCTTCCCAAGTAGCACAGTGGTAAAGAATCTGCCTGCCAATGCACGAGACATGGGTTTGATCCCAGGGTTGGGAAGATCTCCTGGAGTAGGAAATGGCAACCCACTCCAGTGTTCTTGCCTGGAAAATTCCATGGACATAAAGCTTCCCATAAGCCCACTGGTGTAGTAGGCATTGCCACACATGAGATCTCATGGATCAGAGATCTTATGTTTTGTTGTCTCATTCAAAGATTTTTTTTAAGGCACATTATTTGCCTAATGTTCCACAACTGTAATCGAGATCACTGTGGTTGCAAACTCAGATTTGTCTAATTTCAATTCTTTTCCTTGTTCCATGATGAAATGAATAGCAATCTTTTTCTTTTCCTTAAAATTGGCACAGTTCTTCCATATCTCACTTGGTTATAACTAGACTTGTGGGAAAACACAGAAACATGTTCTGCTCTAGGATTGGACTGTAATTAGGGTTTTCTGGAAAAGTAGTGCTCTATTTGTCCACAAATAGATATGCACTGGCCCTGGAAATCTCCTCTTTATCTTCTCTAGCCTCCTGTGAGTTCCTGTAGTCACTAGCATTAGAAAAACAAAGGCAGGTGATATAAATCTGCCCTGTAATAGAAAGGATAAACAGAACAGTGTGTTCTCCTTGAATACACATTTCCAGAACAGGCTTTAGCAAAGTCTCACTCATGCTAGCATCCTTGATTTTTCAAATTTATAATTAATCTGAGGAAATCCAAAACAAGGCCATGGAAAAACATTACTTGTTTTTGCTATAAGCTTCACAAAATAGCTTTGAAAAGAAGGGAAGAGAAAAGCAAAGGAGAAAAGGAAAGATATACACATTTGAATGCAGAGATCCAAAGAATAGCAAGGAGAGACAAGAAAGCCATCCTCAGTGATCAATGCAAAGAAATAGAGGAAAACAATAGAATGGGAAAGACTAGATCTCTTCAAGAAAAGTAGAGATACCAAGGGAACATTTCATGCAAAGATGGGCTCAATAAAGGACAGAAATGGTAGGGACCTATCAGAAGCATAAGATATTAAGAAGAGGTGGCAAGAATATACAGAAGAACTGTACAAAAAAGATCTTCATGACCTGGATAATCACAATGGTGTGATCACTCACCTAGAGCCAGACATCCTGGAATGTGAAGTCAAGTGGGCCTTAGGAAGTATCACTACAAACAAAGTAAGTGGAGGTGATGGAATTCCAGCTGAGCTATTTCAAATCCTGAAAGATGATGCTGTGAAAATGCTGCATTCAAAATGCCAGCAAATTTGGAAAACTCAGCAGTGGCCACAGGACTGGAAAAGGTCAGTTTTCATTCCAATCCCAAAGAAAGACAATGCCAAAGAATTCTCAAACTACTGCACAATTGCACTCATCTCACACGCTAGTAAAGTAATGTTTAAAATTCTCCAAGCCAGGCTTCAACAATACATGAACTGTGAACTTCCAGATGTTTAAGCTGGTTTTAGAAAAGGCAGAGGAGGCAGAGATCAAATTGCCAACATCCGCTGGATCACTGAAAAAGCAAGAGAGTTCCAGAAAAACATCTACTTCTGCTTTATTGACTATGCCAAAGCCTTTGACTGTGTGGATCACAATAGACTGGAAAATTCTGAAAAAGATGGGAATACCAGACCACCTGACCTGCCTCTTGAGAAACCTGCATGCAGGTCAGGAAGCAAGTTAGAACTGGACATGGAAAGACAGAATGCAAGGAGTATGTCAAGGCTGTATATTGTCACCCTGCTTGTTTAAACTATATACAGAGTACATCATGAGAAACTCTAGGCTGGAGGAAGCACAGGCTGGTATCAAGATTGCCGGGAAAAATAACAATAACCTCAGATATGCGGATGACACCACCATTATGGCAGAAAGTGAAGAAGAACTAAAGAGCCTCTTGATGAAGGTAAAAGAGGAGAGTGAAAATGTTGGCTTAAAACTCGACATTCAGAAAACTAAGATCATGGCATCCGGTCCCATCATTTCATGGGAAGTAGATGGGGAAACAGTGGCTAACTTTATTTTGGGGGGCTCCAAAATCACTGCAGACGGTGATTGAAGCCATGAAATTAAAAGATGCTTACTCCTTGGAAGGAAAGTTATGACCAACCTAGACAGCAAATTGAAAAGCAGAGACATTACTTTGTCAATAAAGGTCTGTCTAGTCAAGGCTATGGTTTTTCCAGTAGTCATGTATGGATGTGAGAGATGGACTATAAAGAAAGCTGAGAGCTGAAGAATTGACGCTTTTGAACTGTGGTGTTGGAGAAGACTCTTGAGAGTCCCCAGGACTGCAAGGAGATCCAACCAGTCCATCCTAAAGGAAATCAGTTCTGAATATTCTCTGGAAGGACTGATGCTGAAGCTGAATCACCAATACTTTGGCTACCTGATGCGAAGAGCTGACTCATTTGAAAAGACCCTGATGCTGAGAAAGATTGAGGGCAGGAGGAGAAGGGGACAACAGATGAGATGGTTGGATGGCATCACTGACTCAATGGACATGGGTTTGGGTGAACTCCGGGAATTGGTGATGGACAGGGAGGCCTGACATGCTGCAGTTCATGGAATTGCAGAGTTGGACACGACTGAGTGACTGAACTGAAACTGACAAATGAAAAAAGACATATCAGAGGTTGGCTGGGTGAAAAAAAGAAAAAAGACAGGAAAGTGTGATCGAAATTGTGCAACAATAAAGTGAAAAAGAGTTTTGGAAAAAGTGTAACATGAGGTCAATGCTGTGTTTTAGAGGCAGAGTTAGGGATACGTTAAAAATTCTACTTTATTTTTTTATAACAGTTTTCTATTGCAACTGCTTCTTTTTAAAAATGAGGATAAAAGTTTGCATGGATATAAACAGGAAGAGTGAAAAACCAAAACTGTATTTGACTTGTTACTTTATTTCCTTTTGCCTGCCTGTCTGAGTTACAATGAGTTCACAAAATGTAAATTAAGCAGTGCTATATGCACTTCATCAGAGGTGATCCCAGAGAAAACAGAAGGAATAAAAAAATAGACATGCCATGAAAAAGCATAAACCGGAATAGGTGATAAATGTCACGCAGACAACTAACACAAAAGTTAAAATCCAAAAGAGAAGACTTACAAAATGTAACTGGGAAAGCAAAATGGAAGTTCAGGTAAAGGTTGAATTTTGTGCTTGAAAGTACTTAATAACTCAAGCACTGGGCTAGTCACTTTACTTAAATTATCCTGGCCATTTGAGAAATAATGTGATTTTACCACATGAAAATAAGATCGACAAAGTGTATTATGCTTAGTAAATGATTTTGAATACATAAATAAAACAATTACCAGAAAAATAATGGCAAAACCTCTTATCTAAAATTTATAAATAAATATATATAAATTTACAAATAATATATATAAATATATAATAGAATATATATCAATAAATATATGTACATGTACATTTAAATATATATATATATATATATATATATACACACACACACACACATGTGGGGGGGAGGGGTGTTTATATATATCCTGTAAGTAAATTTAGGGGTCAAGATTAATGAAAAGCAATTAAAAAATGAATGAAAATATTGAGAGCATTTAAATTCTAAAGTGTAAGATTATTCTATAATCCTCTTAGTATTTTCTGTTTTGTTTTGTTTGTTTTACTTTTTAAAATTCCATCATAATAGTCCTGCTGTGTTAATTTCATAACATCTAGTTTGAAAAAGAGGACACCAATTTAAGAGTTAAATTTCTTATAGAAAAGACAGACACAAATTATTTTAGGCAATGTTCTTCTTCCTGGTAGCTCAGCTGGTAAGGAATCTTCCTGCAATCCAGGAGACCCTGGTTCATTTCCTGGGTCGGGAAGCTCCCCTGGAGAAGGGACAGGCTCCCCACTCCAGGATTCTTGGGCTTCCCTCGAGGCTCAGCTGGTAAAGAATCTGCTTGCAATTCAGGAGACATGGGTTCAATCCCTGGGTTGGGACAATCCCCTAGAGAAAGAAACGGCTACACACTCCAGTATTCTGGCCTGGAGAATTCCACGGACTATAAGAGTCAGACAGGACTGAGCAACTCTCACTTTTCTTCTTAGAGACAACTTAGTTTGGTGTCAAATATTTGGAATGTTAATTCAGAATTCAATATTTTAGGTACAAAATCTCAACTGGCAAAAAGGAGAGAAATTTAATAGTTATTGGTGGCAAACAAATCAAACCTATAAACACTATTTATTTTCCATGATCCTCTGCAAAATACTAGGTTTGGGGATTATGCTTTACCACAGATTAAGTGGTTTATTCTTTTGGTGCCCTAGGCAGCTATCCAGTGTAGTAAATGTCTAACATAAGTCATAACAATAAAGCTGGATGGAGAGTGTCTGTTATTGTTATTTTACTCTCAGCACCACTGGATTATAGTGCAGTGGGAGTGTGCATCCCTGGATGATGCCTTGGAAGTGTTCCCATATGTTTCACGGAGTGGTTTCACTACACTGAGACAAACAAAAAGGTCTAAATAGCACAAGAAGCATTTTACTCCCTATTCTAATATGCACTAGCATGATCATATATTCAAGATGAATGTAAACTAATTATTGCTTCTCTGCTTTCAAAGGGAACAAACAAGACTTCAGCATGAAAATAAAAGATGCTCTGTGTTAAGGTATTTATCACATTTTCTCCCCCTCAGGTCAGATATAGCATTTTTGCCCATCCATCTCTGGCTTGTCAATATTTGGCACTTAGCTACAAAATAAATGTAGACTGTTGGATTAACTGAGAAGAAAACCATGAAGTAATTGCAAAAACAAAGTGAGAAACACTTCCCCATGATCTTTTCTCAAGTAACTTGGTTTCAAGTTTTAGAAACGGGTAAGTACATGTGTAATTTTTTTTTTTTTTCCGCTGTATAAAATCTCCACTCTAGAGCTACCAAAACAAATGTCTGGATTAGCTTGAGTAATATAATTATATTGCCTCAGGTTAAAAAAAAATTCTCTGAGATCAAGGATGGAATTTTTCTGGTACCACACAGAGTGTCAGCTAAGAGGATCAATGCCAATACACTGAAAAAAATGGGGGGGGGGGGGAAGAGAGGAAAAGGAAGGAAAGAAGGATCAAATGTCTGACAGTACAAATTAACCCATGTCCACAGAAAGGTGCAATGCTTCTTAACACTCACCACAGCTGTGCAGAAAAAAGGCACTGAAAGTCACTGGAAAATATTTCAAATGGAATACAGGTGTCTGTTTTAAAAATAATCAAGTACTGATTTTCAAATTCCTCCTGGATCCCTTGACATATTACTATTATGCTACTTTGAAATTTTTCTCTGTTAAAGAAATCATTGTCAAAAGCTGTCATTAAAGTAAGGTAAAAGGGTGTATGGGCCGCTGCTGCTCAAGGTAAGGTGACATCAAAAGACGATTTTCACCATGTTATAATGTCAAGAATCATTTCCCCATGATAAGGATTTAAAAATACCCATTACGCTTATAAGCCTCTAGCTTTATTTATATTAGACCAGATGCAGTTCAGTTGCTCAGTCGTGTCTGAGGCTTTGTGGTCTATGGACTGAAGCATGCCAGGCTTCCCTTCACCAACACCCGGAGAGTGCTCAAACTCACGTCCATTGAGTCAGTGATGCCATCCAATCATCTCATCCTCTGTCGTCCCCTTCTCCTCTTGCCTTCAATCTTTCCCAGCATCAGGGTCTCTTCTAAGGAGTCAGTTCTTCCTATCAGGTGGCCAAAGGATTGGAGATTCAGCTTCACCAATGAATATTCAGAACTGATTTCCCTTAGGATTGACTGGTTTGATCTCTTTACAGTCCAAGGGACTCTCAAGAGTCTTCTCCAGAAGCACAGTTCAAAAGCATCAATTCTTCGGTGCTCAGCTTCCTTTATGGCCCAACTCTCACATCCATACATGAGTACTGGAAAAACCACAGCTTTGACTAGATGAACTTTAGTCGGCAATGTCTCTGCTTTTTAATATGCTGTCTAGATAAGTGCCAGTGTTAGTCATTTCAGTCGTGTCCATCTGAAGGATAGTGAAAGTCACTCAGTTATGCACGACTCTTTGAGACCCCATGGACTATACAGTCCATGTAATTCTCCAGGCTGGAATTCTGGAGTGGGCAGCCATTCCCTTCTCCGGGGGTCTGGAGTGGGTAGTGATTCCCTTCTCCAGGGGATCTTCCCAATCCAGGGATCAAACCCAGGTCTCCTGCTGCAGGAGGATTTTATCAGGTGAGCCACCACGGAAGCCCAATGGTAACACGGGGCCAATAAAACTAAAAGGATAACTAACATCCATCCATCCTGAGGCTAAATGTGACATTTTGGCTCATTTTCAAGAGAAGAAATTTCCATAAAAATGACTAAATTTATCAAAACTTGGATTAGTCTCATTGAAAATATGTTGAACCATCCTACACTGTCTAGAAAAAGAAGTGATAACTAAACAGTAAAGAGATTGTGAAGAAAACATGCTTAGAGTATAAGTGGTCAAAATGACTGTGACTTGGATAGAAGATAAATGTCAATTCCCTTAGAACTACTTGAAGAAATACCAAATCTAAGGTAGAGGGTAGGCCTAGAAACCTGAGAACTAAAGCAACTTCTATTCCAAGATGAGTGCAAATGTGCAGTAGTTTGAACATCTTTAGCACTGTCTTTGGGATTGGAATGAAATTCTTTTTCAGTCCTGTGGCCACTGCTGAGTCTTGCCGGCATACTGAGTGCAACACTTTAGCAGCATCATCTTTTAGTATTTGAAATAGCTCAGCTAGAATTCCATCATCTCCACTAGCTTTGTTCACAGTGCTGCTTCCTAAGGCCCACTTGACTTCAAACTTCAAGATGTCTGACTCTAGGTGAGTGATCACACCATCATGGTTATCTGGGTCGTGAAGATCGTTTTTGTACAGTTCTTCTGTGTATTCTTGCCACCTCTTCTTAATATTTTCTGCTTCTGTTAGGTCCATACCATTTCTGTCTTTTATTGTGCCCATCTTTGCATGAAATATTCCCTTGGCATCTCTAGTTTTCTTGAAGAGATCTCTAGTCTTTCCCATTCTATTGTTTTCCTCTATTTCTTTGCACTGATAACTGAGGAAGTCTTTCTTATCTCCCCTTACTATTCTTTGGAACTCTGCATTCAGATGTGTATATCTTTCCTTTTCTCCTTTGCCTCTAGCTTCTCTTCTTTTCTCAGCTATTTGTAAGGCCTCCTAAGACAACCAGTTTCTGTTTTTGCATTTCTTTTTCTTGGGGATGGTTTTGATCACCACCTCCTATACAGTGTTATGAACCTCCATCCATAGTTCTTCAGGCACCATGTCTATCAGATCTAATCCCTTGAATCTATTTGTCACTTCCACGGTATAATTGTAAGGGATTTGATTTATGTCATACCCGAAAGGTTCAGTGGTTTTCCCTACTTAGAGTTTACGTCTGAATTTTGCAATAAGGATTTCATGATCTGAGCCACAGTCAGCTCCCAGTCTTGTTTTTGCTGACGTATAGAGCTTCTCCATCTTCACCTGCAAAGAATATAATCAATCTGATTTTGGTATTGACCATCTGATGAGGTTCATATGTAGAGTCATATGTCTTGAGTTGTTGGAAGAGGGTGTTTGCTATGACCAGTACATTCTCTTAGCAAAACACTGTTAGCCTTTGCCCTGCTTCATTTTGTACTCCAAGGCCAAACTTGCCTTGATTTCCTTGACTTCCTACTTTTGCATTCCACTGTCTTGTGATGAAAAGCACATCTATTTTTGTTGTTAGTCCTAGAAGGTCCTGTAGGTCTTCATAGAACCATTCAACTTCAGCGTGGTTGGGGCAGAGCGTGGTTGGATTACTGTGATACTGAGTGGTTTGCCTTGGAAATGAACAGAGATCATTCTGTTGTTTTTGAGATTGCATCCAAGTACTGCATTTTAGACTCTTTTGTTGACTATGATGGCTACTCCATTTCTTCTAAGAGATTTTTGCCCACAGTAGTAGATATAATGGTCATCTGAATTAAATTTGCCCATTCTGGTCCTTTTTAGTTCACTGATTCCTAAAATGCTGATGTTCTATCTCCTGTTTGACCATTTCCAATCTGCCTTGATTCATGGACCTAATTCCAGGTTCCTGTGCAATACTGTTCTTTACAGCACTGGACTTTACTTCTACCATCAGACACATCCAGAACTGGGCACTGTTTTCACTTTGGCTCAGCCCCTTCATTCCTTCTGGAGCTATTTCGTACCTCTTCTCCTGAAGCATATTGGACACCTACTGACCTTGGGGGATCATCTTCTGTTGTAATATCTTTTTGCCTTTTCATACTGTTCGTGAGGTTCTCAAAGCAAGGATACTTAAGTAGCCTGCCATTCCCTTCTTTAGTGGACCATGTTTTGTCAGAACTCTCCACCATGACCCGTCTGTCTTGGGTGGCCCTACTCAGCACGGCTCATAGTTTCACTGAGATAGACAAGGCTGTGATCCATGTGATCAGTTTGGTTAGTTTTCTGTAATTGTGTTTTTCATTGAGCAGTCAAGATGGTGGAGTAGGATGTGCACTCATCTTCTCCTGTGAGTGTTCCAGAGTCTCCACCAAAGAAGATATATACATGTATATGGTTATAAGTAGACTATTACTTTACATAAAAAAGAAAAATAATTTCATATGCAGCAACACAGATGGACCTAGAGATTATTACATTAAGTGAAATAAGTCATGCATGCATGCTAAGTCACTTCAGACATGTCCAACTCTGTGTGATCCTATGGACGATAGCCTGCCAGGCTCTTTGGTCCATTGGATTCTCCAGGCAAGAATAGTAGAGTGGGTTGCCATGCCCTTCTCTGAAGTAAGTCATACAAAGATAGATATCATCTGATATTGCTCATTTGTGGAATCTAAAAGAAAAAAATGATTCAAAGAAACTTATTTACAAAACAGAAATAGACTCTTAGACATAGAAAACAAACTTGGTTACCAAAGGGGAAAGGGGGGGATAAATTAATGATTTGGGATTAGCAGATATAAACTATTGTTGTATGGTATGTTAAATAGATAAACAATAAGGACCTACTGTATAGCACAGGGAACTATTTTCAATACCTTGTAATATCCAATAATGGAAAATAAACTGAGAAAGAATAGAACTGAATCACTCTGCTATATACCTGAAACATTGTAAATCAACTACACTTCAATAATTTAAGAATCTAAGTCGAAAAATAAAGACAATAAACCTCAAAAACTAAATAAAGCATTAGTAATTGAGAAAGAGATTCTTCCTCCCCTATAAAACTCAAATGCTTTTACAGGATTTATTGCATATATATTATGTGCTTCCCTTCCCTTGTAGCTCAATCGGTAAAGATTTGCCTGCAATGCAGGAGACCTGGGTTTGATTCCTGGGTAGGGAAGATCCCCTGGAGAAGGAAATGGCAACCCACTTCAGTATTCTTGCCTGGAAAATCCCATGGTCAGAGGAGCCTGGTGGGCTACAGTCCGTGGGGTCACAAGAATCAGACATGACTGAGCAACTAAGCACAGTGCACACACACACACACACACACACACACACATGTGTGTGTGTGTGTGTATAAAATGTACCTCTCTAGATACACACATATATGTGTGTATATGTGTGTGTGTGTATATATATATGTGTGTGTGTATGTGTGTGTGTGTATATATATAAAATGTACCTCTCTAGATACTTAGTACCTAAAAGGGTTTATGTGCTCAGTTGCAACTGACTCTTTTTGGCCCCATGCACTGTAGCCCACCAGGCTCTTCTGCCCATGGAATTTTCCAGGCAAGAATATCAGAGTCAGGTGCTATTTCCTACTCTAGGGTATCTTCCTGTCTCAAGGATCAAACATGTGTCCCTTGCACCTCCAGCATTGGCAGACAGATTCTTTACCACTACTGCCACCTTGGGAGTCCAAAGGGTTCATATGTAACATCTACTAAGTCACCTATGAATACTTCGAAAACTTCGGAGATTGTATCAAGTGATGTTCTATATCTGTGCTCCCCAAATGTGCATCATGATTTGGGAGATCTGAACTGGAGCTTGAGGTCATGCATTTCAAACATAAGCCCAAATGACATCAGGTTGCTGATATCAATGAACATTGAGTGGAAAGGTCCTCATAGGCTAACTAGACAAGGGGATGGTCTTTCTCAGGGATAGACCTAAATCAGGACACTTCAGAAAGTGATCCAGTCAAAATAGTGACAAACAACAGTAGAGGGGGTAGGCCAGCCCATTGTCTCACTGTGCATGTGTTTCCCTGATGATTATAAACACCTGGGGGAGGGAAGAAGTATTAAAGGGATGAACACAAATGAAAAACAACTCATCTTTTTCCCGTCTCTCAACCGCACCTACCACCTACATACAGCTCACTGAAGCTCATCTTCAATAAAGCAATAGGACTATTTCCTACTGTTTGAATTTCTATCTTTTCTTGTTTACCTTACACGTGTCTTTTTCTCCATTCTCCATTTAGATTCCATTAGTTATCACAGAAACAATGATCCTTGTGTGCATGAGAAATAGAGATATTAAGCATTTTCAACCAAGGCAAAATGCCACAAGTTACATACAATTCTCAGAGCTGGCTTTACACCACAGTTGGACAGCAACAAAATTAAATCAGAAATTAGACTGCTGAATTATTCTAGATTCAGCTTTAGAAGGCAGACTGCTAGTCTCTGCAGGAGAACATGTGAATCTGAGCTGCAGAGAATGATTAGGCAATGAACAACACACTGGGAGAAAATGGATTTGTAGGAGGAAGGGATAAATAAAAGTTCTCCATCTCTTTTCTACAAATTTCAAAATACCCCTTCGGGGTGAGGTGTTGCAATTACTGCATTAAAGGAGAAAAAAAAACTGTTAGAACTTAGGGAAATAGCATTATTTCCATCACTGAAGGGAACAGCCTCCGGTTAGGAAATACAGAAAAGACAGCCACATTATATAAGAATTCCATTTATATACACAAGCAAGGTGAAGACTAGTAAACTGGAGGTGCCCAATGAAAATCTAAACCTGATTCATTAAGTCATGAAGACAAATGACGATCAAACAGAACACTTTAAAATGAACTGGCACAAACAACAGGAGCACAGCTTACTGCTGCTATTAGCCATAATTGGGTTTTGGAAGGAAACAGAAGCTGAATGCAATATAGGTAATTAAAGAACAGGCTTTTGTTAACACTGGCAATCAAGGGGTTGTGATTTTACAGACTTGGAACCTATTATGGTATCCTTAAACTAGTCTATTTTTAAGCAGTAGTGTATTTCTCCTTCTTGCAACACTAAAGTATAACTCTGGCTAACAGACAGGTCGTTTTCTATTCAAACTATTTACTATCCATTTAGGGAAAAGATGAGCATTTTTAGAATCCAGAATTACCATGGAAACCATATTCTTAATCCCTGAGGAATGGGGAACAATTGGTTACGAAATCATGATGGCTAAATTACAAGTCCCTAAATAGTGCATTATTGTAACTGCTATCTCAGTACTAAACATATGGATTTTTATTTTATTTCCCTTTAAAATGAACTCATTGTTCTTTTAAAAGATACCTGTAACATTTTGACTAGGTAAGTTAAAGCAACTATGGTATTTCAAAATATGATGACTGAGAATCAAAATCAAAATCATAATGAAATAAAAGAATGATTACAATTGTCAGGCCAGATGTTCATCATTTATGAAGAAATAACACACACTAAGCGTTTAAAATAAATTCAGAAGTAAAACATGAAAATAACACCAGCAGACCTGATAAGTAGGAATCTTTAAGTTTCTAATCACAATACTTGGAAAGGAGATTTGAATCTCAAAGTAGTTCACCAGATAAGAAATTAGTATAAACTGTATTTCTTTCTAGGTTGAGCAAAAGGTAGAATTATAAAGTTTGGTGGTATTCATCATTTTCCTCTTTTATTGAAGATGTAATATTGCCCCTCAGCTAATTAAAGTGAACTTTCAGTTTTAGACTATCCATACCTACCAACCCACAAAAAGAACACTTAACCCTATCTCAGGGTTCTGCTTTACACCATAGTCTTAATCAGGGCATTGAACTGCTCTCAAATCAGTCATATTTTGAGATTATAATCCATTATAATCTAATTTTACTCATTGATTTCCAGAGTAAATCCTCATTAATAAACCACAATCTTCCTCTTAAAATTATTCCAAATCCAGCACCCAGGGGATTCTTTCTGTCCCCCAAACTGAATTCTTAACACATATCCTGTGTGTATCCAGTCCCATCTCAGATTAGAACTGATCCTGCTTTGATCTTGTAGGGCTCTCTGGATTAGGTATCCAGCCCCTAAAGCCACTCTCTTGCTTGACTGGTCTGCTTTCCTTGTGTCGACCTCTGACTATTGCCTTCTATCACACCCCCAGAAAGCATACCTTTCTTACCTACAGCAGACCACTAAAGCTTTCTTGTGCAGACTTAACTTGGCTAATTGTACCTCCAATTATTGTTTTTGTTGGGACTTTTTGAGGTTGCCTTGCCTGACACAGAAAATCTACATCATCTCAGGGTTCTAGTTCTATGTGATCAGCGCTACTTAATAGAACTTCCTGGGATAATGAAAATGTTCTATATCTATGTTGCCGCAAGTGGTGGTCACAAGGAACTTGTGACTCTTGAGTATTATAAATGTGGTAAGTGTGACTAAGGAATTGAATTTTTAATTTTTAAGCTTTTGATTAGTAGAATAACATATTGGATATCTCAGGTCCTCCCCTAAACTCTTAGTAGTTTACAAATGAAAATCATAATATAAAGTTAGATAGGAATAGTTATGAAGTCTAGATGTAGGGTTTGCATGTAGAGAAAAAGAGAGAAGAAAACCATGTTTTATTATTTTGTTTTTGCCCTTCCTCCATTTTCATCACATCTATAGTATTCACCAATGTATGCAAGTACACAAATCATTAATTTAAGAACTGACAACATACTCAAGATGATAATGAAGAAAAAGAAGAAATGACATTTAAATGTTAACCTTTGTGTACCATTTCTTAAGCTATTGGATATAAATAAGGAGAAAACTTCAATGACAAGAAAGACAATTTTATATTTTTATTTTTAAATCAATTACCTAACAGAAAATGTGGCTTGAAAAGCACAGTTTATATAAGTAATGCACAAGTTTTATCATTAAAAACATGTTTCTATGTATAATGGAATGATATTAGGAGCCAAAGAACAAAATATGTAAGCAAGATCCCAGTGAGTATAAGCAGCTGAGACACTACTTTTTTAGTGTGAAATGAAAGTAAAAGTGTTAGTCACTTCAGTTCAGTTCAGTTCAGTCGCTCAGTCATGTCCAACTTTTGCGACCCCATGAATAGCAGCACGCCAGGCCTCCCTGTCCATCACCAACTCCCAGAGTCTACCCAAACCCATGTCCATCGACTCAGTGATGCCATCCAGCCATCTCATCCTCTGTCGTCCCCTTCTCCTCCTGCCCCCAATCCCTCCCAGCATCAGGGTCTTTTCCAATGAGTCAACTCTTCGCATGAGGTGGCCAAAGTATTGGAGTTTCAGTTTCAGCATCAGTCCTTCCAATGAACACCCAGGAATGATCTCCTTTAGGATGGACTGGTTGGATCTCCTTGCAGTCCAAGGGACTCTCAAGAGTCTTCTCCAACACCACAGTTCAAAAGCATCAGTTTTTCAGTGCTCAGCTTTCTTCACAGTCCAATTCTCACATCCATACATGACCACTGGAAAAAGTCACTTAGTCATGTCCTACTCTTTGCTATCTCACAGACTATAGCCTGGAAGGCTTCTCTGTCCATGGAATTCTCCAGACAAGAATAATGGAGTGGGTAGCCATTCCCTTTTCCAGGGAATCTTCCCAACCAAGGGAATGAACCCAGGTCTTCTGCATTGCAGGCAGATTCTTTACCATGTGAGCCCCCAGGAAAGTCCCACACTTAAGTTTAGAAAACCACAAACTATTGAGGCACAATCTTCCCTGAAGGTGTGTTGAGTGATGCACACTACAGAACCAGTTCTAACTCCCCTAAGACTCGCCTCACTGCACAGCGACCACCATCACCGGGAGAAACAAAGGTGCCTCTGAAGGAAGACCACTGTAGGAACGTTGTCCCCTCTCCTCGCCTCCCTGTGGGAGCTTTGCCAAAGTCAAATGAGAAAGAGTCTGAAGAATTTCTTTTAAATAATGGTGGTCTCTTCACGAAGGGAAAATTGGCTTTTTGGTTTATAGCTGGCTTTCTATCAGGTATTATACTTACAGACCTGTTCTATATTAATGGAGCAGGGCAAAAGAATATGGGGGGAAATAATAAAAAACTAGATGATAGAAGATACATAGGTGGCAAAAGAAGGGCTGCTTTTTCATGTCCCTATTTTCTGCAAGATCAAGGAGCACAGTGAGATTGGGAGGGAGGAGGAAGAGAAATGTGTGGCCACGTTCTGCCTCGGACATTGAAAGAAACATGCAAACACCTCTGAGGAATGTATCAATACATCAACAACAGAAGATGTAGGGCATCCTAGAAAAGGCCCATCAATGCATATGGGGGCTTCCTGGGTATAAGCCCTTCTCCAGGGAGTCTGTGAAGCTCTCACCACAGATACAGAGTCTATATACAATAAACCAGAGCAACAGATAACTCCAACTTTGGCACAGGTAGGTAAATAAAGCATGGAAATTATCTTTCCTAACCCACTCCTGCCCCAAACTGGGATATTAATTGCCCAGGAGAAGGTATGGAAGTGTAAAAGTACAAACCAAGCATCTTTACCAATTTTCATTACAAGCCATTATATGCTCACAGGTCAACCTTGTGTGAGAAAGGAGGGGGGCTTACTTTCTAAGACTGTAAATATAAAATTAGTTTGTAAAATACATAAAATATAAATATATTTATAAATATATATGTATATATATTTATGTATATTCACTAAATATAAAATTCAGTTCAGTTCAGTCACTCAGTCGTGCCTGACTCTTTGTGACCCCATGAATCTCCGCACACCAAACCTCCCTGTCCATCACCAACTCCCGGAGTCCACCCAAACCCATGTCCATTGAGTTGGTGATGCCATCCAACCACCTCACCCTCTGTCATCCCCTTCTCCTCCTGCCCTCAATCTTTCCCAGCATCAGGGTCTTTTCAAATCAGTCAGCTCTTCGCATCAGGTGGACAAAGTATTGGAGTTTCAGCCTCAGCATCAGTCCTTCCAATGAACACCCAGGACTGGTCTCTTCTAGGATGGACTGGTTGGATCTCCTTGCAGTCCAAGGGACTCTCAGGAGTCTTCTCCAACACCACAGTTCAAAAGTATCAATTCTTCAGCACTCAGCTTTCTTTATAGTCCACATCTCACATCCATACATGACCACTGGAAAGACCATAGCCTTCACTAGATGGACCTTTGTTGACAAAGTAATGTCTCTTCTTTTTAATATGCTGTCTAGGTTGGTCATAACTTTCCTTCCAAGGAGTAAGCATCTTTTAATTTCATGGCTGCAGTCACCATCTGCAGTGAGTTTGGAGCCCAGAAAAATAAAGTCAGCCACTGTTTCCACTGTTTCCCCATTAGTCTTACCAAATGAAAATGAGGGTGGTTAATTAACTGGGAGTGGCAGAAAAGTTATTGAATTATACATGAGATATAATTAATATAAACATATTTCCAGCTAGAAAGGGGTGGTGGAGGTTGAAACAAGATAACTGGAGGTTGTTATTACAATAAATTATTTCACTTTATTCCCAAATGGGATGACATCCTTATGTAAATCACTGCATTGAATCAGAAAGAAATATGTCTGTATAGGTGTGTGTGTGTGTGTTTGCAGTATAGAAAATATGTACCCAACTAGCATAATGAACAAAAAAACTAAACTCACAGAAAAAAAAGTATAGGAATATTTGGGAAAAACGCAAAAGTGTAACGCATATGTAATGAAATCTCAGAAGGAAAGAAGAGAAAGAATGAGAAACTCAAAACAATCTTTAAGACTAAATTTCTTTAAGCCCAGAGCTAATGATCACACAACAAAACAACTCATCTTGCGCAAGGATATGTTTTTCCTTAAGCTCTGTACTAATGATTATATAAAAATCTTTATATAATTTGTATTTATATAATTTTGTATTTTATACAAAAGCTGGCTTAAAACTCAACATTCAAAAAACTAAGATCATGGCATCTGGTCTCATTACTTCATGGCAAATAGATGGGGAACTGCCGGGAGCCGGCACACGAGATCCCACCCATAACAAGGTCATGAGGAGAAAGCCTGACAGGCAAGGCGGATCAGGTTTTCAGGGATTCTGAAAAGCTGCCCCCGGCGCTCACCTTAAAGATATCTGTCTTTCTGATGCTTGCCTCAATAGACTACTCCTTAACTTCTGTGACACAGGCAGAAGGCCTTCCCCGATCTCTTTCCAAATAAGAATCAATTTAGAACTTTAATCAATAAGTTTCAAGGGTGGTGGTATTTTAAGAGATTATCCAGGGTGAAAGGAGTGTTTTAATTTAAACTCCTTTGCTGATATTTTAGTTTGTTTGGCAAATGCGTTTATGCCCTTGGTACTAATATGCATGACTGCTCATAATACCCTAATCATAAAACAGCATAAAGAACATGATCATATAAAGGCCTTAATAGACATAGAGCCTTTTTGGGGGGGTGAAGAAGTCCTATTAGAAAACATAAGAAAAATTATTCTATAGGTGATTATTGGGTTGACGTTTGCTTGGTGTGTTTTGCTTGCTGTGCTTTTACTCTTAATATGCTAAGGTTGTGCAGTGGAAACCATTGTTAATATAGTTAAAGGTCTAGAAAAATAAGAGCTTAGCCCTAGTGTGGTAACAATGAGATGGTTGTTAATTGTCACCCAGCAGTGCTAGGTAGAAGCTGCCTCACCAAAGTCACAGAGTCAATGTGGGATAAACTTCTTAGATAAACTCAACTGACAACTTCTGCAGAAGGATTAATTTTTGTGTTAACAAGGTTATACTTCTACTCTGTACTGCTGCCCTGTGAGACTACTACCTTTCAGTTAAGGTCACCATAGAAACGGAAAATAGGTTTACATTCCCCTAACTTGCATAAAATGTTAATGGGCCCCAAGGCCAGAAGATAATGTACAAGACCCTCATAAACAAAGAAGTATGCAGAAAACACCCTGGTTTCGTGAAGAACAAGCTGATATAATGTTAAACTATCTTCCCCTTAGAAATGTACTAACTTAGGGTATAAAAGCTCTGGTAAAAAATTAAGCATTGCCAGACCCTGCCAGACCCTGCTGCACCCCCCATCTGGTCACTTTCTCTCTCTCTCTCTCCCTCTCTCTCTTTCTCTCTCTCTTCCTCGCAGACTTGGCCCTATCAAAGCTGGTCTCACGTGTCTTCTCTTGCCAACGCTGTTCATCCCGAGGGTACCCCCTGGATCCTGCTGGGGCTGGACCCTGGCAGGGAACAATGGAAATGATGACAGAATTTATTTTCTTGGGCTTCAAAATCACTGCAGATGGTGATTGCAGTTGTGAAATTAAAAGATGCTAGCTCCTTGCAAGAAAAGTTATGACCAACCTAGACAGCATATTAAAAAGCAGAGACATTACTTTGTCAACAAAGGTCCGTCTAGTCAAAGCTATGGTTTTCCAGTGGTCATGTATGGCTGTGAGAGGCAGACTATAAAGAAAGCTGAGCACAGAAGAATTGATGCTTTTGAACTGTGGTGTTGGAAAAGACTCTTGAGAGTCCTTTGGACTGCCAGGAGATCAAACCAGTCAATTCTAAAGGAAATCAGTCCTGAATATTCATTGGAAGAATGGATGCTGAAGTTGAAGCTCCAATACTTTGGCCACCTGATGCAAAGAACTGACTCAATGGAAAACACCCTGAGGCTGGGAAAGATTGAAGGCAGAAGGAGAAGGGGACAACAGAGGATGAGATGACTGGATGGCTTCACGGATTCGAATGACATGCATTTGAACAAGCTCTAGGAGTTCGTGATGGACGGGAAAGCCTGGGGTGGTGCAGTCCATGGGGTCGCAAACAGTTGGACACTACTGAGCAACTGAACTGAATGATTATATGACAACAATGTATTTTGCACCAGGACGTGTTTCTCCTTCTTAACAGGAACTTTCTAATTAATTCCATTATCTTAAATGTATGTTGTGGTATAGGTCTGGTAAGACATTTCTATTATTAGTTCTAATCATGTTATCTTAAGATGTATGTGGTGGGAGTAGGCCTGGTAAAAGTATACAAGGACTTCATAAGACTAACCAGTGGGACACTTTCTGCCTCCTCCTGATGTCTGTGTCAGAAGCTTTTTCTACCCCTTTTTCACAGTAAGAAAACTTTTCCCACATGAAACTCTGAGTGCCTGAAACCTCATCTCTAGTCATGAACCTGACACCATTCACTGTGAGCTATCAAAGCTATAGTCATCAAGACAGTATGGTACTGGCACAAAAACAGAAATATAGACCAACTGAACAAGATAGAAAGCCCAGAGATAAACCCACACACATATGGGCACCTTATCTTTGACAAAGGAGGTAAGAATATACAATGGGGAAAAGATAGTCTGTGTAATAAGTGGTGCTAGGAGAACTGGACAGCTATGTGTAAAAGAAGAAAATTAGAACACTTCCTAAAACCACACATAAAGATAAACTTAAAATGGACTAAGACCTAAATGTAAGACAAGAAACTATAAAACAAAAGAAAACATAGCCAGAACACTCTGACATAAATCACAGAAAGATCCTATATGACCCAACTCTTACAGTAATGGAAACAAAAACAAAAATTGAAAAAAAGGACCTAATTAAACTTAAAAGCTTTTTTCATAGCAAAGGTGAAAAGACAACCCTCAGAATGGGAGAAAGTAGCAAATGAAATAATTGACAAAGGATTAATCTCTAAAATATATAAGCAGCTCATGCAGTTAAACAAAGAACCCAGTCAAATGTAGGCAAAAGACCTAAAGAGAAATTTCTTCAAAGGAAAAATACAGATCACTAATAAATACATGAAAAGATGCTCAACATCACTCATTATTAGAGAAGTGAAAATCAAATCTACAATGAGGTATCACCTTACACCAGTCAGAATGGCCAACATCAAAAAATTTACAAACAACAAATGCTAGAGAGGGTGTTTAGAACAGAGAATCCTCTTGCACTGTTGATGGGAATATAAATTGATACAGCCACTATGGAGAACAGTATCAAGATTTGTTTAAAAAACTAGGAATACAACTACCATATGAGCCAACAATTCCACTACTGGGCATATACCTCGAGGAAACCAGAATTGAAAAAGACATATATATCCCAGTGTTACCTGTAGCACTGTTTACAATAGCTAGGACATGGAGGCAAGCTCGTAGTTCATTGACAGACAGATGGATAAAGAAGTTATGGTACAAATATACAATGGAATATTACTCAGCCATAAAAAGGAATGCATTTGAGTGTGTTCCAGTGAAGCTGATAAACCTGGAGCCTATTGTATAAAGTAAGTCAGAAAGAGAAAAACCAGTATCATATATTAATGCATATACATGGCATCTAGAAAGATCGTACAGATGAACCTATTTGCAGGGCAGCAATAGAGACGCAGACTTAAAGAACAGACTTATGGATGCAGTGAGGCAAGGAAAGGATGGGACAAATTGAGAGAGCGGCATTGACACATACACCTTACCATATGCAAAATAAATGGCCAGTGGGAACTCGCTGTATGTCACAGGGAGTTCAAGTCTGGAGCTGACAGCCTCCTCCTACTCAGACGTCGTGGAAGGCGTCAGGGAGGTTCAAGAGGGAAGGCTCATATATATACCTATGGCTGATTCATGCTGACGTATAGCAGAAACCAACGCATCATTATAAAGCAATTAACCTGCAATGAAAGATTAATTAATTAATCAAAAGAAACATGAATATCCAGGAGGTAGGTATTTACCGAGCTCTTGCTTTGTACCATACACGGTGCTGGGAAACTGGGGTATTTAAAGAAGTGAACATGGACATGGCTCTTGACGTCAAAGTGTTACTGTCCCAGTGGGGGCTAGGAGGAAACATATCATATCAAATAGAAGACACAGAAAAATCAAATAGTCCCACAGATCAAATATCAAACAGAAATGGAGTAGTTAAGATAGAAGGTAAGAGTTGTGATTTTGGTAGAGGGGGCGATAGTGGCAAAAAAATATTATGTGTGCTGGGTGGTGTGAGTGGCATGATCAAGTGTTAGAGACCTTTTCAAACAAAATCTTTCACAAGAAGGATTTATCCACAACTGGAGCCTGTGCTCCACAACAAAAGAAGCCACTGCTATGTGAAGCCCATGGACCACAGTGAAGAGTAGCCCCTACTCACCACAACTAGAGATAGCTCGGGGAGAAATGAAGACCCAGTGCAACCAAAAAATAAATAAATAATTTTTAAAACAGTAAAGAGAAATTAATTTTTAAAAAGTATGTAGAATCAAAGAAGTGGGACTTTGTTATCAGGGTGGTGAGCTTGAGAACCAATGGTGGGAAGTGACTCACCAGAGGTCACATGGCTATTAGCTATGATTCGTTCAGTTTCAAGCAATAGAAGACAATTTTGATGACCTTATGAAAACGTGGAGGATTTATTAAAATCAAGTCATGTTGCTCTTGGAACCCACTAAAGAGTTCTAGGTGTTGTATATTGACTTCTCAATTTGGAGGGTGAGAACTGACTGCCCACTCCTTCTCCCTGACCTCTCAATTAACCCAGTGGTATAGTTTCCTTTTACTGCACAATTCTATTATCCTCAGAGTTATTAAATGCTTTGTTTTTCAAAAAAAAAAAAAAGAGAGAGAGAGGAGGATTTATGGTCTGCAAGACAAAGCGTGATGTCAGAAGCATCTCAATTCCATATCTTATCCTAAGGTTTCTGGATAGAAAACAGAGTCAGTACTTGAAAACAAAAGCAAACTTCTATCTTCAGGTAAGAGTTAGGGCTTACACTTCAGCTGTTGACTGATGAAAAAGTAGATTAATTCATTTAACAGCAGTTTAACAAATATTAAGCATCACCATGGGTTCCAGGGCTGATGAGGCCGTGAGAACTTAAAGTAGCAGGTCCCTCCCTTCAGTGGGAAGCAGTAGATGTTGAATGGTTAATAGCACTGACTCTGGAGCCGGGCTGCATGGGTTTAAATTCTGGCTACAACAGCTATTAGCCATGTGACCTTGGAAAAGATACTTTACATTTCTAAGCTTTGCCTGTCACATCTGTAAGATATAATACACCTCTCTAATACACTTGAGGCTTATGTGAATTTGGTCCCCATGAAGCATCTAGAATGTTTTCTGGAACTTAGTACTATATGCATGTTAGTTATTAGACAACTTTTATTCTTAAGCAACAAAAAATTGGCAAACAATATCATTCCAGATACCGTGTTGATGTGAAGGGAATAGAGAGAGTCAGCCATGGCAAAAACCATAGGCAGCTTATAACGTGGAATGGGCTCTGGCTTCTCACCACCTGGCTTCAGATCCGGACTCTACACATTCTAACGTGCGACCCTTCTTAAACTATGTGTCTTTGTTTATTAATCTCTCAATAATTAGTAACACTCATTTCATGGAGTTATTTTTAAGAATTAGACAAGTAAACACTTGTAAGTTACTTAGAATAGTGCCAGGCATAGAGTTAATGTACAAGAGTATTGGCTATTAGCATGAAAATTGTTTCTTTTAGACAGTGTAAGAAGCATGTGAAAAACTTCCATGGCCGATACAAAGAACAGAAAGAAAGCCACTGTGACTGGAAGTTAGTGAGCAAGAGTTTCAACAGTCTTTGACATGAGATGGGCAGCAGCCTTGGCCATCATAGGACTTGTCTTTCTTATCTGGGTAATGGCAGGTGAGGTTAAAACCACTAGAGAGGATGCTTCCCTGATGGCTCAGCAGGTAAAGAACCCATCTGCAATGCAAAAGATACAGGAGACACAGAGTCAATCCCTAGTTCAAGAAAAGCCCCTAAAGGAGGAAATGGCAACTCACTCCAGTCTTCTTGCCTAAAAAATCCCACGGATATAAGACCGTGGTGGACTACAGTCCAAAGGGTCGCAAGGAGTCGGACATGACTGAGCAACTCAGCACACACAGAGGATGTAGACCTCGCAGACCCCTATATTCTGGCAGCCTGGATCAATTCCCCAGCCTAGAACAAGAGTGTGTGGACCTAAATATAGACCTGAAAGGGACACAGGGCATTCTGATACTTGGGTTACAATCTCAGCAGCCTAGGTACCAAGACACGAGGATGATACATAATTGCCAGAGAGACAGTCTTCCTATTAAGCCACCAAAGACACACAGTTCTGGTTCAGTGAGGCATAGGAGGGACAAGCATGTTTGGTTCCTCTAGAGGTCTGCAGCTTTGGGCCACCAGGAGACACACTCCTGAACAATTTCAGGGAGAATACAGCAACAGGAAATAGCATAACGGCCTGAGCCTCCCTCAAGGGATCTGAGGACAGAAAGAGCGCACAAGTGCTCTTATGCATGAGACTATATAAGAGCCCTTCTTGGGTCTTCTAGGAATATATGGGTGAGATTTCCTGATAGGTAGAGAACTCCCTGAAATTAGCTCAGGTTATGCTGTTCTGTAGTTGCTCCATCGTTTCTGATTCTGTAGCCTGCCAGGCTCCTCTGTCCATGGGATTTCACAGGCAAGAATACTAGAGCAGATTGTCATTTCCTCGTTCAGGGGAACTTCCTGATCCAAGGATCAAACCTGCGTCTCCTGCAGGCAGATTCTTTACTGCTGAGCCATCAAGGAAGCCCAGTTCAGGCTACAAGTAGGTGAGATTTGAGTATTAACACTAATTTGATTTCATTGGTACCTACAGCTTGATGATGACTGGAGAAGCTTGGAATATATAATGCTTGTTATTTTTCCAAGATTACACACTGTGTCTCCTAAACTCCTAATAAAATATCCAATTAACAAGTAATTGATGATGGTAATAAAGGTGAGTCTTAGTTTCAATAGAATCAAAGAAGGCAAGAATTCCATATCTTAGAAGTAAAGAATCATTCAGTTTCTCTTTGCTTCAGAATATGGACAAGAGTTGCTGGAGAGAAAATACAGCAGGAATAGAAAACTCTTTAGAGTATAATAGGAACAATTCATATTTGAGTCACTTAATGTCAATGACTGATCATATTGACATTATTAGCTTAAGTATGGGGCAGAAATTCAGTAAGATAAACTATGTATTTTTCAAGTGTTCAGCTCAAATGGCCTGGTGTATAGTGGGGAAAACCTTGTTCCAGGAGTAGATGTCTGAGGTCCTGGCTCTGCTACATGACCTAAGTTATGATACTTGGGGCATGTCACAAATTTTAAAATAATAATGGTGATAATAATTATAAACCTCTATCTTTTAGGGGTATTTACAATTTGCCAGTAACTGTTTTTTTTTTTTTTTTTTTGCCTATCACTATTCTAAGGGTTTGACACCTAGCAATGTATGTGATCCTCCTTGAAACATTCACAGGTCACACCCATTTTAGGTGGCATAGCCAAGTTAAGAATTCATGGAATCCCAGAAGGACAAGGGCTCATCTCCTCCTGCGAGAGCACCCAAATCACAACTAGCTGTTGAGCAACCATCCACAGGAGAATGCTGGAACCTATGAAGAAAATGTACCCCATGTCCAAAGACAAAGAAGAAACTGCAGCAAGATGGTAGGAGGGGCACAATCACGGTAAAATCAAATCCCATACCCAATGGGTGAACCACAGACTGGAGAGCAATAATACCAAAGAAGTTCTCACATTGTTGTGAAGGTTTGGAATCCCATGTCAGGTTTCCTAGCCTGGGGGCCCAACAAAGGGACTGGGAATCCCCAGGTAACTTGACCTTGAAGACCAGTAGGATTTGATAACAAGGCTTCCACAGGACTGGGGGAAACAGAAACTCCAGTCTTGGAGGGTACAAACAAAACCTTGCATGCACCAAGATTCAGAGGAAAGGAGCAGTGACTCCACAAGAAACTGAACCAAAACTACCTCCTAGTGTTGGAGGGTCTCCTGTGGAGGCATAGGGGCCCACCACAGGAATGGGGGTGCTGGCAGCAGCTGTCTGGGAAGATCACCTTTGGCATTAACCCTGTTGGGGGTCACCAGTAACCTTACCCTAGAGTTCATTGACCTGAGGGCTGAGTCACCTCAGACCAAGCAACTACCAGGGAGGAGGGTAACCCTACTCATCAGCAGACAATTAGGTTAAAGCTTTGTTGAGCATAAGCCCACCAAAGCAAGACCCAGTTTTTCCCACCACCAGTCCCTACCATCAGGAAACTTATACAAGCCACTTAGCCTCCTCCATCAGAGAGCAGTCAAAAGGAAGGACCACAATCCCACGGGGACAAAAACAAAACCACGTTACAGAAAGTTATCAGCACGAAAAAGCAGAAAGCTATGTGCCAGATGAAGGAACAAGATAAAACCCCAGAAAAAAACTAAGTGAAGTGGAAATAGGCAACCTTCCAGAAAAAGAATTCAGAATAATGGTAGTGAAGATGATTTATGATCTCAGAAAAAGAATGGAGGCACAGATTGAGAAGAGGCAGAAAGTTTACCAAAGAACTAGAAGAACTGCAGAACAAACAAACAGAGATGAATAATACACTAGAAGGAATCCATTACAGAATAACTGAGGCAGACACACAGATAAATGACCTGGAGGACAGAATGGTGGAAATCACTGCCACAGAACAGAGTATAGAAAAGAGAAAGAAAAGAAATGAAGAGAGCCTAAGAGATCTCTGGGACAACATTAAATGCACAAACATTCACATCATAGGGGTCCCAGAAGAAGAGGAAGAGAGAGAAATGACCCCAGAAAATATTTGAAGAGATAATATGTGAAAAATTCTGGAACATGGAAAACAAAATAATCAACTAAGTCCAGAAAGCACAGAGAGTCCCAGGCAGGATAAAACCAAGGAGGAACAAACTGAGACACACAGTAATCAAACTGACAAAAAGACAGAGATAAAATATAAAAAGCAACAAGGGAAAAACAAAAATAACATACAAGGAAAGTCTCAACAGGCTATTAGCTGATTTCTCAAGAGAAACTCTGTAAGTCAGAAGGGAAAGGCATGATATATTTAAAGTTATGAAAGGGAAGATGTTACAACAAAGAATACTCCAGCAAGACTCTCCTTCAGATTTGATGGAGAAATAAAAAACTTTCCAGATAAGAAAAAGTTAAGAAAATTCAGCATCACCAAACCAGGTTTATAACAAATGCTAAAGGAATGTCTCTAGGTAGAAAACAAGAGAAGGAAAAGCCCTACATATAGAAAATAAACTGCCATATGACCCAGCAATCCCACTTCTGGGCATACACACCGAGGAAACCAGATCTGAAAGAGACGTGTGCACCCCAATGTTCATCACAGCACTGTTTATAATAGCCAGGACATGGAAGCAACCTAGATGCCCATCAGCAGACAAATGGATAAGATACATTTATACCATGGAATATTACTCAGCCATTAAAAAGAATTCATTTGAATCAGTTCTAATGAGATGGATGAAACTGGAGCCCATTATACAGAGTGAAGTAAGCCAGAAAGATAAAGACCATTACAGGATACTAACACATATATATGGAATTTAGAAAGATGGCAATGATAACCCTATATGCAAAACAGAAAAAGAGACTCAGATGTATAGAACAGACTTTTGGACTCTGTGGGAGAAGGCGAGGGTGGGATGTTTCAAGAGAACAGCATCAAAACATGTATATTATCTAGGGTGAAACAGATCACCAGCCCAGGTTGGATGCATGAGACAAGTGCTCGGGCCTGGTGCCACTGGGAAGACACAGAGGGATCGGGTGGAGAGGGAGGTGGGAGGGGGGACCGGGATGGGGAATACATGTAAATCCATGGCTAATTCATTTCAACGTATGACAAAAACCACTGCAATGTTGTAAAGTAATTAGCCTCCAACTAATAAAAATAAATGAAAAAAAAAGAAAATAAACCAAAACTAGTTAAGAAAACGGTAATAAGATCATTGCTGTTGTTTAGTCACTCAGTCATGTCTAATTCTTTGTGAACCCATGGACTGCAGCATGCAAGGTTTCTGTGTCTTTCACCATCTCCTGGAGCTTGCTCAAATTCATGTTCATTGAGCTGAGGATGCCATCCAACCATCTCATAATCTGTCATCCCCTCCCCTGCCTTCAATCTTTCCCAGCATCAGGGTCTTTTCTAATGAGTCAGTTCTTTGCATCAGGTGGCCAAAGTATTGGAGCTTCAGCTTCAGCAGCAGTCCTTCTAATGAATATTTCGGACTGATTTCCTTTAGGATGGACTGGTTTGACCTCCTTGCAGTCCAAGGGATTCTCAAGAGTCTTCTCCAACACCACAGTTCAAAAGCATCAATTCTTCAGTGCTCAGCCTTCTTTATAATCCAACTCATACATCCATACATGACTACTGAAAAAAAACATAGCTTTGACTATATGGACCTTTGTCAGCAAAGTAACGTCTGTGCTTTTTAATATGCTGTCTAGGTTTGGCATAGCCTTTCTTTCAAGGAGCAAGTGTCTTTCAGTTTCATGGCTGCAGTCACCATCTGCAGTGATTTTGGAGTCCCCAAAAATAAAGTCTGTCACTGTTTCCACTGTTTCCCCATCTGTTTGCCATGAAGTGATGGAACCAGATGCCATGAACTTAGTTTTTAATGTTGAGTTTTAAGCCAACTTTTTCACTCTCCTCTTTCACCTTCATCAAGAGGCTCTTTAGTTCTTCTTCACTTTCTGCCATAAGGGTGGTGTCATCTACATATATGAGGTTGTTGATATTTCTCCCAGCAATCTTGATTCCAGCTTGTGATTCATCCAGCCCTGCATTTTGCATGAAGCACTCTGCATAGAAGTTAAATAAGCAGGGTGACAATATACAGCCTTTGACACACTCCTTTTCCTATTTGGAACCAGTCTATTGTTCCACGTCCAGTTCTAACTGTTGTTTCCTGACCTGCATACAGGTTTCTCAAGAGGTGGGTCAGGTGGTCTGGTATTCCCATCTCTTTCAGAAATTTCCACAGTTTATTGTGATCCACACAGTCAAAGGCTTTGGCATAGTCAATAAAGCAGAAATAGATGTTTTTCTGGAACTCTCTTACTTTTTTGATATTCCAGCAGATGTTGGCAATTTGATCTCTGGTTCCTCTGCCTTTTCTAAAACCAGCTTGAACATCTGGAAGTTCATGGTTCACATATGACTTGTGAGGCTGCCAGGGTTAATACCATGACAGGCGGCCTGGACCTAAGTTTTCGCTTCCCCCGAAATGATAAGATTCCCTACCCCCATCAGGTAACCTGAAGCCAGCCAATATGCTCTCAGTAAGAAACAAAGGAAGAGCTGAAAGGCCCGCGAAAGTTTGTACCAATAAAATTGCTTTGCAAACATGTAACCAATCTGCTTAAGCCAGCTACTAACCTCTTATGCATACCTTATAAATTTGGATAACAGCCTTTGTTCAGGGCTTTTCTGACCTTGCGCCACTGTGTTGGTTGCAGCAGAAAGCCCTGACTCGAGCCAGAATAAAACTTCCCTTTTTGTAAATTGCATTGTCTGGGTAGCCTTCTCTCTTCCCGTTCGGGGATTCGGACATCGGGCATAACATGACTGAAGCCTGGCTTGGAGAATTTTGAGCATTACTTTACTAGCACGTGAGATGAGTGCAACTGTGCGGTAGTTTGAGCATTCTTTGGGATTGCCTTTCTTTGGGATTGGAATGAAAACTGACCTTTTCCAGTCCTGTGGCCACTGCTGAGTTTTCCAAATTTGCTGGCATACTGAGTGCAGCACTTTCACAACATCATCTTTCAGGATTTGAAATAGCTCAACTGGAATTCCATCACATCCACTAGCTTTGTTCATAGTGATGCTTCCTAAGGCCCACTTGACTTCACATTCCAGGATGTCTGGCTCTAGGTGAGTGATCACACTGTCATGATTATCTGGGTCATGAAGAGCTTTTTTGTACAGTTCTTCTGTTCTTAATAACTTATGCTTCTTTTAGGTCCATACTATTTCTGTCCTTTATTGAGCCCATCACTGCATGAAATATTCCCTTGGCATCTCTAATTTTCTTGAAGAGATCTAGTCTTTCCCATTCTGTGGCTTTCTTCTATTTCTTTGCATTGATCACTGAGGAAGGCTCTCATCTCTCCTTGCTATTCTTTGGAACTCTGCATTCAAATGGGAATATCTTTCCTTTTCTCCTTTGCTTTTCACTTCTCTTCTTTTCACAACTATTTGTAAGTCCTCCTCAGACAACCATTTTGCTTTTTGGCATTTCTTTTCCATGGGGATGGTCTTGACCCCTGCCTCCTGTACAATGTCACGAACCTCCATCCATAGTTCATCAGGCACTCTGTCTATCAGATCTAGTCCCTTAAATCTACTTCTCACTTCCACTGTATAGTTATAAGGGATTTGATTTAGGTCATACCTGAATGGTCTAGTGGTTTTCCCTACTTTCTTCAGTTTAAGTCTGAATGTGGCAATAAGGAGTTCATGATCTAAGCCACAGTCAGCTCTCAGTGTTGTTTTCGCTGACTGTACAGAGCTTCTCCATCTTTGGCTGCAAATAATATAATCAATCTGATTTCACTGTTGACCATCTGGTGATGTCCATGTGTAGAGTCTTCTCTTGTGTTGTTGGAAGAGAACATGGAAGCTATGACCAGTGTGTTTTCTTGGCAAAACTCTACTAGCCTTTGCCCTGCTTCATTCCATACTCCAAAGCCAAATTTGCCTGTTACTCCAGGCCGAGAGGAGCAATCCCATGTCCAAGAAGCAGTGGCTACGTGCCGCAGGAGGGCCGAGAGGAGCTACTCCATGTTCAAGGTCAGGAGGGGCGGCCATAAGGAGACATCCCTCGTCCAAGGTAAAGAGCAGCGGTTGTGCTTTGCTGGAGCAGCCATGTAGAGATACCCCACGTCCAAGGTAAGAGAAACCTAAGTAAGACAGTAGGTGTAGCGAGAGGGCAGACACACTGAAACCGTAATCACAGGAAACCAGCCAATCTGATCACAGGACCACAGTCTTGTCTAACTCAATGAGACTAAGCCATGCCGTGTGGGGCCACCCAAGATGAGCGGGTCATGGTGGCGAGGTCTGATGGAACGTGGTCCACTGGAGAAGGGAATGGCAAACCACTTCAGCATTCTTGCCTTGAGAACCCCATTAACAGTATGAGATGGCAAAATGATAGGACACTGAGAGAGGAACTCCCCAGGTCGGTAGGTGCCCAATATGCTACTGGAGATCAGTGGAGAAATAACTCCAGAAAGAATGAAGGGATGGAGCCAAAGCAAAAACAACACCCAGTTGTGGATGTGACTGGTGATAGAAGCAAGGTCCGATGCTGTAAAGAGCAATAGTGCATAGGAACCTGGAATGTTAGGTCCATGAATCAAGGCAAATTGGAAGTGGTCAAACAGGAGATGGCAAGAGTGAATGTCAACATTCTAGGAATCAGTGAACTAAAATGGACTGGAATGGGTGAATTTAACTCAGATGACCATTATATCTACTATTGTGGGCAGGAATCCCTTAGAAGAAATGGAGTAGCCATCATGGTCAACAAAAGAGTCCGAAATGCAGTACTTGGATGCAATCTCAAAAATGACAGAATCATCTCTGTTCATTTCCAAGGCAAACCATTCAGTATCATGGTAATCCAAGCCTATGCCCCAACCAGTAAAGCTGAAGAAGCTGAAGTTGAATTGGTTCTATGAAGACCTACAAGACCTTTTAGAACTAACACCCAAAAAAGATGTCCTTTTCATTATAGGGGACTGGAAATCAAAAGTAGGAAATCAAGAAACACATAGAGTAACAGGCAAGTTTGGCCTTGGATTATGGAATGAAGCCAGGCAAAAGCTAATAGAGTTTTGCCAAGAGAATGCACTGGTCATAGCAATATCTTATAGTAACCTATAAAGGAAAATAATTTCAAAAATAATATATGTGTATATGTATAATTGGATCACACACAAAAAAGAATTCTACTTTATGAAATTTAGTAATGTTTATCTTTTTGCCAATTTTCCCAAATGTCCTATGGACATTAATGACTATGTATGAGAAACAAAATTTTTAATATATTTGTGTTGGATATGATTAATATAAATTAGTTAAAAATAAATATATTACATTTAAATCATTAATGACATCATTCAAGATGCTCCTATTCTCATTTTTTCTGTACTTCATAAAATATTCTCAATGAAATGTTAATATGTCTTACTGTGACTATATATATTTTTCCCTTATATTTCTTCTGATTTTTGCTTTACGTATCTTTGCTTCTTTGTTGTTAAGGTATCTAATGGTTTATGATGTCTACCCTCTTTGTGAATTGTACCTTTTATCTGTAAAAATATTCATCTTTGTTTCATTTAAAATAAATAAATATTTTATTAAAAAAGGATTAAAAAACAATAAAGTGTGATTAGTTGACCAAGGAATTTAAAAAAAAAAAGAATTCACGATTCCCACCTTTTTTATCTTCCTTTCCTCTCCTGAATAAGGCAGTGCTAAAGTCAGTAGATGAGACTGAGTATGGTGGGCATTCTCACCAGGCAGGGAAGGGCCTCAGTCCTCTGCCTGGCACAGAGTGATAGAGTGAAGGTCTGGGCAGAACACGGAGGGGTGCCCCTGGAGAGGAACAGCCTGGCACAGTGCACTGGACCCCAAGTGGAGTGAGGAAGACAGCCACATGCAAAGAGTTACAGATGAAACCCAAGAGGTTGTCCCAAAGCTTGATATCAGATAGTGGGCTGCCATGAAAAGATGCTCAACATCACTAATTATTAGAGAAAAGCAAATCAAAACTATAATGTGGTACCACCTCACACAAGTCAGAATTCATTACTGTTCAATTGTTAAGTCATCTCTGACTCTTTGTGACCCCAGGACTTCAGTGGGTCAGGCTTCCCTGTGTTTTACTAGCTCCTAGAGTTTGCTCAAACTCACATTCACTGAGTTAGTGATGGCATCCAACTATCTCACCCTCTGTTGCCCCCATCCCCTGTCCTCAATCTTCCCTAGCATCAGGGTCTTTTCCAATGAATCAGCTCATCATATCAGAATGGTCATCATTAAAAAGTCTACAAATGTGTGTACCACATCTTTATCCATTCATCTGTTGATAGACATTTAGGTCGTTTCTATGTCTTGACTACTGTAAATAGTGCTACTATAAACATTGCCATGCCTCTACCTTTTTGAATTATAGCTTTATCCAGATATATGCCTGGGAGTAGTGTTTCCAGTCTATTTTTAGTCTTTGGAGGAAACACTATATTGTTCCCCACAGTTGCTGTACCAACTTACATTCCCACCAACAGTGCAGTAGGGTTCCTTTTTCTCTAGACCCTCTCCAGCATTTATTATTTGTAGACATTTTAATGATAGACATTCTGACCAGTGTGAGGTGGTAGCTCATTGTAGCTCTGATTTGCATTTCTCTAATACTTAGTGTTGCTGAGCACCTTTTCATCTGCCTGTTGGCCATCTGTATGTCTTCTTCAGAGAAATGTCTACTTAGGTTTTCTGCCCATTTTTGATTGAGTTATGTTGTTGCTGAATTGTATGCATTGTTTGTATATTTTGGAATTTAAGCCCTTGTTGGTCACATCATTTGCAAATATTTATGCACAGCCCATACATAGGTTGTCTTTTTATTTTGCTTATGGTTTCCTTTGCTCCACAAAACCTTGTTAGTTTGATCATATCCCATTTGTAGCAACAAGGATGGACTTAGAGATCATCATAGTAAGTGAAGTAAGTCAGAAAGAAAATGACAAATACCATATGATATCACTTTTATCTGAAAACTAAAATATGACAAAAATGAAACTTCTACAAAACAGAAACAGACTTACAGACATAGAGGATATATAGACTTGTGGTTGCCAGGAAGTGGAGAGGCATGGATTGGGCATTTTGAGTTAGCAGATATAAGCCACTCTACAGAATGAATAGACAACAGTGTTCTGCTGTATAGCATGGGGGAAAATATTCAATATCAATCACGGAAAAGAACAAAACAGGTGTATGTATCTATACAATGGAAAAATTCTGCTGTATAGCAGAAACTGACACAACACTGTGCATCAACTATACTTTAATTAAAAAATAGTTTACCAATAACAGATCCTGGTGTTGTTCAGTCACTCAGTCATGTCCGACTCTTCTGCAATTCCATGGACTGTAGCCCACCAGGCTTCTCTGTCCCTAGCATTTCCCAGGCAAGAGTACTGGAGTGGGTTACCATTTCCTTCTCCAGGGGATCTTCCAGACCCAGGGATCGAACCTGCATCTCCTGCATTGGCAGGATTCCTTACCACTGAGCCACCAGGGAAGCCCCATCAAATGCTATAGAGGGTGTGAATAAAAGGGAACTCTCTTACACTGTTGATGGGCATGTAAAGTGGTGTGGCCACTATCGAAAAAAGTATGGAAGTTCCTCAGAAAACTAAAGATAGAGTTGCTATATGATCCACGAATCCTTTCTCCTGGGCACAGATCCAGAGAAACCTCTAACTCAAACAATAATGCACTCCAATGTTCATGGGCTTCCCAGGAGGTGCCAGTGCAGGAGATGCTAATAGACGAGGGTTCGATCCTGAGGTGGGGAAGATCCCCTAGAGAAGGACATAGCAACCCACTCCAGTATTCTTTCCTGGAGAATCTCCATGGATGAAATCTCCATGGACTACAGTCTATGCAGTCACAAAGAGTTGGATAATGTTCATAGCAGCACTGGTTACAAAAACTCAAGATAGGGAAACACCCTAAATGTCCATTGACAGATAAATAGATAAAGAAGATATGGTACAAATATACAATGAAATACTACCCAGTCATCAAAAGATTTAAATAATGCCATTTGCAGCTACATGGATAGACTTAAAAATTATTGTCAGAAAGAAATACAAGTGCCATATGATATTACTTACATGAAGAATCATGTAACAATTAACTTATCTGCAAAACAGAAACAGACTGACAGACACAGACAATAGATTTGTGGTTGCCAAGTGGGGGATGGGGAAGAGTTGAATCGCAAGTTTGGGATTAGCAGATGCAAATTATTACATATAAAATAGATAAAAAAGGTCCTACTATATAGCACAGAGAACTATATTCAATACCTTATAATCAACCATAACAGAAAAGAATATGAGAATCACTTTGCTGTACATCAGAAGAAACTAACACAACATTGTAAATCAAGTATACTTCAATTTTTAAAAATTTTTAAAAAATAGGGGTCTGCATGTCTGGACCATTTGAAACAATGTCTATCAGAGAAAATAAGATGATACACAGGGAAAAAAAAGTATGCAGAATTATTAGGTAATGTATAAATGACAAAGAGTAACAAACAGACCTGCAATTTAAGATATTAAAGGATGGTCTTAATATGATTACTAACATATAAAAGTCTTCTGTTCAAACAGCATAAGCATAGTTAATATGCAATCTGTAGATTCACACTAATCATGGTGATTTTTAAAATAGTGTTTTCAAAAGATAATTAGATACATAAATAAATGGGTATAATATATTTTATAGATTTTCTCCTTCATAGTTGATTTTTTAACACATAAAACTCTTTGTATAATTTTATTGATATTGCTATACTGTTAAGGATTTCAATGCCTGTATTGACATATGAGAACTATATAGTTACCATGCAATATTTATTGACTCACAAAAGGCACCCAGAAATAAATATTTTAATTTTGCCTTACAAATATTTACCAATAATCCACTACCATAAGAAATATACTAGTTTTAAAACAGGCATTTAAAAAAGCAGTTACGCTAAAATTATTAAACTAATTTCAAGATGATAAAAATGCTCCCCATGAAAACACCATTCAGTTTTCAAAAATATATTTGAGATAGACTAGTAATTGGAAAAAAACAAATTTTGAAACTTTAAATTTATTTTCATATGCATTTCACTTCAGGTCTGGAACATAAATACATTATGAAAAGTTGTTAATAGAATCTCACCAAATATATTATTACCATGATAATAAACTCCATGCTGCTATTGTTGAGGTTGTTCCTTAATATATAGAATCCAGACTGCATTCAAAAGTGTAAAGAGAAATGTGATAAATCTATTTTTAGGTATTGAGAGGGTACAAATATGACCCCAAAGGACTTCACTTAATACTTTAATTTACAGTGCTTTATGAATTAAGTATAAACTCTAGAAAAGAAAATAGATGAGGCTGAGTAGGAAGACTAATTTCCAAGAATAGAAAACATAATCCCAGGCACTTCATCTCAAAAGGTAACTTCAGCTGATAACGAATGTAGAAACTTGAAAACTTGGGTGGGCTTCCTATAGGACAGTGAAAAGTTGGACTTTTTGATGGCATGAATGGCAATGTAAAAAGCAGAGTGTTAATTTAAAATATTTTTACTAAAACTATAGAGCAAAGAAAGTCTAATGATTTACAATAAACAGCTAGGGATCTCATCCAGCTAGAAGATTTCAATGATCTAGCCCTCTCCAAATACATTTGGAATGGAGACCTAATTGGTTGTTCTATTTAGAGTCTGTGCTATTGAAAAAGGCTTTTATCAACATCAAATGGGCATAGTAACATAATTCAACAAGCAAGCAAGTAATGGAATGGAATTAAACAAAGGAAAACATACACCCACAAAGGTGAACTTAGCGTTGGTGGGCTTCAACAGTACTTGTTTTAAAAATTCTGAATTAAAGACAAAATGCCTAACATGGTTTTCCCAGCAAGTATATTATATGTTGGAGGCCAGAATACTGCTTCACTGTATTCTGATGCTTTATTTTGTTACATAATAATATGCTTAAAAAGCAACACATTGTGAGCTTGGGAGCTGTTAGGCATTTATTTACCATGGTGGGTTTATCTCATTCAGTGAGGTATAGAAACTCAATGATGAGTGCTACAGTATATAAGCTAATTGCTAGGATAAAACCAAATGAATAATTACTTAACTCCAGAATGAGGCCTGCGGGAATTCTTCTTTAATAAAGGTTTAATTCACCAGTGATAATGAATGCAATCTCACATACTACTGAATAACACCATTAGCATAATGGCTGTGATACAAAAACTATAATTAGAACTAAACAGAAACGTTAATTACAACCACCAAGGTACTGAATGAAATACTGTTGTTTAAGAAATCGACCTGCTTCGCTGTCATGTTTTATGGGCTCAAGGATATCTCTGTAATTAAATATATGTATATAAATATATATGCATATATATAAACATAGAATAGGGTTTTTTTATCAGTCTACCAGAAATCTCTTAAGTGTAACAAATACATTAATGAGAGATTGTCAAGAACTTAAAATACAAGTTAAATATGAAAATGATTAGAACTTTTGTTTTTTATTTGGTTAAATGCAAACATCAATATTTGTGCTTAAAAGAATACAGTATTAGAGAGAGTAGGCATCTTCAATTTTACATTTTATTGGTGTTAGGTCTGTGATCACCAGAAAAACAGTTATTAAAAATGAACAGATTAATAAAGTATGAAATATGACTATAATAAGTTGGAAAAATAAATTGCATAATCCATGAAAAATGTCAAAGATACTAAACTAGTGGTTCTAAAAGGACTCAGCTGTGATTCTTAAAATTCTTTGAATTCCATTTACTAGCTATATAAATATATACATAATCTTTAATGGCATTCATAATAGGAGACTTATGTATCTAAAAGACATGTGTTGATAAGCATTTTGAAGCCAAGTGTCACACTCTATTAAATATCAAAAACAATAATAATAACCATAATAGCCCACTATTATTGCAGACACTTTCCATTTATCAAAAAGATAAATGCACTTCAAATATGTTTTATTGCCAACTCTAATGGTATTAAGGTTTCATAATAAAAGACTCTTCCTTTTTAAGATAGAACTTCAATGGAAAATAAAAATACCCTATGAATCAAATCAGTAAGACTGGCTTATTATCAATGTATCTCTGGCTACTTCTTATCCTTTTACTCCATTATTCTGTTTTAATAGAATAAATAAATTTCCCACTATTTTTCTATGAATCCCTTTCCTCCATTACACTGTATTTTTCAATAGCTGGACACAGTTTTTGAGGTCTGATGGTTGTAGCATCTAGAGCAATGCACATCGAAAGTGCCTCTCTCCTCACCATCAGTCAACCCATGAAAACTTCATTCTTTAGTGAAATGTTACCTGCTAGTTTCCAAGGCAAACCATTCAGTATCACGGTAATCTAAACCTATGCCCCAACCAGTAATGCTGAAGAAGCTGAAGTTGAAGGGCTCTATGAAGACCTACAAGACCTTTTAGAACTAACACCCAAAAAAGATGTCCTTTTCATTATAGGGGACTGGAATGCAAAAGTAGGAAGTCAAGAAACTCCTGGAGTAACAGGCAAATTTGGCCTTGGAGTACAGAATGAAGCAGGGCAAAGGCTAATAGAATTCTGCCAAGAGAACATACTGGTCATAGCAAACACCCTCTTCCAACAACACAAGAGAAGACTCTACACATGTACATCACCAGATGGTCAAAACTGAAATCAGATTGACTATATTCTTTGCAGCCAAAGATGGAGAAGCTCTATACAGTCAGCAAAATCAAGACCAGGAGCTGACTGTGGCTCAGATCATGAACTCCTTACTACCAAATTCAGACTTAAACTGAAGAAAGTAGGGATAACCAATAGACCATTCAGGTATGACCTAAATCAAATCCCTTACGAATATACAGTGGAAGTGAGAAATAGATTTAAGGGACTAAATCTGATAGACAGAGAGCCTGATGAACTATGGCGGAGGTTCGTGACATTGTACAGGAGACAGGGATCAAGACCATCCCCATGGAAAAGAAATGCAAAAAGGTAAAATGGTTGTCTGAGGAGGCCTCACAAATAGCTGTGAAATGAAGAGAAGTGAAAAGCAAAGGAGAAAAGGAAAGATATTCCCATTTGAATGCAGAGTTCCAAAGAATAGCCAGGAGAGATAAGAAAGCCTTCCTCAGTGATCAATGCAAATAAATAGAGGAAAACAACAGAAAGGGAAAGACTAGAGATCTCTTCAAGAAAATTAGAGATGCCAAGGGAATATTTCATGCAAAGATGGGTTTGACAAAGGACAGAAATGGTATGGACCTAACGGAAGCAGAAGATATTAAGAAGAGGTGGCAAGAATACACAGAAGAACTGTACAAAAAAGATCTTCATGACCCAGATAATCACGATGGTATGATCACTCACCTAGAGTCAGACATCCTGGAATGTGAAGTCAAGTGGGTCTTAGGAAGCATCACTATGAACAAAGCTAGTGGATGTGATGGAATTCCAGTTGAGCTATTTCAAATCCTGAAAGATGATGCTGTGAAAGTGCTGAACTCAATATGTCAGCAAATTTGGAAAACTCAGCAGTGGTCACAGGACTGGAAAAGGTCAGTTTCCATTCCAATCCCTAAAAAAGGCAGTCCCAAAGAATGCTCAAACTACCACATAATTGCATTCATCTCACACGCTAGTAAAGTAATGCTCAAAATTCTCCAAGCCAGGCTTCAGTCATATGTGAACCATGAACTTCCATATGTTCAAGCTGGTTTTAGAAAAGGCAGAGGAACCAGAGATCAAATTGCCAACATCCACTGGATCATCAAAAAAGCAAGAGAGTTCCAGAAAAACATCTATTTCTGCTTTATTCACTATGTCAAAGCCTTTGACTGTGTGGATCGCAATAAACTGTGGAAAATTCTGAAGGAGATGGGAATACCAGACCACCTGACCTGCCTCTTGAGAAACCTGTATGCAGGTCAGGAAGCAACAGCTAGAACTGGACATGGAAAAACAGACTGGTTCCAAATAGGAAAAGGAGTATGTCAAGGTTGTATATTGTCACCCTGCTTATTTAACTTATATGCAGAGTACATCATGAGAAACACTGGGCTGGATGAAGCACAAGCTGGAATCAAGATTGCCGGGAGAAATATCAATAACCTCAGATATGCAGATGACACCACCCTTATGGCAGAAAGTGAAGAGGAACTAAAAAGCCTCTTGATGAAAGTGAAAGAGGAAAGTGAGAAGGTTGGCTTAAAGCTCAACACTCAGAAAACTAAGGTCATGGCATCTGGTCACATTACCTCATGGGAAATAGATGGGGAGACAGTGGAAATAGTGTCAGATTATATACTTTGTTGGGCTCCAAAATCACTGCAGATGGTGACTGCAGCCATGAAATTAAAAGATGCTTACTCCTTGGAAGGAAACTTATGACCAACCTAGACAGCATAGTAAAAAGCAGACATTACTTTGTCAACAAAGGTCCATCTAGTCCAGGCTATGGTTTTTCCAGTGGTTGTGTTGGATGTGAGAGTTGGACTATAAAGAAAGCTAAGCACAGAAGAATTGATGTTTTTGAACTGTGGTGTTGGAGAAGACTCTTGAGAGTCCCTTGGATAGCAAGTAGATCCAACCAGTCCATCCTAAAGGAGATCAGTCCTGGGTGTTCATTGGAAGGGTGTTCATTGGAAGGACTGATGCTGAAGTTGAAACTCCAATATTTTGGCCACCTGATGCGAAGAGTTGACTCATTTGAAAAGACCCTGATACTGGGAAAGATTGAGGGCAGGAGGAGAAGGGGATGACAGAGGATGAGATGGTTGGATGGCATCACCGACTCAATGGATATGGGTTTGGGTGAACTCCAGGAGTTGGTGATGGACAGGGAGGCCTGGTGTGCTGCAGTTCATGGGGTCTCAAAGAGTCGGACATGCCTGAGTGACTGAACTGAACTGAACTGAAGTCATCTTTCACTTACATTCTCTCCCTCAGTTAATACTATGCTGTCACGTCAAGTAGGAAAATCACCCAAGCAGGGAAACAGAAAATTTTCTCTACATTCTTATATTCCATTAGTTAACAACCATTAAATACCTTAAAATTTTTATGCTTCTCATCATCCAGAATAAGTCTCTTATTTTTTCTCAATGAGAAAGGGGACATAGAAGAGAAAATACTTTTCCTACAACAGAAACATGAATGAGCTTTAATATTACCTTGAATTAAAAGAAGTATTTTCAGACTCATTAAAACAAAACACTAGGATTTTTAAAATCATATTGACTTCACAAAAAAGTTTGTTCAGTTTTTTCCATTATGGAAAAAAATAAACTTTTTGGCCAACGTAGTATTTTAACATGGACAGTATAATGTTACCATTTTTGAAAATGTGCCACCAACTGATGATCATAAATGTGGATCCAAGTAGATCTAGAATTGCCTGTTATCATATACCAACTCTTCATCAAGCCCCATCAGGGCTTCCCTGAAGGCTCAGCAAGTAAAGAATCAAAAAATCCTCCTGCAATGCAGGAGACACAGGAGATAAGGGTTTGATCTTTGGGGTCGGGAAGATCCCCAGGAAAAGGAAATGGCAACCCACTCCAGTATTCTTGCCTGGAGAACTCCATGGACAGAGGAGCCTGGTGGGCTACAGTCCCTGGGGTCACAAAGAGTCGGACACGCCTGAGCACATAGCACACGTCAGATTACACATAATACATACGTCGAAATTGCCTGTAACCATGTGGGTGAGAGAAAGAGCTCACAGTTCAGGTGCTAAGCAACACGTTTTCTAAAGAGAGCATGGGGGAGGATCCCAATGGCTTGCAGGAATTGTTACCTTTGCCCTTGGGTGATCTCTGCAGTTAGAGAATGCATGCACAGTCTGAGAAAAATTCACTTTACTATGGATCTTGAACCATTCTGCAAACACACAGAAAAATAAATTAACTCAAGTGCTTTTGATGCTGCTAACATTGTCCTTCACCGAGGAGAGAAAAAAAAAAAGGTGGGTGCAGATAGTGGGGAGGGGCACAGAGAAGGAAATCTGGAGATGGCACGAAAATCTACATTCTGCCGAGGGCTTCCTGGAGTATACATTGATGAAAAGGAAGCATAATCAGACACGAACCATCTATTCTGTTGTGTAATAATTAGCAAGCCCGGCCCAAGCCTGTGGCCCTATTCAGATATAAGGCTTTTCTTCTTCTTTTTTATTTTCTACTTCATAAAATATAAAACCTCCCGTCCAAAGAGAGCCTGATGCTACACCCACAATAATATTCAGCCTCCTCTGTAGTTTTAATTAACTCAGGCCCAGCAGTTGTTTTTAACAGCTAACAGTTTGCGTGAGTTACAGTATGCACACTGCTGAGACATAAATGCAAAGTAATCACTCTAATAAGTAGATACAAACATTTACAACAATGGCAACAAGTCTCCGCAACAAATAAGGGATATAAAGAAAAATATTCAGCAGCAAGCCAGGAAACAACTCTCAATACAACGGCATGAGTATGAATATCATTCAAAGCTCTGATCTTTTGTTGCCTTTAGTAATTTCAATAACCCAAAGTCACTAATGAGCTTGTGCTTTCAAGGCCACAAAATGAGAACTCTGATTAAAAAACAAAAACAAAAACCAAGACTTCAATTTTCGTGTTTGTGCCAAGGACACCAGGAGAGAATTCCAGGCACGTGAGTGACGACATCACTTCCACAACAGAAGGAAATCTGAATGCCTCAGTTGAAAACAAACAGAGCAAACCTTCAGCACTCTCCTCTCAAAGAACAATATGCCCTAAGGTGAGAAGAAGTGAAATGCATATGCAGAGTAGGGAGAATGCCACAGGAGCAAGATGAAGCTGGAAAAGCAAGCTGTATAAAGCTTGGCAGGTCAGGGTAAGAGGAATGGACATTGTTCCAAGTACAATGAGGATAAGAAAAGGTTTTAAACTAGGGAGCACCATGATCTTACTAATGTGTCTTGAAGATTACTTGAGCAGCCAGTTTGAGAATAGATTCTATCTAGGTCAAGGATGAAACCAAAGAAACCACCTATGGACTAAGGTAGTGGGGGGTTGTTATCCAGAGACGGGATGATAGATAGAGACAGAAAGAAGACAGATCAAGAGCAGCTATCAGAGAAGAAAGGAAGAGATAAAGAATGGGTCCCAGGGTAGGACCCCAGCACAGGGGAGGATGAGGATGCCATTCATGGAGACAGGGGAAATACAGGCAATGGGGGAAACCTATACAGAATGGAAGTTTATAGAGGATTTAAGTCAACGATGCTCACGTTTCTGATCTGTTCAGATGAGTTCAGTCACACAGTCATGTCCAACTCTTTGTGACCCCATGAACTGCAACACACCAGGCCTCCCTGTCCAACACCATCTCCCGGAGCTTACTCAAACTCATGTTCATTGAGTCGGTGATGCCATGCAGCCATCTCATCCTCTGTCATCCCCTTCTCCTCCTGCCCTCAATCTTTCCCAGCATCAGGGTCTTTTGCAAGCAGTCAGTTCTTTGCATCAGGTGGCCAAAGCATTGGAGTTTCAGCTTCAGCATCAGTCCGTCCAGTGAACACCCAGGACTGATCTCCTTTAGGATGGACTGGTTGGATCTCCTTGCAGTCCCAGGGACTCTCAAGAGTCTTCTCCAACACCACAGTTCAAAAGCATCAATTCTGTGCTTAGCTTTCTTTATAGTCCAACCCTGACATCCATACATGGCCACTGGAAAAACCATAGCCTGGACTAGATGGACCTTTGTTGACAAACTAATGTCTCTGCTTTTTACTATGCTGTCTAGGTTGGTCATAAGTTTCCTTCCAAGGAGTAAGCATCTTTTAATTTCATGGCTGCAATCACCATCTGCAGTATTTTGGAACCCCAAAAAATAAAGTCTAACACTGTTTCCACTGTTTCCCCATCTATTTGCCATGAAGTGATGGGACCAGGTGCCATGATCTTAGTTTTCTGAATGTTGAGTTTTAAGCCAACTTTTTCACACTCTTTCACTTTCATTAAGAGGCTCTTTAGCTCTTCTTCACTTTCTGCTTTAAGGACGGTGTCATCTGCATATCTGAGACTGTTATTTCTCCTGGCAATCTTGATTTCAGCTTGTGATTCATCCAGCCCAGCGTTTCTCATGATGTACCCTGCACGTAAGTTAAATAAGCAGGGTGACAATATACAGCCTTGACGTACTCCTTTCCCTATTTGGAACCAGTCTATTGTTCCATGTCCAGTTCTAACTATTGATTCTTGACCTGCATACAGATTTCTCAGGAGGCAGGTCAGGTGGTCTGGTATTTTCATCTCTTGAAGAATTTTCCACAGTTTGTTGTGATCTACACAGTCAAAGTCTTTGGTGTAGTCCATAAAACAGAAGTAGATGCTTTTCTGGAATTCTTTTGCTTTATTGATGATCCAGTGCATGTTGGCAATTTGATCTCTAGTTTTTCTGCCTTTTCTACATCCAGTTTGAACATCTGGAAGCTCATGATTCATGTACTGCTGAAGCCTGGCTTGGAGAATTTTGAGGATTACTTTGCTAGCATGTGAGATGAGTGCAATTGTGCGGTAGTTTGAGCATTCTTCGGGATTGCCTTTCTTTGGGATTGGAATGAAAACTGACTTTTTCCAGTCCTGTGGCCTCTGCTGAATTTTCCAAATTTACTGGCATATTGAATGCAGCACTTTCACAGCATCATCTTTTAGGATTTGAAATAGCTCAACTGGAATTTCATCACCTCCACTAGCTTTGTTCATAGAGATGTTTCTTAAGGCCCACTTGACTTCACATTCCAGGATGTCTGGCTCTAGGTGAGTGATCACACCATCATGGTTATCTTTGTCATTAAGATCCTTTTTGTGTAGTTCTTCTGTGTGTTCTTGCCACCTTTTCTTAATATCTTCTGCTTCTGTTAGGTCCATAAAGTTTCTGTCCTTTATTGTGCCCATCTTTGCATGAAATATTCCCTTGGTATCTCTAATTTTCTTGAAGAGATCTCTAGTCTTTCCCATTCTGTTGTTTTCCTCTATTTCTTTGCACTGATCACCGAGGAAGGCTTTCTTACCTTTCCTGGCTATTCTTTGGAACTCTGCATTCAAATGGGTATATCTTTTCTTTTCTCCTTTGCCTTTAGCTTCTCTTCTTTTCTCAGCATTTGTAAGACCTACTCAGACAATCAATTTTTCCTTTTTGTATTTCTTTTTTTGGGATGGTCTTGATCACTGCATCCTGTACAATGTCATGAACCTCCATCCATAGTTCTTCAGGCTCTCTGTCTATCAGATCTAATCCCTTGAATCTATCTGTCACTTCCACCATGTATTATCTACTATAATACAGAGAGACAAATATAAGTAATCATTGGGAAAGAATAGCTAACACATAAAATGTGAGCTAAGGGCTAGTCTAAGAGCTTTACTTGTTTAAACCTCACACAGACTCACGTTTTAGGTGAGAAAATTAGAATCCAGAGAATTAAAGTGACATGTCAAGGTCATCCAGTGTTAAATATTAGAGGTGTAATTTAAAACTTAACAAGTCTGCCTCCAAAGTGCATGCTCTTAACCTTTCATAGCATACAGTTTTCAAAACACATGTGTGTGCACATGCATACACAGACACATTGAAAATTCTATGGTAAAGGTACAGCAGAACAAAGAGTGATGCTAACTCTAAGCATCTGGGACTCTGGAAAAGCCATACTGAGGAGGGCTGTGCAAAACAACCCTGATGGCTAGGTAAATTTTTGACAGAGAGGAAGAGTATGCTTGCTAACATCACAAAAGGCAAAATGGTTAGTATAAGTACAAAATGGGTAAGATGAAGACACCTTAGTTAAAGAAACCAAGGAAAGCTTGAAAAATTACTTCTCTGATATAATTTTGTCTTGAGTCATGATTTGTCGAAAACTGTCAACACGAAGCACATGACTATAATAGGCTTGTAGAGTGGTTTGTTTAATTCATTTCAATAATGGTGAGAATCTGATGGCTCATTACTGACATAAGCCATGAGCACTGAGTGTTCTACCATCTCAAGGGGAGGAGATATTTAGCTGCATGAGATTAAGCAAATAAAAGAGGCTTCTGATAACTGGGGACCTGGCAGTCCAGGTCCAAATCTATAGAACCTTGTATGGGGAAGAAAAATGATATCTGAGGAGAGGCCACCAAGACCCTCTCTAAAGGGAGAGGCAGACTGCGGGAGAGAGGAGTGGGGGTAAGCAAGATGGAGAGCAGAGAGCAGAGCATTCTTACCCAAAGAATAGCAATATCTAGACTAATCCAACATGGTTCTTACTTATTCTTAGTGGGGTCAGGCATTATGAATGCTAAGAACCTTGCAATTCTATGTAATTTAGTAGAATAATGATTCCTCAAAGATGTCCATAATTCATATCCAAAACCTGTAAATATGTTACCTTAGGCAAAAAGAGATCTTGCACATGTCTTTAAATTAAGGCTTTTGAGATGAGGAAATTATCCTGGATTACCTGGGTGAGCCCAATGTAATCATGGGGTCTTTATAAGAGGGAGGAAGGAAAGTGAGAGTCAGAGGGGGAGATGTAAAGATGAAAGCAGAGAGGAGAGACACAAAGACTTAAAGTTGGCTTTGAAGAAGAGAGAAGGAGTCACCAGCCAAGAACTGCAGGCAGCAAGTAGAAGGTAGAAAAGGCAAGAAAGTAGATTTTTCCCTCTAGAAGTTTCATAAATGATGTAGCCTCACTGACATCTTGATTTTAGAAATTATGGCCTACAGAACTGCAAGACAATAAATCTGTGCTGTTTAAACAATTGTTCAAGGTCATTTGTCACAGCATCAAGAAGAAACTATTTAATAGTCTGTAAGTTTTGTAGCCTGCTCATTTTTTGTTGCTCCTTTCATTCAACATTCATTCATTCCTTTTGTTGTCGACTTTATTGGGGACAATAATATACTGATATATTTAAAATTATACAGTGTGATGGTTTTATGTATGTAACATATATATGTATATATTCATTGTAGAACAAGATCAAAATAATTAATATATCCATCATCCTACAAAGTTAACATGTATGTGTGTGGTAAGAACATTTAAGATATATTCTTAGCAGATTTCAAATAAACAATGTTGCATTATTAACTATGTTATTAATTATAGTCAGGATGCTCTACATTAGGTCATCAGCACTCTTCTTTTAACTGAAAGTTTGTACCATTTGACCTACATCCCTTCCCCCTGGCTGCTGGCCACCATCATTCTAATCTGTGTCTATGAAACTGACTTTCTTTCTGTTAGTTTCCACATGTAAGTTATACCATAGAATATTTATTTTTCTTTGGCTAGCATATTTCACTTAGCATAATGGCCTTCAATTTCACCCATGTTGTTTTCCAAATGACAAGATTTCCTTCTTTTATATGGCTGAGTAATATTCTATCTAGAGATAAAGATATACTGATATGTTGAAACACAGATATATCACATTTTTTAACCTTGTTGTTATTGTTTAGTTGCTATTTTGTGTCCAAGTATCCAACTTTTTGTGAACCCATGGACTGTAGCCTACCAGGCTCCTCTGTCCATGGGATCTCCCAGGCAAGCATACTGGAGTGGGTTGCCATTTCCTTCTCCAGGGGACCTTCCTGACCCAAGTATAGAGCCTGTGTCTCCTCCATTGGCAGGCAGATTCTTCATCACTGAGCCATTAGAGAAACCCTATTTTTTTAATCTGTTCCTCCATTAAAGGGTACTTAGGTTGCTGCCACATCTTGGATATTATGAAAAAATGCTACAGCAAATGTGAAGGTAGAAATCTCTTTGAGATATTAATTTCCTTTCCTTTGGACGTATACCAAGGAGTGAAACTGCTGGCTCATTCAGTAGTTCTACTTTTCATTTTTTAGGACCCTCCATACTGTTTTCCATAGTGGCTACAGAAATTTACATGCCCACCAATAGTGTATTAGAGTTCTTTTTCTCTGTATTTTTGCCAACATTTGTAGCCACTGACCCTTTCAATAAGAGCCATTCAATGGTGTAAAGTGATATCTCATTGCAGATTTGATTTGCATTTCCCTGATGATTAGTGATGTTGAACACCTTTTCATGTACTTATTAATTATCTGTATGTCTTTGGGAAAATATCTATTTGGGTCCTTTATCCATTTTTAAATCAGGTTATTTTCTTGCTACTGAATTGTTTGAGTTCTTCATATATTTTGGCTATTAAGTCCTTCTTAAATGCATAGTTTAGAAATACTTTCTTCCATTTGATATGTTGTCACTTCACTTTGTCAATTGTCCTTTTGCTGTGCAAAAGCTTTTTAGTTTGATGCAATCCTTTTTCTGTGTTTGCTTATGTTGCCTTGTTTTCAGGACCATATCCAAGAAAATAACTGCCCAGACCAAAGTCAAGAAACTCTTCCCCTGTGTATTTTTTAGGAATATTCCATCTTCAGGTCTTATATTTAAGTCTTTAACCATTTTGAGTCAATTTTTATATTGGGTTGGCCAAAAAGTTTGTTTGGGTTTTTCTGAAGCATCTTATGGAAACACAAATAAGCTTTTGGCAAACCCAATATAAGTTCAATCTCATTCACGTGGATATGGAAGTTTTCTCAACATCTTTTATTGAAGAGATCGTCTTCTCTCCATTATGTTTTTGACACTTTTGTTGAAAATTGGCTGAATGCAAATGTGTGAATTTATTATATTTGTTATATCTCTCCTCTGCTCCATTGATCTATATGTCTATTTGGAGGTGATGGAATTCCAGTTGAGCTATTTCAAATCCTGAAAGATGATGCTGTGAAAGTGCTGCACTCAATATGTCAGCAAATTTGGAAAACTCAGCAGTGGCCACAGGACTGGAAAAGGTCAGTTTTCATTCCAATCCCAAAGAAAGGCAATCCCAAAGAATGCTCAAACTACCGCACAGTTGCACTCATCTCACATGCTAGTAAAGTAATGCTCAAAATTCTCCAAGCCAGGCTTCAGTCATATGTGAACCATGAACTTCCAGATGTTCAAGCTGGTTTTAGAAAAGGCAGAGGAACCAGAGATCAAATTACCTACATCTGCTGGATCATCAAAAAAAGCAAGAGAGTTCCAGAAAAACACCTGTTTCTGCTTTATTGACTATGCCAAAGCCTTTGACTGTGTGGATCACAATAAACTATGGAAAATTCTGAAGGAGATGGGAATACCAGACCACCTGACCCACCTCTTGAGAAACCTGTATTCAGGTCAGGAAGCAACAGTTAGAACTGGACATGGGACAATAGACTGGTTCCAAATAGGAAAAGGAGTGTGTCAAAGGCTGTATATTATCACCCTGCTTATTTAACGTATATGCAGAATACATCATGAGAAATGCTGGGCTGGATGAAGCACAAGCTGGAATCAAGATTGCCGGGAGAAATATCAATAACCTCAACATCAATATGCCCACACCACCCTTATGGTGGTGTTAAGAACTAAAGAGCCTCTTGATGAAAGTGAAAGAGGAGAGTGATAAAGTTGGCTTAAAGCTGAACTTTCAGAAAACTAAGTTCACAGCATTTGGTCCCATCACTTCATGGCAAATAGGTGGGGAAACAGTGGCTGACTTTATTTTTCTGGTCTCCAAGATCACTGCAGATGGTGATTGCAGCCATGAAATTAAAAGACACTTACTCCTTGGAAGGAAAGTTATGACCAACCTAGACAGCATATTAAAAAGCAGAGACATTACTTTGCCAACAAAGGTCCGTCTAGTCAAGGCTATGGTTTTTCCAGTAGTCATGTATGGATGTCAGGGTTGGACTGTAAAGAAAGCTGAGCACAGAAGAATTGATGCTTTTGAACTGTGGTGTTGGAGAAGACTCTTGAGAGTCCCTTGGACTGCAAGGAGATCCAACCAGTCCATCCTAAAGGAGATCAGTCCTGGATGTTCTTTGGAAGGACTGATGCTGAAGCTGAAACTCCAATACTTTGGCCACCTGATGCGAAGTGTTGACTCATTTGAAAAGACCCTGATGCTGGGAAAGATTGAAGGCAGGAGGAGAAGGGGACCACAGAGGATGAGATGGTTGGATGGCATCACCAACTCAATGGACACGGGTTTGGGTGGACTCTGGGAGTTGGTTGTGGACAGGGAGGCCTGGAGTGCTGTGGTTCATGGGGTCACAAAGAGCAGACATGACTGACTGAACTGAACTGAACCCTACTTTTTGATCACTTAGCTTGTAACATAGTTTGAAATTAGTTTATGTGATGCCTTCAGGTTTGTTTCTCTTTCTCAAGATTGCTTTGGCTATTTAGTGTCTTTTGAGGTTACATATAAATTTTGGAATTTTTTTTCTATTATAGTGAAAAATGTCATTAGAATTTTGATAGGAATTGCACTGAATCTAGGTTTATTTGGATAGGATGTATATTTTTAACAAAATTGGTTCTTCTAATTCATGAGCACATAATATCTTTTCATTTATTTATGTCTTCTTCGATTTCTCTTATCACTGTCTTATAGTTTTCAGTACAGATCTTTCATCTGCTTGATTAAATATTTTCCTAATTATTTTTTGATGCTATTCGAATGGAATTGTTTTCTTAATTTCTTTTTTGGATAGTTCATTGTTCATGTACCAAAATGCAACTGATTTTTCTATACTGATTTTGTAAGCTGGAAGATTACTAAATTCATTCATTAGTTTTAACAGAATTTTGATGAAGTCTTTAGGGTTTCCTATATATAAGATTATGTCATATGCAAACAGGGACAATTTTACATCTTTTATTCCAATTTAAATGTGTTTTATTCATCCTCCCTAATTGCTATTACTAGGACTTCCAGTAATACAGTGAATAGAAGTGGTGAGAATGGGTATCCTTGTCTTTTTCCTGGTCTTAGAGAAAAGGCTTCAAATTTTTCACCGTAGAACATGATGTTATATGTGGATTTGTCACACATGGTCTTTATTACATTGAGGTACCTTTCTTTAATACCTGATTTCTTGAGAGTTTTTATCATTAAAAATATAGAATTTTGTCAAGTATTTTTTCTACATCTGTTGAAATGATCTTATGGTTTCTTTCCACTCTGCTAATGTGGTATACTACATAGACTGATATGCAGATGTTGCATAGAGGTGTATGATTCCTCTAATGTGCTCTTGAATTCAGTTTGCTAGCATTTTGTTGAGGACTTTCACATATATGTTTAGGGAAAAAATAGATAATTTCCTAGAAAAATACACCATACCAAGACTAAATCATCAAGCAATGGAATATATGAAGAGATCAATAACAAGGGAGAAAACTGAATCAGTAATCAAAGATCTCCCAACAAATAAAAGCCAAAACAAGATGGCTTCATGGGTGAAACCTACAAAACATTTAAAATGAATTAATACCAATCAGGCTCAAGTGTTTCCAAAATTGAAGAGGAAGAAACACTTCCAAGTTCATTTTATGAGGCCAACATTGCCCTAACACCAAACCCATCAGAGTGGGGTATTTAGAGAAGAGTTTTCACAAGTGATAGCTGGCTAGAAATAAAGCTTGGGACTTGATTTATTCCTTTCAAATGAGTGAAGAAAAACACATATTCAACTTTCTCAGTCTCTAAAATATAAATACAATTCTGGCTTCTGAGAAACAGGACAGGGGAGGGTAGAATGTTATAGAGAGAATGGGAAACGTTATTTTAAGTGCTCATCTATCATATGTTGCTTTGTAAGTTAAAAATCAGAAACATGTGCATGTACCTGCTACTTTTTCTAGAAAAACATAGTACAGTCTCCATAGCTTTATTAACTTCTTTCATTTTCACAAGGAGACAATTTTTTCATCAAAATATTAGGAAAAAAATAATTTGCCTTAGTGGAGGAGAATGCAAACATAGTAAGTCTAATTTGGAAAGATACTGAACCTATATTTATTGGCTAATCAAATATATTGTAAAAGCAGAAAGACACAGCAATATTTAAAATCTAGCTGATTACCCTTTGGAGGCAGATGACTAACAGCTTACCTCAGCAAGGCAAAAACTGCTACCAGAGACTTAGAAATAGTCCTTATTTATTATCTAAGTAACAGCTATATACCCCATACCCAAGAAATAAAAGCTCTTAAAGCCATGGTTTTTGTTAAAATCAAACTTTATGTTACAGTAATGTGATACTAATTAAACTGGTGACTTGGAAATAAATTCAAGATGTCTACTCCATCATCCATTATAATGAAGAAAGAAAATCTAGACTGATCAAAACAGTGAGCAGAGACTCAGTAGCATTTACTTTGGGATATAATTTTTATTTGAACATTTGAGCCAGGAGGATTTTAAAAAATATGGCAGAAATTGCCATAAAGACTATGTAAGTTCTTCTGTCTGAACCTTCCTTGCTCAACCACTTCTTGAAACTCACTCCATCCTAAGAACAGGCTGCTTTCTTTTCAACTGACCTAGGGCAATAGCCTCAATGTAACAGACCTTCCAAACCCTCTCTGGGGAAAGCTGGTTTAAATGAACAACCAATTAATAAGCTCTTGCCTTATCCAAACATAACTGTACTAATACAATTTCCTTAAGAAATTTTGTTTTAATGACCTTTCTTTCCATTTGAAAGGTAAAGAATCCAAGATAACAATAAAGAATGATTAAATGAGAAAGGTCTCAACTATCAATGAAGGGAGATATCCCTCGAGAGGAAACACTTTTCATCTTGCCCTTGTAGAAGTCTGCATGAATATTTATGACTTAAGCCAGGGAAGTGCCAAATGCAGGCTTGAGTCAGTATCTTTTAGATAATATAAACCTCTGTCTGTATTCAATGAGGAAGGAGTAAAAACAATTTCCTGTTAGATATAGTAAATTGAAGCTTAAGATAACTGAGAAGAAATTGAAACTTTTAAGTACCTAAAAATAGTTCAAATACTCAGATCCAGATGACTGAATCAAAGATAGCTAAAAGTATCATCAGATATGAATACACACTATCTTGAATTACCATTTAGAAGCCATACAATCTTGAAAAGGAACAAAATGACCAAGGTAGGCAAAAGGTGCCTTGTTCCCGTGTTTTAAGAATGAATTTCAAAAACCACAGAAATGTTGACATTAATCTCCAGATAAAAGTATGGGACAGGTTTTTGTGCAGATGGCTTGTACATATTTAGGGGAAAAAGGGTGAGAAATGAAAGGAGTCCAACTAGGGTCATTGTGTGTATGTGTTAGCCTCTCAGTAGTATCCGACTCTTTGAGGCCCCATTGACTGTAGCCCACCAGGCTTCTTTGTCCGTGGGATTCTCCAGGCAAGAATACTGGAGTGGGTTGCCATAAGAAAATTCAAATCAACTCAATATTAACTCCTTCCTTTGATACTATTTCTCAGAGGAGCCTGGCAGGCTACAGTCCATGGGATCACAGTCTGACACAACGGAAGCGACTGAGTGCACAGCACAGCACACCTCTATTAAAGGAGCAGAAGAATCTCTCAGACAGACACGCCCTGAATTAACACAAATGTTTGACAAAATAACATGATATCACAGGACATGACATAGAAAGACATGCAACAATGAAATAACAACCCAGAGTGCTATACTGGCCTATGCCACTGAGTTTTTTTCCTATGGTGATTCTGCTTCATAGTTATCCACATTTAGAAGATAAAAATCTATCTAGATTTATTTTGCATAGTATCTGTGAAGTTCTTTCACCTTCATATTTGGGGCTTCTGCATTGGTTATTACTTCTGTTGGCAATGACTTTCTCCTGGTTTGTCCAAAAGAAAAGCCTCCGCGTTTCCATCAAATCTGTTTGATTAACACTTACATCCTCTAGCATGCCCTCGCAAGGGGTTGCTTAAATATTTTTCCTATTACCTGAGTGACTGAACTAATCTCATTACATTGTTGCTGTTATTCAGTCGCCAAGTCCTGTTTGACTCTGCAACCCAGTGAACTGCAGCACACCAGGCTTCCCTGTCCTTCACTATCTCCCTGAGTTTGTTCAAACTCATGTTCATAGAGTCAGTGATGCCATACAACCATCTCATCCTCTATCGTCCCCATTTCCTACTGCCTTCAATCTTTCCCAGCATCAGGGAAAGATCATTCTAATGAGTTGGCTCTTTGCATCAGGTGGCCAAAATATTGGCACTTAAGCTTCAGCATCAGTCCTTTCAATGAATTTTCAGCATTGATATTATTTAGGATTGAGTGGTTGGATCTCCTTGCAGTCCAAGGGACTCCTAAGAGTCTTCTCTAGCACCATGGTTCAAAAGCATCAATTCTTCAGCACTCAGTTGTCTTTATAGCCCAACTCTCACATCCATACATGACTACTGGAAAAACCATGGCAACTTTGTTGGCAAAGTGCTCTACTTTTTAATATGCTGTCTAGGTTTGTCATTAGTTTTTCTTCCAAGAAGCAAGTGTCTTTTAATTTTGTGGCTGCAGTCACCATCCATATTGATTTTGGAGCCCAAGAATATGAAATCTGAGAGTTTCCACTTTTCCCCCATCTATTTGCCATGAAGTGATAGGACTGGATGCCATGATCTTAGTTTTCTGAATTTTTGGTTTTAAGCCAGCTTTTTTACTCTCTTCTTTCACTTTCATGAAGAGGCTCTTTAGTCCCTCTTCACTTTCTCCCTAAAGATGGTGTCATCTGCATATATGAAATTGTTGATATTTCTCCCCACAATCTTGATTCCAGTTTGTAATTCATACAGCCTGGCATTTAGCATGATGTACTCTGTATGTAAGCTAAATAAGCAGGGTGACAATATACAGCCTTAACATACTCCTTTCCCAATTTTAAACCAGTCCATTGATTCATGTCTAGTACTAACTGTTGCTTCTTGACCTGCACATAGGTTTCTCAGGAGGCAGGTAAGGTAGTCAGCCATTCCCTTCTCTTTAAAAATTTTCCAGTTTGTCATAATTCACACAGTCAGTCGTTTTAGCATAGTCAATGAGGCAGAAGTAGATGTTTTGGGGAAATTTCCTTGCTTTTTCTATGATCCAGTGGATGTTGGCAATTTAATCTCTGGTTCCTCTACCTTTTCTAAATCCAGTTTCTACATCTGGAAATTCTCGCTTCACTCACTGTTGAAGCTTAGCTTGGAGGATTTTGAGCACTACCTTGCTGGCATGTGAAATGAGTGCAATTGTGTGGTCGTCTGAACATTCTTTGGCATTGCCCTTCTTTGGGATAGGAAAGAAAACTGACCTTTTCCAGTCCTGTGGTCACTGCTGAGTTTTTCAAATCTGCTTGGATATTGATGCAACACTTTAACAGCATCATCTTTTAGGATTTGAAATAGGTCAGCTGGAATTCCATCACCTCCATGGGCTTTGTTTGCAGTAATGCTTCCTAAGGCCCATTTGACTTCACACTCCAGGAGGTCTGGCTCTAGGTGAGTGACCACACCATCGTGGTTGTCCAGGTCACTAAGATCTTCTTTGTACAGTCCTTCTGTTTATTCTCGCCGCTGCTCCTTTATCTCTTCCGCCTCTGTTGTAGCTCCTTGTCGATCTGTCCTTTATTGTTCCCAACTTTGAATGAAATTTCCCTTGGTATCTCTAATGCTCTTGAGAAGATCTCTAGTCTTTCCCATTCTATTGTGTTCCTCTATTTTTTTTGCATTGTTCACTTAAGAAGGCTTTCTTATCTCTCCTTGCTATTCTCTGGAACTCAGCCTTCAGATGGATACATCTTTCCCTTTCTCCCCTCCTTCACTTCTCTTCCTTTCTCATGTATGTAAGGCCTCCTCACACACCACTTTGCCTTCTTGCATTTCTTTTTCTTGGGGATGGTTTTGGTCACCACTTCCTGTGCATTAATACAGACTCCATAAGTAGGTCTTCAGGCACTCTATCATATTTAATTCCTTGAATCTATTAGTCACCTCCACTGTAAAATCGTTAGGGATTTGATTTAGATCATACCTGAATGACTTAATGTTTTTCCCTACTGTATTCAATTTGAGCCTGAATTTTGCAATAAGGAGCCAAAGATCTGTGCCATAGTCTTCTCCAGGTCATTTTTTTTTTTTTTTTTTTTTTTTTGCTGACTGTATGCAGCTTCTCCATCTTCAGCTGCAAAGAATATAATCAATCTGATTTCAGTATTGACCATCTGGTGATGTCCATGTGTAGGATTGTCTCTTGTGTTGCTGGAAGAGAGTGTTTGTTATAAACAATGCAGTGTGTTGGCAAAACTCTGTTAGCCTTTACCCTGCTTCATTTTGTACTCTAAGGCCTCTTTCCTATTACTCCACGTTATCTTCTGACTTCCTACTTTTCCAATCTAGTCCCCTATGATGAAAAGGATGTCATATTTTTATTGATAGTTTATGTTATAAACTATTAATAGCTGTTTACTTGCTTTTCAGCATCTAGACAGTGATTATCTTGAAAAAAGGATATTTATCTAAATTCCTGTTGGTATCCTGTGAGTGTCTGAAACATAATAAATATTCAGTATTTGATGAATAAAGCCAACTTTCATGATTCTAAAAGTTAATGAGGATGGTGAAAAACTCTTATCAGAAATTGGAGAAGAAGCTGCAGTAATCTAGCTGTTAAAAAACAGAATTCCTAGTAACATGAATAGTATTTACCCATTCATTACTTCAGATTCCTACTGAAAAGATCAAGTGACTGCAAAAACAAAATAAAAAACAGCTGGAAAACCAGCAATAATGTGAAAGCCCACCAACATGACAACAGTTTTTAGTACAATATATAGTATAGATGGGATCATATTGAAGATGGAAATTGAGAGATGATGACCAAATTCTCCTGTTGTAAAGGTTCAGAATCAACAGGAAGGAAAGAAACCCATGCAGAAACCCACTAACACCACTCAACTTTGAAGAGGAAGTACTGGATTCGTGGACAAGGCACGACCGATATGGAGCACCCGCTTAGACTGCCATCTGCCACTAGGAACTCAACAGCCCTTGGAGATGGCACGTGAGCGGCACCATCAGCAGGTGACTGGAGCAGAGGCAGTACTAGGGAGGCTGACGTGGGTCCGAGACTGAGAGCCAATAGAAAAAAACGTCATCTGAAGCCAGTTCCCAACAGAGCAGATTCATTATAAAGACAAGAATGCTCTATAAGGAAGTTCTTTTGTAAGTTACAGGCGAAAATCCTTATAATAAAGTTGTTGAACTTCCTATCATTTTAATTCCCTCTCAGTTCACTTTAGTCTGTTAGATCACTGGTTAAGTATAGTCCGCCAGTTAAAAATAGCAAGATATGATATTTTAATATGGTATTTTAATGGTACATAGACAATGAGAACCCATTAAATTCTTTATGAGCAATTACTATCCAAGAATAGCCTTATGGATAATTTGAAAGATGTATAAATAGATAAAGAAGTAAATACATATGAGTATATAGAGAGAGACAGAGAGGGACTTTTGCCAAAATAACTTACTATTGGAAACAAATTCAAATTTGTAAATGTATCAGCTTTGTGATCACAATAAAAATCAAGGAAAAAATGGGTTCTGAAACCAGAGATGAAAAATAACATGACAAAGCAATAGGCTGATAAAAAGAAGAAAAAAGATCACAGTGAGTTAAGAGAAACTGAAAAAGTTAACTCACAGAATTGAAACATACATCAAGAGCAAAGTACAGTAGAACCAACACTACAGAAAACTTGAATTCACCATGTAGAGGACCAAAGGGAGAAAATTTCTGCATAAGCAGAAAGACTCAAAATACTGGTACTCAACAGACATCTGTGTGGCCTTCCCAGGGGGCACTAGTAGTAAAGAACTCATCTGCCAATGCGGGAGACATAAGAGATGCCGGTTTGATCCCTGGGTTGGGAAAATCCCCTGGAGGAGGGCATGGCAACCCATTCCAGTATTTTCGCCTGGATAGAGGAGACTGGCGGGCTACAGTCCATACAGTCACACAGAGTCAGACACAACTAAAGTGACTTAGCACACAGACATCTACATGTTCCTAAAGAATATATTAGGGAAAATCTAATAAAAATGAATAATTAAATTAAAAATAACTTTCCTGATCTATAGAAATACTTGAATTTATATATCTAGAAGTCTTACTAGCCCCCCCCCCCCCCCCGGCAATTAATGCAGAAAAAAACATACATACTATATGTCAATGAAATTTTTAAATTTCAGAGACAAAGACTCACTAACCATCCCAGTTGAAATAGTTTGACAGAAGGGAATCAAAGTGACTTCAGGATTTTTCTACTAAATATTAAGTGCTAAAATGAAATGACACAGCATCTGCAGAGTTTTTAGAGAAAATAACTGTAACCCAAGATTTTGATGTGCAGCCAAATTGTAGGTCATATGTAAACACAAAGGAAAGATTCTCTCAATGCTACAGCTCAGAATCTTGAATATTAGATATTTTTTCTATAAATATTATTTGAAGGCCTATACCAGCCAACCAAGAGGTGAACAATGGGAGAAAAAAAAAATAAAAACCTGAGGTAATCACCAAAATATAAAAAAGAATCTGTATCAGTCTAGAAACACCAAAGAACTATAAAGTATAGACTGGAGGGAACTTAGAGATATGCTTACTTCAAAATATCTACACCATCTAAATTTTAAAATAAACATCAAATTTGAAGAAAATGCACCTGGAATTCTGACAGAAAAAGAGCCATTATTCTTAGTATATAAAAACATTGCCAAATTATCAAGAAAAAGGACAATCATATCAATTGAGCAAGTTAGCACATGACTCTAATGGACCATTTTAAAAGGAAGAAATTCAAATAGCATATACACCTATGAGAAAAGATTCACTCTTACTGGTAGCTGAATAAGACAATTCAAACCAGTGTGGTTAAATCATTTTTAATCTATCAGATTAAAAATAATAAAAAAGTATGTAACTACCCCAAGATGGCCAGGATGTGAAGAAATGAATATTCTTGTACACAACTGGTGGGAATGTATGAATTGTTAGTCTTTCTGGAGAGACATTTGACAACAAAAATCAAAACCCTAAAAATGACTCACTCAGTGACCAAACAATTCCACACTAAAATTGTTAAACAGAATGAACACAAAACAGAATGCAAGAATAATATAGAAAAATCATCCATTTATTCATTGAAAAAACATTTATTGATTACCTATTGTGTCAGGTACTATCCTAACTGGGGACCTATACTAATAATTATGTCAATCAAGATTCCTAATCTCATGGACTTTATACTGTAACTGGAGGAAAGGGGGACAATAGGCACATCACTGAAATTTCTGCACATATGACCTAAAAGATATATAACAAAGAAAACAGAAATTCCTAAATTCATAGAACACAATGACTTAGATATAACTTCAGAATAACCTTTCTTTGACACATCTATTGACAGAGCATTTCTTAAAGACTGGTCATACTGAAAAGGGAAAATTCTACAGCCCCTAGCAAATACTCTTGTGCGTGTGTTAAGTCACTCCAGCCGTGTCCGACTCTGTGTAACTCTATGGATGGTAGCCTGCCAGGCTCCTCTGTCCAGGGATTCTCCAGACTAGAATAGTGGAGTGGATTGCCATGCTCTCCTCCAAGGGATCTTCCTGACCCAGGGATCGAACCTGCAACTCTTATATCTCCTGCATTGACAGGCAAGTTCTTTATCACTACCTCCACCTGGGGATTCCCAATTAATATATTATTACCCAGCTCTGAAAAGTTCTAAAAGTAAGATACTTGTTTCATTTTCTTTAAGCTTTCCAAAAATGTGCCTTTTGCAAAAATGCAGCTCTATAGTTTTTACCAGATCGTATAATAGTATTTCAACTACTATCACAAAGAACAACATAGAGAACCAAATATAAATCATCTGAAATTACACCACCCTGCAATAACCACTATAAACATTTTGCTTCTGGACTTTCTTTCCTTCATCTCTCCCCATTTATATAACCACACAGTCAAAATGTGTACTTAGAGATTGTTGTAAAACTATGTCTACATTGTATCAACTTGTTTTCTTTTCTCTCACCTCTCCATCTTCCATCCTGGAAATCAATATTAATGATTTGTTACTTTTTTCCATATTCATATTATCATGCACATATTTTTGAGTAACAGGATGTTAAATGGGATAGTTCTTGTACTCAAAGTGGGCTGAAATTCTATACAGATGATGAATGATAAGTCTCAACACACTCTAAACGTTTTTTAAAGAGAAGTCACCACCTAAAGAAACAAAAGACCTATACATAGGAAACTATAAAACACTGATGAAAGAAATCAAAGAGGACACAAACAGATGGAGAAATATACCGTGTTCATGGATTGGAAGAATCAACATTGTCAAAATGGCTATACTACCCAAAGCAATCTATAGATTCAATGCAATCCCTATCAAACTACCAACGGTATTTTTCACAGAACTAGAACAAATAATTTCACAATTTGTATGGAAATACAAAAAACCTCGAATAGCCAAAGTAACCTTGAGAAAGAAGAATGGAACTGGAGGAATCAATCTGCCTGACTTCAGACTCTACTACAAAGCCACAGTCATCAAGACAGTATGGTACTGGCACAAAGACAGAAATATAGATCAATGGAACAGAATAGAAAGCCCAGAGATAAATCCACAAACCTATGGATACCTTATCTTCGACAAAGGAGGCAAGGATATACAATGGAAAAAAGACAACCTCTTTAACAAGTGGTGCTGAGAAAACTGGTCAACCACCTGTAAAAGAATGAAACTAGAACACTTTCTAACACCATACACAAAAATAAACTCAAAATGGATTAAAGATCTAAATGTAAGACCAGAAACTATCAAACTCCTAGAGGAGAACATAGGCAAAACACTCTCTGACATAAATCACAGCAGGATCCTCTATGACCCACATCCCAGAATTTTAGAAACAAAAGCAAAAATAAACAAATGGGACCTAATGAAACTTAAAAGCTTTTGCACAACAAAGGAAACTATAAGCAAGGTGAAAAGACAGCCCTCAGATTGGGAGAAAATAATAGCAAATGAAGCAACAGACAAAGGATTAATCTCAAAAATATACAAGCAACTCCTCCAGCTCAATTCCAGAAAAACAAATGACCCAATCAAAAAATGGGCCAAAGAACTAAACAGACATTTCTCCAAGGAAGACATACGGATGGCAAAAAAACACATGAAAAGATGCTCAACATCACTCATTATCAGAGAAATGCAAATCAAAACCACAATGAGGTACCATTACACGCCAGTCAGGATGGCTGCTATCCAAAAGTCTACAAGCAATAAATGCTGGAGAGGGTGTGGAGAAAAGGGAACCCTCTTACACTGTTGGTGGGAATGCAAATTAGTACAGCCACTATGGAAAACAGTGTGGAGATTCCTTAAAAAGCTGGAAATAGATCTGCCATATGACCCAGCAATACCACTTCTAGGCATACACACTGAGGAAACCAGATCCGAAAGAGACACGTGCACCCCAATGTTCATCGCAGCACTGTTTATAATAGCCAGGACATGGAGGCAACCTAGATGCCCATCAGCAGATGAATGGATGAGGAAGCTGTGGTACATATACACCATGGAATATTACTCAGCCATTAAAAAGAATTCATTTGAATCAGTTCTAATGAGATGGGTGAAACTGGAGCCCATTATACACAGCGAAGTAAGCCAGAAAGAGAAAGACCATTACAGTATACTAACACATATATATGGAATTTAGAAAGATGGTAACGATAACCCTATATGCAAAAAAAAGAAAAAGAGACTCAGATGTATAGAACAGACTTTTGGACTCTGTGGGAGAAGGCGAGGGTGGGATGTTTCAAGAGAACAGCATCGAAACATGTATATCTAGGGTGAAACAGATCACCAGCCCAGGTTGGATACATGAGACAAGTGCTCAGGCCTGGTGCACTGGGAAGACCCAGAGGGATGGGGTGGAGAGGGAGGTGGGAGGGGGGACCAGGATGGGGAATACATGTAAATCCATGGCTAATTCATTTCAATGTATGACAAAAACCACTGCAAATTTGTAAAGTAATTAGCCTCCAACTAATAAAAATAAATGGAAAAAATAAATAAATAAATAAAAAGTGAATGAAATTGGACCTATGAACCTTAGTCACCCCCTCCAACTTGAACCTATATGTGAATCTTCATACGAATGTATGGCCATTCATACGAATGGCCTGCGAGTGAGGCAGCATTTTCTCTTCCTAATAGAGGAAGGGATGCTATCTTCCCAGGTACCAATCCAAGAGCAAGAGTGGGGAGTGCAAGAGGAGGGCAGCAATAAAATCCTTGGGAAGATTAAAGGAGGCTGCACATGAAGACTCTGCCATGTTACTTTCTGACGGGACGCTTGTTGACCCAAGGAAACTCACCAGCCCAACCAGTACCACATCTACTTCTATTACAAAAGAATTCTGAGAATATGGCATAGTCCTTTAAGAGTTTGTGACAATGTGCCATTAAACAGAAGCCCCTGCAATTCCCGAGAGGGGGAGAAAGGAGAGAAGACTGCAACAGGAGTAAAGTACATTCCATGGATATGGGGGCAAGAGGGTACATTTTCCATAAGTCAAGTGATGCCATAAATGTAAGTAGGCTAAACCTGAAAGGATTTCCCTTTCAGGGTGTCTGGCAGAAGGAAAGAACCCAAAGTATAAATTCCTTGGAAAATAATTAAGAGAAAATACTCTCCCAAGTGGCGCTAGTGGTAAAGCATCCATCTGCCAATGCAAGAGACCACAAGAGATGTGGGTTTGATCCCTGGGTTGGAAAGATCCCCTGGAGGAGGAAATGGCAACCCACTCCAGTATTCTTGCCTGGAGAATTCCACGGGCAGAGGACCCTGGCAGGCTACAGTCCATGGGGTTAAAAGTTGGACACGCATGAGCATACACACATACACACACAGACCAAAAGCGTATCACTCAAATTAGGAAAAGGTGGAATATGAAAGCCACAGCACCAGGGGGCTTGGGGTGGGGGAGCCACTGGAGAATCTACAGCTCATTCCCAAGAGCAGCTAGCAGCAGCTGGACGTCTGTTATGCCGAACAGTGTGTAAGAGCCAAGAAAGAACTCCAGGCGGTAAAGCTTCTGCCTTGGTGTCTCTCGTCTCTCCTCCCTGCTCTGACACTAGAAGAATCAGAAGCAGAAAGAAAGTGAGGAAGACAGGCAAGAACAAGATGGAAGAGGAGTGTGAGAGAAGAGATGACAATGCAGCACCTCTACATACGCACTCCCTTCTTACCTTCCTCACTGCTGCTTTGCAGAAGCAGGAATCCAGCCTGAGCTAGAGGTGAGGGAGAAGATTTGAACCGGCTGAAAGATTGGAGTTTTGATAATAGGTTAGACTGCATCTTTTATTATCTTAAAAAATGGCTGGAACAGCCAAGAGATCTGGGATCAATATGTAACCCAGGGACAATAAATATCCAAGAAAGTCTGTCTGTCCTTTAGTGCAAAAAAATAAAAGGTATTTCTTTTTTTGCATTCCCTTTTGGAGAAGGAAATGGCAACCCACTCCAGTGTTCTTGCCTGGAGAATCCCAGAGATGGGGGAGCCTGGTGGGCTGCCGTCTACGGGGTCGCACCGAGTCGGACACGACTGAAGCGACTTAGCAGCAGCAGCAGCAGCAGAGACTATCAGAATTAATAAATAATATATAGGTATATTGTGTGAATATATAGGTTGTGTGTATCACTACTAAATTTATAAATGCAATCATATTTTACACATCTTATATATTTTTTCATATATTCCTCTTATTATTGAATAACACACTCTGGAAAGTCTTCCAAATTTATTTCTAACTCACTCATAATGGTCATTTCTGAAACCATGGTATTGATGTACCTCAGCTTTTTCATCATTCCTATGTTATAGATTTAAATTTCATTTCAGTATTTTTTGCTACACCCCTGAAATAGGCATTTTTACTTTATAATAACTCCTATTTTTATGGAATCATTTTCCAGGAGTCCACTTGCTAGGAAAATGTATGCATATTATATTCTAATATATTGCCAAAAAGAATTCCACAAAGAATATAACAAAATTTCTGGCAGCAATAGAGAAGAATGCCATGTTCTTGGAATCCGCACATGCACCAGATATTACCACTGTTTAGTTTTTAACAACCTAATAAGTAAAAGAGATATCTCATGATGATTTTAATTTGCATGTCCCTGACTACTAGTGAGGTTGAGCATGTTTAACTGGTCATGGAACTAGCTCTTCTAGGAAATTCCTTATACATGATATTATTTGCCTATGTTTCTACTCAGTTATTTGTCTTTTTCATATCAATTTAAAAGACTTTTTGTATAGTATAGAGTTTAAATTTATTTCCCAAGTATTATTTGCAAATCAATCAAAAATTAGCCATAAGTTATTGTTCATTCTTTAAAAACAACCTTTTCAAAATAAATTTTTAAATTTTGGAATAATTTTAGATTTATAGAAAAGTTACAAAGAAAATACAGAAAGTTCCTGAATTCCCCTCACCGAGTTTCAGTTTCCCCTGCTCCATCATCATGGAGTATTTGTCAAATTTAAGAAACCAACATTGATCTGTTAATAGTAACAAAACTTTAGACTTTATTTGAAGTTCACTAGTTTTTTCCATTAATGTGCTCTTTCTGCTCCTGAAACTAATCTAGGATAACATGTTGCATTTATTTGTTGTCTCCATCAGATCCCAATCTTTTTCTTTTTTTTATGATCTTCAGAGCTTTGAGCAGTACTGTCAAGCATTTTATAGCATTTCCCTCTATTTGGATCTATCTGATGATTGTCTTGTGATTAGACTAGGGTGATGAGTGTTTTGGAAATAGTACCATAAAGGTGCTCTTCTCATTAGACATTATCAAGCAGTATCTGGTGCCACATGACATCACTGATGATGGTAAGCTTCATCTCTTGGGTACCACAATGTTTGCCACTGTAGTCACCATTTTTCCCTTCCCATCTCTATTCTCTGGAAGCAAGTCATTAAAGCCATACAGTTGTTTTTCTTTTAATGATCAAATACTCTAGCTTAAGCCATGACAGTTTTTTCTTTTTTGTAATCTAAGTGCCTGATTTAAACTTTGATTGACAAAAGATTCATTTCAATGAAGCATCCACTAAGGCTATTTTGAACAAACACATCAGCAACCATCAGTTCAGTTCAGTTCAGTCACTCAGTCGTGTGACTCTTTGCGACCCCATGGACTGCAGCACGCCAGGCTTCCCTGTCCATCACCAACTCCCAGAGAGTACTCATGTCCATCGAGTCAGTGATGCCATCCAACCATTTCATCTTCTGTCGTCCCCTTCTCCTGCCTTCAATCTTTCCCAGCATCAGGGTCTTTTTGAGGTGGCCAAAGTATTAGAGTTCAGTATCAGTCCTTCCAATGAATATTCAGGACTGATTTCCTCTAGAATGGATTGGTTGGATCCCCTTTCAGTCCAAGGGACTCTCAAGAGTCTTCTCCAACACCACAGTTCAAAAGCATCAATTCTTCAGCGCTCAGCTTCCTTTATAGTCCAATTCTCACATCCATACATGACTACTGGAAAAACCATAGCCTTGACTAGATGGACCTTTGTTGGCAAAGTAATGACTCTGCTTTTTAATAAGCTATCCAGGTTGGTCATAACTTTCCTTCCAAGGAGTAAGTGTCTTTTAATTTCATGGCTGCAGTCACCATCTGCAGTGATTTTGGAGCTCCCCAAAATGTCTGTCACTGTTTTCACTGTTTCCCCGTCCATTTGCCATGAAGTGATGGGACTGGATGCCAGGATCTTAGTTTTCTGAATGTTGAGTTTTAAGTCAGCTTTTTCACTCTCCACTTTCCCTTTCATCAAGAGGCTCTGTAGTTCTTCTTCACTTTCTGCCATAAGGGTGGTGTCATCTGCCTATCTGAGATTATTGTTATTTATCCTGGCAATCTTGATTGCAGCTTGTGCTTCATCCAGTCCGGCATTTTGCATAATGTACTCTGCATAGAAGTTAAATAAGCAGGGTGACAATATACAGCCTTGATGGACTCCTTTCCCAATTTGGAACCAGTCTGTTCTCCCATGTTCAGTTCTAACTGTTGCTTCTTGACCTGCACACAGGTTTCTCGGGAGGCAGGTCAGGTGGTCTGGTATTTCCATCTCTTGAAGAATTTTCCACAGTTTGTTGTCATCCATACAGTGAAAGGCTTTGGCATAGCCATACAACTAGATGACGAGCTAGGCCACCATCACCACTGAGGCTCCTTTGTTTTAGAGATATTGATTGATTTTGCTAGTTAACCATTTGGGCCGTTTTTTTTTTTTTTTTTCTTACTCACACTTTAAATTCTGACTTGTATGTTTCAGATTCACCAAAAATGAGTGAACCCACAAAACTGCAGGCCCCCATCCTCCACCACAGTAAAAGCTGAACCCCAGACCCCCACACTCGGTCTCAACCAGCAATCTTGCTCTGTGGCCCCAGATGTGCTATATAATTCTCCAGTTCCATAAGTCATAAACCGTTGTTTTTTTCAGTTTCCTTCTGGTGATGCTGAAAGGCATCTTAAAATTATAATAAGAACTACAAGGGCTGGTCCATCCACAAAAACTGGTTGTTGACAGGCTGAGAGCAACACAAAACAAAGACATAATTTGCATGAAAACTTCTGGGTTTCCACCTAGAACATTTCCTCAAAGCCCATGGGATAAGCCCAGCCTTTTCAATATGACCGTAAGTCCACAGAGGATGTGACCCTCACTGTTTTCCTCGGTCATATTGGACATGCCTATTCTCTTTTTCTCTCCCACACATCTGGTTTCACTGAGGTTAATCCCATTCTTCCCTCAGACATCAACTTGTACATCACATTTTTACAAATATATTTCATGACATTTCCAGTTTGGGTCTGATGACACATCTCTGGGCCTCCCAGGGCATGCTGCCCTCCCCTGACACAAGTCTTATTACTTTGTGCTAGGAGCTTCCCTGGTGGCTCAGATGGAAAAGAATCTGTCTGTGATGTGGGAGACCCAGGTTCGATCCCTAGGTTGGGAAGATCCCCTGGAGAAGAAAATGGCTCCCCACTCCAGTGTTCTTGCCTGGAGAATCCCATGGACAGAGGAGCCCGCTGGGCTACAGTCCATGGGGTCACAGAGTCGGACGCAACTGTAGCAACTCAGCAAGCACACATAATCCTCTGTGTCCTGCATGGATTATATTTATATCACAACAATATTTATATCCTTCATGTCTCCAGGGCCTAACATAGTGCCTGATACAAAACAGGTACTCAATCAATACTCGATGATCAATAAATAAATCCTGTTTACCATGGTCTTGACCATGTGTATGTTACTCACTCAGTTCTGTCCAACTCCATGGACTGTAGCCCACCAGGTTCCTCTGTCCCTGGGATTCTCTAGGCAAAAATACTGGAGTGGGTTGCCATTCCCTTCTCTAGGGGATCTTCCCAACCCAGGACTAGAACCTGGGCCTCTCATAGTGCAGGTAAATTCTGTGTTGTCTGAGCCACAAGAGAAACCTGGTCTTGATTATGATGACTCTCAGCAATAATTGTTTACTGCTCTTAATTTTCACTCACTCATTCATCCATGTATGCATTCATTCATTCAACCAATATTCATTACACTTTCTTTGTGCCAGATACATGCTGGGTGCTAGATGCCTAGTGCACAAGCATACATAACCTCTACTCTTATGACTTTATAGTTATACACCACAAGAAATTATGCAGTTTTGGGAGGCACTGCCCCAGTGGTCCAGTGGCTAAGACGCTACACTCCCAAGGCAGGGGACCCTGGTCAGGAACTAGATCCCACATGCCACAAATAAGAGTTTGCATGCCTGTGTGACTCTTTGTGACCCCATGGACTACACAGTCCATGGAATTCTCCAGGCCAGAATACTGGAGTGGGTAGCTGTTCCCTTCTCCAGGGGATCTTCCCGACCCAGGGATTGAACCCAAGTCTCCTGCATTGCAGGCAGATTCTTTACCAGCTGAGCCACCGGAGAAGCCCTGCAAAGCACAATAAGTAGTTATAAGGGTTGGGAAAGTGGGATGGGACTGAGGGGTAGAAATGTGAAAGGAAGGAGGGGAAGTGGCCAGAAGCTGGAGATTTCCACAATGTTCTGCAGTGATATTATGCAAAACCTAGACCTGCACATTTTATTAGTATTTCAAATGCTAAACTGAGAAATTTGATAATAGAAATGACAGTGGCATTTTAAAACCCTTTATTATAGATATTTATTTAGCTTAATTTTAGAGGATTCACACATATAAATTTTAATGGAGTGCTTTTGACCTTTCATATTAGGTTTAATTTATTTCTCTTTTAAATTGTTTGCATATTTTCATTAGATTCTGTGTTGCCAGTTGAATTATTCTACTATGTCAGAGGTAAAGCTTACAATTATGGAATCCAAGCATACTTCTGACTTATGACCCAGCCACCTTACATTACTGCTGACTGGATGAACCCCAGACCTCCTAAAATATTAATTGTGTAATTTCTGCTGAGGTCTTTTCTATTTCTCATAAATAGGTTTAAAAAAAAAAAAAAAACGAAGTCCCTATGGTCATCCAGCATTCTGAATAGTTTTTATCTCAGGAAATTGAAGTGTTTTTAATAAAGATACCCATACCACGTCCTATGGTAAGAAGTTGCTTGGATTGCTATATGCAAACAATGAGAGGGATTTAAGTTTGAAATACCTTGTTTAGGTTTTTTTCCAGCTTATAAAATACTTCCAATTTTTGCACTACACAGATGACCCAGCCAAGTCCTAGGTGTCCTGCCAACTACAGAGCTGGTGCTGGCACTGCTTCAGTAGCTCAGCCGTGTCCGACTCTTGCAGCCAGGCTCCTCTGTCCCTGGGATTCTCCAGGCAAGAATACTGGAGTGGAGAGGACCTTCCCGACCCAGCTTTCAAACCCAGGTCTCCTGCATTGCTGGAAGTTTCTTATCCAACTGAGCCACCAGGAAAGAGCTAATTGGGACAAATGAACGCCATGACCCCAAACCCACTTGAGTTAGTAGAGAAAATATATCTCTTCTCTTTTTTCCAAAGAGAATCTTTGAAAGACTTACAATTTCCCATGTTATATTTTGCTTCTAAAGGATACAGAATAATTTAAAACTTGGACAACATACTTGGTGAGGAGAGGGAGCTGAATATTTCTTGGTATAATAAGCCCATTCCTAAAGGTGAATGACTTCCACTGTTAGTGTATTCACTTATAGCGCCCAAGTCATCCTTAAGGTTGTGTCAATGTAGCTTTAAGAGCTATTACTCACTCCCTTAAAAAAACACAAATATACAAAACAAATATTCTCTCTGAAAGAATAAGTATAAAATGAAAAGTTAGAAAGAAGGGCCACATGTATCCATTTAGTTGTAATAAGTAATGCAAGCTTTCCAAATGGAAGTATTAGAATAATGAAACTAATTTTCCAAAATTATTGTAGTGTATTCAATTATGGATTTTAATTATTTTAGAGAAGAAACTCAGAGTGTTAATGAAAGAGACAGTAGTAAAAATCATGATGGAGTTAGGTTTCATGTTTCTGCATTCTATAAGCTTTATTAGATGATGTTAATCAAATATTTGATGAATACTAAGAGCCTTTTGGGATAGTACAATGAACATTACCATCACAACTCCGAGAAGCAGGCTGAAGTATAATCAGAGGCAGTTAAGGTAAGTAGATTTTGCTGCCAAAAGGAACATTGGCTGTTGAAAAGAGGCCTCTGGAGAACTGTTTGGTATCAATTATAAATAATAATAAAATAAAAATTAAAGCATACTGAACTTATGATGTAAACTATAGGAAATCAATGGAGAAGGCAATGGCACCCCACTCCACTACTCTTGCCTGGAAAATCCCATGGATGGAGGAGCCTGGTAGGCTGCAGTCCATGGGGTCGCTATGAGTTGGACACAACTAAGGGACTTCACTTTCATTTTTCACTTTCATGCATAGGAGAAAGAAACGGCAACCCACTCCAGTATTCTTGCCTGGAGAATCCCAGGGATGGGGAGCCTGGTGGGCTGCCCTCTATGGGGTTGCACAGAGTCGGACACGACTGAAGTGACTTAGCAGTAGTAACAGTAGGAAATAAAAAATAACAGGACAATCTTCAACTCATAATGAATAAACAGATTCAGGAGGATATAAGAGAATAGAATAGATCACTTATCATTTTATTTTCTTTCTAATACTTGTTTCATGAATCACCCAACTATATCTTATATTTTGATCTATAGGGAACTTTTTTTAAAAAAAGAAAATGAAAAGAATATAAGAAAACAAAATAAATGTATCAATGTTTCTCAGACTATCTAGGAGCAGTAGCTAAAGATACAAAATCCTGGTAGCTACCCCAAATCTAATGAATTAATTGCTAATCTTAGAGTCAGGGATTTATTTCTTAAATAATCTACCCAAGTGATTTTTCATCGCATTAAGTTTGAAGACCGACTGAATTAGACTGCTGAGTGAAAGATATGCTGAATATTCGACTATTTGGATTCCTATCTTTTCCTCCAGCATTATATGAATTTATTTTATTTCTCTTAATGAGCATCACATACTAAAATATTTTGCTTGTTTGAAGTTAAATTTCTTTTCTGGAAACGTGTCAGGGAACTATTGCTGTGAAACAAAAAGCATAGAATATTAGTGGCATACAAGGATAAGCATCCATTTGGCTAATTATCAATGATAAACATTTCACTAGCTCAGGTGAGTCAGCTGAACTAGGCTAGGCTTATCTAGCTATAAGCTGCAAGTGGCTTGTTCAGCCAGGTCTCTTATTCTCCTTGAACTAGAGGGCTAGTTGGGGCACATCATTCTGATGCAGTGAGACAGACACAAAAATGCTAGCACATGTCAAGTCTCTGCAGGTGTCACATTCACTGGTATCCAGCAGGCCAAAGCAAGCTACCTGGCCAACCCAAAGCCAAAGTGTAAGAAAACACATTCCATCCATTGTGAGGCTAAAGCTAGTTATATGACCAAGTCCAACATCAGGAGTGCAGGAAAGTACTTATACCCCTACCATGGAAGTGACAGGGAGGAAATGGCTATTTAACAAGCCTAAAAGTCATAGAAAAACAGACTGGTTCCAAATAGGAAAAGGAGTATGTCAAGGCTGTATATTGTCACCATGCTTATTTATATCCAGAGTACGTCAGGAGAAACGCTGGGCTGGAGGAAGCACAGCTGGAATCAAGATTGCTGGGAGAAATATCAATAACCTCAGATGTGCAAATGACACCATCCTTATGGCAGAAAGTGAAGAACTAAAGAGCCTCTTGATGAAAGTGAAAGAGGAGAGTGAAAAAGTTGGCTTAAAGCTTAACATTCAGAAAACTAAGATCATGGCATCCGGTCCTATCATTTCATGGGAAATGGATGGGGAAACACTGGAAACAGTGGCTGACTTTATTTTTCTGGGCTCTAAACTCACTGCAGATGGTGACTACAGCCATGAAATTAAAAGACACTTGCTCCTTGGAAGGAAAGTTATGACCAACCTAGACAGCATATTAAAAAGCAGAGACATTACTTTGTCAGCAAAGGTCTGTCTAGTCAAGGCTATGGTTTTTCCAGTGGTCATGTACGGATGTGAGAGTTGGACTATAAAGGAAGCTGAGCGCTGAAGAATTGATGCTTTTGAACGGTGGTGTTGGAGAAGACTCTTGAGAGTCCCTTGGACTGCAAGGAGATCCAACCAGTCCATCCTAAAGGAAATCAGTCCTGAATATTCATTGGAAGGACTGATGCTGAAGCTGAAACTCCAATACTTTGGGCACCTGATGTGAAGAGCTGACTCATTTGAAAAGACCCTGATGCTGGGAAAGATTGAGGGCAGGAGGAAAAGGGGACAACAGAGGATAAGATGGTTGGATGGCATCACCAACTCAATGGACATGGGTTTGGGTGGACTCTGGGGGTTGGTGATGGACAGGGAGGCCTGGCGTGCTGTGGTTCATGGGGTCACAAAGAGTCAGACAACTGAGCGACTGAACTGAACTGAATTGAAAGTCATAATTTACCTTAATAAAATTACAGCAGATCACTGCTAAAGCTTCCCAGGTGATGCTAGTGGTAAAGAACCCACCTGCCAATGCAGGAGATATAAAGAGACGCAAGTTTGATCCCTAGGTCAGGAAAATCCCCTGGAGAAGAAAATGGCAACCCACTCCAGTATTCTTGCCTGGAGAAGCCCTTGGACAGAGGAGCCCGGTGGGCTACAGTCCATGGGGCCGCAGAGTCAGACACAACTGAAGCAACTTAGCACACATGCATGAATGGGTAGATGAGGAAGACCTGAGAAGGAGTGTTATCCTACTCACCAGAACCTACCTAAAATGTCACTCAAGTTTACTCTTTTCAGAGAAGTTTCTTTGATATATAGGACTCCTGAAAGAAGCAGCATATTTTGAACAAAATAATACATTTTATGTCTTTTCTTCCAGATAAGAAACATTTAGGGGAGTGTCTCAGTAGCATATTCATAAGTTAAATGGGTCATATATAGAGTAGCAGCCAAAAAAAATAGGAAGGAGAAAGTAAGAGACACCAAGAGAAAAGAATCAAGGGAAATTGACAATTAATTGGATGATGCGAAACAAGTGGAAAGAGTCACAATGAATTTTAGGTTCCAGTGGGTATCATGATGGAAATGACCCACAATTCCACATTGAAAGTGTGAGAAGAGAATTCAGCCAAGACCACGTGGATGCACGAGAGACAGAGAGAGAGACAGGGAGATGTGGCAGTCTTGGACATAGGAAGGACAATGAAAGGGGCTTCTCCGGTGGTCCAGTGGTTAAGACTTCACCCTCTAATACTGGAGGCGCACGTTTAAGCCCTGGTTGGGGAGCTAAGACCTCATGTTGCTCGTGGCCAAAAAACCAAAACAGAAAGCAGAAGCAATATTGTAACAAATTCAATAAGGACTTTCAAAATGGTCCACATCAAAAAAAAAAAAATCTTTAAAAAATAATTTTAAAAAATAAAAAGAAATGACAATGAAAGTTGAGAAAGGTGATGAGGTCACCTAAGATAGCTCTGAGGAAAAGTACAGAAATCAATTAAAGGGAGACTCTTGGGGGGTTCCTGAGTTTAGGAAGGAACTTGAAAAGAAAAGAGAGAGAGAAAAGGACAGAACACCTGAATTAAGCTTCCTTGTCCAAGACAAGTCAACTATACAATAAGCAATAACAGTTCCCATCATTTGATCTAGAGAAGATGGCAGAGAAATGAGATTAAATCCCTCTACTGTGGTTTCTTGGCAAACAATGGGAGAGACCACTTACCAGGCATTGCTGCTGTTTTGCTACACAGAAAGCATCTGCCTGAATCCAGTAAAATAAATATATAAGAGCCCTTTGACACTATCTGTAACACACACAAAGCATTATACAAATGTGGTTAGTTTTCTACTAGTATTTGGTGACTATTTGACTCTGTACCATTTTGGAAAATTGAAAAATCAATTCTAATTACTTAACATGCAAAGAGAATGATATTTGCTCTTCCTTGAATTGGACAACACACCTGAATTTGCTTTCTTAAAAATGTGCCATTTCATGTATGTGTCTTGCTTTAAAAATGCTGTCATGTTTGATGTCTGTTAAGCAGTATTTAGTATACTTGGCTGAAACATTCCCACCAAGTGGTGAAGCTATGGTAATGACGGGTAACCCTTGGAAAGCACACGACTATACTCCAGGCACTGCTCAGAATGCTTTCTGTATATTAACCTATTTTTTCCACACAATATCCCAATGAGCTGAGTTACCTTTATCATCTTCTTTTGCAGGTAAAAAAATAAGAGCAAAAGGAATTTGATTAGTGAGCTCAGGCTCTCAGTGCACACGCAGAACTCAAACCCACACAGTCTAGCTCCAAAGCTCAGCTGACAACATGTCCTTCTCCACTTAAAAGATTCACGGTTTTTCCTATTGTCCCAGTGGCATTATTAATTATATGGCCTCTAATTCTCAAAGTGTCCCATTTAGGATGATAAATTATATGGCTAGCCTACCCAGAGCCCAAACCCTTATCAACTACACAATGCAACCTCTCTGGCAGAAAGCACGTGGTGCTGAGGAAGAAAAAAGGGAAAATAAAGAAAGTGCTTCTAAGAGCAGTAGACAGATTAGTTCAAATGTACCATCCCAAAGGGCTATAGAATACATAAAGTGTTCCTCTCCTTACTATAGAAATGTAATTTGAATGCTCTAGCTGTCACTAACCTGTCAGCATAAATATAGTTCCATTAGCTTTAGTGTATAAATTCTAATTGCTCTTAACCTCACCTGAATGATTCTAAAACACTACGCTTTCCTGGAAGTCTTCCTCAGCTGCATTAGGGTCTCCAAAGTATTTCCTACATACCTGTAGACACAGTGCACTCATGCTCTCCCACCTTGGGTCGTGGGTGGAAGTCTGCCCTACCTACACTTAATAGAGACATCTTTCCTACCCAATATGCCCCATGAGAACATCACTCTCTCAAGTGCCCCCAACTCCCCTGTTGCTCTATCAGGCCCATCAACTCTCTGCGGTGGCTCCTGTGATGAAACGGGGTCCCGAGCTGCCCTGAGCTCTGTGATAAGCAGAGGTAGTGGTAGAATGGCTCCCTAACCCACTGTGGGTTGGCGTGTATCCTTACTTGGATCCATAAGAGTCAGCTTTCACCCAAACCTCCTGAGTTCTTCATGAGCAGTTCTTTTGGTTCATGGGCATAAATCCTCATTACACAAGGCCTCAAATTCATCTACTAGTTGGAAAATAAGGGAAGAGTCTGTAACCTCAGTTTTCCTCTTTGCCATATTTCTTTTTCAACTTTTTATTTTATGTTGGAGTATAGTTAAGATTGTTGTGTTAGTTTTGGGTGTAGAGCAAAGCAATCTATTCTTTTTCTAATTTTTCTTTTTCCATTTGGTTTGTTACATAATATTGAGCAGAGTTCCCTGTGCTATACAGTAGGTCCTTGCTGGTTATCCATTTTAAATATAGCAGTGTGTACATGTCAATCCCAAACTCCCTAACTGTCCCTTCCTCCCACCTTTCCCTACTGATAACCATGAGTTTTCATTCTCTAATTCTGTGAGTCTGTTGTGTTTTACAAATAAGTTCATTTGTACCATTTCCTTTTAGATTCCACATCCAGGTGGGATATCATATCATACAACATTTGTCTTTCTCTCCCTGATTTACTTCGTTCAGCATGACAATCGGTAGGTTCATCCATGTTGCTGCAAACATCTTTGCCATATTTCTTAGTATCTCTGTGTTTCAAAGAAGAAGAGAGAATGAAAAGAAAAAGGAGAACAAGAAAGAGAAGGAAGGAAGAAGGAGGAAGGGAGCATGGAAGGAGAGAGAAAGAGAAAGGAAAAAAGAATTTTAAAAAATTTTCCCCTTATTTTTCTCGCCATGTAAATAATTGCCATAATGATGTTCACAATTCCCATAAAGAATAGCTCAGTTTCAGTGTCAGAGACAGAAGAAAAATTATCCTAATTTTCATAATTGTTTAATTCTATTTAAATATGTGAATCTTTCAAGCTCCCTCAGAAAGAGTCAGAGGTTTTAGGTTAAAATACATTCAATTAAATTGAATTAAGCTGCAGAGTCTCTAAGTCAGTTGACCCCTTAGACAATTATTTGACTGAGTTTTTCCCAAAGATAAGCTATTATTTAAATATCTTTAAGAACAACATGAAAGACTTCACTAGATTAACTAGGTATGACTGACACAAATACCAAATTTCATTGCCTCCCTTTTTCCAATATTGGAGGCAAGATAACAGTTGCTGAATTAATCAATCAGGCTATATTGGCCCTTTGGAGTCTCACCTGCTGCCCTCCTCTTCCACTACAGTTCTACTGGTAGGAGTAATTTGTTCTCCAGACTGAATGAGCTTAGAGGGTCTGAGACGGTGGCATTCTGCCAAGATCAGTATATCTGAGCTCTTCTTGGCTATAAAAAAAATACTGCAGGCTGAGGTTGAGAGTCCTTGGGCAAGAATAAATTCTGAGAGTGTTGGGACCAAGAGTGATAAGAACCTTGGAAACAAAGGGCTGCTTATCCTAAAAAGCATATGCTAGTCTCCCTTTCTGGAGAAGGCAATGGCACCCCACTCCAGTGTTCTTGCCTGGAGAATCCCAGGGAGGGCGGAGCCTGGTGGGCTGCAGTCCATGGGGTCGCACAGACTTGGACACGACTGAGCGACGTGGCAGCAGCAGCAGCAGCAGGCTCCCTCTCAGTGAAAGCGTTACAGAGGAGCAAACAGGTGAGCCTAGAGCCTCTGACACCAGGGGCTGGGAGCGCCTCTGCTGCTGAAACCACCGGGAGCGGACAGGGCCCTTTCAGGGCTTTCTGGCACCTCACCAGCTACTGCCAAGCTGTCGGTCAGTCCCTAAAAAGCACAGTCACAGCTGCAGGTTCGCCAGCCCCAGACAGCAAGACATAATGAACCATACCCATCAACAAAAAATTACTTTATTTTCTAGGAACCCAAAACCCAGGCAGAAGAAGGAGAAATAACAAAACAAGACAGATGGCTCCTAATAGAACAGAATTGCTGATGTAATCAGAAAACCACTTAAGATAAGGCAAGAAAATATAAATATTGTTAGAGGCACTAAAAATACTTTTTGTAACAATAAATTATGATTGTAACAAGGCAAAATCTATGATAATTATAGAATAACTAAAATCGACAAAAATTAACAAATTTGATCATTGATGACCAAACCTACCATATAATCTAATAGACAGAAATAACTACTTTAATAATTCAGTGGGTTAAATGAAAAAGAGGATAATCACTTTTGAAGTCTGATTTAGTAGCTAAGAAGAGTCATGGAATAATATCAGACATAGAGAGCAGCAGCAGCAGGGAGAAGAGCCATGACAATAGACCCAATAAGCACCACAAGAAAACACAAGATACAGTTACATCTAATTTACGAAAAACAGAAATTTAAATGTGGTAGAGGAATACTGAAAATAAAGTTTTGGACAAATAGATCCCAGGCCAAAAATAAAAAATTTGGAGTCACAAAAGTAATTTCAGACATGGTGACACTTAAGGATAAACTCATTATACAGAATAAAGAGTTAGAATAAAATGATGAAAAACCTTTATGGGTAAAACATAATAATCATAAATATATATGGGCCAAAGAACACAGCAGAATCTATTAGAATGTCAAAATCTATTAGAATTACAGAATAGCTAACTAAAGTTGACAAAAATTAACAAATTTGATCATGGATAACCAAATCTACCAGAAAATCTAATAGACAGAAATAACTGACAAAGATATAACAAAATTTTGTTTTAAAAAAGTAAAGCAATTTGGACATAGATTTTGCCCTATATTAAAAAAAAATCTTTTAAAAAGCTTATATTTTACATATCTTCTGATCACAATCCAATTACATCAGAAATTTAAAATATACAGATGAATTAAAATACTTAACTACTTGGAAATTTTAAAACTAACAATTGGTTCAATCTAGTTATTCCATTCCTTCAAATATACCCTAAAGAAATATATATCTTTATCCACAAATATCCACAAAAAGATTTGCACAAGAATGTTCATAACAGATTTGTGTATAATAACCTTAAACAGAAAGTAAACCAAATTTCTGTCAATGGGAGAATGAATAAATAAATAATGATAAATTCATACAAAGAAATTCCAAACAACAATTTAAAAAGAACTACACTGCTACACAGGACATACAAACGTTACACACCCTACAAATGTTAAAAATGGAGGACTGAAAGTATTAGTCACTCAGTCGTGTCTTTGTGATCCCAGGGACTGTAGCCCACCAGGCTCCTCTATCCATGGAATTCTCCAGGCAAGAATACTGGTGTAAGTAGCCACTCCCTTCTCCAGGGGACCTTTCCAAACCAGGGGTCAAACCTAGGTCTCCTGCACTGCAGGTGGACTCTTTACCAGCTGAGCCACCAAGTACATGCTGCATGATACTATCTATATAGATGTAACACTAATCTTAGGTGATAAAAATCAGCCTGGTGATATACTGACTGAGAAGGGGCACAAGCGGACTTCCTGTAGTGATGCAAATGTTCTATGAGAAGAGCTAACCCATTGGAAAAGACCCTGATGCTAGGAAAGACTGGAGGCAAGAGGAGAAGGGGGTGACAGAGGATGAGATGGTTGAATGGCATCACTGACTCAATGAACATGAGTTTGAGGAAACTCAGGGAGATAGTGAAGCACACAGAAGCCTGGTGTGCTGCAGTTCATGGGGTCACAAAGAGTCAAATATAACTTAGCGACTGCACAACAACCACAAATATGCGGATCTATCTGTAGTTACACAGATGTGTAAGTTGTAAAATTCATCTAGCTGTATGCTTAATATGTGTTCACTTTAAAGTTATTCAAGTTATACCTTATTAAATAAATATTTAAAATAAAGAAACTGAAATTACCCCTGCTGAGAAAGGAGTGAAAAGGAAACATTAGAACAATTAGGACATCTAAAGCTATAATTAGATCAAATTTATAGGCTTGTAGTCCTTCATTATTAAGGGAGAACAACAATAAATAAAGGAACTTATATTCATTTTAAAATATGTTTTAAAAATAATAAACATGTATTAAAGGTAAAAGCTAGTATTAATGAAACAAATCTAAAAGTAATGTTCTAAGTCCAAATTTTGGAGCTTCGCAGTGACAACACAGAAACCCTTGCAATTTCAAAGACAAATGTGAGCAGATGTATAAAATATAGTCATTTGTAGAGAACCTATTTTTTTAAATTATTGGCAAACATTTTAAAAATTAGACTGCAATATGCTTGTAAACCTAAAATAAATCAATAATTTCCTAAAGCTAATATAAATTACCACCATTAATCCAAAATATGGGAAATTTGAATAAACTAATTCCTTTAGAGTAGATTGAAATGTGATCAATAATCTTTTTTTCAAAGAGGAACCTGGACCAAGTATCCTATACCTAGGTTTTACCTAATCTTTAAAAAAGAAATCATTCCAATATTTTAAACATTCCATAGCCATAGAACATGATCAGAAAACTTTTATTTTGTAAAACCAACATGATCTTAACCATAAACCTGATGAAGCTATTGTAAAATATCTACAGATCACTCTTACATATGAAAATATCTGAACTATTCTAAATAAAATACTACCAAATAGAAACAGCAGGATTCCCACTGTTAAAATGTATGGTTATTCTGGAAAAGTCACTACAATGCCAACTAATTTATCAATAAAATAAATTAAATCAAAATAATAAAACAGACAAAGAGGTCAAGATAAATACATCAAAACTACATATAGAGCGACTTCTGCTGAAAATCAACTTGGGGACTTAGCAGAACAGCTCTTTCACAACCAAAGTTGTACAGAAATGTCCACATGGAGTTGGGAAGGAAGGGAGAAGCAGTCTGGTTAGGGGAGGCACCAGCACCCCTGGCTGGGGATAGTGAAGTGCAGGGCGGTAGGACTGGCCAGAAGACGCTCTCTGAGGAGCAAAAGGTTTGGGCCACATATTAGTTACCCTAACCCTGGGAGAGCGCAAATGTATGAAGAGCATCTAAATGTCACAGATAAAGAAACGTATGCTAAATTTAAATCACGTCTCACTCACCAAAGCGGCAATTCACATAAAAATTATACTCAACCTTTGCTGGTTGAAGGATTTCTGTGGGTGAAGGGGAGGTTGAATTTGCCTTTTTGAAAAGTATCCTTTTTGAAAATTTAAGAAATTTATGTCTTTTGTTTTAATAATATTACTCCTGGAATCTATCCCATAGAAATAAAAGCACCAATATAAAATGATGTTTGTAATTGTTGCAAACTATAAACAAATTCTGATCAGCAGGAAAATCACTAAATAAAGTGAAATGAATATATATTCTGGAATATTATCAAAGCATTAAGAAGAAAAACAAATATCATATACTAACACATATATATGGAATCTAGAAAAAATAGTACTGATGAACCTATTTGCAGGGACAGAATGGAGATATAGAAAACGGACTTGGGGATGCAGTGGAGGCAGGAAAGACTAGGACAAATTGAGATATAGCATTGCCATAAATGCACTATCATGTGTAAAATAGATAGCTAGCAGGAGGCTGCTGTCTAACAGAGGCAGCCCTGCCTGGCACTCCATCATGACCTAATGAGAGAGAATGAGCGGGGGAGGAGAGGCTCAAAAGGGAGAAGGTATATATTTATTAACATATATTTTATATATATATATATATAATTATAACTGATTTGCATTAATGCATGGCAGAGAACATCACAATATTGTAAAGCAATTATCTTCCAATTAAAAAAAATTTTCAAAAAAGAGTGTTCTCATGATATACTGCTAAGTGACAAAAAGATTCAGTGAAGTGTATGAAATATGATTCTAGTCTATAAAAGAACAATAATCATAAACATGCACTTTCATATGCATATATAAGCAAGAAGAGTATAGAAAAAAATTTAATTTTATGATACCACATTATTTACATCATCAAAAATGTTTTTACTGTGAAAAATTTCAAAGTTACACAATGTGAAAAAAATATGGCTTCTCTTCAAATATTTTCCAGTCTGCTTACCTTACAGAAGTGAAAATTTAATCTACACAGAATGAAAGCTACTTCTCTGTATAATCATGAGAAATGAATCCAAGTTTAATTTATAAATAAAAAATCAATAGTGTAATGACAAAATGTTCTAAATATAACTTTAACAATTAGATGTCTTTTTGTCAATTGAACATATCTATGAACATTAGAACTAGGTATTCCATGAAAAAATATTTTATGCCAGTATTTGAAATATATAAGCTGCATGTAAAGGATTAACATTCAAAAAAGCACTCTAAACATTCTGGCATATTTTTTGTTATTTCCTACACATTTTGCTTATTGTGAAATGTTATATTCTATTTTAAGGAAATCACTTATTATAAAAATTTACAAATAATTCTATGATTTTTCTCATGCTCATCACATTCACTTGCTCAGTCGTGTCAGATTCTTTGCGACCCCATACACTGTAGCCCAACAGGCTCCTCTGCCCCTAGAATTTTCCAGTCAAGAATACTGGTGTGGGTTGTCATTTCCTGTTCCAGGGGACCTTCCCAACCCAAGGATCAAAGCCACCTCTCTTGCGTCTCCTGCCTTGTCGGCAGATTCCTTACAACTGCACCAGTTAACCTTTCATAAAAGTGCTCACACATATGTTAAGTTATAGGACATTTACAGATGAGTACAGCAAGGGGAATTCTAGTTGTATGCCTAAGTACTTTCCTATCTGACTCCTGGAATTATAATTTCAGCAATAAATAAATTATAACAGTGATACCAAAGTGAGAAGGGAATCACCAGTTCAGCTTACTCTAAATAGATCATGATAATCACTTCCCTCAAGTAGGCTAAACTAAGCATGAGTTGGCCGCACCAACCAAAGCAGATTTAATAGCTGAGTCCTTTCTCCAGATCAGGAAGAAGAAAGAATGTGAAGTGACTGACATTTATGAACCTGCAGATGTGCTCCTTTATGCAAAACATGCATCCCTCTATTGTTATGGATTGAATGTTTGTGCCTCTTCCAAATTTCATATGCTGAAGCCCTAAACTCCACTGTTATGATATTATGGGGCGGACTTGGGAGGTATTAATAATTAGGCTGAGATGATGGCATGCAGGCAGTGTTCCCATGATGGAATTACTGTCCTTATTTGAAAAGAAACTGACATGAGAGCTAATTCTCACCCCAAGATGAGGATTCAGTGAGGGGACTGTCACCAAGCACCAAATCTACCAGCACTTTGATTTCTGACTTCCAGCCTCTGGAGCTGTGACAGAAAATATCTGTTGCTTAAATATCCAGTATATGGTAGCCCAAGCTGACAAAGACACTAGGTTTGTTGGTGAAATAAACCTGTATTTTTAACTTCAATGCATTTGTCTTCAGAAACTATTATAAACGATAATTTCTTGAATGTAAGCTGGTAGCTACCAGTTTTTAAAATTCATTACATGCAGCACTAACAGAACGAATTCCACAGAGGAAACTGCATGCTAGTTACCATTCTGTCTTATTTTTCTTTTAACAGTAAGAATAATGCCTTTAATATTAAATGTTTGTCCTGATTGCACAGTTCATTCCTGTTGACTCATAACAGACACCGGCCTGGTACTGTTTATTAACCTTCCAATGAACATAGTGTCTACAGCAGGTGTCTGATTAACATAACTGGTCACCCAGGCCCCATGTTGGCCACATAAGAAAGCAGCTTTGCCTGGCAGCAAGGCCGGCTCCTTTATCACCTGATGCATTTGAACCCTAATCAGACTTCATCCTCTTCTAATGCGCCCTTTTGTTGGGTGACTCACACTTGGCTAGCTATGAGCCCATATCCTTAAATTCGCCAGATCAGTGCAGAAAACTATTTGAATATGCTTTATTAGATATGGCCTCAGGATATATTACAGCTGTTTCCACCTTAAAAACCTTAAAAACACCATACAAACAAAATAAATATAAGAGGAACAAAATGTCCTTTTGAAACCTGGTAAACAAAGGTGATGCTGGTGTGATTCCAGGAGCCAGACCATTCTCAATCCATATGAAGCGACACACACAATAGATCTGAAAGAGATGCCCCATGCTTAAAATCGTATCTTTCAACAGACCAAACAGATTACTCCCGAAGAAGAAACTATAATCTGTGTATTACTCTAGGGTCTCCACAGACTTGCCTGGAGAAGAGTTTTGCAAAGTTCTGAGAGGAGCAGACTTTTCCTGAAGGGTAACTAACAAGATATGTCAACTAAATCACCTACTTTCTATTATCTCTAGGACTATATGGATATAGGCTACCTTTTTCATTTTTTTCCTAATCCACTAATTATGGAGGAAATTTGGGAAGATTTTCTTTGCACCTTAGTACTGGCATAGGTCGTACACCCTGCTGTGGCTGATGATACCATCTCTCCCCTCCTTACTGTATACAAGGTTATCTTCAGTGAACTGGATCATCACAGTGAACAAAATAGATAAGAACCCTGTCAAGTTGAAATCAACAGCATGTTGGAGGACACAGACCATAAACAAAAAATACGTGTGTAATATAAAACCAGATAGTGATAAATAGAACAAGAAAAATAAATATTAAACAAATGGAAGCCACGAATACCTGAGAACCTTGTATGCAGGTCAAGAAGCAGTAAGTAGAACCAGACATGGAACAATGGACCAGTTTAAATTGGGCAAAGGAGTACATCAAGGCTGTATATTATCACCTTGCTTGTCTAACTTATATACAGAATACATCATGCAAAATGCCAGGCTAGATGAATCACAAGATGGAATCAAGATTGCAGGGAGAAATATCAACAACCTCAGATATGAAGATGATACCACTTTAATGGCAGAAAGCAAAGAGGAACTAAAGAGCCTCTTGATGAAGGTGAAAAGGACAGTGGAAAAGCTGGCTTAAAACTCAATATTCAAAACCTAAGATCATGGCATCTGGTCTCATCACGCCATGGCAAATCAATGGGGAAAAAAAATGGAAACAGTGACAGACTATTTTCTTGGGCTCCAAAATCACTGCAGATGGTGACTGCGCCCATGAAATTTAAAGACACTTTCTCCTTGGAAGAAAAGGTATGACCAACTTAGACAGCATATTAAAAAGCAGAGACATTACTTTGCTGACAAAGGTCTGTCTAGTCAAAGCTATAGTTTTTCCAGTAGTCAAGTATGAATGTAAGAGTTGGACCATACAGAAGGCTGAGTGCTGAAAATTGATGGTTTGAACTGTGGTGTTGGAGAAGACTCTTGAGACTCCCTTGGACTGCAAGGAGATCAAACCAGTCAATCCTAAAGGAAATCAGTCCTGAATATTCATTGGAAGGACTGATGCTGAAGCTGAAGTTCCAATACTTTGGCCACCTGATGCAAAGAGCCGACATTGGAAAAAGATTCTGATGCTGGGAGGGATTGAGGGCAGGAGGAGAAGGGGCGACAGGATGAGATGGTTGGATGGCATCATCGACTCAGGGGACATGAGTTTAAGCAAACTATAGGAGATCGTGAAGGACAGGGAAGCCTGAGGTGATGCAGTCCATGGGGTTGCAAAGAGTCAGACACAACTTAGGAACAGAACAACAATCAACAAATGGAGGAGGACAGATGGCAGAGGACAGTGGGAGGAGAGTGGGACATTTCAGAGAAGAAAATCAGGAAAGGCCTTTCTGAGCAAATGATACTTGACTGGTATGTGAGTTAAAATTCTAGAAGAGTTATCCATGAGGAAAGAAAATTCTAAATAGTAGAAATAGCAAATGCAAAGAATTTCCTGTTTTCAAAAAAGTAAATGTCATTAGCTTGACTGGAGTAGATCAAGGAAGAGGGAGGGGTAGGACCTGAGGTCGGAAAGGTAGAACATATATCGTTTCTTGGGTGTTTGGAGTTTATTCTGCATGTGATATGAAGGAACTGGAGATTTTTAAATTTTTATTTTTAGTTACTTCAGACATTCAGAAAACAAATCAAGGGGGAAAATGAGCTCTGTATACCCAGAACCCAAATTAAGAAAAGTTACAAGACTTGACACTCCTTCACACCTGAATAGCAACAAAAGAAAGTACCAAGCAAGATAAGTGAACTGCAGAGATCCAGCGTAGTATTTTACACCTATATTCAATAGTACCGCTGTTCTTCCTGTTGTTTAGCCACTAAGTCATGTCTGACTCTTTGCAACCCCACGGACTGTAGCCTGCCAGGCTTCTCTGTCCATGGTATTTCCCAGTCAAGAACACTGAAGTGGGTTGCCATTATATTGTGCACTTAAAAATTTGTTAGTAGGACAGATCTCATGGGATATATTCCTACTGCAACATAAAATAATAAAGGAAATAATTCAAACAATAATTTATAATATCTTTATAAAGAAAACCACTGAAAGGCATAAAACATGTAAATGCAAAATATGTGATGTAAAAATACATAATTTTATAATTTTTGTACAGCTTATAAAACATAAAGAATTAACCTATTAGCAGAAAAACGTAATACTAAAAAGAAGTCCATGGTCTACAAATTATCTCAACATTAACTGAATTTTTAATGGAAAGAAAAAATCAATTCTCACAATTCTATAAAAGTAAAAAAATTCAAGAAAGTCCAAAGCAAAAAAAAAAAAAAGAAAAGAAAGTGGTAAACTCTCCTTGCCAGGTATGGCCCGTTATAAAACTACACCCGTCTGGGCACTGGTGTAGGGACATACCAGCTTCCCAGGTGGTGCTAGTGGTAAAGAACCTGCCGGCCAAAGCGGGAGACACAAGGCATAGGGGTTCGATTCCTGGGTCAGGAAGATTCCCCTGGAGGAAAGCATGGCAACCCACTCCAGTGTTACTGCCTAAAGAATCCCATGGACAGAGGAGCCTGGCAGGCTACAGTCCAGAGGGTCATGAAGAGTTAGACCTAGCTGAAGCGACTTAGCACACACACACACACACACAAGGATATACAGAGATAAAAGAATCAAAAATATTTCTAATAGAAATGAACCCAGAAACAGGCCCAGATTTAAGTGGAAATTTGACATCTGTTAGAAGTAGCATATCATTCCCCTTATCTTTCCCTCTTTCTCTCCCAGAATCACAACCTAATGTGGAGACCTGTGCCAGAGAGCTCTCCCTTTATGCAAAAATCTCATTATTTCACTAGCAGCTTCCAGGGAAGTTTCATCTGGGCTAAATTTGCAGCATATCTGACTGTTAGGTTATTATGATGGAGGTTTCAGTTTCACACTTGGTATTTTGAATGCTACATTCTTACTCTCTACCAGTTACCCTCTCTTCTCTGTAACTGACTGGGTTCCCTGACATGCCTAGGCTCCTTACAGAGCTGTTTCTTCTTTGGTGTGAAAAAAGAAAAAGGGAAGTAATCATTATTCTGAATTTGCTATCTTTCTTTACCATTCATGTCTTTATGATTTTACTACATATACATGTACTCTCAAGCAATATAAAATATAATCTTGAGTATCTACAACTTGTCGATATAATAAATTATGTGTCTTTGAAACTTTTTATCCACTTATAACTTTTCCTTTTACAAATATTTATCTAGTTGATGTATGTAGCATTAGCCCACTGCTTAAGTGGTGTTTATTATATATTTCATGGATTCTTTTTATACATCCGAAGTACTTTCATATGTGCGTGCTAAGTCGCTTCAGTCATATCCGACTCTGTGACACTATGGACTGTAACCCACAAGGCTCCCTTGTCCAGGGTATCCAGGCAAGAATACTAGAGTGGGTTGCCATGCCCCTCTCCAGGGGATCTTCCTGACCCAGGTATCAAAGCCACATCTCCTGCATTGCAGGTGGATTCTTTACCATCTCAGCCACCAGGGAAGCCTAAAGTATTTCATAATATGTCTTAAAAAGAAGAAAGGTATGGAAGAAAAGAAGGAAACAGACATGGCAAATAGACTCAATAGTTTGAGGAATTTCTTACAAAAGAGAGCAACGAAGCAGAATGGTAATTGAAGAATGAAGAAACAGTAGATTACATAGCATCCAGGGAGGTGTTTGTAAGATGGAAAAGTTCTTAGCATATTCGTGTGCCCTTAAGATACAGTTCACAGAGAGAATAATTGATAGAGGTGAGACAGGAAATAATCTGGAGCAAGAATGTAAAGTGAAAGTGTTAGTCACTCAGTCATACCCAACTCTTTGCGACCCTATGGACTGTAGCCCACCAGACTCCTCTGTCGATGGGATTCTCCAGGCAAGAATACTGGAGTGGGTTGCCATTCCCTTCTCCAGGGGATCTTCCCACCCCAGGAATCGAACTCAGGTCTCCATTGCAGGCAGATTCTTTACCTTCTGAGCCACCAGTGAAGCCCAAGAAAGTAAAGAGAGGAGTAAAATCTTTGGGTAAGTCAGAGATAACAGAATACTGTGATCAAGAAAGGGTGAAAGGGAAAGTTCATCCATAGCAAGAGGGAGAAAAGCAGGCTCTGACGCTGAAAATGTTGGAAGCCTGATGGATTGGGAGGTCAGAAGATAAGATAATCCTTTCTAAATTGTCTGCTCTCAGTTTCGTTAGAGATAAGGTCATGAATAGAAAGGAGGAAGAGGAGATGTTTAAAGTCTGAGGAGGGCCAAGATCATGTGGAATATTAATCAGGGAGAGGAGGAGTCTGAATTAACTTGAAAAGTGGAATAAAACTGCTTGGCATTTCGGAGGGTCCACTTGACATTCGTGATCAGAAATTGAAAGTGAAATAAATCAGCATAGTTATATTCTTCTCCAGCCGTGACATGTTTATCTGTATAAACTAGGCAGAAAGTTGGTTCTACCAGATCCAGCCTCTTGGAAAATAAGTCTGAGGAGGGTAAGGAGGTTAAAAAGGATGCATGGGTACCATGGAATGAATCTAAGATGAGTAAGGAGAAAGGTAAAAACAAAAATCTCTGGGTTATGAATACTGTATAAAGAGTCTCTTGATGAGGGTGAAAGAGAAGAGTGAAAACGCTGGCTTAAAACTCAACATTAGAAAAAACTACGATCATGGCATCTGGTTCCATCACTTCATAGGAAATAGAAGGGGAAAGACTGGAAACAGATTTTATTTTCTTGGGCTCCAAAATCACTGAGGATGGTGACTGCATTCATGAAATTAAATGACGCTTATTCCTTGGAAGGAAAGCTATGACAAACCCAGAAAGATTATTAAAAAACAGAGACATCACTTTCCCAACAAAGGTCTGCATAGTCAAAGCCGGGGTTTTCCAGTAGCCATGTACAAGGATGTGAGCCTTAGATGACAAAGAAGGCTGAGTGCCAAAGAACTGATGCTTTTGAATTGTGCTGGAGAAAACTCTTGAGAGACCCTTGGGCTTCAAGGAGATCAAACCAGTCAATCTTAAAGGAATTCGACTGAATATTCACTGGAAGGACTAATACTGAAATTCCAGTCCTTTGGCTACCTGATGCAAAGAGCCAACTCACTGGAAAAGACCCTGATGCTGGGAAAGATTGACAGCAAAAGGAGAACAAGGTGGGAGAGGATGAGATGGTTAGATGGCATCACCTAGTCAATGGACATGGACCTGAGCAAACTCGAGGAGATGGTGGAGGACAGAGGAGCCTGCAATCCATGGGTCACAAAGAGTCGAGCATGGCTTAGGGACAGAACAACAACAAAAATCAATACTGTAAATATAGGAAAGTTAGTGGGTTGGATGTTAATGGTCCCCATGGGGATGCAGATTTATTGAAAGGATCTAAGAGCCAAAAAGATATTAAGAGGTGATTAGAGAGTAAGAGGCTAAAAAGAAAGATGAAAGATGTTACTAGGAACAAGAAAACCTAGTTACAACCTAAGAAGTAATTAAGTAGCTATCAGAATGCAATCATTAGAAGTGAAGACTCTAGAAAATGAGAGATCAAGATGGTGAAAACTGTTTTTTGCAAGCACCTTCAGAAGACTGAGAACATAAAACCACTGGAAGGAAACAGAAAAAAAAAAAAAAAAACCTTAAAGATATTTCAAACGCTATGTCCTGCAAATGTATATTAAGGAGATGGTTATCATCTGCAGACTAACCATTTAGAATATGGTAGTTATAGTAATAGGCCTCTTTGTCTCTTACTGTAACTGAAATATCATGAAGAACCATGGTATTAGGAGTATTCCAAACAATGACTGGTTCTAAAGAACTGGTTCTAAAAAATCCTCCAAAAATACAAAAGTATGCCATCAGCAAGAGGTATGCAGTAGTTATACCAACAATCATCTCATGCCTGAGAAGCTGCACTAGTCCTTATTCTGTACAATAATTAGAACTGCTTTTCCAAGGGCAGATTAAGATTTACCTGCTAGAAATTAGTTAGCTGATATGGGACATTAACGCAACACAAGTGTTCATTCTCTTTCTGGCTCCAGTCACCCAAGGGTGAGGCTCACCTGCATGGCACAGGCATCCTAGTGCAGGTTCAGCATACCAGTCCTGGTTCTGTCCTCTCTCTCCTCAACGAATTCTTGGGAGTTCCAGAAAATGAAAGTTATAGGGATTATCATTTAATCCATTCAAATTTATTTCTGACTTTGAAAGTCTGGGTACATTAACTTCCTTACAATCAAAAGATTTGGATTTCACTTTACAACTCATTTAAATACATGAATATGTTATGAAACCTTAGCAAAGAGCCATGAGTTTAAGTGATTGTTTAATATTAAATGCAAAACTCAATTGCTAGAAAAAATGCACAATAAACGGTAGGTGTATAATCAAATTTATGTTTTCTCCAATTGGTACTATGAGTTAAACTCCACAAAAAATAAAGAGAAAGAGAAGATTATGGTATCTGCCTTTCTTACAGGCAGTTATTAGTGCTGGTGGGAGTTACTAACTATAATACACATGCCATACAAATGTGTTTATATATGTGTTCCTATTTTTACCAAAAAGGATTATAAGTACATTCAAGGACATATATGAACATCAAGTCCTCTCTATCCAAACCACTAAGCAACATCATCTAAAAGGATGTTTGATCCTTCATCATACTAAAAAATATATAAGCATTGGGAGACAAAGAATCATTGGCAGAAATACTTCAAAAGAATAGAAACATGAGATATTTACATTAAAATTCCTGGAAAGCTATGCTGTAAAAGAAGCTTGCTCTATAAACATCTTGCATAACAGGCCAACATGACTCTGATTAAAAAAGTAATAACACTTCCACACAACAGTATTGGCATGTTGATTTCAACGTGGTAGTCACAGAAGTTTAAATTTTGGAAACATAAATACCAAAGTGAAACTGATGGGCTTATACTGAAAGAAGTAAATTTTAAGGAAACAATCCTTTAGCATTAACTGTTGGCCTCTAAGCTGCCAAACTCACAGCATTCTGCAAGAAGCTTGTTTTATGAATCTGAATCATACACTTTGATTTCAATAATACTTACAACTTAAATCAGCATGATAGACTTCACATCAGAGCAGTATCATGGTGCCTTACTGAGCAGAGTTTAACTCTTTTTGAAAGCTTGATTCAGAAATGCTAGAAAACATTCCTAAAGGAGACTTAAGAAGTAAACTGAGAACTGTAAAATTTACTTTACTGTAAAGGTCTGAGAACCATTTTAAGTCCTTTCGAAGTTTTCACTTCACTCTGGGAAATCACAGTATTCTGAATCAAGTGAAATGCCAGAAAAAAAAAAGTTCTTGAATGCTATGTTTATGATGTTGGAATAATTATACTATATCATAAAAGTTTGGATTTCACAAGAATTTCTGATGAAATATTTTATATTAATGTTTCTTTCATTTATCAGAGCCTTGCAGAGCAAAGTTGCTCTCACCAGGGAATTTATATTCCTGATATTATAGTAATTCAATCATATAAAACAAAGGCTTGTTGGTGGATCTCTGTGTGTTAGGAAGACTGGGTGTGTAATCTTAATAAACAGAGATCTAACAAAAGAAATCTAAAGCCTTGCTTTCAAACAGACTTATGAAAGTAATTATACCTTTATTGAAGTTATTCCATTCTCCAACCCCTGCTGTTCCTGTTGTTTCTTAAAGATGGTTATTTTCTACTTAAAGAAAACAGACAGGCTTTAGAAGAATAGCTGGTGTTAAGTACTATTACACAATTTAATCAGATTCTCTGTGCAGCTTATAAAACAATAGTACAAATATGTCAACCTAAATAATAAAAGACTCAAAGAAACCCAGAATGGTTAATTAGGGTAACCTAATAAATGGAGTAACAACTCACATGATTGTAGGATAGCAATGAGGGGAAAACGAGTCTTCCAAAGGCAATGACCATTCTCAGGGCATATCATTAGCACAGGATTTCATAGGCTTTGCACAGCCATGGATGAAGTGATAGAAGGCATTAGCAGTGTTAAATAATGTAAGATGAGACAAAATGTCAAGAACTATCCTTCTAAAAGTTTTAGAGGAGAAAGCAGGAGGAATTTTAGGAGCAGCTGCTTAGATTAGGTAGCTGAAGCAAGGTGATGACAGATGTTTCAGGATTGCTCTTTGCCCCTAGGGTTTGGTCTCTAGTTTATTCAGGGGGTATTTGAGCTCTAGGGAAAAGTGTTTAAATAGCTCCTACTGTCACATAACTGATTTATAACCAAAATCTAATTTGCATTGTGCATTTGGAAACAACCATTTCCCATAGGCAGATGACAGGTGGATAAGAGACTTAAAACAAGGAGAATCCTATAGGGAAAAGCAACCACAGTCCAACTAGGCCTCAGTGAATGATGGCATCTTTTAGTCAGCAGTTTTAGTAACATTGTGCCTTCTCCAGGTACCCACCCAGCAGACACATGCCTCCTCTATTCAGAGTTGCCAGCAGCCCTGTAAGTTCTAATTTGCTTTTCACACAATCCTTTATGCATTAAACCTTTTTTTTAAATCACCTTGTTAACACATCCTACAGTGATTGACTCAAGTCTTAAGTACACTCTATAACTTTCCCTGATTTCCAAATTTTAGCCACAATTAATACCTGTATCATCTTAGCACTTGACATATATGTGAATATATAAGCATTTACAACACTGCATTTATCTAGTTAAACATGTGCATGTCCCTCCAGTTATTATGGAGACTGAGATCTCTGAACCATATTACATTTCACAGCCCACATTAAGAACTCAAAAGATGTTTGTTAACAATATTTGCAATGATTTTATAAAAAAAAAATCCCAGATTGTCTCAACTAAGGAAGGCATCCATATAACACACTCTAATGCATTTCCTTTCACTTTATGACTTGTGCCTGAAATTATCCACTGGATAAGAGAATGTGCTTTTTACATTTCGCATGGCTGAAAGCACTACCAGGAAAAAAATGGCATCCTGCTATACAAGGGTTATAGACACCACTAGAAAAACCTTTATATCTCTGTAGTGCACAGAAAGAGTCTGTAGGTTCATGAGACTTCAGCAGTAAACCCATTAGAGCAGGTGGGATAAACATCAAACACTTCTCAAGTTATCCAGTGTTGCATAACAAAATACTTAATCCTGCTAAAAAAAACATCATGGCAGTACAATTCAGGGAACTCGTTGGTGAAGGGGAGGTGATATTAGAAGGTCTCTTCCTATTGTTCAGTCATCAGCATAGCTGCCAGGCTTTCCTAATAGTGACCACATGCCTAAATCATCTTTATTGCTTCATTTCTGATAATGTGATTTTGTGCTTGGAATTATATTTATTTACCTGCCTTGGACTGCAAGGAGATCCAACCAGTCCGTCCTAAAGGAGATCAGTCCTGAGTGTTCATTGGAAGGTCTGATGTTGAAGCTGAAACGCCAATACTTTGGCCACCTGATGCAAAGAGCTGACTCATTTGAAAAGACCCTGATGCTGGGAAACATTGAGGGCAGGAGAATGAGACGACAGAGGATGAGATGGTTGGATGGCATCACCGACTCAATGGACATGAGTTTGGGTGAGCTCCAGGAGTTGGTGATGGACAGGGAGGCCTGGCGTGCTGCAGTCCATGGGGTCGCAAAGAGTCAGACATGACTGAGCCACTGAACTGAACCTGCCTCTGCATTTTTTTGAGCGTTTTTTCCTCCTCTAGTGAACAAATGTAGACCTATATAGGTCATAGGCTCTGACCAACTAGATGATGACAAGGATCTAAAGACCTGGCCAATATCAATATGCTCAAAATGAGAATTATTTTCTCCACATAACAAGCCACCAAAGGAAGTTCAATTGATTTGAAGAGGTAAGAAAAAAATCAACACCCATGGGCATTAACAGCATACATAACACACTTCATAAGAAATGTAAGAAATAAATGTGAAGATACTGCAGATCAGTTGGTCAGGACACCCCACATGCTACGTTGCTACATAGCCCTCAATTGTTATGTGGTCACAATCTCATAAGAAGAAATTCAAAAGCCAAATAGATTGAAATTGAAGTTCGATGGATGGAGATTAGAAATCTTAACTCCTTGTGAGAAGCAGTGAGCTCATGGCCTGAAATTCGTTCTAGCAACACAAATATATAGTGTATTTATTATATAAAATTACATTTAAAAGGATTGTTTTTATTATATAAAAAGAAGAAGACAGATTGCCAGACACTTTCCCCGACCTTTACAGTGCACTAAGAGATCTCTGTAAGACCTGGCGACCCTCTAGTCAGTAGCCACATGTCATTCTGAAACATAAAACTGCTAGTATATTTCATTTCGTCTTTTGTTTTTAGTATGTATTTTCAAAATGCTTTATGCTAAGAATGTGTTAAATTTCTTTTTTAGAAGTTATTTAAAATAAGGTTTTGTAACATGTTACCTCTGATACTTCTGCATTCTTTTGTCATTAGAATTTCTTTGGCCCTAGAATATTCTTACTATCTTTTTAAAATCCTCTTTAATTCCTTTCTTGTGTAATCAAAATCTTGTTGTTAAAGAGCTTGCTCATATGAAAAAAAAATAGGGGAAAATCATTATATTCAGTTTATAAATAAAGTCGTATCTTGAAAATATAACAGGAAATCCAGTGTTGTTTGCTTTTAGTGAACCAAACCGTACCCTAACGGGCAGGAGGGCCAGGACACAGCTGCAATTTGCCACCAACTTGGGAGCCCAGAGTAATTCATATCCTACCTCAGACCATTGTTTCTTCAGATGCAGAGAATGTCTTAGGGTTTAAGACTTTTCATCTAGGGCTCCACAGTGAAAGTGGACTTGTCTTCATTATTGAGGTAATTTTAGTTGCTGAAAACAAACTAAGGTTTCTATTCTCATGTTGAGAAAACGCTGGAAAATTTTCCAAGTTCAAACTTCTAAAAGTTAGGCAGATGTGAGAATATAATATAGAACGAAATGTATTATTTTTTTTAATATATGTCATTCTACTGTTATTAGTTTCACTTGTTGAGATGTGAACGAACATCAAGTAAAGGTTCTCATGTCTGCATAGTTATCAGCTTTCAAGATTGGCCTCTACATTTAGTCTGAAGTTGCTTCATTCTCCCAAAGAAAGATTTTCAGACAAAAATCATATCCTCAGTTACAATTTTAGTTACCATAGTGATAAGAAGAAAAAAAGGGGGGAGGGGGAGCTAAAAATACCTGAACACAAAGACAGTTTTGAAACTTTGACCTAGTTGGTGTCATACACTGAAGAAGTTAATCAATTGAATTAAGTATACATGAGTTAGGTGAAATATGCTACTGGATGAAAAAATGTGTAGGTTGCACATCTGGAGCTATTACACACAATCAAAGAATTCAGTATGAATGAAGATGATTGACAATCCAAAATGCATAAAATCAGATTCCCTTACCAGAAGCAAGCAGAAAACACTAGCTCCATTTCCCACAAATTTTTGGTTTTCTTTCCATTATTTTAGAATAGCTCTATTTTAAATTAATGCTTCTTATGAACTGAATTGTTTAACTGGATGTAGCAACATAAGTGGACATATATTTTAAATTATGTTAGAGTGGCTTCTATAAAGTAAAGTTTCCCAATTTTAGGCATTATAATAAAAACAGTATGTTTTTAAGCTAACTGTTCTTTTTAAAAAATTCTTTTTCATTTATTTATATTAGTTGGAGGCTAATTCCTTTACAATATTGTAGTGGTTTTTGCCATACATTGACATGAGTCAGCCATGGATTTACATGTGTTCCCTATCCTGATCCCCACTCCTGCCTCCCTCCCCATCCCATCCCTCTGGATCTTCCCAATGCACCAGCCCTGAGCACTTGTCTCATGTATCAAACCTGGACTGGTGATCTGTTTCACAATTGATAATATACATGTTCTTTTGAAAATTCTAGTTTTAATAAGAAATTTAATAGAGTGAAACATTTACAGAAAACCTACTATATCACAAGGCATTATCTAGTCTGTGAAAGACCAATAAAAGGCAGGACTTGCTGTCAAGAATATTTTAATCATCCATCTAATTATGTTTTTGTAATACTGAACTTTTAAATTTTACTCCACATAGTAAAGAGTATTGAACTTGATTTTAAGAGACCAGGGTTAAAGTTTCAGCTCTCCTAATGAGCTTTAAAAACTCTAAGTCTCAGTTCTCTCATCTGTAAAATGAGCATAAATGAGTATATCTCCTGTAGTACACAGGTCATTATGATAATCGAGAGATGATATGGGTAGAAACCAGTGGATTACATTCAATACAAAAATATCTATAGAAATAAGTCACTCAACAATTAGGTTCAATATTTTAACACCTTCAAAATTAAAAAATTATGAAAATTAATTTTTATAACTATTTCAGTATACAAAAGGATTGTTTAAGAAAAATAATGACAGACATTTATTGGCATTTTAAATGATCCACAAGTTTTACATTAATTATTCCATTTAAAAGTCACAACAGTCCAACTATTTTGATAGTATTATCTTGCTTTAAACATATATTAATAAAATAACATAGCAGAGATAAATAACTTGTCCAAAGACATACAGCTAGTAAGTGATGAAGTCAGGAATTAAATCCAGGCAATCTAAAATTGAGCCATGCTCTAAACCCAAGCCTCTATGATACACTCTAAAATAATCAGTGAAGGAAAATACCACTGTGAAATATAATTTGAAGAAAAACATATTTTAAATTACTAACACTAATCAGAATAAGTTTCCGAAATCTCTAATTGATTCTACTTTGCTGCATTCAACTTTTTGAATCTTATTATTATAAAGAAAAATGGTAAGAATTTAAATGTACAATAGTAAATGCTTTACAGAATACCTTTATGATTGAGTTATTACTCAGTCATAAATAATGCTGTAAAAGGTATTTATGGCTTGGGAATTAAGGAGTATTGTTAACCAAAAAATGTAGATTTTGCATCACGTATGTGCCCAGTACTGCCATGTCAGACTCCTTGTGACCCTATGGACTGTAGACCACCAGGCTCCAAGGGATTTTCTAGGTAAAAATACTGGCTTGGGTTGCATTTCCTCTTCCAGGGGATCTTCCCGACCCAGGGATCAAACCCATGTCTCCTGCATTGGCAGGCAGATTCTTTACCAATGAGCCCAACATGTAGAAAATTCCAATTTTCATAAAATTGTTCTATGTGAAGGAAAAAAACTGGAAATGACAAACATCAAATATTAATTGCTATTTGTTAGTAATTTTATACATTTCTATATTCTCAAATTTTCTATAATAAATGCTCAATGTTTTTGTTAGTGGGAAAAAGTTGCTTAAACATTCAAAGTGACCTGGATGCTCCTTGGGTCTGTGAAACAAATTTACCAAGAGCCTAGAAAGTTTTCCTGGGTACTAAGAATGCAACAGTGGCAAAACAAAGCCCACGCATAGGTAAAGTATTAGGTCAATTTAAACTAAGAACTAACAAAGAGAACTTCAACCCATATGAAGCTTCAACCTTGTCACTCCGACATTAATCATACATTTCTACTGGCATGTGGGCCCTTCTCCTCTATTACAAAAAAAGATCTTGAGTTATTTTGTTTTGTTTGTTTACCTTTTCCTCTCAGTTAAATTTGGGGTACCTCATTCATCATCTCTAAACATGGTAGAAAGCCATAGCATTAGGGTGGACATAGAAAGAAATGTTGAGAAGAATTTTAAGGAGTTAAGAAAAATTCATTGAGACTTCCCACACCTTGGTGACAATTTCCACCCCCTTACCAGTATAGAGAAAGGAGAAATGTTGCTCCATTTAACTTATTAAATATTCCTACATAATGCACGCTATCCTTTCACTTATTTACTGTTAAGAAAAGAAACAATTTTATTGTGTTAGAAATAATTTATAATGTTTAAACATTCAAACTTGACTATATTTTTTGTACCAAATATATTCAGGAGAAATCATTGTAGCATCAGTATTTAAAATATGGTGGTTTTAAATGTATTCAGATACAACACAGTGTATCAAAAATATATTAGAAGCTTTCTAAAAGCTAAAATCATCTCCTCCACTCCTTTAAAGGTAACTTTTTTCTTATTTTTTATTGAAGGATAATGGCTTTGTAGAATTTTGCTGTTTTCTGTCAAACCTCAACATGAATCAGCTATAGTGAAAGTGAAGTAGCTCAGTCGTGTCCAACTCTTTACGACCCCGTAGACTGTAGCCTACCAAGCTCCTCCCTCCATGAGATTCTCCAGGCAAGAATACTGGAGTGGGTTGTCATTTCCTTCTCCAGGGGATCTTCCCAACCCAAGGATCGAACCTGGGTCTCCCGCATTGCAGGCAGACGCTTTAACCTCTGAGCCACCAGGGAAGCCCAGGTATACATACATCCCCTCCCTTTTGAAACTCCCTCCCGTCTCCCCCTCCCCATCCCACCCATCTAGGTTGATACTGTATTAAGTCTTAACCTGTTATTTAAATTTTCTTTCATATGTATATTAACATTAGGTTTTAACAATTTGAAAAAAGGGATTTATAAGACAAATCTGGTCCCATCACTTCATGGCAAATGGGGAAACAGTGGAAACAGTGGCTGACTTTATTGTTCTGGGCTCCAAAATCACTGCAGATGGTGACTACAGACATGAAATTAAAAGACACTTATTCCTTGGAAGGAAAGTTATGACCAACCTAGACAGCATACTAAAAAAGCAGAGACATGACTTTGCCAACAAAGGTCTGTCTAGTCAAGGCTATGGTTTTCCGAGTAGTCATGTATGGATGTGAGAGTTGGACTATAAAGAAATATGAGTGCCAAAGAATTGATGCTTTTGAGCTGTGGTGTTGGAGGATATTCTTGAGAGTCCCTTGGGCTGCAAGGAGAACCAACCAGTCCATCCTAAAGGAGATCAGTCCTGGGTGTTCACTGGAAGGACTAATGCTGAAGCTAAAACTCCAATACTTTGGGCACCTGATGTGAAGAGCTGACTCACTGGAAAAGACCCTGATGGTGGGAAGATTGAGGGCAGGAGGAGAAGGGGATGACAGAGGATGAGATGGTTGGATGGCATCACCAACTCCATGGACATGGGTTTGGGTGGACTCCGGGAGTTGGTGATGGACAGGGCGGTCTGGCGTGCTGCGGTTCATGGGGTCGCAAAGAGTCGGACATGACTGAGCAACTGAACTGAACTGAGCTAAAAGAGAGTAAGAGAAGGAATATAGGAAAGATCAAGGGAGGAAAATAGGGAAGAAAGAAAGAAGGAAGGAGAAACCAAAAGAAAAACAGAAATGAAAACGACTTACCTCTATGGACCAGACCCCAAACCTCACCAGTTTGCTGGTGGGTTGGGAAATGACCACAGTCATTGAAGAACTTCAGGAGTTCACTTCTTTCTAACCCTTGCCAGTCTTCTCTTTTAGCAAACATTGTTTCATAGACTACAAAGGAAAAAGATACTAGAAAATATTTTCTTTGTAAATAACATATCAAGTATATTCCCCACCTGAAAGTATCATTGGGATTTAAAAATACTTTCAGTCCAGTTTTATTCTGATGTCTGGTGAGAAGCCTCCAGGATCAGAGCAGCACCAGATCGGCCTCCTGGCGGGGGTGGGGAGAGGAAGTGGGCATGCTTCCCCTCCCCAGATCTACAGGAGAGAATCTGGACTTGCTTCCCCACAGAGGACACAGGCATCCTCTGGTCAGGTTTACAGGACAGTCGTCCACAGACTCTGCAAACATCACTGTTCAAACCACATCATAAGACATATAGCTCAGGGTTTCTGGGGACCTGACTTTTGTTGACATATTTCATCATTTATTTTTTTTTAGTTATTATTGCTTTTGATTAGATTCCCTAATTTTTTCATCTCTTTTTGACTTCTACCTACATTTTAACTACTTAATGATTATACTTTGGACTGTTTATGTTATGGCTGATTTTGCCCTTACGGTGTCTACTTTTTGCTGACTTCGTGCACTTCTCCTTCCTATTTTAATGTTTTTTGTGACTCCTGGCTCAAGACTTCCCCAGAAGACCATTCAGTTGATCCATCCCTCACCTACTTCCCATACTTGGTGTTAGACAAGGTTTAGGTAACACCCAGGAGCACTGACACGTGATTTTTAAGTGTAGTTCTCCATTTTATTTTTTTTCAAAAAGGTGAAATTGAGTCTCCATTCTGAAGTAAATGGATTAACCCCATGAAACTGATTGTTAATCAACATTTACAAGATGAGAAGGTCTGTGCTCAGTACAAGTTTAGCTCTGAAATATGGGCTCCAAATGACAAAGGGCACCAGAGTGGTTTCTAAGTGAATGTATCATCCTGGCAATCAACAGTATGGACTTCAATTTTCAATCCATTCACATATCCACTCAGTTGAGGTGGACAATCATGAGATATCAACAAGGTCCAGAAATGTTTAGTGATTGTAAAGGCTAAGTTCTTCAGTTCTGCCCATCTCTGCGGCCCTATGGACCATAACCCACCAGGCTCCTCTGTCCATGGGATTCCCAGGCAAGAATACTGGAGTGGATAGCCATTCCCTTCTCCTGGGGATTCTCCCCACCCAGGGACAGAACCTGCATTTAGCTTAGGTTCCTGCATGGAGCAGGCAGATTCTTTACCACCAGCACTGCTTGGGAAGCCCAGTTGCCTGAATACAAGTAGCTATTCCAGATTCTGAAACACAGCTGAAAATAAACATAAATGTCTATTAAGCATCTCCATGACTTTCTCTCTATGTTCAAACAAGCAAACTAGAGCAGTTGCTATTGTTTCCTCCATTTATACTGCCTTGTCCCTTATGTATCTGCGCAAACTAACCTGACTTTTTAAATTGCCAGCATCTACATTTCATTGCCTAAGGGCTCCCTCTGGCTGCAGGATTCTACTCTGCCCACCTGTGCAGTCAGAAGTGCCAGGGAATCAAGGCTCCTCTTGGAGTGGCCCTTAATCTCTGACTGGGGGAGCTGGTGGATAAGCATAGTCCTCATGGCAAGATGGCTCCGTTGTTCCCTAGAGGGATTAAGCTCTGGTTGCCCACATGGTCATCTGGTGGAGAATGCATTTATGTTCTTCCTTCATTCTCTTCTCTGTCTTCTCATTTCTCCATTCTCCTAACAGTATTTCCTGGGGTCAACTCGCAAATAAGATAGCAGTACTCCCTCTCACTTTTTGAAGGACGTTTAAGTGAAAGGAGTCCCAGTAGTTTCTTTTCATTTCATTAATTAGTTTGCCTGCACCCACACCTAGCTGCAGCACGAGGCACCGTTGGTCTATGTTGTGGCATGCAGATCTTCAGCTGAGGCAGGTGAGCTCTCAGTTGCAGCATGTGGGATGCAGTTCCCTGGTCAGGACGGAACCCACCTCCCCTGCATTGGGGGAACGGGGTCTTAGCCCTGGACCACCAGGGAAGTCCCTCTGTAGCGCCTCAGTGAGCAGAGTTTTCTCCTTCTTCCTTCTTCTTCCTGCCTTTTTATCTCTCAAACACTTTGCTCCTTCATGCTTTTTCCCCTGAAAACCAAGCTGCATGGATGGCGGAAACTGATCAGAGTCTCATGGCTTACCTAGAGTCTCTCTCCTTTTCTCTCTCTGATCTCTTTCTTCCTTAACCTCCAGCCACAGAAAATGTGGCATTCTAGCTCAAAGAATTCTGGTTATTGGTAAATATTCTTGATACATAATTTTAGCATAAGTAATAAAATTAATGAAAACTATTCTTTCAAAAATATTTTTGGGCCCTTCTGATAAACTGGTATTTGTTAACAGTGAGTGTGTACTATTGAACAAAACAATCACAATCCTTGTCTTCATGGAACTTATAGTCCACTGTAAAATAAACATTTTATGGCTAGCTAAAACTACCAAAAATGTAGCATCTTTACATTATAAGGCAATAAGTTGCTAATTCTGATTAAATATTATTTACTCACATCATTTTGTTGTTACTGTTTCAAATTTTTTAAAGAAGAGTTACAAAAGCAGTTTTAAATTGAAAACAAAATTGAGACGGAGGTACAGAAATTTCTCTGAAGTCCTTTATCTCCACTGAAGCATAATTTGCCCGCCCCTAGTATCAATTATCAATGAATGCACCAAGGGATGCCTCTGTTACCAAGGATGAACCTACACTGACCTGACACATCCTAATCACTAAGGTCGATAGTTCACCTTACGGCTCACTCTTGGTGTTGTCTGCATTCTTTGGGTTTGTGTATCCATCACTGCAATAATGTACAAAAGAGTTCCATGGTCCTAAAACTCTGTGCTTGCCAATCCATCCTTCTTCCCACCCCAACCTACCCCAGCAACCATCGACCTTTTCATTTTCTCCACACCTTTGCCTTTTCCAAAGGATCTGATAGTTGGAATCATAGAGTATGTAGCCTTTTCAAATTGGCCTCTTACACTTAATAATATGCAGTCAGGTTTACTCCGTATCTTTTCATGACTGCTTCATTTCTCCTTAAAACGAAATGATATTTCATTTTCTGGATGCACCAGTTTATTTACACATTTACCTACTACTGTAGGTAAGGCTGCTTCCAAGCTTTGGCAATTACAACAAAGCTTCCATAGATATCCATGTGCAGGTTTGGTGTGGATATAAACCTCCAGTGGCTAAATACCAAGGAGAATGATTGCTGGATTGCATGGTAAAAGCAAGTTTAGGGCTTCCCAGGTGGCACAATGATAAAGAACCTGCCTGCCAATGCAGGAGGCATAAGAGATGTGAGTTTGACCCCTGGATCAGGAAGGCCCCTGGAGGAGGGCATGGCAACCCACTGCAGTATTCTTGCCTGGAGAATCCCATGGACAGAGGAGCCTGGCGGGCTATAGTTCACTCACAAAGAGTTGGACATGACAAGCAATTTAGCACGCATGCACCAAACTGTCTTTCATATGGCTGTATTGTTTTGATTTTACACCAACAATGTGAAAGGACACTCCACATTCTTATCAGCATTTTGGTGTTGTCAGTGTTCTGGATTTTGGCCATTCTAAAAGATGTGTAGTGGTATCTCTTTGTTGTTTTAATTTTCATTTCCCTGAAGACAAATGATGTGGAGAATCATTTCACGCATTTAATTGTTATCTGTATATCTTCTTTACTTAGCTCTCTGTTGATACCTTTGGCCCATATTTTAAACAGTCCTTGGTTAGACATTTCTCTTTCAGATATTTTCTTTAATTAAGTGGCTTGCCTTCCCACTCTCTTGATATTGTTTTTCACAGACAAAAGTTTATTTTAATGTAGTCCAGGGTATCAATTATTTCTTTAATGAATCAAGTATTTAGCGTTATATCTAAAAAGGCACAATATCCAAGATCAACTATGTTTTCTCCTATTCCAGGAGTCATGTATAGATGTGAGAGTCAGACCATAAAGAAGGTTGAGCTCAAAGAATTGATGCTTTTGAACTGTGGTGCTGGAGAAGACTCTTGAGAGTCCCTTGGGCAACATTCAGAAAACTAAGATCATGGCATCTGGTCCCATCACTTCACGGCAAATAGATGAGGAAATAGTAGAAACAGTGGCTGACTTTATTTCTCTGGGCTCCAAAATCACTGCAGATAGTGACTGCAGCCATGAAATTAAAAGATGCTTACTCTTGGAAGAAAAGTTATGACCAACCTAAGTGAAAGTGAAAGTGAAGTCGCTCAGTCGTGTCTGACTCTTTGTGACCCCATGGACACCAGGCTCCTCCATCCATGGGATTTTCTAGGCAAGAGTACTGGAGTGGGTTGCCATTTCCTTCTCCAGGGAATATTCCCAACCCAGGGATAGAACCCAGGTCTCCTGCAATGTAGACAGATGCTTTACCATCTGAGCCACCAGGGAAGTCCTGACCAACCTAGACAGCATATTAAAAAGCAGAGATATTACTTTGTCAACAAAGGTCTGTCTAGTCAAAGCTATGGTTTTCCTAGTAGTCATGTATGGATGTGAGAGCTGGACCATAAGGAAAGCTGAGCGCCAAAGAATTGATGCTTTTGAACTGTGGTGTTGGAGAAGACTCTTGAGAGTCCCTTGGGCTGCAAGGAGATCAAACCAGTCAATTGCAAAGGAAATCAGTCCCGAATATTCATTGGAAGGATTGATGCTGAAGCTGAAGCTCCAATACTTTGGCCACCTAATTTGAAGAACTGAATCATTGGAAAAGACCCTGATGCTGGGAAAGATTGAAGGCAGGAGGAGAAGGGGATGACAGAGGATGAGATGGTGGGATGGCAACACTGACTCAATGGTCATGAGTTTGAGCAAGCTCTGGGAGTTGGTGATAGATAGGGAAGCCTGGCATGCTGCAATCCATGGGGTCGCAAAGAGTTGGACACAACCTAGTGATTGAACTGAACTGGTGAATGTCCCATTTGGCACCTTGAAAAAAAAAGTTATTTTGATGTTGTTGAATGAAATAGTTTAGAGATGTTAATTATATCCTGTTGTCTGATGCCATTATTGAGGTCAACTATGTCTTTATTACTATGCTTGCTTGATATGTCTGTTTCTTATTGTGGAGCACTGAAGAGTCCAAATGTGACAGTGAATTCATCTATTTTTTTCTTGTAATTATATCAGTTTTTGCCTCACATAGTTTGATGCTATGCTGTTAGGCACATACACAATTACAATTGTTAATGTCTTCTTGGAGAATTGACCTTTCTATTATTTTTTTTTTTTTATTAAGAACCTTTATTTTGTTTTTTTGTTTTTTCCATTTATTTTTATTAGTTGGAGGCTAATTACTTTACATCATTACAGTAGTTTTTGTCATACATTGAAATGAATTAGCCATGGATTTACATGTATTCCCCATCCCAGTCCCCCCTCCCACCTCCCTCTCCACCCGATCCCTCTGGGTCTTCCCAGTGCACCAGGCCCGAGCACTTGTCTCATGTATCCAACCTGGGCTGGTGATCTGTTTCACCCTAGATAATATACATGTTTCAATGCTGTTCTCTTGAAACATCCCACCCTCGTCTTCTCCCAGAGTCCACAAGTCTGTTCTATACATCTGAGTCTCTTTTTCTGTTTGGCATACTGGGTTATCGTTACCATCTTTCTAAAGTCCATATATATGTGTTAGTATACTGTAATGGTCTTTATCTTTCTGGCTTACTTTGTTCTGTATAATGGGCTCCAGTTTCATCCATCTCATTAGAACTGATTCAAATGAATTCTTTTTAATGGCTGAGTAATATTCCATGGTGTATATGTACCACAGCTTCCTCATCCATTCGTCTGCTGATGGGCATCTGGGTTGCTTCCATGTCCTGGCTATTATAAACAGTGCTGCGATGAACATTGAGGTGCATGTGTCTCTTTCAGATCTGGTTTCCTTGGTGTGTATGCCCAGAAGTGGGATTGCTGGGTCATATGGCAGTTCTATTTCCAGCTTTTTAAGAAATCTCCACACTGTTTTCCATAGTGGCTGTACTAATTTGCATTCCCACCAACAGTGTAAGAGGGTTCCCTTTTCTCCACACCCTCTCCAGCATTTATTGCTTGTAGACTTTTGGATAGCAGCCATCCTGACTGGCGTGTAATGGTACCTCATTGTGGTTTTGATTTGCATTTCTCTGACAATGAGTGATGTTGAGCATCTTTTCATGTGTTTGTTAGCCATCTGTATGTCTTCCTTGGAGAAATGTCTGTTGAGTTCTTTGGCCCATTTTTTGATTGGGTCATTTATTTTTCTGGAGTTGAGCTTCAGGAGTTGCTTGTATATTTTTGAGATTAATCCTTTGTCTGTTCCTTCATTTGCTATTATTTTCTCCCAATCTGAGGGCTGTCTTTTCACCTTGCTTATAGTTTCCTTTGTTGTGCAAAAGCTTTTAAGTTTCATTAGGTCCCATTTGTTTATTTTTGCTTTTGTTTCTAAAATTCTGGGATGTGGGTCATAGAGGATCCTGCTGTGATTTATGTCAGAGAGTGTTTTGCCTATGTTCTCCTCTAGGAGTTTGATAGTTTCTGGTCTTACATTTAGATCTTTAATCCATTTTGAGTTTATTTTTGTGTATGGTGTTAGAAAGTGATCTAGTTTCATTCTTTTACAGGTGGTTGACCAGTTTTCCCAGCACCACTTGTTAAAGAGGTTATCTTTTTTCCATTGTATATCCTTGCCTCCTTTGTCGAAGATAAGGTGACCATAGGTTCGTGGATTTATCTCTGGGCTTTCTATTCTGTTCCATTGATCTATATTTCTGTCTTTGTGCCAGTACCATACTGTCTTGATGACTGTGGCTTTGTAGTATAGTCTGAAGTCAGGCAGATTGATTCCTCCAGTTCCATTCTTCTTTCTCAGGATTACTTTGGCTATTCGAGGTTTTTTGTATTTCCATACAAATTGTGAAATTATTTGTTCTAGTTCTGTGAAAAATACCGTTGGTAGTTTGATAGGGATTGCATTGAATCTATAGATTGCTTTGGGTAGTATAGCCATTTTGACAATATTGATTCTTCCAATCCATGAACACGGTATATTTCTCCATCTGTTTGTGTCCTCTTTGATTTCTTTCATCAGTGTTTTATAGTTTTCGATGTATAGGTCTTTTGTTTCTTTAGGTAGATATACTCCTAAGTATTTTATTCTTTTTGTTGCAATGGTGAATGGTATTGTTTCCTTAATTTCTCTTTCTGTTTTCTCATTGTTAGTGTATAGGAATGCAAGAGATTTCTGTGTGTTAATTTTATATCCTGCAACTTTACTGTATTCATTGATTAGCTCTAGTAATTTTCTATGTCAATAAAATGGACAACTTGGAAGAAATGGACAAGTTCTTACAGAACTATAACTTTCCAAAACTGAACCAGGAAGAAATAGAAGATCTTAACAAAATGATCACAAGCAAGGAAATCGAAACTGTAATCAGAAATCTTCCAGCAAACAAAAGCCCAGGACCAGATGGCTTCACAGCTGAATTCTACCAAAAATTTAGAGAAGAGCTAACACCTATCTTACTCAAACTCTTCCAGAAAATTGCAGAAGAAGGTAAACTTCCAAACTCATTTTATGAGGCCACCATCACCCTAATTCCAAAACCAGACAAAGATGCCACAAAAAAAGAAAACTACAGGCCAATATCACTGATGAACATAGATGCAAAAATCCTTAACAAAATTCTAGCAAACAGAATCCAACAACATACTAAAAAAATCATTCATCATGACCAAGTGGGCTTTATCCCAGGAATGCAAGGATTCTTTAATATCTGCAAGTCAATCAATGTAATACACCACATTAAGAAATTGAAAGATAAAAACCATATGATTATCTCAATAGATGCAGAAAAAGCCTTTGACAAAATTCAACATCCATTTATGATTAAAGCTCTCCAGAAAGCAGGAATAGAAAGAACATACCTCAACATAATAAAAGCTATATATGACAAACCCACAGCAAGCATCACCCTCAATGGTGAAAAATTGAAAGCATTTCCCCTGAAATCAGGAACAAGACAAGGGTGCCCACTCTCACCACTACTATTCAACATAGTTTTGGAAGTTTTGGCCACAGCAATCAGGGCAGAAAAAGAAGTAAAAGGAATCCAGATAGGAAAAGAAGAAGTGAAACTCTCTCTGTTTGCAGATGACATGATCCTCTACATAGAAAACCCTAAAGACTTGACCTTTCTATTATTATGTAATGCCTTTCTTCATCTTTGATAACTTTCCTTAATTCGCAGTCTGCTCTATCTAAAATTAATACGGCTACCCCGGCTTTCTTTTGATTGTTACCATGGTGTATTTTTCTCCATCCATTTACTTTTAATCTACATATATATTTATATTTAAAGTGGGTTTCTTGTAGATAGCATAACAGATAAGTTGTATTTTTGATCCACACTGACAATGTCTGTCTTTAATTAGTGGATTTAGATAATTTAACTTTCAAAGTCACAATTGATATAGTTGAATTCATAGCTATATCCAATAGGTTTTCTATTTATTGCCTTGTTCTTCTTTGTTCTTATTTTTATTTTCTGTCTTTCTCTGCATTTTGTAGTGTTGAGGATTTTATAAGATTTCTCTTTATCTCATTTCACAGAATATTGATTTTACTTCTTTTTTTTCACTTTTTTAAAGGGTTGCCCTCATCCACAATATTCATTAAACATATAAACAGTTAATCCAAGTCCACTTTCAAACAACACTATCCTACTACATGGATATCACAAACATCTTACAATAACAAAATAACCCTAATTCCTTCCTCCCATCCTTTGTATAATTGCCATTGTTCACTTCACTTATATATATGTGTACATATATTAGCATATAAAATTATACTGAAGCTGTACATGAATATTATATTGTTAGCATTTTTTTAAATAACTGTCATCTGTTAAAACACTTTGGAATAAGAAAAATAAATGTTAAATTTTACCTTCTTATTTCTTATGCAGTGCTCTTGTTTTTGTAGTCTGAGTTTCTTACCTATATTATTTTCCTTCTCTCTAAAAAAAAATTTTAAATGCTTTGTGCAAGGCATATACATATGCCAGCAACAAATTCCATCAAGTTTTGCTTTTCTAAGAAAGTTCTTCATATTTTTTTAAGGATAATTTTGCAGGGCATAAAATTCTAGGTTGGTGCTTTCTTTCTCTCAACTATTTCATGCCATTCTTCTTGCATGAATGGTTTTGGATAAGTCAATGTAGTCTTTTTTTTTTTTTTCTTCAGAGGCAAGATATTTTCTCTATCTAACTTCCTTCAGAATTTTTTCTTTATCTTTAACTTTGTAGTTTGGAGATAACATACCTCAATATAGTTTTTTGGAACTTATTCTTCTTGGTATTCTCTGGGCTACTGTGGTTTGGTTTCTAACATTAATTTAGGGAAATTTTCAGCCATTATTGTTATAAATATTTCTTCAGTTTCTCTTTCTTCTCCCTTTGGTATCTCCACATGTAACTCCTTCCCTAGTTTCCCCAGAATCCCTACTTTATTCTGTTTTTTATTTAAGCATTTTTTCTCTTTGCTTTTCAGTTTTCAAGGGTTCTAGTGATATAATTTCTAGCACAGGGAAGCTCTCCTCAGCCATCTTTCCAAGAAGCCTATCAAAAGTGTTTTTCATTTCTGTTACAGTATTTTTTTTTAATTGTCATCATTTCTTTCCTGGGATTTCCATCTCTCTGCCTACATTGCCCATCTTGCATGCTATTTATTTTATCCATAATTAACATATTCACTGTACTTGTTTTAAATCCTCAGTCTAATAATTCCAACATCCCTGCCATGTCTGGTTCTGATGTTTGCTTTATCTTTACAAATTGTGTTTTTGCATTTTTGTATAGCTTGTAACTTTTTCTAGATAGCTAGACATAACTAGGGTATTTGGTAAAAGGAATTGCTATAAAAAGGCCATTGGTAATGTGGTGATAAGGTATTGGGGGAGGGGAACTGTTCAAACAATTAGGTCTCAGTCTCTGATTGAGCCTATGTCTCTGGACTATGAATTTCATGAATGTTTCCCTGTCTTTTTCTTCCCCCTTAGGGCGGACAGGATAGTCAGAGTGGATGAGAATTGGGTATTTCCCTTCCACAGCTTAATTAGGCTCTGATAATACCCAACAGGTTAGGTTCTGGTTAATTAGTTTCCCCTGAAGGCAGGCCTTATTAAGAAGAATGGAGGGCTCTGGCATATTTCAAAATGGTTCATTTTCTCATAATTATTCTGGGAATCTGATTGAGCTTCTGTAGGTAAATATCACAGTACTGTGGAGGTCCCTTTATGACTGGATCCTCCTGGAACTTTTAACTCAGTGTGGTCCACATTGAGCCTGCAGCCATTTGTCAATTACAGTTCATTTTTTTTACCCAACTGCCAGTTCCCACATCAGATTCTGCTCGTGAGTCTCTGCTCGAGTAACCTGGGGCTGCCTGTATTTGCAAGCCTGTCTCTCCAGTTTGCCCGTATCCTCCTCCCCTCTCTTACAGGGCTCAGCTGAGTTGCGGATGTTTTAATCTGTTCAGATTTTTTATTTCTTGTTAAGATGGAGTGATGACCTCCAAGCCCCTTACATGCAAAAGCAAAAACCAGAAGTCTTCATTTATTTTAAGTCAAGAAACAAACTGTAATATTCATCCTAATCCTAAGCAGTACTAAATATAATAAAAATCAGGATCTCTGAAAATTAAAATAGAAATTGGAAAACTTGTCTGTTGCATGGAATTTCAACACTAAAAAGCAACATATAATGGATATCTGTTGTTTCATCTCCTCAGTGCCCATGGCTATTCTGTTATAAATACATAGTTTTCCTTTGGGGAACTCCTCCCTCCCTCCAATGAATATAGCCCCTATGCAACTCCCAATCAAATTTCCTCGTCCTACACCAAGGCAAGTGTTGAAGATATAACTCAAGCTAAACCAACCAGGAGTTCTCTCCCTAGAATTAAAATTTAAAGCTCAAGAATAAAAAGTCATAAAGTGATAGCATCTTTTGTATCCCCCCTAGAGGCAAATAAGAGATTTTGCCTTATTTTTTGCTCCCTAGATCTCTGGAGCTACTCTGGTTCATGCTCCATCTGAAATCTGATTCTTTAACTATCTTTCTATTAAATTTCCTATTTTTTTAAGCCTAATAAATTAATCGTCATATGTCACCTTAAAATGCAAATAGCTTGCAACAATAAAAATACTGTCTACTTGTGTGTTCTATGGGTAATTATATGTAAATTATATGTAAGTTTTTAATGGTTAAATTAATTCCAAACCTAAAATCAAATCAGAAAGGACAGCATCACTCACATTTTTTTCTGTCCATCCATTCCTCCAACTCTGTAAGGTTTATGATTTGTCTTGTCCTCCAAAGACCAAGTCGATATTTAACACGATGGATTTGTCTGCAGTACATATTTATAACTGTCCTCAAGTCTGGTCCATGATACAAAGCCTATAAAATAGCAATATAAACAGTTGAACTCCTTATATATTTCTGCTATTTATACTGAATCTGATTATGTCCTATTCATTTCATCTATCTCACCCAGTTTCTTAGAGCATTTATTTATATTTCTAAATAAGGTTAGCAAAGTACGTGCATCATAGAATGGTATAATCTCCCTAAAGTTCAGAGAACATCATTTTGAGTTGCTTTGGCATCACATACTTATGCTTGCCATAACATAGAAGTTTTAGTAATGAATAATTGCATAGAAGCTTCCTAGGTTGGTGCAGAGATTTCTATACTATGTAGCCTACTTAGCCAGAAAAAAAATATATAAAAGTTTTATTAAGGCATTACTCTGTAATGTTCTATCCACTCTGGGTGCTCAAATCCTTGTATTTTCTTTCTTTCAGAAACTGTATATTTATGTGTTGTACCTATTTTTCACTGGATTTTTTTCAGGTTTTATCATAGGTACATACCTGTTCTATCAGCTTGTATTTTATTTGTGACTATATTTCTCTGTATGCACATTTTATACATTCTACTCACATAAACTTTTTAAAAAGTATAAAAATTCATCTATTTCATTTTTTTAAATAACCAGTTCCATCTTCTTTATCCATTCAATTATTTTTACATTTTCTATTTTCTAGCTCATTACTTTCTCTACTTATCTTTATTAATTCCTTTTTTAAGGTTTCTTTTCTCCTTCTTGACTTCTTGAATTAAAAACTTCATTCACCAATTTTCATTATATTTTTAGGAATCTACTTAAGTTCATGAAATTTCTTCTGAGTCTGCTTTCCTTTGACATGCTTTGCATACTATTACACAAGTAAAAACCCTAAAGCATAAAATCTTTAGCTTTCCCAATGTCCTATAGTTAGTAAATTACAGAACTGGTTCTAAATTCAAAACAAGGATACTTCACAGTCCACACTTTTAATCATATGCTATATTCCTCTTAATTTACTTGAATTTCATATTTTTCACCCATTCTGGAAATTCTTATTCTAGTTCTTTCCTAGTTTATTTATTATTACACTTATGATCTATTGTTCTTGCTCTTGTCATTTATTTTCTGTTTTGCGTGATTCTTTAAAGGTTGTTTTATTATTTTATTTTTGTTCACCTTTGTTTAGCTTTCTGGTTCTTCTCTGACATTTTTAGATACTATGTTTAAGCCTATATTTCTTAATTTGTCAAAACTGTCAATGAAATAATATTTCTTGATTTACCTGAACAAAAAATAAGTTAGCATCATTTCACCACTTTCCTTTTCTCCTTCCACCTGAATTCCATCAGAATCGGGCAGATTCTAAATGTTTGCTAATGTCTTTCAACATTTAATTACGTTTTCCAATGTGTAATTTTAATCTCCCTTTTCTTCAATAGAGCTTTGTCACTTTGTTGTTGTTGCTTTGTTTTGTTTTAAATAACAAATGGGTCACACTTTAGGAGCACTTCCCACCATGTGAATCTTAGTAGAAGGCAGAGCTCATGTCCTTTATTTGAAGCCACAAATCAGATGCTCACAACCTAAGCCTCCTCTGTTGCTAGGATGCAGACATGTGACAAAGCCTCATCCATTATCTACACACGCCTCAGGTTTTGACTAGAAACTAATAATGCTTTTAAAAGGGAAACAGTGGGAAATCTATTTCTGTGGAAGAGTAATCTTGGCACAATATCCATTTTCCAAGGGTGGCATTTGTGGAGGGAGTACAGGATTCAGCGGTTGCATCAGAATTTGTGCAGGATTTGACTGCAGTCCAGGGAGCTATCTAAGCTAGCCTTCATCATTCCCCTATGTTTCTGAGCTTACTTCTTCAGACCTCTGCCCAAAATTTTACTCAATACCTTCCTGCTTAAATCTGTCAGTAGGTTCCTCTTGCTTATAATTAAAAATCAAGCACTGTTTTAATTGTATTCTTAGAATATAAACCAAAAGGTCCTTGCTTAGAGTGCTGCTTAGTTGAATGGTGACATTTGCTAAGGGAGAAGGAACGTTTGGGCAGTCACCAAACCCAAGCTGAGTGTTTTTTCCTCCAAATTTAATAAATACTCTTTTGTGGACACAACCCATCTCATGAAGAAACCCTTCTCAGATCTGAGGCATTCAGAAGGCTACCTAGGAGGTTTTCATGGTTAAGAAGTTGGGTCAGAGAAAATGGCAGTCAGCCATCTGTGTGCTTCTTATTATAGCATGCCTCTCTGCCAGCCTTCTGTACAGAAATATGCCTTAGTTATGATGCCATGTCATCTCAGTATGCAAATCTTCCACTATATTTCTAAATTTTTCTGAAGATAGAATTAACCAGAAAAATGTACAAATTGATACAACAGCAATATTTAAATAAAAGACAATGCAAATTACTGATTATAATTTTCCAATCCATGTTGACTTAAACTGTAAATATATCATGCTTATCATACATCAGGATTAACATTTTTTTACAAATAAAAGTCTGCTTTGTATTTGATACGATCATGTCTTTTGTTTCTAAGTAATGAATTTATTTCTTGTTTGGTTAATTCCAATACTATACGATACTTAGTGGTACTCAATTTCTTTGATTACTAGCAAGAGTAGCCTCTTTTCATGTTTACTAACCATTTATGTTTATTCTACTGTGAAGCACTAGCTCATGTTTTCTACCCATTTTTGCCTAGGCCTTCATTCCTAGAAGCATTGGGAATCACTGACCTGACCCTCTTTATCACACTGTGTCTGAACTTTCTTGATCTAGCATGTTTCAGTTTTCTTCAGACTTCTCTAGCTGTTTCTTCGTTGTTTGTGAAATCCTCACCTCTGGCTCCCCCTCTGAGCACTGGTCTTTCTCATTCTTATCTTTCTTTGCCTCTATCCTTACTTTATATACTCTCTGGCCAATGACATCAATTCCATGGCTCTAGACAGTATCACTAATAATGATTCTCAAATCTGTGGATGAAGGCAGAGTACAGGAGGGTATCCTTGGTTGCAGAGCTGAATGAAGTTTTACACCCTCTTACCCCTCCTCCACTGTGTTGAAAATAATTTATTCAAAAACATGAACCATGAATATTTGTAGACCGTGTGAACAGATTAGTGAGGAGAAAAAATTTCTGATGGAAGGGATGATAATCCAGTGAACAAATATGTATTACATAGTAGTAAGTAGTACAAAGAACAATAGTGTTTTTAATAGAATAGGGAATGATCAGAGTAAGTGTTTTTTTAATAGGATAGTATTGGGCAGGGTTTTTGATAATGTCACAGTGAGCAGAGATATGAATGAAGTAAGAAAGCCATGCAGTCACCTGGAGAAAGAGCTTTCTCGGAGATAAAGTGATAATCATTGCCAGATTGAGCCACTTTAATGTGTGGGAGGGTTTGTATTCCTTAAGTTGTGTTAAGGTAGAAAAGGTTTTAGAAGTTCTCATGAACCCCAAATGCCTCCCTATGACCCAGTCATCCTTCCGAGCTTTAGACTCCCGTACCCAATCACTTCCCAGACGTCTCAAGGATGTTGCACAGCCACTTCAGGCTCAGTGTTGAAAAATGGACTCCACCTCCCTTCCTTTCCCTCCACCTCTCCTACTCACTCCTCCTAAGTTCTATATTCACAACCATCCATTGTGTTGCTCAAGACAAAAGCCTCAGAACCATTATTGACTCCTCCCACTTCCTCATCTCCAAAGCCAATCACTTTCAATATCCTATCTCCTGTCCATTTCTCCAACCTTACCCCAAATCAACACCAACATTATCATTACTGAATAAGCATCCTAGTGGTTTTTTCTCTAATTTTGTCATCCTCTTTACTCAATTCATTGTCCAGAGTCAGTAATTTTTCTAAAATAGCAAATCTCTTCATGTCACTCACCTCCTCTAAAGTCATCCATTCTGATACACTAAGTATAAACTCCTTAGCATGGTTTTGAAGAACATTGTTCATCTGCTCCTGCCTTCATGTTCCTCTATTGCCACTGTCCTCCTAACTAGGCCCCCAAATGTTCTGTCTCACCTAAGGCCACTGAGATTTTCTTTCCCTGGGCCTGCAACTCTCTCAACTTCCCAGTCTACACAGACAAAACACACTTTGCAGACAAAACACAATCATCCTCCAGATCTCAGTTTCATGGGACTACTCCCATACCAGACAGAGGCCTTTGGGTTAAATGGTATTTCTAAGTTCTCATTATTAAATACCTGAGACTTCCTCCATTTCTGTCTGGACTATTTGCTCTATGCACCAGGCAAGAAATCAGATCCAGTAAATAGCAACTATGATCAATTTTTTTTTAAGTATTCGAGAATATATTAATATAGTTCTCACTGTTTGTACATGCGGGCTTGGTCACTCAGTCATGTCCAGCTCTTTGCGACCCTTTGAACTGTAGCCTACCAGGCCCCTTTCTCTGTGGAATTTTTCAGGCAAGGATATTGGAGTGGGTGGCCAATTTTTCCTCCAGGGGATCCTCCCGACCCAGGGATCTAATCCTTGTCTCCTGCATTGCCTGCACTGCAGATGGATTATTTACCACTGTACCACCTAGGAAGACTGGAAATAAATAATGCTGATAGTTAAACACAGCAATCTCTGTAGTCTCCTTATGGCTGATATAATAAAATGCCACTTCATTATTTCTAAATAAACCCAACCTGGAGTATTTCACAGAAAAGATAGAAATTGTACAGTCTCTTGAGGTACCTTAAAGTGACAGTCTAGCAGACACTGTCAACAGTCATAAGCTCTGGAGTGCCAGCTAAACAATATGACTATGGAAGCTTCCCAGTGGAGGGATTGCCACAGTCCTGACAATTATCCAGGGATACACTATGTGGCCTTTAGACCAGAAAGTCTATCAAGAATTCCCCCAACAGCAACCCTGCACACAGGCTCAGTCCTGGAACCAGACTATGTATGCATTACAGGCCTGCCACACAAGCATTTCATCAGTGAGCAAGACAGCATTCACTATATCAACAGAGCAGCCATCCAGCATACAAAGCAGCATACCAATGGTGGAAGAAAAAAGAAAGTCAGTGATCGTAACAAATTTTATAACCAAATCGAAGTCAACAGTCCAGTTTATATTTGCTGGGATCCTTGAAAAGGGCTTCTCACTCTTTTCATTTCAAATTTTACCTCCATATAGAAATTAAAATTCTTCTTTGTCAATCTCTCCTTTTCATTATCATCTTGGGCCCATTCCTGCTAAGCTTTCTAGACTTATTTTTGTTGCATATGCTATGGATGATGCTACAACTCTCCCCAACATCAGGAACTGCTATAATTAAGTTAAATTACGATATAACTGAGCTTTCCTGGTAGCTCAGCTGGTAAAGAACCTGCCTGCAATGCAGGAGATGCTGGTTCTATGCCTGGATCAGGAAGACCCCCTGGAGAAGGGACAGGCTCCCCACTCCAGTATTCTTGGGCTTCCCTGGGGGCTCAGCTGGTAAAGAATCCACCTGCAATGTGAGAGACCTGGGTTTGATCCCTGGGTTGGGACGATCCCCAGGAGAAGGGAAAGGCTACCCACTCCAGTATTCTGGCCTGGAGAATTCCACGGACTGTATAGTCCATGGGGTCGCAGAGAGTAGGAAATGAATTACATTATATGTATAATGTCATGCATATGACATGCTATATTTACTTATATATGTTTATATATACATGTTATATGTGTGTGTGTGTGTGTGTGTGTGTGTGTATATATATATATATATATATATATATATATATATATGAATCTCTGGTGCCCTGACAAACTTCTATATTTTGTTGTATCAATTCATCCGTTCAAAAAGTCATTTGTTGAGTACCTGTCACATGCTAAGCACTGTTCTAGGTATTGAACACAGAAGCAAACATGACAGAAAACCACATAAACAAACATACACAAACAAGTAAACATATATACATATATGTTATACATGCAAACAAGTAAATAAACATGCAAAACAGCAAATAAGTGAATATAGTTAAAATGAGAGAGACTATATGTGTCAAAACAATATGTGGTGTTATAAATAAAAATAGTGTGTACTCCCAAACATGTCATATAGATTGTATTGTCCATGACAGACATGTAAACAAAAGGTCAAAATGTAGAATGATCAGCACAATAATGACCAGAAATGGAGAAATCAGCTCTGCCTGATGGACCAGAGAGGGCATCTCAGTTCAGTTCAGTTCAGTCGTTCAGTCATGTCTGACTCTTTGCAACCCCATGGCCTACAGTACACCAAGCTTCCCTGTCCATCACCAACTCTTGGAGCTTACTCAGACTCATGTCCATTGAGTCGGTGATGCCATCCAACCATCTCATCCTTCTCCTCCTGCCTTCAATCATTCCCAGCATCAGTGTCTTTTCCAATGAGTCCAATGAGTCAGTTCTTTGCATTAGGTGGCAAAAGTATTGGCGCTTCAACTTCAGCATCAGTCTTCCCAGTGAATATTCAGGATTGATTTCCTTTAGGATGGACTGGTCGGATCTCCTTGCAGTCCAAGGGACTCTCAGAGTTTTCTCCAATGCCACAGTTCAAAAGCATCAATTCTTCTGCACTCAGCTTTCTTTATAGTCCAACTCTCACATCTATACATGACTACTGGAATAACCATAGCTTTGACTAGACAGACCTTTGTTCACAAAGTAATGTCTCTGCTTTTTAATATGCTGTCTATATTGGTCATAGCTTTTCTTCTAGATGTGGACATTTAAGTTCTTAAAGAAAGAATTAGAGTTTATGAGAAAATTAGAAAGGAAGAGTAATCCAGTCTGAAAGGTCAGCATTAACACATAAGATAATAGTAATGAAACAGGGAATGAAACAATTTGGGCTTTGCTAGGGCACAGGGTATTAATGAGAAAGTGTCATGTGATGAGCCTGGACAGCGGGAAAAGGCCAGACCAGGGAATTCAGATGTGCTGTATACTAGAGAATTCATAGTTCATCTGATAAGCAATATGGAGTCATCAAAAGACTCTAAGGAATAGGATAAGGTCACCAGAGTGGAATTTGCTCCATTGCACATGACAGATTAGATGGGCGTAGGTCTACAGGGAGGGAGACCAATTAGGAGACTACTACAGTTCTCCATGCAAGGGGGTGATGGATAGGAGCTCTGGCAAGAGCCCCGAGAGGAAGAGCCACATAAGAAATATTAAGGAAGCGGCGACCAATTGAACATGGGGGTGAGCAAGCTGAAGGACACTAAGAAAACTCCAGGTATATAGCTTGCACAGTGGGTATTGGAAGAGTTCACCAAAATGGGTAGTACAAGAAAGGAAGCGCTCTGTGGAATGAGAAAATGAGTTCATTTAAGGCTCTGTGGAGTCTGAGCTAACTATGGACCTTGCAAACAAGCAATTAAATGCCTCAATCTGGAGCTAGAGAGACCAGTCTGGGATACGGCTTTAGATTAGATTAGGGAGCAATTAACCACAAAGTAGGTTGATGATATAATATGTAGAATAAGCATGGGCTTTGGGGTCAGACAAAAGTTTGAATTCTAGCTCAGTCACTTACCAGCAGTACAACTGTGGTCAAATGACTTAATTTCTCTGAGCATGAGTTTCTTGACATATAAAATGAATATAGCAGCTATTTCAAAGAATAAGTGAAAGATTAGCTATATGGAATGTTTTATTTCAGAGTTTTACATGCTTTATCCTATATAATTATCAGAACTACAAACGCGTGTTATGTGTATATATTTGCTCAAACTCCATAAGATAATGAAAAACAGAGAGCTGTTGTGCTACAGTCCGTGGGGTCACAAAGAGTCAGACACAACTTAGCAACTAAACAATAAAATGTACTATTAATGCATGCATACATATACATACAGAGACAGGCAAATGGATTATGTTCTAACAGCATCTCTATGTTCTCAGGGAAATGTATTCAGGATGTATAGTGCAAGGCCATTTGAAAGGGCTCCTCCCAGAAAATCAAGCAATTCAGGTGGGCACTCCTGACCTATTCTTCTACTTCTAGCTGGTTTTCTAAATTTCTTTACTGGCAGACTTCAGGTGAGAATATGTTTGAATTTCTCTCAAATTTCACCGAAATCTATCCATTCGGATTCTCCTGCATTTGCCCAGCCAAAATAGGTCTTTATGATTTATTTTGAATGTCAGGACTGCTGTTTATAAAAGTTGTTAGGTGGATATGTGTGGTTTCTTTTTAAGGTAAAGGTTTATGCTCTGCAAGAGTACCCAGGAGTAAGAGAAGTGGAAAGTTGCTTTAAACAGAAAATTAGCATATAGCATAGGAGAAACAAAATCAGTGTAAAGATAGGTGCTCTGAGCCTTAGAGTAAAAGTTGTCCCAGGACTGTTGGGTTAAGAATAAGCCAGGCATTTGTTCACAGTCTCCAGCTTGACACAATCTGCAACTGTCACAAGAGAAGATTATTCATAACAATTTTTTTAACCAAAGAACTTTATTTTGGAAAAATCATAGGTATATTGACCAAGTTACTGTTCAAAAGTCTGTTAATTGAATGTAAATGTACACTGATGAATGAATGGATAAAGAAGATAAGGTATATACATAATGTATGTGCTCAGACGTTCAGTCATGTCTGACTCTTTTCAACCCCATGGACTATAGCCTGCCAGGCTCCTCTGTCCATGTGATTTTCCAGGCAAGAATACTGGAGTGGGTTGCCATTTATTCCTCCAGGGCATTTTCCTGACCCAGGAATTGAACCCACGTCTCCTGTCTCTCCTGCATTGGCAGGCAGACACTTCACCACTGAGCCACATGGGAAGCCCCATATATACAGTGTTTTCTATTATATATATATAAAGCATATATAATATAGGTTTATGTTTATATATTATAAACTATAATTATACAATCATATTTATATATAATTATACATAATCAAATATGTATAATTACATGAACATATACATAATTATATGTTATGTTTATATAATATACTATATTATACATATTAAGCATATATAATATATATTATATATAATGAGATATGAGTGAAAAGAGAATGAAATCTTGTCATTTCTGACAACTTACTTGATATCAGGATGGAACTAGGGGACATTTTTTCCTTTTTCTGTTTTTTGACTTAGAGGATACTATGCTATGTAAAATAAGTCAGACAGAGAAAGAAAAATACTGCATGATTTCACTAATGAACAAATAGAACAGAAACAAAGTCATATACACAAACAGGTTTTTGCCAGAGGAGAGGGGATCCAAGGGAGAAGACAAACAGATAACAGAGATTAAGAGGTATAAACTTACAATTGTATAAGAGTCATGGGTATGAAATGTACAGTATGGGGAATATACTCAATAATTACATGATACCTTTGTATGGTGACAAACGATAATTAGACTTGTGGTGATCAGTTTGAAATGTATAGAAGAATCAAATCCTCTGTTGTATAACAGGAATTAACATAGTGTTATAGGCCAATTATACTTCAAAAACAAATAAAAAGGCAAATAAACAAACTCATAGTAAAACACATCAGATTTGTGGTTACCAGAGGCAGGAGGCAGGGGAAGGGGAAATCAGCTGTTGTACAAACTTCCAGTTATAAGACAGATGAGTACTAGGGATGTAATGCATGCCAGGATAAATATAACTAACACTGCTATATGTTATATATGAAAGTAAAGAGAGGAGAACCTAAGAGCTCTCATCATGAGGAAAAGTTTTTTCTATTTCTTAATTTTGTATCTATATAAGAGGTGATGAATGTTCATTAAACTCATCGTGGTAAATCATTTTATGATGCATGACAGCTCAATCATTATTCTGTATACTTTAAACTACGACAGTGCTACATGTCAGTTATATCTCAGTAAAACTGGGAGAACAAAGAATTTTTAAACACATTATAATATTCAATATATGCTTTACCTTTGTCATTATTCTTTGGAATCTTTTGCGTTCGAGCCACCCTCTGACAAGTGCCTGCATGACGGTGACCATTTTAATTATGTTTTTGGTTATTGCAAATTTTTTTCTTCCCCGGAACACTTGGAAGATCTCTATGTGTGGTCCAATTCTTTTAACTTTATTGTCAATTTTATCACTTTTACTAAGAATGGATTTGGGGCTAAAAATAAAATATAAAATGTCTTATTATAGTTAATAAGAAAAACAAACTTCTAAAAAGTCTTAAATTCAATTTCATAATGAATATAATGAAATAGAAAATATACTGTAATTAGCACACATAATTCATGTATATATATGTGTGTGTGTGTATATATATATATATATATGTATGTATGTATGTATCATCTGAACATTCCAATAGGGTTCTCCAAAAAAGGTTGAATATGTCAAAATCAATATAACATGCATAAATTGACTTTCTGAAGAAATGAAACCTAAAAGAAAGTAAATCTGTCAAAGCTTATCCACAAGTATTCAAAAGAGACATACAGTATCTAAGGAACAAAATATTTTCATATGACAAGGCACATTAGTAAAAATAACTTTCCTGTCCCAGAAGCTATTTTAAACTAAAGACTGCAGCAAAATTATTCAGCACTGATACTCTGCTTACCAAACTCCTCTGAAAAGTAATTTTAGTTTCCAAATGCTCTCAGTTGAGAGGCAGGGCATGTATTGACAGAGCCATGGACCACAGGATCACAGACGTGAGTGATCATACTGGGAAATATGACAAGCCTTGCAACACTGATATGGATGACCACGTGAGAAGACTTTCTGCATGAACAGTCTGTGGCCTTGGTAATCTTCTGTCTGCTTTTCCCCTTGTATATCTTTGGTATTTTTTACATGGTAGTCAGGTTTCTCAAAGTCTTCCAAAGTTCAAAATGTAGTTTCCTTGCAATTTTTAGCATACAAACATCTTTTTCTCCTTAATTGCTTTTGCTTCTGCATCTTTCACAGCTGGAGTTCCAATGAGATGGCCAGGTCATTTCACACACCAGACCTGAGTCTTGCCCTACAAAGTGCACTGTGTATAGACTTCTAAATCCCAGACCCAACTTTCTTGATTCCTGGAGTGAATATCATTGACTGTTTCTACAAGTTTCTTCTCCGGATCTGTTTTGATATTTGCATTAAGCTGGTTCTTATAGACTCCTGTTCTAGTTTGCACATAATCATTAATTTTTTTCCCCTGGTGACTAAAATGTTGGAAGTCTGATTTTGATTTTTGAATCCAGCCATCTAGTCTCTGTTGGGTGGTAGATGGTAGATAACAGGGGATCTTTTTTCCATTTGTTTCTTCTACTAGTTTGTCTTGAAACTTGTGGTATCTTCTAATATGCCTTGTACTATCAGTATACCTAAAATCAAGTTTCCCCTGTGATTCAGCAGTAAAGAATCTACCTGTAATGCAGGAGACACATTCCTGGATCAGAAAGATCCCCTGGAGAAGGAAATGGCAACCCACTCCACTATTTTTGCCTGGAGAACCCATGGACAGAGGAGCCTGGCAGGCTATAGTCCATGGGGTCAAAAAGAATCAAACAGAACTTAGCAACTAAACAACTGCAACAAAACCTAAAATCATTTGAGATACTTTTGTACCCACTAGATTGGAGATCTGCTCCAGATCAGGAAATTCATAACAAGTATTCCTTGGATATCCTTTTTGACTCTTGGACCTTCCTATACCCAAGTAGCCACTACTGACCAGTGAGATTTGCTCAAGCACAGAAAACTGTCCTCTGGATTTACTTTTGATCTAAAGCTAAAGACACAGAACTGAGGCTAGCATTTCTCTCTGTTTGTGTATACAAATAAACATTGTCCCATCTCTGCAAAAGAAAGGAAGTTAGCCTTGTATGATGTTCATGTAACAGTAGTTCTTTTGTATCTTTGGTTAGTTCTTTCACTATCTCGCTTGAGAAAATTTCCATAGATTGAGTCAAAAATATAACATGTTGTGCTAGAGAGAAATATTTAAATAGACAAAGCTACCAGAAAAGGCATAGAAAATAAAGCAAAGTTTTCTTTTTGGTTGTTTAAATTAAGATTGATTTTGAATAGCTCATAAAAGAGGGAGCTCTGCCTTGTAAGAGTATTTTTGCTCTGTTATATCAATTTTTATGAACAGGCCTCCATGTACGAGATAAACTGGGAATGCAAATAAAATAGAAATGGTTACTTCTGACTTGTTTGGAGTTTTAAGACCTACTGTGAAATCAAAAGGATTCTGAGTTTATGACTTTTTTTCCTTTTTCTCAGAAGAAATAAGAGAAGTCTTCTAGAAACACATAAATGAGCCAACTATGGTCAAACTTATATGTTCTAACAATAATGTATAAATAAATCTTCAAGGGACACATACACCTGACCATAAGGTGATGTGTGATGTGTATTGTTACAGTACGGGCAGTGGTCACTGGAGCTCTGCTATTCTCCTAAGTTGCCGTGAATGGCACAGAATTCTTTGTCACGTACTGAAAACTGTATGTGGTGTGGAAGTGTTAGGGGACGCACACTGATTGAAAGCCCCCACCCTGGCCAGGCACCATGGTAACCATTTGTATGAGCTGTTTTACGACAGGAGGTCCTGGTAAGGAACACAAAACTAATAAGCCTCCACCAACCGGAAGAGCTCGGGAAAGGTCAAAAGGAGACACCACGTATCCTACCACCTCCCAGAATCCTTCTCTCTGGCATCCATCTTGGCTGAAGATGGCCGCACCACCAGCAAGGACTCTGAGTCAGAGCGATTGGCTAAGGACAACCCAGAAACTAATCCCATCACCATAAACCCGAGACTGTGAACCACGTGGCAGAGCTGTTCCCCTGGGTTCCTTCACCCTCCTGCTGTCCGCCCAGGCGCCCTTTCCCAGTGAAATCTCTTGCTTTGTCAGCACATGTGTCTCCTCAGACAATTCATTTCCGAGTGTTAGACAAGACCCCAGTTTCTGGCCCTGGAAGGGGTCCCCCTCCCTGCAACAGAAGGGCGTTTGGGAGAGGGAGGGGGAGAATTGAAGTTAGTTATTTTGGTTAAAGGCTATAGTTAGCATGAATGATTAGAATGAGTGAGTAAAAGCTATAGTTAACATGAGTGATTAGAATGACATTAATTAAAAGAATAAGGAAATGCAAAAATGTTTACAAAATGATGGATATGTTTTGTCTGCTTTTTAATCAATTGAAAAAGAAAGGGATTTATCTTAGGCCCTAGCCGTATGGACTTTGATAACAACACATCTCTAAACAATTGGAATGTTAAAATAAAGAGAAATTTGAAGCTGAAGAATAATTTATAGACGACTTGATGGAAAGTGAATTATATTTACAAATAATGGGTTTGAAAGGAAGCTATGAAATATACCAAATTTTGATGGTAGTTAGGTCAATTTGGATAAGCTTAATCCTCAAATAGAGAAATGCTTGTGAATCCTTGACTATGAAATGTTGCATAGTTGGTACACAAAAAAGTAAAATCAGAATTTGATTTCCTTTTTGTTACACTAAAAAAACTGATTTTCGAATAACAGTCTGCTCCTAATAGGAGAGAGGGAAAATCATTCAGGGCCTTTATTACAGTTTTCCTAGGAAGCAAAAATTCCTTACATCACAAAAACTATTTCTCATAAATACTTACATATTTTTTCTCTGTGATCTACTTCTTACAAAATCTCATATTCCTAATATTTAATGTGATTTGTGACTATGTTACTTTTTTTTTTCACTCTAAGGGCACCGATGACTTTTGTTGATACTTTGCAGCCTCTCAAAATTCTTTGCAATTCAAATTCAAATCCCATATTTAGAAACAAAAGCCTGCTGGTTCCAAACTCAAAATTCTTAAAGATCCAAATGTTTTAAATATGGGCTGAATAACCATAATTTTTGGCCATTTAGAGCCTGCCTGCTTTGCATTTCCTGTAAAACTATAACCAACATTTACTAGCCAAAGATAAGACAAACTCTGAGGCTGTGGAAGACTTCAAGCCCCTGCTGCCCATCAGAGTTCACTGACCCATAGATCCCCCTCTTGCTGTGAGTGAAATCACCAGACAGGAAAGCTCCCCCTCCTCCACTCCCACAGGAGGGCCCTTACTCCCTTCCCCTTCTGAATGGTGACCCTCTGCCATGGTCTCTAGGTCTTCCACTGTGAGGGGCTTCCTCTCTCACAGCTGTCCACATGAGCCAAATAAAATGTGTTATGTGCCATTGTCACCCAGGACCGTATCTCCTTGATTATTCCCAGTATCCTTGAACTCATTATAATGTCCACAATTTTACTTAACTCAGCACTACGATATTGAAAGTTGTCCAATTTATCCAAATCCAAACCACGAAAGAAAAATCTCCTTAAGTTAAATATATAACAACTAAAATGTGATTAATATAAATATATTAGGAGCACACTTTGTAGTAAACTGATTGCATTGATGGCTAATTAATGCCCCTTTAGGTCCCTGTCTTTGCAAAGTGATTTTACAGCCCCACCAGTTAGGTGGGGAATCAAGTTACCCACCCAAGAATCTAGGTTAGCCCTGTGAATTGCTTTGACCAAAAGAATTCAATAGAAGTGATGCTATGCCAGTTATTAGCATGTGCCCCAGAGGCCTTACACAATTCCATTCTCCTGGATCTCTTAATCTACATGACAACAAGCCAATAAGCCTCTAAAGAATGAGAGAGCATGTGAGAACAGACAAGAGGAACCCATTTGAGTGATCCCGGATGATATCAGCTGAGTACGGACCAGATTATCAGAACCGCCTCATGAGAAATAACAGTTGCAGTTTTTAATTACTACATTCTGTGATGTTACTGTAGCAATGAATCACTGATGCACATACTCACGTTTATACACACAGGTTAATACAGTAACTGTCGAATTGATTTTTTTTTTAAGATTTTATTTCCGAGGTAAATTATCTCTGTTAAGTACTGACACTCATGACAAAGATTTTATGGGATGACAAAAAAAAAAAAAAAATTGAGGTTTGCCAGTGTGAATAGTATGTTCTTATTTTAAGATGTATCCATGTGTGTGTTATGGAAATAAAATAGAAGCAGTCTTGTTCAGGCTTCAGAGACAAAAGAGCAGAGCAGTCCTTTCACCTTGCTTCTGACCCACCTAGACTGCCCAGACTACTGCTGTGGGTGTCAGCCACAACTTCCCTTTGTTGGAAGAGAAACAAAATAGATAGGAAGCAGATCTTGGAATTTGTTAAGTCCCTAGAGGAGGTCTGGCCAACCACTCCCTGGATTTAGCAACATTCCAAGATCTGCAAAACAAAGCAAACAGCATTGTAAAAAAACAACATAATAGCAGAGCTACCAGGTTTTTTTTTTTTTTTTTGCTCCTAAACTAATAATTGGTTTGTGGCCTGGGGATTATAAATGAGGCCAAGAAACAGCAGTCCAAAGACTCACCCACAGAGTTGACACTGCCTGCGACCTTTTCCCAATTGGAACTCCAGACTGCTGTCATACAGAATGTCCCAGGGCTAAGTCTGGAGGTCTGCAAATCCAATATGGTGATATATATACTATTGCTCTCCTCTGCTGTTTCTATTTCTTGTTTTCTTTTAAGGTTAGAATATTGAAAGTAGACTAGATAGTTCTCCAATAAATATTTGTATTGTTTATTTGAATACAATGAGTGGCTTATTTTGTTAACAAATCCTTTGAACCTGAGAAGAAAGTGAAAACTTTCAACAAAACCGCAAGCTAAGTCACTTCAGTCTGACTCCTTGTGACCCCATGGACTACAGTCAGTCAGGCTCCTCTGTCCATGGGATTCTTGAGGCAAGTATCCTGGGGTGGGTTTCTGGGCCCTCCTGCAAGGGATCTTTCCAACCCAGGGATGAAACTCGTGTCTCTTACGTCTCCTGAATTGGTAGGTGGGTTCTTTACCACTAAGGCCACCATTAGTGAAGCTCATTCAGTCGTGTCCAACTCTTTGCGACCCCATGAACTATACAGTCCATGGAATTCTCTAGGCCAGAATACTGGAGTGGGTAGCCTTTCCCTTCTTCCCAACCCAGGGACTGAACTCAGGTCTCCCGCATTGTGGGCATATTCTTTACCAGCTGAGCCACAAGGGAAGCCCAAGAATATTGGAGTGGGTAGCCTATGCTTTCTCCAGCAGATCTTCCTGACTCAGGAACTGAACCCGGGTCTCCTGAATTATAGGCAGATTCTTTACCAACGGAGCTATCAATGAAGTGGCCACCTGGGAAATCCTGTTTCAAGGTGGTCAGTGACTAAATCCTTATGCAATGAATATGTATGTCTTCAACAGAGGATTCCACTTCTCTCCACTCTGATATTTCTGCTTATTATATCAAGTACACACTAAACATATATTATTCCACTCAGACATAACTTCAACAGGTGGCTTTGACCTTTCTCTCACTCTTGTCCAAAGTCCGTAACAGAACTTACATGGGACGTATGTCCCCCGAAAGAAACGTCAAAAGAATGATAGCCTTACAAAGAATATATTTTCTTAACAATATAGTAGAAGGAGAAGACTTAGAGTACAGGCTTCTCAATTTATGATATGTATCAGACGTATGATACTACAGCACTCCTCAACATTTTTTGTCACCAGGGACTGGTTTTATGGAAGACAACTTTTCCACAGACCATGGTAGGGGATGGTTAGGATAATTCAAGCAAATTACACTTATTGTGCACTTTATTTCCATTATTATTACATCAGCTCTACCTCAGATCATCAGGCATTAGATCTCAGATGTCGGGAACCCCAGTATAAAACCAAGAGGGGACAAAATTATGTCGTGACTTCAGAAAGGTTGGCATTGGCAATCTCCAATCCTCAATGGTTTGGATAATTTGGGTGACTGACTTCAGGGTTTTTTTTTTCTTTCTTTGTTTCAGGGGTACTAAAAGACAGTCATACCACATGAACTGACTCTATTACATAAATGTTCAACTTCATGAAAAGTATAAGCATCAGTAGTAAGTAGATGAGATGGGGAAATGCATTATGACTGTCAGATAGATGGAGGCTCAGTAACACCTCTGAATTAAAGAATCAATAGGAACTATCCTTTGCTTACTTCTTCAAAAGTAATTTTTAAATGTATTAGCCTTCATAAAGTCTTAAAACAGTTCTGATATGGAGAGAATTATCATTTTATAGATTTTACAGTTCTTATATGGAAAGAATTATCATTCTACAGATTCTCAGTCACTAAAGAGTATCTGTAAAACTCTTGGGCCAAAAGATAAACATTCCAGTTATAAAATAAGTAAGTTCTACAGAAGTAATGCCCAGCACAGTTAGTAAATATAGTTAATAATATCATATTGTATATTTGAAAGTTGCTAAGACAGTAGATCTTAAAAGTGCTCATCACAAGAAAAAACTTGTGACTATATGAGATGATGGATGTTAACTAGACTTTCTATGATCATTTTGTTATATATACAAATATCAAATCATTATGTTGTACACCTGGAACTCTAATGTGTCATTACATGTCAACTATATCTCAATTTTGAAAATTCTGTTGGAAAGTACTTATAAACATAAGTCATTAAAACTAGGTATGAAACTAGTTATCACAATAGAAGAGATTACCCTCTTTGTCCCCAAGCCACCTCTTTTGAAAGTTACCCTTATAAAGGTTGAGAGAAAGACCAGAGCTGAATAGCTGAATTGAAATCTTTCACTTGAGGTTTGACAAATCTATGATCAAGGTGTCAGATCAAAGAGTTTTCAGTGAGAAAAGAAATTAAGCAAGATTACATGTGAGAAAAGATACAATAAGTTAATTAGTAAGTTAATCATGCCTGAATATTAGACACTGAGCTTGGCAAACATTTGAACAGGGAATTTCCTTTCAACTGCTAATGCTTATACGATAATATATATTAAACACTAAATCAGTTTTAGAGTTTGGTTCAGATATTGCTACTAATTAGTTTTGGCTGATATTGAAGTATTTTGTATGCTCCATTTATAAAAGCACTCTTTGCCCATCTGTTCATAGGTTGAAAGTGATTAAAGGATACTTACTTTGGCTTCTGTAAAAGTCAAATACTTTTTAAGCTGCAAATATGTGAGAAAACCAGTTCAGGTTGCCAAGTTCAGAAATACATCAAACGAGATTTGCGATGCCTCCCTGCCCCCAATTCCTCTTCCAACCTGAATTATCAAAAAGTAAATATCACCGCTTTCCTGATTAGACTAGCATGCCCGCTTTGTCCAAATGCTTTGCAATTTAGTTATAATTTACACAATTTACTCTGATTTGGATTCTCTGCCACCAAGCTGTGTTGAGGGCTTTCGTTTCCTGTACATGCAGCCTTGAAGCAGAAGCGTGTGATGCTTTCGTGCTTTGAATGCTGGATCTGAAAGCAATTTGGCTAACAAGTGAAACAAGTTTGTGGCCTACTTTAATACCCTATATGAGGTCTGTTTAGTTTAAAAATAATGCATTATATTCAGCATGGGTGATAGAGATTTTTAAGAACAGCAAGGTAATACATTTCCATAAATAATATTGTCTCCGTATTATTTAGTACTCCACTGGCAAATCTTCCCAGAGGGTTAGGACTTCATGCTAGCAAAACTTGCTCACTTCAAACATCAGAACAGAATTCCTAGCACTTTAAAAAAAGGTGCAATCCTTCTGAAGTGGAAGATAACATCACTTTAATTGAGGGAAGATTTTTAAATAGTTTAAATATCTGAATGAGATGTGTTTCCTTCTGAGCTCTCCACACTCTTGGGTTCTGATCATTCCTCACAATGCTAGCCTGCCCTGACACAAAAAAATGAAGGGTACTCCTTTTTGGCTGTTGTTGTTCAGTCGCTAAGTCATGTCCAACTCTTCACAACCCCATGGACTGCAGCATGTCAGGCTTCCCTGTCCTTCACTATTTCCTGGAGTTTGCTCAAACTCATGTCCATCGAGTCAGTGATGCCATCCAAATATCTCATCCTCTGTCGCCCCCTTCTCCTCTTGCCCTCAATCTTTCCCAGCATCAAGGTCTTTTCCAATGAGTGAGCTCTTTGCATCAGGTGGCCAAAGTACTGGAGCTTCAGCTTCAGTATCAGTCATTCCAATGAATATTCAGGGTTGATTTCCTTTAGGATTGGCTGGTTTGATCTCCATGCTGTCCAAAGGAATCTCAAGAGTCTACTACAGCACCACAGTTCAAAACAATTTTTCGGTGCTCAGCCTTCTTTATGGTCCAACTCTCACATCTATACATGACTACTGAAAAAACCATAGCTTTGACCAGATAGACATTTGTCAGCAAAGTGATGCCTCTGCTTTTTAATATGCTGTCTAGGTTTGTCTTAGCTTTTCTTCCAAGAAGCAAGTGTCTTTTAATTTCATGGCTACACACCATCCTCAGTTATTTTGGAGCCCAAGAAAATAGTTAAGATTTCCGTTGTTTCCCCATCTATGTGCCATGAAGTTTATGGGACCAGATGTCATGATCTTAGTTCTTTAAATGTCGAGTTTTAAGCCACAGCAACATCTAACTAAATCACATTAAAGGGTGGAAGCTGATATTCTATTTAGGGCCTCTGAGGATACTTGTCTTCAACAGCTTATTACCTACAGTGCTTTAACCAGCACCTATCCAGAAATGCAAATGACACAGTGATCTGGGAGGGTTTCTTCTCCCTACCCCACACCTGACTTTCCTAGGAAGACATTCTCCCAGCCCATCAGGCCATATATCTCTGGAAAGATGAGTTTTATTTTTGCTATTGCTGCTTAGTTTCAATTTTCCAACAGCTCTTCCTCAAAAAATGAAAAATTTAAATCCCAGATTCAGTTCAAAAAGTGCAATTATTCTTTCCTGCATGTATTAACTTTTTGGAGGAGCACTATTTATTATGAATTAAACCAAAATTATCATTTCACATCACAGACAGCCAAAAGGAAGAACTGGATTTGTTCAAATTTAATTGATTCTGCCTATATGGGCAAGATAGTTATGACCCACTCCCAGGGAATTCTAATACAAGCATTTAAAACACCATTTTAATGTACGTACATGTTTTTATCTGTAGGGCACTTAAAAAAAATTACCCTGGAAGATGTAATAATGACTAGGGTGTTTATGCCAAAGGTGTAATGGGAGTTGACTTTTCTGTGACAGAGTGACCAGAGTTGTCCATTTTTCATGAGCTTATCTATACAATAGGGAACATAATGAGTTGTCTGGTCGTTCTCCCAAAATATTCATTTATTCCTCTTGGGGTAGCCCTTTGCTCTCAATCCAAACTTTAGTCAGTTATGGAGGAGAGCTGAATCTACCCACTGCCATCTGTCACTCTCATCTCTGATCAGAAAGAAAAATGAAGATCAGTGCCTGTCCACAGATTATTTGTTCCTAGAATCAAGTTTTAGATAATGAAATAAATCCCTGCAACAATTCAGGTGATTTTTAAAAACAATTTACAATATTATACTCGACCTGTTATTCCCAAACACCTATGTCTTTTAAGGATTGTCATTTCTAGGAACTGGGGACACCCTTGAGCAAGCACACTCAGTGTGAGGATCAGAAAGCAGGTCAGATTTTACTAGAAAAACAGGAAATGTGGACAGTCTTCAGATCAACCTGGAGAGGGGTGGGACTTGTAATTCCTCTCCCCAGGCTTCTGCTTCCCTATTCTCCCTCTGGATGAGGTCTTCCATGAAAAAGTAACTGAAACTCTGAATGTCCCCGTGAAATGAGACATCCGTTCGTCCTCGTTTCACTTTTGTGGCTAAGATTACTGTGATTTAGAGGTGAGAACTTATGTGATCCCTCTCTCATTGTGCCTCTTGCTGTTTCTCAGGTGTTTCCTTCTGACTTCACACAGGAACTGTTACCAATGAAGTCTGCTGCTTTCCCTGCCAGGCTGTTAGAGGCGTCAACATGGTGAAACCACTTTTTATAGCAGTAGACGGAAAAAGTATTCATTGACCAAGGAATGGAGAAGCAGGAGGGCTTGCTCTAAAAGCACCTTCTCCCATAAACAAGGACAAGTTTTTCATAGGAAAAGGGGCTAAAGGGACAGAATGGGGCAGAGGTCAAGGTCACTTAGATTCATGGAAATGGGAGGTGACTTCCTGGATCAGGGTCAGTGCCTCTTTTCTGCCCTTTTATAATCCTTTGGAGTTTGGTTCAGAAGCAGGTGGAACCAACACGATGACCTTGGGCAAGGATTATAGTATTAAAAGGAGATGACAGAGAGTTGTAGAGCAGCGGTACTCAGCTGTTTTGGCACCAGGGACCAATCTCATGGAAGATAATTTTTCCACGGACCAGGGGGCTGGGGGAGTGGAGTGCTGGTTTGGGGATGATTCTCATAAGGAGCATGCAACCTAGATTCCTCACAAGCACAGTTCCAAGTACCATTTTACTCCTAAGAATCTAATGCTGCCGCTGACCGGACAGGACAGGCAGCAATGCAAGTAATGTGGAGCAGCTGTAAATACAGATGACGCTTTGCCCACTGCTCATCTCCTGCTGCGTAGCACGGTTCTTAACAGGCCATGGACTGCTAGTGGTCCATGGCTCAGGGGTAGGAGACTCCTGTTACAGCAAGATCTTTGTCCCAGTTTTGAAGTTCAGACAGCTTATACCACTTTCTTGTGGTTAAACTTGTTCATGTCATGTAAACATAGTTAGAAAATAGTCAGTTTGGTTTTCTGTAAGTTTTCTTAGAAATGAGTTGGGGGTGGCTGTTTCCTTGCTTCCTTGATGAAAGCAGGTGTTCTTGTGCTGTTTAATATCAGACTGTATCAGTTATCAATGGGACAGTACGTGAAAAACTGAAGAAAGCAGTAGTGATGCCAAGAGCCAGAATGTGTACAAAATGAACGTCATGTCATTCTGAATTCACTTCCTTTATTTTAATGTACTTTTATGATTATTTTTGTTTTCACTAGATTTTTATACCATGGGATGATTTATAATGTTTCTGAATTTCAGAAGGCTAAATTTCAAGCTTTTCCTAAAATCTTTGCAAACAAGGTAGAGAAATACAGGCTGACTGGGTGATCTTGGGTGGTCCAGTGAAGAGTGTCATTACTAGCTGAGATGGTGAATAGACAACAGAAGACATGGGGAAGGAAATACACAATAATTTCAGTTTTGAGAGATGGTTATTGTGGGATAATCCAGTGAAGGTATTCAGGAAGGAGTAGAAAGTCTGATAGGAATTATAAATACCTGAAAAGGGAAAAAAATCATTAAAAGGCAGAGAAAAGATCCAAACTTTTAATTCATGCATTGAACATATATATATATTCATTTACTCACTCATTCATTCATTCAGTGTAAGTTGCTTTTTTAACATTGGGGATACACTAATAAATAAAATAGAACATTCTCTTTCCTAATTAAGTTTATGTTTTAGTAGGAGAAACAGATAGTAATCACAGTAAACAAGTTAATAATAGAGTCTGTTAGAAAGCAATGCATGGTATCATAAAAAATAAGGCAGGGTAAGGTGATCGAGAAGTGGTAACAGGAGTAGAAATTGCAATGTTAGTGTATGTTTTGCAAATAAGATCATCTATAAATGTATGGACACCAAGGGGGTAAAAAGTGGGAGGGATGAGTTGGGAGATTGGGACTGACATGTATACACTATTGATACTATGTACAAAATAAGCAACAAAAGAGAACCTACTATATATCTCAGGGAATCTTACTCAGTGCTCTGAGGTGACCCAAATGAGAAAGAAATCCAAAAATGAGGGGATATATGTATACATGTATGTACAGCTCGTCACTTTGCTATACAACAGAAACTACCACCACACTGTAAGCGTGAACTACTTATCTCAGGCAAAGGTCACAGGAGCTAAATCCCATGATGAATGTGACAGCTTTACTTGTAAAGCTCTGTACTTGGTTAACGTATATGATCATACAAACAATTCCTCAGACTTATGAGGATGGTTAGGTACATTTCCTGCATCATTGTAGTTCAGTTCAGTTCAGTTCAGTCGCTCAGTCGTGACCGACTCTTTGCGACCCCATGAATCGCAGCACACCAGGCCTCCCTGTCCATTACCAACACCCCAAGTTCACCCAAACTCATGTCCATTGAGTTGGTGATGCCATCCAACCATCTCATCCTCTGTCGTCCCCTTCTCCTCCTGCCCCAAATCTTTCCCAACATCAGGGTCTTTTCCAGTGAGTCAGTTCTTCACATTAAGTGGCCAAAGTATTGGAGTTTCAGCTTCAGCATCAGTCCTTCCAATGATCACCCAGGACTGATCTCCTTTAGGATGGACTGGTTAGATCTCCTTGCAGTCCAAGGGACTCTAAAGAGTCTTCTCCAACACCACAGTTCAAAAGCATCAAATCTTCGGTGCTCAGCTTTCTTTATAGTCCAACTCTCACATCCATACATGACCACTGGAAAAACCATAGCTTTGACCAGATGGACATTTGTTGACAAAGTAGTGTCTCTGCCTTTCAATATGCTATCTAGGTTGGTCATAACATTCCTTCCAAGGAGTAAGCGTCTTTTAATTTCATGGCTGCAGTCACCATCTGCAGTGATTTTGGAGCCCCAAAAAATAAAGTCTGACACTGTTTCCACTGTCTCCCCATCTATTTCCCATGAGGTGATGGGACCAGATGCCACAATCTTAGTTTTCTGAATGTTGAGCTTTAAGCCAACTTTTTCACTCTCCTCTTTCACTTTCATCAAGAGGCTTTTTAGTTCCTCTTCACTTTCTGCCATAAGGGTGGTGTCATCTGCACATCTGAATTTATTGATATTTCTCCCGGCAATCTTAATTCCAGCTTGTGCTTCTTCCAGCCCAGCGTTTCTCATGATGTACTCTGCATATAAGTTAAATAAGCAGGGTGACAATATACAACCTTGATGTACTCCTTTTCCAATTTGGAACCAGTCTGTTGTTCCATGTTCAGTTCTAACTGTTGCTTCCTGACCTGCATATAGGTTTCTCAAGAGGCAGGTCAGGTGGTCTGGTATTCCCATCTCTTTAAGAGTTTTCCACAGTTTATTGTAATCCACACAGTCAAAGGCTTTGGCATAGTCAATAAAGCAGAAATAGATCTTTTTCTGGAACTCTCTTGCTTTTTCTATGATCCAGTGGATGTTGGCAATTTGATCTCTGGTTCCTCAGCCTTTTCTAAAACCAGCTTGAATATCTAGAAGTTCACGGTTCATGTATTGCTAAAGCCTGGCTTGGAGAATTTTGAGCATTACTTTACTAGCATGTGAGATGACTGCAATTGTATAGTAGTTTGAGCATTCTTTGGGATTACCTTTCTTAGGGATGGGAATGAAAACTGACCTCTTCCAGTCCTGTGGCCACTGCTGAGTTTTCCAAATTTGCTGACATATTGAGTGCAGCACTTTCACAGCATTGTATTTCAGGATTTGAAATAGCTCAATTGGAATTCCATCACCTCCACTAGCTTTGTTCATAGTGATGTTTCCTAAGGCCCAGTTGACTTCACATTCCAGGATGTCTGGCTCTAGGTTGAGTGATCACACCATCATGATGATTGTAGTTACCACATAACAATTCTCTGGGTCATCACACCTCTATACTCTGAATTCCTTGAGAGTGATTACTTTTCCTTGTGTGTCTGGCAATATGTGATAGATGAAGGGAAGAAAAAGGGGGTAGAGACATGAAAGAAAGGAGGGATGGCAAAAGAACAGAATGGGGACATATCAGAATCTAAGAAAGTTTGAGGGCTTGCTTGTTTGGGTTTTTATTTTTCAGAATTGTCAGTGTGACTATTTTCCTTAAGAAACTGAATCACAAAGTTGACAAATAATAGGCTTCATGAACTGATCTAGGGTATTACAGTTCGGTTCCAGTGAACACCGTATTCATAAAATTACATTTGAAACGCTGTATTCTTCCCCAAGCATCACACGTCAAGAGGGAAACTTTTCAGTATGGTGAGCACTCATTCCTTTCCTCTGTTTTTATTTCCTTTCCCTTTATGGAACTGCATTTCTTCTTCTCCATTCATCTGACTCCTCTTTGATTTGCCTGGTCATATGATCCAAGCTGGAAGGTCAGCCAGAATATTTCTACATGAAGTGTGAATGTGTGTGTGTGTAATAAGAGACTTTTGTTTTTGGTAAGAACAGGAAGTAACTCAATTACAAACAGCTGGAAGCCAGTCATTTTCCTTACCACATGGAGAACAAGTCTGTAGTAAGAGGTTTTACTTGTTCCAAACAGGGACGAGCAGAGATTTAAAATGAAAGAAAGAAGATCACATCCTAGACATTACTTGAGTCTGTTGAATCCACTGAGTCTAAGATGCTGAACAGATCCCCACCAGACTCTACACTCTTGGAATTTCCACTTACACGAGCAAACAGCTACACACCATTTTGCTCAAGCTAATTTGAATTAGTATCCTAATAAGGATATAGATAGATACATAGAGAACCTAAAAAGAGAAAATTGGTAACTAGAGTGGTTTCAAAAAGACTGACTCAGGAGCAGTGGCTGCCATTTCAAGGTGGATAGGTGCTGAGCCTCACAGAGAGAACTGTCAAGACCAGAGCACTACTTAGAATGAAATGGGATTCCACTTGAACAGTCATTACTAGTCCCTGGAGTTTTCAGCAAGAGGCTCTGTAGAAGATTCACCCTTTGGATAGTTTCCATAGGAAATCTCTAAGACTTCTTAAACTCTGATATTCTGTAATTTCCCAAAGACGAAACAGACTAAAGGAAGCATCACTGGAGAAATATCATTCACTATACATTTATTTTAAAAAAACACTTAGCCTCTACTGACCCAGAAAAAAGTTGTTCACAGAAGATACTATGAACAAGCTAACATTACGCTGTGTGCATGTGTACTGAGTCGCATCAGTCATGTCAGACTCTTTGAGACCCTATGGATTGTAACCCTCTAGGCTCCTCTGTCCATGGGATTCTCCAGGCAAGAATACTGGAGTGGGTTGCCATGCCCTCCTCCAGGGGATCTTTCCAACCCAGGGATCAAACTTATATATGTCTCTTAAATCTTCTGCATTAGAAGGTAGGATCTTTACCACTAGTGCCACTATTAGTAGATAACAAATTTCAGAAGACATCAAAGGAAAGTCATTAGGTGGTAAACTGTAAAAGTGTTTTGAGATAAAATAGGTGGACTTGACCCATTTCAGGAAAAATGATGATGGACAAGTGTAGTAATTTTAGAGACATAAAGGAAAAATTTAAATGGCTAAATTTCTATACTTTGAAATGTGCTTTTCATACTTAGATATACCAGGAAATATGCAGTATTCTATAATATCAAAAAAGAGAAAATTTAGAATTCTTAGCACAATTTTGCCTTTTAGCAACACATTAGTGAGTCATATCCAGCAACTACTACCTTTTTAGTTCAAGCATGCTACAAAATAGAAAGGGAAAGTATATAATTATTCCTCATCTACATATTTACGTGAACTATCTGGATTCTCGGGATCCTAAAGAATGAAAAAAAAAACTTAAAATTTATAAAATGGTACACTTCATTGATGGCATATATAAACAATGTTTATATCATACAGAATTAATAGTAAAAAGGTGGAAGGCTGATTACCACCTTTCGAAGTTCTTACAACTTGAACATTATGAGTCAACAACAGAATGTTTTTCCTCTGTGAATTAAAAACTCATCAATTGTTCTATTCTATGCTTATAAATCAGTCAGTCATTTTCAAAAGCAATTATGTACTTTAGAAATTCACCAAAAGGAAAATTCATCGCTAAAGTCAGATGAACAGCTCACTGCAGAAAAACACTGAAAAAGAATAAATGTTTTGTTTATGAAATACAATAGTATATCTAAATGAACGTGATACTATCTACAATACAGTTAGAGTAGCCAAGGAAATTCAAGTGAACCTCAAGAAAGATATATGAAGAACACCTTTCTCACAGAAAATAAAAGTACAATGTCACTGTAATACTATAATAGATTATAATCCTGGTTCACAATTTTTGCTTAGATATTAAAACCAGTTCTATTTGCCAACTGTAGAGGGTTCCCCCAAAGCTGTGGCTATGGGTAGAAGAATTCCATCATGTTTTTCTTTCCTATAACTAAGAAGAGGGGGAAAAACAAATTCATATTTATGTAGCCTGGAAATGGTAATATATGTACGATGTATTTTACCCTTGAAATGCAAAAGTACTTTAGAAATTGGAAGGTACCCTACTGAAATTGACTGATGACTGATGAAAGGTCATAACATACTCGGTTCTCATATCGACTCTAAGGAAACCTCTAGCTGAAAATATATGAGAAATTTCTAACAAGAAGAAAATTTAAATACAAGCTTAAAGGGTTCCAACGTTTGGATTCTAAGGGCTTCCTGGATAGCTCAGCTGATAAACAATCCACTCGCAATGCAAAAGACCCCAGTTTGATTCCTGGGTCAGTAATTTGCCCTAGAAAAGGGACAGGTTACCCATTCCAGTATTCTTGGGGTTCCCTGGTGGTTCAGATGGTAAAGAATCTGCCTGCAATGCAGGAAACACTTGGGTTTGATCCCTGGGTCGGGAAGATTCCCCTGGAGGAGGGCATGGCAACTCATTCCAGTATTCTTGCCTGGAGAATCCCCATGGACAGAGGAACCATGGAATTTCTGATAGAAATGGTATAGGATTTCAAATAAACAAGAAAATCTTAATAGTGTTTCACTTAAATATTTTCAGTGAAATATGTCAGCATATGAAATATTTACAGTTTTATATTATTCACTTGTGTTTGTTGTTGTTCAGTTGCTAAGCCGTGTCTGACTCTTTGCCACCCCATGGACTGTAGACTGCCAGGCTCCTCTGTCCGTGGGGTTTCCCAGGCAAGAATACTGTGTGGGTTGCCATTTCCTTCTCCAGGGGATCTTCCTGATCCAGGGATCAAACATGTGTCTTCTACACTGGCAGGCGGATTCTATACCACTGAGTCACCAGGGAAGACCATATTGTTCACTACTTTACTTTATTTTCACGTTGTTTCACTTTTATCTTTATCTTTTTCTCCAGAAGCACTCTTACACATGCTAATTCATTAGTTTCAGTCTACTATCGTCAGAAAGGCTGCTAAAATTTAAGATACAAAGAACATAAAAGCTTCCTGACTGAGTAAGAACACTATAAAATGAGGGTTGGATTCTAGTAACAGTTTTTGTCTGTTTGTTTTTTGTGTGTGACCTTTTGTGACCTTAAAGAAATCACTTTAGTCTTCATTTTCTCAACTGAAAATTAAAGGATTGAATCAAGTGCTCTCTAAACTTCCCTTCAGTCATCATCCTCTAAAACATTTATGATATCCCTGCAAAAATTAGCTAGATGTCCCTACAAAACTGTCCCAGCTCTTTATGCGGTGCGGTAACAGATGGCAGACGGTACAGGAAAATGTTTTGCATTCAGAGTCACTGCTTGGCTTCAGGAAAATAAAAACAATAAGCACTCACCTTTCAGACTGTACAATTTTTATCATTGAAAAACTGGACTAAATTTTAATTTAGCAATACCTATGAGGAAAATAAAAAGACTTCCCAATCAAACTAACCAGGTAAAGGATATTTATAGGAAAAAGACTTACCCAAGAAAATAAGGTAACACTATCAACTAGTTTAAAAATGTACATATAGTATTATTTTTTCTTTAAAGCTAATCTTTTTGTGAAAAGGCTTTTGATGACAAATTCAATTTAAAAGACATGAATTATTCAGATTTTTTATTTTCTCTATGTAATTTTTGGTATGTTGTCTTTTTTCAAGAATTTTTCCATTTCATCCTAGTCTTTGAATGTAATAGGCAAGAAGTTGCTCATATAATCTTTTATCTTGTCGCTGTCCACAGAATATATAGTGATTCTACTTTTTTCATTTTTAATATTGGTAATTTGTCTTTTATCTTAGTTTTGTTAGGAGTTTACAAATTCTATATTCTTAAAATTTAATATTTTCAAAGAACCAACTTTTGGCTTTGTTAATTTGGTTTATTGTTTCTGATTTCTATTTCATTGCTTTCTGTTTTTATCTCTATAATGAATGCTACACATGCATCTAAAAAAAATGTATATTCTACAGTGGTTGGCTATCAGTTCAGTCCAGTTCAGTTGCTCAGTCATGTCTGCCTCTTTGCGACTCCATGAATCACAGCAGGCCAGGCCTCCCTGTCCATCACCAACTCCCGGAGTTTACTCAAACTCATGCCCATCGAGTCGGTGATGCCATCCAGCCATCTCATCCTCTGTCGTCCCCTTCTCCTCCTGCCCCCAATCCCTCCCAGCATCAGGGTCTTTTCCAATGAGTCAACTCTTTTCATCAGATAGCCAAAGTATTGGAGTTTCAGCTTCAGCATCAGTTCTTCCAATGAACATCCAGGACTGATCTCCTTTAGGATGGACTGGTGGGATATAGTCATCTATAAATGTCAATTATGTCAAATGAGTTGAAGGTTTGTTAAAATATGCTACGTTGTTATTTATTCTTTTTGATTTTACTAATTTTCCTATCAATTAGTAAAAGAGGAATGTAAAAAATCTCCTGTCATAATTATGGAGTTGTCCATTTTATTCTTTAATCCTGTCAGTTTCTACTTTATCTGTTTATGTTGTTCTGTCACTAATCCATCTCTGACTCTGCGACCCCATGGACTACAGCACACCAGGCCTTCCTGCCCATCACCATCTCCTGGAGTATGCTCAAACTCATGTCCGTTAAGTTGGTGATGCCATCCAACCATTTCATCCTCTGTTGTCCCCTTCTCCTCCTGCCTCCAATCTTTCGCAGAATCAGGGTCTTTTCCTATGAGTTGGCTCTTTTCATCAGGTGACCAAACTAATGGAGATTTAGCTTCAGCATCAGTCCTTCCAATGAATATTCAGGACTGATTTCCTTTAGGATGGACTGGATGGATCTCCTTGCTGTCCAAGGGACTCCCAAGAGTCTTCTGCAACAACACACTCTGAAAGTGCAGTTCTTCGGCATTCAGCTTTCTTGATATCCAACTCTCACATCCATACGTGACTATTGGAAAAACCATAGCCTTGACGAGATGGACCTTTGTTGACAAAGTAATGTCTCTGCTTTTAATATGCTGTCTAGGTTGGTCATACCTCTTTTTTTCCAAGGAGCAAGTGTCTTTTAATTTCATGGCTGCAGTCACCATCTGAAGTGATTTTGGAGCCCCCCAAAATAAAGTCTGTCACTGTTTCCTTTCTTTCCCCATCTATTTGCCATGAAGTGATGCGAGCAAATGTCATGATCTTTGTTTTCTGAATGTTGAGTTTTAAGCCAGCTTTTTCACTCTCCTCTTTCACTTTCATCAAGAGGCTCTTTCGTTCTTCACTTTCTGCCATAAGGGTGGTGTCATCTGCATATCTGAGGTTATTGATATTTCTCTCAGCAATCTTGATTCCTGCTTGCGCTTCATCCAGCCCAGTGTTTCTCATGATGTACTCTGCATATAAGTTAAATAAGCAGGGTGACAATATACAGCCTTGATGTACTCCTTTCCCGATTTGGAACCAGTCTGTTGTTCTATGCCCAGTTCTAACTGACCTGCATACAGATTTCTCATGAGGCAGGTCAGTGGCCTGGTATTCCCATCTCTTGAAGAATTTTCCAGTTTGTTTGGATCCACACAGTCAAAAGCTTTGGTGGTGTCAATAAAGCAGAAGTAGATGTTTTTCTGGAACTCTCTTGCTTTTTTGATGATCCAATGGATGTTCACAATTTGATCTCGGGTTCCTCTGCCTTTTCTAAATCCAGCTTGAACATCTGGAAGTTCATAGTTCACGTACTATTGAAGCCTGGCTTGGAGAATTTTGAGCATCACTTTGCTAGCATGTGAGATGCAGGCAGATTCTTTACCAGCTGAGCCACAAGGGAAGCACTCCCCACTCAAGTGCTGGCATTCTAAGATTTCCATGGAAATCTGAGGTGTTTACTAAGTCCCTGTCATCTGGCAGGAGTTGAATTCCAATTTCTGCCTCTCTCCTTGGTGAAAAGCAACTGAACATTCTGCCTAGGCTTTACATTCCACAAATGTTAGAGAAGTTTGTCTCATTCACCCTGTCCTTAGCATCTAAAATAGCAGGTTCTTAATGTTTATTGTCAAATTAATAAACTATGAAAGACTGAAAGAAACTTTTCTCAACAGGACAAGATACAAATCTGTTTTTCTTTTTCCTCTGGAAATTGTTCATTAATTCAATTATATTTTCTGAGTATCCACTACATTCCATATATTGTGTCATGAACTGTAAATTAAAGCATTAATAGAATCAACCATCTCTGCCCTTGCAGAATTTGAAATTTTAGCCAGGTTTCATCTGACATAATTTAGCTTATAGTAGATAGCTACTATTTAGGACCTATATTTGAATCCAGTTCCCTCACTGACTAGCTGAATGGCCAAGTGAAATAATCAACATGTTTACCCATCAGTAACATAAAAATACATCATGTGTTGTTATGGGAGTTATATGCAAGTACCTTGTACAAGATAAACACAGAATGATTGCTATTACTAAATTCATTATGAGACTAGCTCTCAGAAAATATCTAATCTTAAATTGGATATTTATTTATTTGATATTTAAATAATTGCACTGCATTATTTCACAGTCATATTTGGCCTAGATTCACCATATAGTGCAATTCTATAGTGCTTGAACTTTAGAGTCAGATGCATTTTGAAATTCAGATTTTATTTCAAAGTCTAGGAAATTAATATAGCATGTATGCCATATATTATATAACATTGAAGTACAGTCTGTGGCATGTCCTATCATTAAATATATTTTTAATTAATACAACTAATGTTCATATGTATGCAACACTGGACTATTCGCATGAAGTGGGAAAAGTGTAGACTATGAGTGGTCATAATCAATTGTTATTTCGATCAGGTTTTGACACTAAAGTTTTGGCACCATCTTAGGTGACAGCAGTTTTCAGTTTCTGGAGCTTTTCAGATTTGGAATTATGAATGAGGGATTACGGACATTATACAGGCACCCCTCAGGAGTAATTGAGAGAAGGAATTAAGCAGGATGTCTGGTAAGAGAAAGTAGCCTGAAAAATATATTTGAATAAACCTGTATTTACTAGGGGGTTAGATTTCCAAACTGGTTGCTTCTGGCAAACTTTAGTCTCCAAGGTTCACCCTTTTACTATCTGCATCTATATGGTTTGACATAGAGCTTTGCAGCAGGCTGATGCAAAAACAATATCAGATGACTTAATAAATGAATGTATTACCAATGCAAAAGAAAGTACAAGTTTGAAAACTATCTTTTTCAGAAACTTCACTATTAGCTTTCAACAATCCCTTCTTTCCACTTCACTTTCCAACTATCTCACATAATCAGTTAGTTTTTCACAAAAGTCTGTCAACAAATTTGCTACACACAGAAGCAGGGCAGTCTTAAGAATCTCTCACAGAGTGACTGAAAAGCATGCTGTACCATAGCGGACTGTAGTACGTAGTTTCTAACAAGCCAAACTACTGAAGCATCATGTAGAACTGTTTATAGAGTGCTTTTACTAGCCACTGTGAACTAAAGCCTGGTCTACTGAATGAGCAATATATGCTCAAAAAAATAAAAAGAATTGTTTTCCCTTGCTTCAGTCAAATTAAATGGGAACTTTGGAAAAGATATGTTCATACTGTGAATTTTCAACAACCTACACTTCTTTAAACCAGATACTTGTCAGGATAAAACCAAAGCAAGCACATTAATTTATACATTCATGCTATCATATAAAAGGTGTACCTGGGCTTTGGCTTTGATTCTGGTTTTACAGATTGTTGTTCTTTTTTCATAAAGTTTTTCTAGAAGAAAGAATAGACACAATTAGGAAAACAACTTCACTGTCAATAAAATTTTAATTCCATTGATGTTCTATTATATTAATCAAAGGGAGAAAGAACTTTAGTATTAATATTTAATACTAAATAATAAAGGCCTGATTATACTATATATTAAAAGCCCGAACAATGATATACATATGTATGTCTATCTGATCATGTTAAGTCGCTTCAGTCATGTCCAACTCTTTGCGACCCTATTCACTATAGCCCACCAGGTCCCCCTGCCTGTAGGATTTCCCTGGCAAGAATACTGGAGTGGGTTGCCAAGGCCTCCTCCAGAGGATCTTCTTCACCCAGGGATCGAACCTGCATCTTCTGCGTCTCCTGCATTGCAGGTGGAACCTTTACCACTGAGCCACTGTAGAAGCCCCAATTATGAGCCTAAAAATGTGTATAAATAAGTGTACTCAGCAGCATATGATCATAGGACCTCCTCCAGCATCTTTTGGCTCCCAGGAATACAATTCTTATGGATTATTTAAGTGAACAAATACCTATAAAGATCTACTACAGATAAGAATTTATTTATTTAGTTATTTGTCCTCCACTTATAAAAATATTAAAGCAGCTTCCAAAAATACAGTATGTATTAAAAAGACAAAAAAGAATATCAAGTTGAAAGGAAAATATAAATAGAAAAATAATTTCAAGTGTTTCTGATTTTGCTTAATGTGTTATACAGATTTCTCTCTCAAATTTCTAGCTATCAAAATATTGTGGTCTAAACTGTGTTCCCCTAAAATTCATATACCAAAGCCCTAATCCCGAGATGTGATTATATTTGGAGATAAGGCCTTTTAGGAGGTAATGAAGATTAAATGAGATCATAAGGGTGAGACCCTAATCCAGTAGGACTGGTGACCTGGTAACGGGAGGAGGGGCCACCTGGGCACTGCAAAGAAAAAGCCATGTGAGGACACAGCAAGAAGAAACCTATCAGTCAAGGAGAGAAGCCTCAGAAAAAACTCTTTAACTTCTACTGTTAACTTCCACTGAGTGAGCCACTCAGTCTGTAGCGGTTTATTATGGCAGGCCTGGCAGACTAAAACACAAAGTAGCAAAGAAAGCACAGTGGTTCTAACACTCACAGTGTCTATAAGAGAAGCACACTTATTTTCTGTAAATTTTTTTTCCATTAGATAAACTTTTCCATTAGACTAACTTTGAAGATTAACTTTTCTTCTAAAATATCTTCCATGAGTACTTTAAAGGAAGCCTGGGATAATGGCATGGTCAGCTTCAAGAGCATCTCTTCAATAATGACACTAGAGTGTTTAATACAGATCTTTTATACAATCCTTCAATACCAGTCAACAGTTGAAAGAACAACTCAGAGAGATGATTTTTCAAGACCTTAAAGTAACTGGGCCATTCATTCCCTTTCTGGCCATTAGGTGTAATCCAAAGCTTAAACTGATACCTAGAGGTATTGCATACCCAATTTATAATCTGCTATGTCAACTATCAAAATAGCTTTTGAAATGATGGCCTTGAATCAGGGGAATTTGAGGTAATCTTGTTAATGAGTAAAGATGAATGGATTTTGGATTGCTGGTGTTGTCTTCCCTCTCAGGCTCTAGAAGAAGTCAGTACCAGAAAGAGTCTTGGCTATAGATGTGTTTCTGATACCACAAGGAAAATATTTATTTTAGTTTTGCTTTTAAAGTTTCAAGTATATATATTTCACCACTGTTTGGCAACTGGAGTCAAAGAAGTCTCTTCTATAAAATCTCAGGATATATAAAGAGTAAATGTAAACATGAAATATGGAAGAAATTTGTATTTGTATTGCAATTGCACTCAGTTTTAAGACACAGAGTGATTATTTTAAATATATTAAACAAATCATAAACCTCTCCTTTGTAATCGAGCTTCACTCTATCCTATAGTGAGTATTCTCCTGCATGCAGTCTGACTTGTATGTGTAAATTTTTATTTCATGCTATTCATTTTTTAAGGTTGAAGATTAACTTTTCTTCTATAGTTACGTTAGAATACAATAATAACCTTGAGAAGCACTTTGTATCATTTCTTGACTACTTGTTAATTTTAGAACTCCCTGATCATGTTTTCTATTTCAAAGCAAAAAATCATCCTCAAAAGTAATACTGTACTTTTAAAAATGTATGTGCACATATAGGTGATAATAAAACATGAAACAGGACCTATATTTTAAAAACCACCCTCAAGATGTTCCACGACACATATTCATGGCTAGAAAAATACTCATGGCTATACAAATTATTTTTTAACCTATATATTCCATACTTTTGCACAAAACAAAGTGCTTGGCTTGAAACACACTGTCCTTATAAGATACTACTATTTAAACTTGCCAACTTGATTTTTTTAACTGCCTCCTTCTCTGGCCATATGACATACTCTCCATTATGAAGGGTGTCAGATATGAAGGTCATTCAGCAAAGCAACCAGACAGCCATTCTTTTTTTAAAATGGTGGTTGTAAGACACAGACTAAAAGGCAGCCACCCCAACTTCAGGATTTTTTAAATTTATTTATTTGTCTGTTCTGGGTCCTAGTTATGTATGCAGGATCTTTATTAGCGGCAGGCAAATTCCCAGTTGCAGCATGTGGGACCTAGTTCCCTGACCAGGGATCAAATCTGGGCCCCCTGCATGGGAGTGTGGAGTCTTGGCCACTGGACCACCAGGGAAGTCCCTTAGACAAACAGTCTTGAGGATTTTTCTTACTAAAATGTTCTCTGATTTTTTTCCAGTGACATCTGTTCTTTCTTTTTCTTCCGACTTAACATAATTAGAACCCGAGGGGCTTGGGGTCATCTTTTTGCAAAGTCAATAGCAGTCCTTTACTTAAGGGTTCTTGGTTTTTTACCCAAGTCTTAGTTTTCTCCATACCTACATATTAAAATTGCAAATCCATTCTGCCTTGATGTTTCTATTCCATTCTCTCCCAAAATGTTTCCTCTTGCCACAGCTGCCACCTGCTTCTCAAGACCTCCTCACGGTCCTAGACTCTTCATGGCAATGCATTTCAAGCGACACATTCTAAATACTTGGTTGAAGATGTAAGTCACTTATTAAACACTCATGTCAAATTCCCAATGTTTTTAACAACCTGTGTAGATTTATTTCAAACCTTTTTTCAGACTCCTTTCCCACATATTTTCTCAAATCCCACAATTTAACTGGCACCAACTTGTGATAATTCACATAATATTATTACATCTCAAACTTCCTTTCAGAAGCAGCTGTCTAATCTACCAATTCCCATTTCTTTCCAAATCTCATCTGGAATTTATGTTTTCCTTTTGACAATGCCACTAATTTCTCTCACAGTTTAATGATTAAATTGTTGCACTGATTAACCAGAGATGAAATACGGAATAAAAGCCTTTCATTTTGCACCTTCACGCTAACCATGTTTCTATGTTACTACTATTAGCGTCAAATTCTGCAATATGTTTGCAGTATAAAGGTAATCTATAATTAGCACATTATGCCTCCAACACTTTACCCTAAAATGTAGTTAAAGGGTATTTTCTAAGTAGCAAGAAATTTTCATAGTTTAAACAGCTTTGTGACCCTACCAGAAGCATATATAAACACACATTTAAGGTAAATGAAATGTTTGTTTAAAAATAGGTAACTGTGAACAGAAAACCACTAATAGCATATACATGTAAAATTACAAATTACACATTAAAACATGTGAAGTAAACTGAAAAGCTTTTTCTGCCAAGCTTGAATATAAACATCCATGTTTCCCCAGCAGAAGTCAGTCATGTCACCAGCACATTCTGTGAAATAGCAGTGAGTTGCATTCCTTATAGTGCTACTGCTTCCTGATAAGAAATATTTTAAAAAAGAAAACTGTCAATAAGTTGCACACATGCAGAACCAGAAGGCACAAAACACATGATTTTGGAATTTTTCACAAGTCATTTTCTTTACATTGTTGTATTTTAGCATTTCTAAGAACACACAGAATGAACAGGAAGGTTTTCAAGCCAGAGAAACACCCCCAGGAAGTTGCCATAGGCCCAGGTAACCCCTAGTCTCTCCAAATCTTCTCATAGAGCCATAGAAGCCTCCACTTTGAAGGCATTCTCAAGTGTGGTGTCTTCTTTACTTTCCATATGAGAAGTCAGGGGAATGCCACAAGGAATACTGGTCACTTGGTAATAGCCAAGGCCTCAAAAAGTCATTCAACTTTCAGATGAGGAAAGACTGAAGAAGGCGGCCCAACGAAACATAGGTTGGTCCTTTACCAATCACTAGACAAAATTTCTTTAATCTCCAAGGGAAATCAAGACTCCTTGACATGTAGGACTTTAAGGATAACATGGTAGCAATACAAAGATGGGTAAGAAAGACGGATAGAGAAGTTTATATCCCAATATAAGTCCCTCTGAGGGGTGACAACTTATTTGTAAAAGATAAAATAAGGCCGTTCTTTCTGGAAGAATGTTCACAGCAACAAATCAGAGAATAATACTATAATACATTCTAAAAATAAAAATAAAAGATATTTTAAATGCATAGCTGAGATGAAGGGGAAGTAATGGAATTGCTCTCTGGTCAAAAATAAGAAGAAATGTTGAATTTAGATTGCCGCGAGAAATAGCAATAACTTCAGATATGCAGATGACACCAACCTTATGGCAGAAAGTGAAGAGCTAAAGAGTCTCTTGATGAAAGTGAAAGAGGAGAGTGAAAAAGTTGGCTTAAAGCTCAACATTCAGAAAACTAAGATCATGGCATCCAGTCCCATCACTTCATGGCAAATAGATGGGGAAACAGTGGAAACAGAGGCTGACTTTATTTTGGGGGGCTCCAAAATCACTGCAGATGGTGATTGCAGCCATGAAATTAAAAGACACTTGCTCCTTGGAAGGAAAGTTATGACCAACCTAAACAGCATATTAAAAAGCAGAGACGTTACTTTGTCATCAAAGGTCTGTCTAGTCAAGGATATGGCTTTTCCAGTGGTCATGTATGGAATGAGGGTTAGACTGTAAAGAAAGCTGAGTGCCAAAGAACTGATGCTTTTGAACTGTGGTGTTAGAGAAGACTCTTGAGAGTCCCTTGGACTGCAAGGAGATCCAACCAGTCCATCCTAAAGGAAATCAGTCCTGGGTGTTCATTGGAAGGACTGATGCTGAAACTGAAACTCCAAAACTTTGGCCACTTGATGCGAAGAACTGCCTCATTGGAAAAGACCCTGATGCTGGGAGGGATTGGGGGCAGGAGGAGAAGGGGACAACAGAGGATGAGATGGTTGGATGGCATCACCAACTCAATGGACATAAGTTTGAGCAAACTCCGGGAGTTGGTGATGGATAAGTAGGCCTGGCGTGCTGCAGTCCATGCGGTCACAAAGAGTAGGACATGACTGAGCGACTGAACTGAATAGAACTGAACTGACTCAATGGACATGAGTTTAAGCAAGCTCCAGGAGTTGGTGATGGACAGGGAAGCCTGGGGTGCTGCAGTCCATGGGGTGGCAGAAGTTGGACATGACTGAGCAACTGAACTGAACTGTGCCCCCTACTTGAAGGCACTGGAACTCAGAGCATCAAGAAATGTTAAAAGTTGAAAACACCCTGTAAAAGGCTAGGGACTGGAAGTGTAATATCATTCACATATAACCAGGATTTTTAATTTCCATGGTGTGAGAAAGGAAGAGAAACAGAAAGAGAAGGAGATACCATGAGTCTACTTGTCTCTCATGGCCTTGGCTCTGGGTAAAGAGGGGGCAAAATCCCTTCCTAGGAATTTCTCAGGGCAACACCTCACTCATAAGGATTTGGTGCCTCACTTCACACTATCTGAAATTCCCTAAACTCTCCCCCGCCCCACAAAAAAAGGCAGCAACTTTAGAGTAAAGGGGTCCCAGGCTGGTGGTCATGGTTGTCCTGTTCAGTTGCCAAGTCATGTCCAAATCTTTGCCACCCCATGGACTGCAGGAAGCCAGCCTTCAGTTGTTGGTAGTTCTCTGAAAATGTACTGGGTAAAAGGAAATATCAATCATAAAGAAGAGTGTAGCTTAAAATTTCAAAGAATTTCCATAATAAAATACCAAGAAAAATGAGCTCCCAGTCAGAAAATCATCAAATATAAGAAATTAAGCAATCAAGGTGTCAGAAAAAAACAACAAACTACACATTCAGAAATTTGAGGACTGTAATACCGTAATTAAGGTAAACAGAATGCAAAATAAGAATGAGTTTCCTTTTCTATATGTTCAGACATATATTAAAGGACCCCAAATTTATCAAAGTTGACCAAACTAATTTGGAAAATAACAAATAGACATTGTAAAAATGAAACATATGATTGAAATAAATGATAGCTAAACGAATAGCAAAAGCCAAGAATGGATACACAAAAATAGAAAAAGTAATCTAAAAATAGAAATCAGGAAGGAAAAAAAAAGACCCAGGATGCGGCAGTGAGAGGCAAAGAGATGGCAAATACGAAAAAGAGGGAAAACATGAATGACAACTGAATGGAAGACAACATATGTGTAAGTAGAGTTTCATAAAAAGCTTTAATTAGAGTTTATACAGAAAAAAGAAATGGAAGAAAAATACAATTCAAAGAGACAGTGACAGATTTTTTTTTCCCATACTGCAGAAAGACACTGATTTTCATATTTAGGAAGCCAAGCAAAAACCAAGCAGAATAAACAGAAAACCACACTTACACACCTCATAATAAAACAGCAGAACAACAATTAAAAGATGTCCTTAGAAATAGAGAGCAGAGACACATTACTCACAGGAGAAAGACAAATGTATAAACATCCTGATTTTTCAATAGAACAGTGGCAGTCAGAAAACATGGAAATGATAACCTCAATGTTTGGAGAATGTATTATTGAGGATAAAAGTAAATATAATATGAACAGGGTTTCTGCCAACTGACCCTTACCTAAAGTAAGTGAAAGTCACTCAGTTGTGTCCGACTCTTTGTGACCCCATGGACTGTAGCCTGCCCGACTCCTCTGTCCACGGCATTCTCCAGGCCAGAACACCAGAGCGGGTAGACTATCCCTTCTCCAGGGGATCTTCCCAACCTGGGGATCAAACCCAGGTCTCCCGCATTGCAGGCAGATTCTTTACCAGCTGAGCTACCAGAGAAGCCATTACTAAAGGTATTTCTAAAGGACATAGTTCAAGAAGGAAAACTATGGGATAGGCCTGTGATACTAGATGTAAAAGTGAAAGTGTTAGCTGCTCAGTCATATCCGACTCTTTGTGACCCCACAAACTGTAATCCACCAGGCTCTTCTCTCCATGGAAATCTCCAGGCAAGAATACTGGAGTGGGTAGCCATTCCCTTTCCCAGTGGATCTTCCCAAGAATTGAACCCAGGTCTCCTGCATTGCAGACAGATTCTTTACTGCCTGAGGGGCAGGTAAAAAATTGATAAGCATGTACGTAAATCTAAACAGGTAGGGAAGTATAAAACTATATAACAGTTTCTAAATTATTTGTGAAGTTAAATACAATAAAAACAATAAGAGAGAACTAAACACTAGTAGTTAAGGCAATCTAAGATTCTGTATGAGGTGGGAAGAGGATAAGTATATTTTAAGTTAAAAGTATGTATTAAAATTCATAATTTAACCACTTAAAAAAAGTAAAAGCAAGAACATAAATGTCAAATGATTACAAGGAAAACTAATACAATGTCAAACTTGTACTGGGGACAAAGGAACAAGAGGGGAAAATATGTCAATTTACCAAAAAAAAAAAAAAAAAGGATAAAATGGAAAGACAAATGGGGAGAACACAAAATAGAAAGGGTGTAAATGCATCTAAATACATTTTTAAAAATACCACTCTATGGTGTTCACAAGGAAGAAATAATAGTGGTCTAGAAATGTGTGAAAAAAAATTCTCAGCCTGATTTGTCATGAGGGAAATGCAAATTAAAATTGCAAAGAAATATTTCACATCTTCCAAATTGACAAAGGTTAAAATTTTGACATTAAGTGTTGCCAAGCATATGAAGCAATGGGAATTCTGATAAACTGCTGCTGAAAGCAGAAGACTGTTCACTGTATTGCCTGGTAACACTGAACATAACATATGCCCGCTGACCAGCACAGCCAGTCTGCTCCAGGCTGCTTGTGGCTAGAGGCAATCAATTATCCAGGTAGTTAATAATCAGTTACTGAGTTCCTACTCCCCAGACCCTATCCACCTGCCTTCCAGGCTAAAGGGATCAATATTCTAGCATCTACATAACCCATTCTCAATGCAACAGGGTGCAGGTTCATATTGATGCTGGGAATTCTTACCCTAGAGAAACTCTTGCACCTAACATTTGTTAAAGAATGTAGCGTAATTGTTCACCATAGGACATAACCTTTTAAAAAGACAAATATCTCCCAGCAATGGAGAGGATAATTAAATTTCAACATGATTATTCAATGGGATGTTGTGCATCCATGAAAATGAATGAACCACGGGGGCAGAGGTCAACATTTATGAAGATTGACAGTTCTCAAAAATACATTGTTGGGCAAAAAGAGAATACATTATAATTTAATATAGATAAAGTCAAATACAAGTAAAATTAAGCAAAATACTAATTGGAGATGTATCTAGATGTGCTAAAATTATAAAGAAAACAGGGGAACAGTTAACATAAAATTAAGAAGATTAGTTTCTTCAAATTATGAAGGGAGGGAAAAGACACAAAGAGTTCCATTCCCTAAATTTTATAAGTATTTGTTTCAGTTTTATTCTTTAAGATACATATATAGAGCTACATATAGATATGTATATGAATAATACACTGCTTTGCACTATCGACACATAAAACAACAGAAATTTTTAAAACCATGTGATAGAAAAGTTCCCTAAGTTTAAGGTGAATGTCAGTCCCCCAAGAAAGAAAAGAATAAAAAGATCTTGGAAATCTATGTGTTTTCCAAGTTTATCAAAACCCCCTAGGAGTATACTTGGTTCCAGATCTCCCCTGTATGTTCTTGGAAATTTCAGAATTCAAGAATGCCAAGCAATGGAACAGCTGCTGCCAGGAATAAGCTAGCTTATTCTGAAGTTTTAAGTGTATGAACCTATAAATACATAAGACTTCCCTCGTGGCTCAGTTGGTAAAGAACCTGCCTGCAATGTGGGAGACCAGGCTTCAATCCCTGGGTCGAGAAGATCCCATGGAGAAGAAAATGAAGGCAACCCACTTCAGCATTCTTGCCTGGGAAATTCCAGGGACAGAGGAGCCGGGCAAGCTACATGCAATAGACGGGGTCACAAAAGGGGTGGACACAATTTAGTGATTAAACAACAACAAATCAAATGCATGGGGGGCTGTTAAAAGCTGCCCCAGCCACTAACTAAAACTTGGCTAACTACCCTTGTTTGAAGCACTTTTATGGGGAATTACATAAAAGTATACTTCTCAAATTTATGTGTTTATAAATCACTAAGATCTAATTCTTCAAGAGTAAGGATACACTTGGATATATTGGCTTATTGAAATTGTACAGATTACTTTATTGGTTTGAGAGGTCTATTACCTGGCATATTTTCCCAGGCGAATTTTCATATTCACTATTTTTATTTCATTATTTGAAAATGTGTTTCTCAGATCTTTGATTGGTTATAACCTTACTCATCAACATTCACAAGAAAATGCATTCCTATCCTGCCATGACTCCAAATTAAGCAGAATGCATTCCTATCCTGCCACAATTCTAAATTAAGCAGAGAATAGTTGTTATTCAGTTGGCTAAGTCATGTCCGACATTGTCTGTGACCCCATGGACTACATCAAGCCAGACTTCCCATGCCTTCATTATCTTCCAGGGTTTGCTCAAACTCATGTCCATTGAGTCAGTGATGCCATCCAACGAACTCATCCTCTGTCATCCCCTTCTCCTCCTGCCCTCAATCTTTCTCAGCATCAGAGTCTTTTCCAAAGAGTCAGCTCTTTGCATCATATGACCACAGTATTGGAGCTTCAGCTTCAGCATCAATCCTTCCAATGGCTATTCAGGGTTGATTTCCTTTAGAATTGACTGGTTCGATCTTTCTGTCCAAGGTACTCTCAAGAGTCTTCTCCAGAACCACAATTCAAAACCATTAGTTCTTCAGAGCTCAGTCATCTTTATGGTTCCAGGCTTACATTCTTGTACATGACTACTGGAAAAACCATAGCTATGACTAGACAGATCTTTATCTGCAAAGGGATGTCTTGGCTTTTCAATACGTTGTCTAGGTTTGTCATAGCTTTTCTCCCAAGGAGCAGGTGTCTTTTAATTTCATTACTGCAGTTACTGTCCACAGTGATTTTGGAGCCCAAGTAAATAAAATCTGTCACTGCTTCCACATTTTCCCCTTCTATTTGCCATGAAGTGATGGGACTGGATGCCATGATTCTAGTTTTTTGAATGTTGACTTTTTTGCTGTTGTTGAGTTTTAAGTCAGCGTTTTCACTCTCTTCTTTCACCCCCAATGAAGAGGTGTGTGTGTGTGTGTATATATGTGTGTGTGTGTGTGTGTGTGTGTATACACACACTATATATATAAAAGAGATAAACAGCAAAGACCTACTATATAGCACAGGGAACTGTGTTCAATATTCTGTGATAACCTATAATGAAAAAGAATCTGAAAAAGAGTGTGTGTGTGTGTGTATATATATACACACATATATATAACTGAAGAATAAAACAGTATACTTGTACTAAGGAATAAGCACTACTTCATTATATAGTGATCAATCATAGTGTATTATACATCGGTATTTTTATGTATAAATTTAATAAGAAGAGGGGGCAAGAAAACTGACCTTTTCCAGTCCTGTGGCCATTGCTGTGTTTTCCAAAGTTTTTGGCATATTGAGTGCAGTACTTTAACAGCATCATCTTATTAGGATTTGAAATTGCTCAGCTGGAATTCCATCACCTCCACTAGCTTTATTTGTAGTAATGTTTCCTAAGGCCCACTTGACTCCACACTTCAGCATGTCTGGCTCTAGGTGAGTGATCACACCATCATGATTATCTGGGTCATGAAGATCTTTTTTGTACAGTTCTTCTGTGTATTCTGGACACCTCTTCTTAATGTCTTCTACTTCTGTTAGGTCTATACCATTTCTGTCCTTTATTGAGCCCATCTTTGCATGGAATGTTCCTGTAGCATCTCCAATTTTCTTGAAGAGATCTCTAGTCTTTCCCATTCTATTGTTTTCCTCTATTTCTTTGCACTGTTCACTTAAGAACACATTTTTATCTCTCTTTGCTATCCTCTGGAACCCTACTTTCAGTTGGGTATATCCTTCCCTTTCTCCTTTGCCTTTAACTTCTCTTCTTTTCTCAGCTAGCTGTAAGGCTTCCTCAGACAACTGTTTTGCCTTCTTGCAATCTTTTTCTTTGGGATGGTTTTCATCACCACCTCTTGTACAATGTTACAAACCTCCGTCCATAGTTCTTCAGGCACTCTGTCTACCAGATCTAGTCCCTTGAATCTATTCATCACCTCCACTGTATAATCATAAGGGATTTGATTTAGGTCACATCTGAATGGTCTAGGGGTTTTTCCTAATTTCTTCAATGTAATCGTGAATTTTGCAATAAGGAGCTGATGATCTGAGCCACAGTCAGCTCCCAGTCTTGTTTTTGCTGACTCTATAGAGCTTCTCCATCTTTGGCTGCAAAGAACATAATCAAGCTCATTTCGGTGTTGACCATCTGGTGACATCCATGTGTAGGACATCTCTTGTGTTGTTAGAAGAGGATGTTTGCAATGACCAACATGTTCCCTTGCCTCTGCCCTGCTTTCATTTTCATTTTCAAGGCCAAACTTACCTGTTACTCCAGGTATCTCTTGACTTCCTACTTTTGCATTTCAGTCCCTTATGATGAAAAGGACATCTTTTTGGGGGTGTTAGTTCTAGAAGGTCTTGTAGGTCTTTATATCTGTACTTCAGGTATTTGTCAGGAAAAAATTACATTGAATATACTGTCACTATTTATCAAAAGCCCACTTAAAAGGCAAAATGTTATGGGGAATTGCCTAAACAGTATTTCTCAAACATTTATATACTTATAAATCACTATTGGTCTTATTCATACAATAGATTTTGATTCAATAGATTTGGGGTGGGTCCTAAAAGCCTACAGTTTTAACCAGTTCCCAGATGATAATAATTCTATTGACCCACGGAGTGGCAAAGGACTAAAGGATATTTCCCCACTTCACAAAACATCCTAAAATCTAACTCTGATTTAAACTAAACCTGCAGAAAATTATCTAATTTTAGTTGATTATTGTTTTTTATTTCTTTGCATACTTTTGTTTTTGAGGAAGAAGTAGCAGTGGAAATCTATGTGAAAATTGAAAACAACACTTCTTTGGAAGACAAATTATCAATATATAATAAAAAACAAATGAGCAACATAACGACAACTTCACTAAAAGAAATTTATTCTAAGGAAATTAAGAATATGCACAAACATTTAACTACAAATATAGTGTGCTGCATCCCATTAAAGCAGTCAATTGCCAAAATAACCAAAAATGAGCTATGTCCTTAGAGTTACACTCAACAGAATAGCACTGTCATTAATTTAATGTCACAGAATATATGTTAATCAATAAGAAAATATGTTTAGAATATATTTTTGAATGAGAAAATAAGATTATAAAGCATTGTTGTTGTAATGTGTGGTTGATTTTTTTCATTTTTGGCTCATTGGGGTTTCCTTCAAAATACAGGTATTGCAAGCATATTTGTCATTGCAATTTAGTCTAACATCTCATTAAGCTAAAAGTGTATAATTGAGGAGAAAATTTTGCACCTAATCCATCTATTGTTTAATGAATATACTTGACTTTTTAGATTCTTTTCTGATCATTTAAAAAAGCAAATCTAAATCAATGCAATATGAACAGCCACAGCAAGATCCAAAGCCTGTGGCCATAACCCTGGATGCCAGCACTTTCTACTTCCCCTGGCACTTTCTGTGTCTACTTATTATTACTACTGAAGTTTTCATTCATATTCAACATCCATGTCTGGTGCATTTTGTTTGATGAAAACAAGCTAATTAGTGCTGAACCTTTCCTAGTTCATAAATTTATTCCTAAGAACATTAAAAGGAAGACAAGTAAGACATGTTCAGTAACAGATGTTTGCCTTTTTTGGCTGCGTTTTTACAGTTTGTTCTCTTTCATTACTTTTTAAGAAATTTAGTTAATGTTCCCTTTCCTAGAGAACAAGCGTACCTAGGCTCCCAGGAGGGTGGGGGTGGGGGGATTCCCCAGGGCAAGCACAGTCTGTTCACTCCCTTAACCTAATAGTTGTTCCAATGTTCTCTGCGGCCAGCTTCTCATTTTTCATCCAGGTTTTGGTGACAATCGCACCCCAGCTTATTTCAGAAAGGATGAATATGTGGACTGGGAGATTATTATAAAACTAGAACTGTGGCGAGCACTATTATTAATGCCCAGGGTCCTAGAGTCTCTCAAATACCTTTCCCACAAGAGGATATCTGAGAATAAAGGGTCAACATGATTGGCAGAATTTGATTGAATCCTTTGGCTTCTATGGTAAGGAAAGATTATGAAGTAAATTCTGAAACTAAAAAACTAATGGTCTCCTATAATCAAAGAAATGAGAAGTGTAGATCAAGATTCTTCTCTATAAAAATGTATCAGTCCCCAAATACAAATTTAAATTATTTCTATTTACCTAACCTTCCATTTTTTAATATTTCTTAGTGTGAGTGGTATTGTGATGTAGTTTAAATTGTGGTACATTGGTAAACCTAAGTAACATTATAATCCAAAGCATGCATTCATCAACAGTGCTTTCTTTTAAAACTTTGTTAGAATAGTTTTAAATATATATGCCTGCCAATTTATTGTGACTGTACATCTTAGACTATTGCCAGAGGAATTCTACATGAAGTACCTCCTTTATTTTTCCCCAAAAGTACTTTAAGGCAACAGTAGAAATTTTTATCTAGAAAGAAAGATTAAAAAAAATAAATAATGATCATAAAAATACCTAAGACCATATAAAATATATGATATAAAAATAGCAGGTTCAGATAATACTGCTGCAAAGCAATATAACTACTGAAATGTAGAGTTTTAGCTGCAAGTACATACATTAAAATAATAATTATATATATAGGAGTATATCAAAATAAATATCTGCATCATTCTATCACAAAGATTCAAAATTTTATATTTCATAAGAAAATAAATATGCATTTCAAAATTAAAATGTGAGATTTGAAGATAATGTACAGTATTAAACATCACTACTCCTTGTAACAAGACCATAACAAATAAATTAAAAAATTAGAAAAAAGGAAACTGTTGGAATATTGTTCAACATGTCAAATCATAGTCATGTAGTTAACTCAAGGCTTAAAGCAGTCCCAAGACTACTACAGGATTTTCAACATATCATTTCATTAGTATCCAAAATGATCTTTTTAAATATGAGAAATTATTTGAATAAATAGAAATTTTAAACTTAATAGTCACAATGATTTATGTTAATCCTTTGAAATATCAGAAAATCAAATCAGATGACCTTTTTATCAAATGCAGCCCACAAGATGAGAATATCATGAACATGAAAATAATTAAAATATCTCTCAAATATGTGGCAGAGGGAAGGAAAACAGCAGAGAGAAGAGATTATGATGGAAGAGGAAAAAAAGAGGAAAGATGTTTACACATTAAGAGTTAATTGACCACTTTTTATTATGTAGTAACATCTTTCAGGTGAATGCCCACAGTTTTCTGACAGCACAATTTGGTAAAGAATCACATAAAAATATCTAAATTTCAAAGAAGAATATCCCCTTAGATTCTTACAGTTTTCTTTCACCAAGATTGTGCAAGAAAATCCTCCAGAGAAAACTGAGAGGAAATTTCTTTAAAATCTAGTCAACCCATTTCATGGTCAAAATTAATATAAAGAATAATGTGTACTTGACATGTTTTCATTTCATTTCTAAAAAATGTTCTCCATGAGACTTATTTCAGTGGTGTTTATGTGATGACTCTACGTGTATGTGCAGAAACATGGCGGTGACTCCTGGTTTCTCACACAGGACATTCTCTTTGGGAGGTACCTGAGCTTAGCTGCTTCAGTCATACGACTCTCTGTGACCCCAGGGACTGTAGCCCACCAGGCTCCTCCGTCCATGGCATTTTCCAGGCAGGAATACTGGAGTGGCTTGCCATGACCTCTTCCAGGGGATCTTCATGACCCAGGGATCGAATCTGTGTCTCCTGCATTGGAGGCAGATTAGCCACTGAGCCACAAGGGGAAATCCAAAGTGATGAATCTATAAGTATGTTCAAAAGTGTGAGCAGTGACTCCTGGTTCCTCTCATACAGGACTTGTTCTCTTTGGGAGGAGGGAGGTCCAAATGCCCAGAGGACTCACACTATGTTCTTTGAAACACAAATCAACAACGTGGAATGCAGCCAGGTATTAAACCAAATTCTATTTGCTTGTATTCCTTTACTTCCTAGGGTCATGGTTAGGCAAATTCTTTTCACATCAAGACAGTATGGTACTGGCACAAAGACAGAAATACAGATCAATGGAACAAAATAGAAAGCCCAGAGATAAATTCACGTACCTATGGACACCTTATCTTTGACAAAGGAGGCAAGAATATACATTGGAGAAAAGACAATCTCTTTAACAGGTGATGCTGGGAAAACTGGTCAACCACCTGTAAAAGAATGAAACTACAACACTTTCTAACACCATACACAAAAATAAACTCAAAATGGATTAAAGATCTAAATGTAAGACCAGAAACTATAAAACTCTTAGAGGAAAACATAGGCAAAACACTCTGACATAAATCACAGCAGGATCCTCTATGACCCACATCCCAGAGTAATGGAAATAAAAGCAAAAATAAACAAATGGGACCTAATGAAACTTAAAAGCTTTTGCACAACGAAGGAAACTATAAGCAAAGGGAAAAGACAGCCTTCAGAATGGGAGAAAATAATAGGAAACGAAGCAACTGACAAAGGATTAATCTCAAAAATATACAAGCAACTCTTGCAGATCAATTTCAGAAAAATAAATGACCCAATCAACTGGGCCAAAGAACTAAACAGACAGTTCTCCAAAGAAGACATACAGATGGCTAACAAACACATGAAAAGATGCTCAACATCACTCATTATCAGAGAAATGCAAATCAAAACCAAAATGAGGTACCATCTCAATGATCAGAATGGCTGCTATCCAAAAATCTACAAACAATAAATGCTGGAGAAGGTGTGGAGAAAAGGGAACCCTCTTACACTGTTGGTGGGAATGCAAACTAGTACAGCCACTATGGAGAACAGTGTGGAGATTCCTTAAAAAACTGGAAATAGAACTGCCATATGACCCAGCAATCCCATTCCTGTGCATACACACCGCAGAAACCAGAATTGTGAGAGACATGTGTACTCCAATGTTCATCACAGCACTGTTTATCATAGCCAGGACATGGAAGCAACCTAGATGTCCATCAGCAGACAAATGGATAAGGAAGCTGTGGTGCATATACACAATGGAATGTTACTCAGCCATTAAAAAGAATACATTTGAATCAGTTCAATTGAGATGGATGAAACTGGAGCCTATTATACAGAGTGACGTAAGCCAGAAAGAAAAACACCAATACAGTATACTAACACATATATATGGAATTTAGAAAGATGGTAATGATAACCCTATACACAAGACAGCAAAAGAGACACAGATGTATAGAACAGTCTTTTGGACTCTATGGGAGAGGGCAAGGGTGGGATGATTTGAGAGAATAGCCCTGAAACATGTAGATTATCATATGAAACAGATTGCCAGTCCAGGTAGGATGCATGAGATGGGGTGCTCAGGGCTGGTGCACTGGGATGACGCTGAGGGATGGGGTGGGGAGGGAGGTGGGAGGAGGGTTCAGGATCGGGACACATGTGCACCTGTGGCTGATTCATGTCAATGTATGGCAAAAACCACTACAATATTGGAAAGTAATTAGCTTCCAACTAAAATAAATAAATTAAAAATTAATTAATTTTAAAAAAGAAATAAACGGATCAAACGATATCCTATGGAAGGCGCTAAGGAAGGCACTTCAGGATGATGGGACTTTTCTTAAATCTTCATTTTCTTGTCACCTTCTCGCTTGAATGTTATGCTTTTACCACATTCAATTTCTTTTACTTCCTGAAATGCACCCTGCTCTTCCATGCCGACAACCACATCTGTTCTCTCCCCTGTGCTCCTCCATCCCTGCACCTTGTCACCACTGCAGTAAGTACAGAAGCCCACACGCCCGGGCATTCCCTTGCTTATCTCATCCTCACTCTAGAGTACCATCAAATGGCGGAGTTCGCATCAGAGAACCTTCTGCTCCCACAGCCACAGTGACGTAATTGTAAATTAGCCACTCACTGAGGAGAGTTCTGCCTTGTTGCTTGTAAGAGACATGGTTGGACCTGGAGACTGCCATAAAGAGTGAAGTAAGTCAGAAAGAGAAAAGCAAATATTGCATATTAACCCATATATGTGGAATCCAGAAAAATGGAACAGATGAACGCACTGTCAGGGCAGGAGTACAGAGACACAGAGAGAACAGCCCTGTTGACACGGTGGGGCGGGGCAGTGGGGTGACCTGGGAGGCTGGGATTGACGTCTATACGCTCCACCGAGTGTAAACTAGACAGCTGGTGGGAAGCTGCTCCACAGCGGAGGGAGCTCAGCGCCATGGTCTGTGGGGACCCAGGGTGGGGTGTGGGTGCGGGTGCGGGTTGGTGAGCAGGAGGTCCAAGAGGAGGGGATACAGGTATACATCGAGCTGATTCACCGCACTGCTCAGCTGAAATGAACACAACACTGTAAAGCGCCTAGACTCCAATAAAAATTTTTAAGTTCTTCACTCTCCTGTGTTTCTAAATATTAACTAGAAATTAACTTCTTATACAATTTTTGGTCAATATTTGTTTTTATTCAAGATTTTTTAAGAGCACTATTGATATTAATTTCTCATCTCAGAATTTTGATAAATACCAGGGTTGTTTTCCACACTTACCTTTCTTCAGATTGTGGGTTTCCAGATTGCTTCATACATTATCATAAAGTTAGCAAACCTTGTAAAGAAAAGTTGTGAAATGAAATTGCAGCAACAAAGTTGGAGATGGTAGTCTCTCCTACATTATTGCAATGTAATACCACATTTTTATGTTATGCAGGGGATCTTATTGACAGGTCAATAATTTGGACAAAGTTCACTTATTTGGATAAATATTATCTTTCAAGATAATTAAGAGTATAAATATCTCAGGACTGCAGACAGCATCTTTAACTTAGTGCAAAGAAGTTTGGGAACCTATATGCCATTGTTTAAAATAACTGGAAATTCTAATACAATAAGTCTGCAATTGCAGAAATGAAACATTAAAGCTAAGGACATATAACGTTATTGTACTGTCATCTAATTAGAACTAAAAACATATAGGATACAAAATACTCTAAAAAGAAAATTAAAACTTTAGGCTTAAAGGCGATATTTTCTTTTAGCCTAAAGTAAGTATATCCACATTAACTTTCTTATTTGAGAGAATTAAAATTCTGAGAGGAACTAACCTCTACAGAGTGTTTTGAAAGCAAAATGTGTTATATTTTTCTCTCCTCCCACAAATTCAAATACAGGCTTTTCTGTACCCTGTCATCACTCCTCCTAAACAATGCAAGCTTCTTTCTACATTCTCAATTTTTCTAGTCCCTTTCTGTCTTCTGGACCTGATTGAACAAACTCACATCAAGATCACTTAACACTTCACACCCATTAGGATGTATTAGGAAAACATAAAATATAATAAGTGCTGATGAAAATGTGGAGAAACTGCAACACAGGCACATTACTAGACTGAATGTAAAATGGGTAGCCAGTGTACTAAATATAGTGTAGTGATTCCTCAAAATATCAAACACAGGGATACAATGCTGCTGCTGCTTAGTCGCTTCAGTCGAGTCCAACTGTATGTGACCCCATGAACCGTAGCCCACCAGGCTCCTCCGTCCGTGGGAGTCTCCAGGCAAGAGTACTGGGGTGGGTTGCCATTCCCTCCTCCAGGGATCTTCCCGACCCAGGGATCGAGCCCCGATCTCCTGTGCTGCTGGCAAGTTCTTTACCACTGAGCTACCAGGGAAGTCCATATGGTTTAGCAATTCCACTCCTGGATATATACCCAAAAGACATGAAAGAAAGGACTCAAACAATATTTGTACATCCATGCTCATAGTGTAATTATTTGCAAGATTCAAATGGTAGAAGCACCAAGTGTCCACGATCAGATGAATGGATAAACAAAATATAGCACATATGTAACAGAATATTTTTCAGCCTTTTGTAAAAAGGAAATTCTGACACATGATACAACATGGATGAACTCTGAAGACATTATAAGTGAGACAAACCAATCACAAGAAAGTAGAATATTTGTTGCCAGGAGATGGCGGAAAGGAAGAACAAGGAATTAGTGTTCAATGGGTACAGAGTTTTAGTTTGGAAAGATAAAAATGTTCAGGAAATGGATGGTAGTAACGGTTACATAGCAATGTGAGTATACTTACTGTATGTACACTTGAAACTGTTAAAATGATAAATTTTATCTTATGAATAGTTTACCACAATAAAAAGAGAAGGGAAAAAAGCTTAATTTAGAACTTGGTGTTTCACCCCTTTTAGAGCTGTTGTTATTTTAAAGAATAAATGACAGGAGAAAACTTACTTAAAAAAAAAAAAAGCTAGACTTCTGATGGTGAAAACTAAAGGTGCAGTGAGCTGAAGGAAAATAATTTGAAGATTTCAATCTTACTCTCTCTTATCCATTCCCACCCTACACCCAACATAATAGGTTTGCAAGGGTAAGATAAGCCTCTAACTGGACTGATGTGACAGGCCTCTTAATGCTCACCCAGTCTCCACTCTAGTCTACCCCAAATTCTTTAGGCAGGTACACATATCCAAAGCACCATCCATCATTCAAAGCCGTGGTCTGTAGCCCTTTGCACTCCTAATTCCCCAGTCAGCAATGAGTGAGCATCCCCAGTCTCGCACTTGGGAGCTCTCCAGTCATGTCTACTCTCGCCAGATTTACTCCCCAAAGTGATATATTTAAATATCATTCCTCACTTAGCTAGGAGCAATCTCTAAATTATTAATGTAAAATAGCATAGAACTCGCAGGCATAGAAACAATAGTTCATCTATTCCCCTTTACTGGAAAATAATGAAAACAACCATCTATGGGTGTTACTTTTGCTAAGGACATGTATGAATTAGAAATATACATCCCATTAGCTGGAGGTAATCATTTTTTTCTATATTTAATTAATATATTCTGAGAACAGTATTCATAGATTACAATAACTTTGAGTTTCAGGAAATAATATTCATATAATTTCCTCATCTAAACTCATATAATTTTCCTTAATAATATTCATATTATGTCCTTATCTAAAACAAGGATGTAATGGTTGACTTTTAGTGTATTTACTTACAAAGAATTTAGTAGTAGAAGTATTACATAATTGAAAAGTTTTGGTTTACAGGAAAAACATAGAAAATCAAGATTTTTTAAAAAATACTAGGTAACAAGCTATTCAACAGACAAGAAAAATAATTGCTATCAGCTATCTAATGGTGTTATGGACTGAACTGTGTCTCCCCACAATTCATATGAATCCTTAAGCCCCAATGTAACTGTATTTGGAGATACTATCCATGGAGAGGTAATTAGGTTAAATGAGCTCATTGGGGTAGGGCATTAATCTAATATGACTAGCATACTTATAAGGGAGAGAGAAACACTAGACACACACACTGGAAAGGCCATGTGAGGACACGGCAAGGAGGCAGCTCTCTGGAGTTAAGGAGCAAGAAGCCGCAGGAGAAAACCACCCTGCTGGCACCTTGACCCTGGACTTCCAGTCTTCAGGACTTTGAGAAATAAATTTCTGTTGTTTAAGCCACCTGGTCTATGGCATTTTGTTATGGCAACCCAAGAACACTAATACAAATGATGAGTCAAAAACAAAAATAATTAATGATATGAAAAAAAGGCAAAGAAAGGATGAGACAGACACAGTCACATACAAAGCAGAACATACAGGAGATGTAAGAAAACTCAGACACCTATACAGACACTATGTGACATACATGTTATTAAATGGCATTTTGCAGTCTTAAGAAATCATTGCTAAAAATTTTAGAACATATGAGTTACTTTCACTATTTACATAGAGACATCACAGGACTTACCCTGATAAGCATGTGAACTTAATGTGAAATCTGGATTCCATCTTCAAGTCACAGATTCCCATATCTCAGTTTAGAGAAACCTCACTCATAAACCATCAGTATGTGGCTACAACAGTGTGCTTGGATTTTTAAAACTTCTTAGTGCCACACTTCTTACAAACATCTTTTTTCTCCTCTGGCCTCCACTGTATTTTCCTGATAACTTAGTTACCATTACAAAAATAGTTGCTATCACATTTAGGGAAAACCACTGTGACGAGCACTTTGGCTATTAGCACCCGTGAAACAAAAACTAATACACATATTTAGGAGTTAAGGTAATCAGCAAGATTGACACAAAATAACAAAAGCATTACTTCAGGAAAAAAAATTGAATTTCAATGGGGAATCATTTTAGGAATGAATTATGCTCATAGTAACATCATACATGATATATCAAAATTAACTCAATCATTTGCCAGTAAACACAATGGTAATTCAACTCTGTGTCAGGTTTTACAAATACTTACACTAGAATAATCCTGAAATGCTAATGATGATCCAGAGAAACTAGGCCAACTGGAATCAGGAGTCAAACGGGAGATCCTTTTTGACACAGATCCTCTCCAATCATAGAATGTTCTGTCTGTTGAAATTATCAATGCAGGTTAAAAGAATATTTATTCAGGAAAAATACACAGTGATCATACTGCTTAGTGTTACAAAAATGAAAGTAAATCATCTTTATAGCCCCACTATTCTGTATTACAATTACATCTTGTCATCTAATCATGGTAAGATGAAGAAGTGATAGCAATGCAGAGAGAGAGGCTTCAATTAATAGGCTTCCTTACACCATGATGCTCTCATGATTTTACGACATGCAGGGTGCTCCTCAGAAAACTAACAGGTTCATTCTTCTGACTCTTCAAGTACACTGACTTCTTTTGTAAGAGAGGCTTAAAGCAAAATCATATTTGTGAATAGCACTTAACAAAAACAAAAGAAAACCTCTTTCCCTGTTACATAAGCCCTTTAAAAGAGAATTTAGAATTATTTGAAGGCAGAACTTTTGATACTGTGTAGCAAATAAAATTATTGAAAGTATTTAAGGTAAATAGGTTGGAAGAGTAAAAGGTGAACCAGTATATACCCGCATATTTCTCCTCATAGTAGTTATTACGTAGGATTTCTGCACACAATTTTTAATAAAGAAGCGGAGATTCAAGATTTATTTGTTCACTTATTTCTCAGAAATACAATTTAATCCTGCCATCCAAATGAATCAAACTAGTTTTACATTTCCAATTTTCTTTCTAATACTTCTTCATATACATATACTCTTTACTGAAACTTTCAATTTAAGAGAGTCCTCCATGGACCGGTTAGTTCCATATAAATTTAGAGAAAAATCAGAAGTAATGCAGTCTCTCATTTCATGGCTTCAATTTATTTACAGGACCATAAATTAAGTGCCCTATATATTGGGAGGAAGAATAGCAATATAAAATAATAAAATGTGATATTATCTCAGAGACATCCTAATCAGTATACACACACATACATCCTACCGCATCTTAATTTTGCATGTATTTCCTCCATTTCAGTCAGTCTATGCCCTCTATCAAAAAGGAAAAGTCTCTAGGAGAGGCAACATATAAATGATATATTTCATTCATAACACAATATGAAGAAATGAATTTCTTTAATGGAAGCAATGCCAATAATGAGTAGACCATAGAGAATCTGAAAATATTATCTGAAAAGAATATAGCAAAGAAAAGGCCATACACATCATACTTTACTTGGGAACTTTTATAAATTCAGAGGGACATAAAAGGACAGCATAAGAGTTATTGAGATGTGTAAGCCCCCACATTTCTTATGAAGCCTTGTTGACTAATTTGAAGTATTCTTTAATTCATTAGCACTATTTCTATTCCACCCACTTGCCTCAATGCACTTCGACAGTAAATATTCTTACTTTTAGATAACAAAGCGTCTCTTTCCAATCTCCTTTTAAAATGTATAAACACTTCTGGGGCAAGGACAATATCTTACTTGGAATTGCTCTATGATTCTGGTTCCTTAGTAATATGATTAAAGTCACTATGTAAACACTGATAAACTAGAATTAGCCTCATGAAGTTAAATCTCGCAGGGAAAAGAGAATCTTCCTGATTACTGAGGAGCACAGGTAAATATGAAACTCAATGCTGTATGACATTTTTCTAAGAGGTTCCAGAGCATTTCAAATATTTTATCTTGTCTACCCACAAAACAGATCCATGTAATCGAGAAGTCATACATTATTTTCTTCAGTATACAGGTATCACACTGGAAAATATAGCTATAACTTTTCCACTTCAGGAAGCAGTAAAGCCTCCACTAAAATCCTCAAGGTGATCATTCACACACTGATCTATGCTAATGACTCCTCCTAAGAAGCCAGGCACAGAAGGTGACATGCAACAAATTCCAGTTTATTCCACAAAGTCAGTTGAAAGTTATAAGCTGATAGTTTGAAGAAGACCGAAGTCATACGTCATACTAAGCCTTCACAAACCCTTCACAGAGCCAATAAGCTTCAAAGGTAATGCCACAGGGAAGTGAAGATTCTGAATTCTAGGGTGCATGTATGAAAGAGAGACAGCATAAGAGTAGGCTGTACATTAACATATGAAAAAAAATTAATTTTATCAGTACCATCAGCCAGCAAGAATGAAATACTCTGAAATTAAACAAATGTAGGCTAAATGCAATCAGAGAAGGCAATGGCACCCCACTCCAGTACTCGTGCCTGGAAAATCCCATGGATGGAGGAGCCTGGTAGGCTGCAGTCCATGGGGTCACAAAGAGTCAGACACGACTGAGCGACTTCACTTTCACTTTTGACTTTCATGCATTGGAGAAGGAAATGGCAACCCACTCCAGTGTTCTTGCCTGGAGAATCCCAAGGACGGCGGAGACTGGTGGGCTGCCTTCTATGGGGTCGCACAGAGTTGGACACGACTGAAGCAACTTAGCAACAGCAGCAGCAGCAGGCTAAATGCAATAACGATATTTGAAAAGAAGCCAAATGGTCCCATCAAGTTATGTGTGTGTGCTTAGTCACACAGTTATGTCCAACTCCTGGTTTTCCAGGCAAGAATACTGTAGTGGGTTGCCATGCACTCCTCCAGGAGACATTCCCAGCCAAGGGATAGAACCCAGGTCTCCCACGTTGCAGGCAGATTCTTTTCTGGCTGAGCTACCAGGGAAGTCCCCCATCAGGTTAACAAGGAATTATTAGCTAATTGTTAGTTGCTTAGTCATATCAAACTGTTTGTGACCCCAATGACTATAGCCCTCCAGGCTCCTCTGTCCATGGAATTCTCCAGTCAAGAATATTGGAGTGGGTAGTCATTCCTTTCTTTAAGGGATCTTCCCAATTCAGGGACCAAACCCTGATCTCCTGCATTGCAGGCAGATTCTTTACTGTCTGAGCCAGCGGGGAAGCCCATTATTAGCTAAATAGCAGCTAAATCTGAACATTAAAAAAAAAAAAAAAACTGTCAAATATCCATACCAATGTCTTCTGTCTTTACATTTCCTCAATAGTTATTTAGGCCTTTGAAAATGTTTATACCACTAGTTCATGTTATTTTGTTGATTTCTTCGCATCTCATCTCCCTATCTAGACTTGAGAGTCTTTCACTTGGTTTGTATTGTCCATAACATTGAATACAACACTGTGCCCCAAAAATAAGTTCAGTATGTGCTCCTGGGCTGACCTGGCATTGGCTGAAAGGCCATCAATAAACTGCTAAGAGTGGAAGGTCCCATCCGACATAAACATCTAATTCAATAGAAGAGTCTTTAAAATGGGACTTTTAAAATTCTATTTTTTTTTTTTTTCAGGGCCAAGTATTTTTCACCAGATCATCTTCTCTCTCTTGATGTTTATCTTGATGTGTATAATGGTAATAGATTTCAAATATGTATCAGCTGGGGGTGGCTTTTTATTTCATTTCCCATTTTCATTCAAATTCATGTAGTTAACAATAAGCCAATTATTTACACAGGTGAGAGATACTATTAAAATCTAATAAGCATAATTATTTTAGAAACCTAAATTACCTAGATGACTCACAGAAAACTGATAAGATTGCATCCAGTGATATAACCAAGAGAATGAAGAAATAAAATGGGAAATAGGGAGAAAATAAGAAAAAAATCTCTAGCTAGTTAAAACATTCATCATTTTTCTATGATCTCTGCAGTGACAAGCATTTCCTTCACATTGCAAATGGATAGATTTGTCCCCAGGGGCTTCCCTGGTGGTTCAGTGGTAAAGAATCTGCCTGCAATGCAGAAGACATGAGCTTGATCCCCGGGTTGGGGAGATCCCGTGAAGGAGGTCATGGCAACCCACTCCAGTATTCTTCCCTGGTGAATTCCATGGACAAAGGAGCCTGCTGGACTACAGTCCATAGGGTTGCACAGAGTCGGAAATAACTAAAGCAACTAAGCAGCAGACTTGTCCAAACTGTCCGAATATCAGTACAAAACCCAAAGACAATAGGAGTTTAAACGTTTCAATTATACTGTTTCAGTCAACCAAGAAACCAAATGTCCGTAAGAAATAATCAAAGCAACTGCCTCCAACAGAGCCAAAGTCCAGACGCAAGCAAGATGTATCTTTATGAGGATGTGACAGAGCCCAAGACACTAGTGGGTTCAGTGGTCCTGTGCCCTTAGAGCCTTTTTTATGCCAAGCCCGTTCCGTTTCCCTTTTATCAACTCCTTTCTATCAATTAATTCTTTGAGTTAATTGCACATGCAGTTTTAATCTGTAGGTAATTACAATCAATTAATAGTTAGGAGACAGAATTAGCAGTTCTTAGTTTGATTATCTATATAATTAAAAGGGGTGGTAAACTAGAGTTGACAAATAGCATCTTAATCAGTTGAATAATCAAACCCTAGAAGCTTGCTTGGGCAGCTGAATTCCATCTATTGCATTAGTTCAAATTTTAGAATCAATGACTGAAATGTCTATTTAAATCAATTTATATTGTCAATTTATAGTAAAAAATGAATATATTCTAAAATTACTTAAATTATTTACCTTCTTTTATTTATAATGAACTGCTTCCAAAAGAATTCAGTAAAAATAAAGATCCAACAAACTAACTTATTTATAATCTACTGAATATCCATGCTCCCAAGTTGTATGTTATAAAACATCTAAGGAATATGACTAACTCCTTTTATACTAGGTTCTACTTAACAGTTCTATTTAAGTGTGCTGAGAGATAGCAAATACAACATAGCTTTCTTTTTTTTTTTTTTCTTTTTTTTGGCTATTTAATGGAAATAGCTGTAGATACAGAGGAAATAACAAGATGCAAGATAAGCTTCAGGTAATTTAGAAAAATATGTGAGAACTTTGCTGTGATTAGGATATAATATAATGGAACAGTACCATCACTATTGCATAATATCTTTCTGAATTATCAAGTATTTGAACAAGATTGGCAGATACTTCCAAGTTTATAGTAAATAAAAAATATTCAAAAAGAATCATGATTTCTGGTTCAATATGGTTTGTAACCTTTGACTGAGGCAGCCCCTTTTATAGTCCAAAATAAAATACTATAATAAAAAAGACAAAAATTTCAAGGTCACAAAAATTAAATTTAACCATTCACCTAGTATCAGCTGAGAAAAATTTTTTCATAATTAGAATAATGGAAGGGAATTGAGGAAAGCAATCAGTGATCTTTACATAATAACAAACCCCTAGCCCATTTGAAAGCCATTAGAAAGAGGCTTAAGACCACCTAAAAAAAATGAACAGAACAAACAGCCATTTCTCTAAAATGTGGGTACAGCTATTGAGGACCACTTTCCTCTCCATACCCCATCCATCACAATCCACTTGACATCATAACTGCAAGAAAACAACTAGGAATGAAGTAATCCTAATGCTAGGATTTGATACAGTCCTATTCTAAGGAAAGAACTGTGCAGAGGGTGAGACAGGCAGGTCTCGATAACAATGTACAGTGGGGATTGTAATTTTCATGTGCTGAACAGCTAAAAAGAATAAAGAACAAAGGAGTGGAATAGGACAGGCCCCGCACTGGCAGAACCAAAGTATATTCCAAATGGGTAAGTGGGTACTGACACCTGCTCATCAAGTATAGAACTAAAAAATGTGACCAACATAATCAAGTGAACATGGAGTGGAGCTGAGGTAAATCCACCATGTTCTCCATATGTAGAGAACACACTCACATGCGTAGATCTCACTCACTTGCATAGATCTGTTTCTCCTTATTCAGGGTAGAGTAAACACACCAGGGCCTACATTAATCATGGCAATGACAGTTAACATTAATGAGGGCCTAGTTTGCTAAACACTTAAGATATATTGTATATGTGTGTGCTCAGTCACTCAGTTGTGTCCAAATCTTTGTGACCCCAAGGACTGTAGCCTGCCAAGCTCCTCTTTCCATGGAATTTTTCAGGCAAGAATACTGGAGTGGGTTGCCATTTCCTCCTTCAGGGGATCTTCCTGACCCAGAGATTGACCCCATGTCTCCTACAGCTCCTGCATCAGCAGGCGGGTTCTTTACCACTGTGCCACCTGGGAAGCCCTGAACATACATTACTTGATCTATCTGCAAAATTAACCTACAAGCTCAGTGGTGAGTTTATCCCAGCTTAACAGCAGAGAAAATTAATTAACTCACTTGTCCAAGTTTAGACAATTCCTAAGCGGTTGTGTGAACCCCAGAACATTCCAAGTTTGAAGCCTGCATGACTGCGCCACAAGGGGAAAGTTCCCTGCAGTAGACTGAACAAAGGCCCCAAAGATGTCATATCCTCATCCTGAGCACATATGACTTAAAGGGTTTTATGGGTAAGATTAAATTAAGAATCCTAAGAAGCAAAGATTACCCTGGATTATCCTGACAGACTACACGCTAGTATCCTTACAAGGGGGGTTGGGGGTGGATGTGACTAGAAGGGGAAAAGGAAATATGATGACAGAGGCAAGAAACCAGAGTGATCTGAGAAAGCGGTCATGAGCCAGGAAATGTAAGCAGCCTTCAGAAAGGCAAAGTAGATTCTTCCCTAGGGTCCTCAAAGTCTTGACTGAGTCCAGACTCTTGATACCTGGACTTAGTCCAATGCAATTAATTTTGGATTTCTGGCCTGTAGAACTACTGAAGAATAACTTTGTATTGGTTTAAGCTAGCAAATTTTCATAAACTGTTAGAGGAGCCATGGAAAACTAATGCAGTCTACAATTCTAAAAATCTAGCAAAATATTTCACAAGACTGAGAAGAAAATTTTAGAGAAGTGTTGGCATTGCCACTATATTGTAGCAAGCCAACTCTTCAAAATAGAGGCCAAAATATGGGGGTGCATGTATCTTTCTGAACTAGCATTTTATACACCAATTGGATAAACACCAAGGAGTAGAACTGCTGAGTAATGAGAATGTTCTATTTCTAGTGTTTTGAGGAAGTTCTATACTGTTTCCATGGTGGCTGCACCAATTTACATTCCTATCAACAGAGTACAATGGTTCCCTTGTCTCAACAGTCTCACCAACATCGTTATTTGTAGACTTTTTGATGATAGTCATTCTAACAGGTGTGAGGTGATATCTCACTGTGATTTTGATCTGCATATCTCTGATGATTAGCAATGCTGAATATATTTTCATGGGCCTGTTGGCCAATTATATATCTTCTTTGGAAAAATGCTTATTCATATTCTCTGTCCATTTTTAATCTGGTTGTTTGGGAGTTTTTTGAATGTTGATTTGTATGTGCTGTTTATATATTTTGGATATTAACCCCTTACCAGTCATTTGCAAAAATTTTCTCCCATTCATTAGGTTGTCTTTTTTATTTGTCCATGGTTTCTTTTACTGTGCAAAAGCTTTTAAGTTTAATTAGGCCCCATTTGGTGTTTGTGTGTTTTTCCCCATTTGTTTATTTTGCTTTAGTTTCCTTTACCTTAGGAGACAGGTGTAAAAAAATATTGCTAAGATTTATATCAAAGAATGGTCTGCCTATGTTTTCTTCTAGGAGTTTTATGGTTTCCTGTCTTACATCTAAGTCTTTAATCCATTGAATTTACTTTTGTATATCACATGAGAATATATCTGAAGAAAATTAAGACACTAATTTGAAAAGAAACATGTATCCCAATATTCATAGCGGCATTACTTAACAATAACGTTACTTATAAACACTCGAAATAACCAGGAGCAACCTAAGTGTCCACCAAATATGAATGGATAAAGAAGAGGTGGTGTGTATATATATATATATATATATATATACAATTGAATATTACTCATCCATATAAAAGGATGAAATTCTTCCATTTGCAACAACATGGATGGAAAAAGACAGTATTCTAGTGTTATGCTTAGTGGAAATAGTCAGACAGAGAAAGACAAATTGCTATTTTATCACTTACATGTAATACCTGAAAAATAAAACAAATAAATGAATATAGAAAAACAGGAACAGGCTCACAGATACCAAGATTAAACTAGTGGTTACCAGTTGGGAGAGGGAAGTAGGGAGAGGCAGGGTAGGGGTAGAGGAATAAGAAGTGCAAACTACTATGTATAAAGTAAACAGGCTACACGGATGCACTGTACAGCAAAGAATATAGCCAATATTTTACAACAACTTTAAATGTAGTAAGATCTATAAAATACTGAACCACTATGCTGTACACTTGCAATTAATATACTACTATAAATCAACTAAACTCCAATTAAAACTAGAAGTCGAAAGTAACGAGGATAAATTAAAGACTTAAAAATAATATTTGTAAGGTAAATGAAAATGGAAATGCGTGTTTTTTAAAAGACAGGAAATACAAGGACACCAAAAATGTAATTTTGTAAATTCTGTAAATTTTGGCAGAATTATAGTGTACTTCAGAGTTAGTGGGGATGTAAAAGATAGTGCAGAATATCAAATGACTGGATTTGGCAAGCACTCGCACAATGCAGAAGAAAAGTATCCAAAGACAAAAATTATGAGAGAGAAGATTACAGATTAAAGAGGACAAAAGATAAACATACATGAAAGAAATCATATACTTTACCAAAGATGAAAACAGAACAATCAGGAGTGAAAAAAATAACACTATTGAATTATAATTTTCTGAGCTGAAAACAAAATTTGCATCTTCTGAGTATTGGGGCTCATTGTGTTTTAGGAAAAGTTAAAAGGGATTTGTATGCAAGTACATTCTGCAAAAGTAAAGGAATAAAAAAATTTTAATTATAAAATTAAAGAAAAATTCATATATATTTAAAAAGAAGAAAAATCTCAAAGTTGTAAAACTCAGGCTCTTTTCAGAATTCTTCTGTGAAACAGCAAAAGAACCCATACATAATAGAATACCATCAACAGAATTTCCAAAGAAAAGAAAAGGTGTGAAACAGAAATTTTGTGACAAAACTGTTTTCAATGTATAAAGCTCAGCCAAAAAAAAAAAATCATTCTCAAATATACCAATGCCCTGAAAAGCTGCTCAGAAAAACATGTGTTTTTGTGTATGTAAATAAACAAACACTTATCTGAAGACTAAGACATGAATCAAAATCAAGGATGAAAGAATTTAGAAATCATGGTATAAAAGTTCCAGAAGTTTTTCTTGCAATCAGTATTCAGTTCTAGAAGGATCATTTACGGTATGTGGATGCTGTGACTCTGATGTAAAGATTGGTCCTGCCAGGCCTTACCTCATAGTTTCTTTTGCTATTTTACTTTCCCAGGAAACAGATGATTAGTTTCCTAGGGTATACACTTGAACTCACTCATAGTTCCAATGAAAGATTCTTTTAAATGGAATCTGGCTCTATAAGCAATAACCAGTGTTGTTCTGTCAGGCATTCACAATGGCTAAACGTTTGGAACATGTACCCAGAGACCCAGTAAACCAGATAAGAAAAACAAAAATATAATGACTATTTTCAGGCTCACAGAACTTAAATATGACTTTTCTCCTTTTAAAAGTTCAAACTGAATTGCCTGAGTCAGGGCATCACCCCTCACAAAGATCCTCTTTACATCATAGAAACACTCTCTGAGTGTTCTTATGGAGCTTTGCTGTTTAACTAAGGATAAAAATATACCTGGAAAACAGATTCGAGAAAATATACCAGAATTTAGCAGTGAGTATCTCTGGGTGGTGGAATACTAGAGGACTGTCTTTTTTTTTTTCTGATAGTGGTCTGCATTTTCCAAATTTTCTGAAATTTATTACAGCTAATAGTAAGTTTTGGGAAAAACGTATTTTAAATGAAGCCATAAAAATTCAGGTAAAAATAAGTGAAATTATGTTAAAAACTATGAACAAAAGCAAAGTATCACAGAACTTTAAGAATGATTTACCTTTCAGGAGGCAACACACTGAGACTAAATTTTAATCCTTTTTTTTTTCTAACAAGGACATGTTGTATTTATAAAGAAGAAAATACAATTAGTTTGAACTTCTTTTAACAAAACATACATACAAAAATAAGTGTTTCCTTTAAATTTGCCCTCAATGATCAACACATATTTTGAGAGCAGGGGCATCACAACATTTTGAGGATCAAAACTCTTATTCCCCCGTCAAAACACTTATTCGCCTCCCAGGAAGTAAAAGAGAATCTGCTATGTCCTACAGCTTTGGAAAATGTTGGTCTCGGGCTTAGAACCTAAAGACTCTTGATTAACTAAAGCAGGTGTCAGGGTACCAGGTCTGTCACAAATTCATTCCTGCAAAGCAGGGGTAGCTATCCGAATATGCGATTTGAAAACGCCACTTGTTTTTAAAGGTTTTGTTTTATTTTTATTTTTTAATTTGGACTGCTCTTAAAGTCTTTATTAAATTTGTTACACTATCGCTTCTGATTTTTTTGTGTTTTTGTTTTTTGGCTATGAGGCATGTGGGATCTTTGCCCTCCAACCAGGGATGGAACTGGCACCCCCTGCATTGGAAGGACAATCCGAACAACTGGCCCCCAGAGAAGTCCCTGAAAATGCGTCTTGATTGCAGTTCACCTGTAATCTTTTTCAAGAAGCAATCTGACAAATGCAAGCTCATGTTGGGAGTGGCCTGCAACAGCAGGAGGGCAGGGACTGTGCCCCGTGGCACTCTTATCCCCCACACAACTGAAATGCCTGGTACAGAACATGTGCTTTATAACATGTGTTTATAACATGTGTTTATAACAAATGACTGTTAAAGTGAACTGGATCCAGTGTGGTTTACAGATGACAATGATGTCATAGGTCTCTAGACAAAAAAATGCCAAAGGTCTAGGAGAAAACTGTACATTGGGTGATAATTTAATGGGAGTGCTCTTAGTGTCTGCCTCCTGCAAACAGAAGCAATGACTAGTCTTCTGTTCATCTTGTACAACTCTAACTTTTCTTAAACGAATTCTTCCAAGTTTATTGTGTACTGCTGTGTGGGCCATATGGATCTTACCTGTTTTGGTGTTCACACTCATACCTGTTTGGTGAAAATGAAAATTTGAAGAGACTTCTGGGAAAGTAATTATCAGTAAGAAGAATCTTCTAAAGCTCTTATTTTTATGTGATATTAATTTCTAGGAATCTTTCATAGGGAAATAATCTGGAATGTGCCAAAAGATTTATTAACAAAGATGCTTGTTACAGCATTATTTATAACTGTGCAGAAATCAAGTTAGTTTCTGGGTTAGCATAACTCAGAATAATAATAATTATTATAATTAATAATATTTAATTATATTAATATATTAATAATATTATATATTATTAATATAATATAATAATATATTAATATTATTAATAATTAATTAATAATATTATTAATAATAATAGCATAACACTATTATTCTTAGAAAAGGATGCTTGCCAGGTTGAGCCTCAACTGGCATCTAAATACTTAAGAGGGTAAACAGTTCCCTAGCCACTGATAAAAAATTTTCCCTGAAAGATAAGGGCATCTCACTATGCCTAAATTGTACGGACAATATGATTTAGGCAGAATATCAGCTTTCCTTCTGAAAGTCTGGACTATTGCTACATGCTAAGCAGACGGTGCCAATGTGAGCATGTCCCAGTAAAAATCTTGGATGCTGAGTCTGTAGTGAGTTTCCCCAATACATAACCCTTCACACGCGTCATGACTCATTGCTGGAGGAATCAAGTACCTCCATGTGATTTCACTGGAAGAGGACTCCTGTGAGCTTGCTCCTGGTTTCCTCTGGACTTCACCCCATGCGCCTTTTCCCTTTGCTGATTCTGCATTGTATCCTTTCACTACAGTAAACCTGAGCTCTTGATAGGACTACATACTGAGTCCTATGAGTCCTCCGAACAAATCACTGAGTAGCCCTGGGGTGGTCTCAGGATCCAAACACAATAATCAAATTAGAAATAAGATAAAATTCCAGTAATGGGAGATTGGTCAAGAAAATAATAATATGTACATACACTGTATTATGTTTTGATAAAAATTTTGCCTATGAATTTTTTTACATTACACAAAAAATTAAAATTTCATATACCTTATACCTTTAATTATGAACAAAAAAAAAATCTTGTAAGCCAAAGGACTGGACAGAAATATGCCAAACTGCTGAAAGTGGTTTGATCATATTTTTGTCTGTATTTTCTTCTTTTCTTTTGTTCTGAATAGGCTGAATGTAAGGTTCATACCTCACTCACCACCTTTTGAGGAAAGCTATCCTAATTGTGTTTTCCTCATACTCACAGGTTATGCATGAATTAGAATTATTGTGCAAATTCTGGAATGAAAATTAAAAATTCTGGAACGGAATTAGGAAATAAAACTAAGAATCAAATCCCCTAGGAAAGACTGTTAATTTTTTTATATTTGCATCTGTGTTTGATGATCAGCTTGTCAGAACATTGAAGTTCATTAATACATCATTATCTTTATTGAAAGCTCATTAAAGCAACACATTCAATGTAAGAAAAAAAGACTCTGGTGACAAAAACAAAAGGATAATCATGGAACAAAATCTTAGCCCTGTTTATGCTTATATCTTTATTCCAAATGTTTCACTCTATTCTTTTCTAATCTCCTAATCATAGTTAGTAATGAGTGAGATTGTCACTACAAGGTATAGACTATTTATGATTAGTGAAAATTTAAATCCCAACTGCAGGCAGAAAACTGTAGAAAACTATATTAAAATTTTGTGTAAGTACAAAGTGATTTGCAAAGCCCAAGTCTATAAAGCTACAGTGAATATCATACATAAATATAACAAACAGGATTTTGTGAAACAAGCTAAAAATGAGGACTTTCATTGTTATGATCAACATTTACAATCTAATTTTAAGGATTAATCAGTTTCAACTTGTCCTTTTCAGTCCTTTCAACCATCACCAGAAAGGAAGCAAAGATAAAACACAAATCAAGGTTTCTACTTGTTATGACTACTAAAATTTAAGTTCTGATAAAAATTCTGAATATTAACATATTAAATGTTATCTATGAAGTTCAGTAGCCATGTGGACCCTGTTTCCATTATTACTAATAAATTAAAATTGACTGTACTAATAAAATATTTCACAGATGCTCTGTCTTCTTACTCCTACACATCCAAAGATCAAATTCAACAAAATTTGGTTCTTTCGAGAAACATATTATGTATCATTTTAGGAGCAACTTTAAGAATAATTAACAAATTTATGGGCATTTCTTAGTGATTTTACTAACTACTATGCCCATATATGAATTTTCCCTCTAGTTAAAGTGCTCTACTTGCCTTAATCTAATAGAGTATTGAACTTCATCTCCACTCATTTGTTTATGCCATGGTGCCCACTTGTGATGGTTAATTTTAATGTATCAACTTGTCTAGGACACAGTGCCCACATATTTAGTCAAACATATCTAGACGCCTCAGTCAAGATATCTGTAAATTATTGACATTTAAATTTGCTTTGTGTAAAGCACATTGCTTTCCAAAAGGTGGGTGAACCTCATCCAATCAGTTGAAGGCCTTAAGAAAAAGACTAATCTCCCCTGAGGAAAATTCTGCCAGCAAACTGCCTTCAGACCTGAGACACAGCATCAGGTCTTCCATGGGTCTCCAGTCTGGAGCCCACACTACAGATTTTAGGCTTGCTAGTCTCTGCAATTACATGAACTAATTCCTTAAAATAAATCTTGCCACATATGAGGTGGAGGAGTAAGAGAAACATTTACTTTTAAAAATCACTTATGGAGAAAGAGAAACTTATCTATCTACCTGTCTATCTATCCTCCATTTATCTGTATGTCTATGTAAACATATTGATTAATAGATATCTATATCTGTTTGTATATCTATAGAGAGAGATCCTACTGATTCTGTTTCTCTCAAGAACACTAGCTATGATCCCTGACCAGTTTTGACCTTCCCAAAGCACATCCAGCTTTCCAGGCCAACTTGTAATTCCATCGTTTTTCTCATCACTCACAAGAACATATTGGATTTCAAAGGAATGTAGCTGGCATGATCACAAATAACCCTGAATCATTCCAATTATTAAAAAGTTAATTTTCAAAGTTTAATCTTCTCAGTATTAAGAAAAATATGCCTTGCAATCACCTCACCCATATGATGTACCAATGTGAACAGTCATGGAGGCTGAAAACCATCCATCTTCATCACTGAGACAGGACATAACTTGTGTTGTGGGTTACCTTTTATGTTTTAACTCAGCCACAATATTATAAACTTTTTATAAGACATGGCTGATGTCTAAAAGCTTTTTGTATTCATTATATACCTAGCACAGTATTGTGTATAGTCAATTTTTTAAAAATTAAAAAAAATTACTCAATTTAATTGCCTTTAAATTCGGATGACATCTTTACTTCTATGATGGATACTTATACCAAATGTCTTTATCCTTATAAAAAAATGGAAGCAAAAGTAATATAATAACTATATCTCTACTTGAATGTAGTTTTATAAAAATGTGGAATTTGAACAACTACTAGTAATAATATAATTTTTAGATGAGACCATGATATTTTGGTATGCTTTAAGAAGATACCTTATATTTTACAATAAAAATGAAAAATATTTGTGGGTGAATGGCAAGGAATTTGCTTCAAGTAATCCAAGCTGAGAAGGAAATTGAGTTGGTGCATGGATCAGACAGTACTGACCATGAGTTCATAATTACTAAAGCCAGGTGATGAGTACATATGGATCTATTATCCTACTCTCTTTATTTTTGTATATATGGAGATTTTCCATAATAAAATGGCTTTTCATTTATTTATTAAAAAATATATAAACCTTCTCCATGCCAAGAAAAGTTTTAATTAAATAGCTAATCATCAGAAAAAGAGCAGACAACAGAGCAACACATAAAGAACAATACTTTTCTATCTGGCAAAATCTGGTTTAAAAAAGAAGGAATAAAACTGAATAATAAGGTATAAGGAACTCGGCTAAGTAATAAAATCCTCAAGTCCTCATATGGTGACTTTCCTAAAAGTATTTTAAAATCCTTTGTCAGAAACTCTCTGAGAGAGTTTCCGAGAATCTCTATCTGAATCTCTAAACAGCATCAAAAATTTGTTTATGGTCTATCTTTCCCACCAGAATATAAGGTCAGTAGCTTTTTGTCATGTTTACCAGGGCCTCTCCAGCAATGAGGGGAGCACAAATAGTAGATTCTCAATAAATATTTGTCAATTATTCCTGTATATAAAATATGCTGTCTTCTGATAACCATCATAAGACCATATAGCATTAACTAAAGGTTTTAAACCATTAGCATAAAAATTCACTGCAAAAATTCAAGCTTTATTTATGTATGATTCTTTCTGAAAATTATATATTAGTAATTCACATCTACTTACTATGTTAAAAATAATTTCTATATATACCATCTCATTTTAGCCTTATATCCAATGAGAGAGAGAAGAAACAGGGATAATCTTTCCAGTTTAGAAAATAAAAAACTGAAGCTCATAACATTGATCTGCTGAGATTTTAGCTCTGGTTTTTTACTCATGATCATTCTTTCAACTGGAGAACTATCCATATATTTTTTAATTTAAGATATCTCTAATTAATCAAGCATTTTGACACAATACTATTCATTCTAGTAAGGAATGAAACAGTGTCTAAGAAGAAGTTGGGCCCATGGCCAAAGGATGAGACAGAGAAAATTATACCCATTATGTGAGTTTTAGATTCAATATTAAGGAATAACATTTCAAAATCTTAAAAGATATGCAGAGTTTATCTTTTACTTTACATATAGAAAGTCAGACAAAGTCTTTCCAACTCTAACAATGAGAACAACTAAGACAGTTGATAAAACAATAATTTTTTGAGCTGATCTGAGAGCTGAGGTCACAAGGCAACCTGATGAACTGCAATATGAGGTTGCCAAACTCCAGCAGTGAGAGTCAATACAAATCATCTTGGGCAGAACATGAAGAGATGACAAGTATAGAAGCAGGCAAGAAGAAAACAAACAGAATTTTAATAAATCTTTTAAAGGCCAAATGTGGACTCACTTGACAGTATAGTTTTCTCGGAAGCCCAGACACCTGGGGCATCTGCATCCATTCCCCTAGTCTTTTCTAAAGGCTTCCACTGACTACTGCTGAGATAGACTGGAATAGGGCAGGGGATCTGAGTGAGAGAGCTCTTCTGTGATACAGGCATGTAGGACCAGAAGAACCCAAAGAAGCCTGTTTCCAAACCAGACACTGCATGAGTACAAGGTGGTGCCTGGCTGCTTCTGGGGAAGGAGCAGGAAACTTATGAAGTCACTGTAACACTGATAGCAAAGTCAGACAAAGGTATTAGAAGAAAGAAGAATTACAGCCCAACATCATTAAACATAGATGCAAAAATTTTAATAAAATATTAGCAAATCAAATTCATCAATATATGAAAAGCATAATATATCATGGTCAATTAGGAGTTGCTCAAGAATATAAAGTTGGTTTTATATGTGAAAATTAATCAGTGAAATTTGTTACAGTAATACACTAAGAGAAATCAAATAATATTTAAGGACATGCATAAAAGACATTTTACAAAATTTAACAATTAGGAATAAAAAATTGTTCTACAGCCAACTACCAAAAAGGAAACTTCCAAATCCAGACAATAAGAACCACAAAAACTGTAGCTAATATTATACATGATGATGAGATAGAGTGCCTTCTGCTTAAGATTTGAAATAAGATAGGATATCTATAATCAGCATCATGCTAGGATTCCTAACCAGTGCAATAAAACATAAGACAGAGATTTTAAAAAAGACAATTAAACAAAAAAAGTAAAAATACCTTTATTCAGAATGCCATGACTGCATATGTAGTAAATTCTAAGGAACTAGAAATAAAACTAGTAGAACTAGTAATGAATTTTAGTACTCTCACAAAGTATAAAGTCAATCAAAATATCAACTGTATTCTATAGAGTATCATAAACAACTAGGAAAAGGAGTTAAAAATCAGTATCATTTGCAAGAGCTTCAAAAATCAAAGCGTTAAGGATAAATTTAACAAATAGCAGGTAAATATAAATATAAAACGTACATTTTATAAAAAGAAAATACTGATGAGATATGAAAGAAGATTTAAATAAATGAAGTAATACACTGTTTTCAGGGATTCAAGACATAATGTTAAGATTGTTGCTCTATATCCCACAACTGATTTCTAGATTGAAAGCAATGTCAGTTATAGTCACAGCCATCTTTTCTTCTGTAAATTGAAAACATAACTTAAAATTTACTTTGGAAAAGAAAAGTAATAAGAATAGTAGAAACAATCTTGAAGAGAAAAAATGAGAGGGTATACACCACTTAAGATTTACAATAAAGCTATAAGACTAAGGTAAATGAGGGAATGAAAGAGAACAGAGTCCCAAAATAGATGTACACAAATAAAATCAGCTTTTGACAAAAGTACCAAAGCAATTCAATGGAGAAAGAAATCTCTTCAATAAACGATACTACCATAAACTACACACAAAATTTAATTTGAAATGGATCATAGGGTAAAACATAAAATTTAAATCAACAAAGCTGCTAGAAAAAAAATATTAATCTTCACAATCTTGGAATCAACAAAGATTTCTAAAGAAGAGACAAAGCACAAGTCACAAAGGGAAAAACAAACAATGAAAAAAACTGGACTTCATCAAAAATAAAATCTGCTCATAAGAAATTGAAGGGAAAAAAAGGAAAACTATATACTGTGAGTAAATATTCATAACTCATGACAAAGGATGTAAATCCCAGAATACATACAGATTCTTGCAGTCAACAATAAAAAGACAAATCACTCTATATTTAAAAGACAAGCTGCTTCACAAAAGGAGATCTACACATGCAAAACATGCATATGACAAAGTGCTCAGCATCATTAGTCATCAGGCAGAGGAATGCAAATTGAAGCCCCAATGAGCTATTCCTACTGAAATGACTAAAATGAAAGAGAAGGACAAAAACAAATGTTGGAGAAAGTGGAGCAACTGGAAGGCCAATGGAAACACAAAGTGGTACCATGACTTTAGAAAATTATCTTGTTTCTTAGCTAAACATACAGCTACTTTGTGATCGATCAATTCTGCATTGAGATATTAATGCAACTAGCCCACAGGCTCCTCTGTCCATGGAATTCTCCTGGCAAGCATGCTGGAGTGGGTTGCCATTCCCTTCTCTTCAGGGGAATCTTCCTAACCCAGGGGTGGAACCCAGGTGGCCTGCATTGCAGGCAGATTCTTTACCATTTGAGCCACCAAGTCCCCATGTATCTTAAAGATATTTTCTAATTTTAAGTTCATCTTGAGAATAAATAACTCACAAAACAAATTAAGAGCATTCCAAATCTAAACAGCCAAGTAGTTTTCCTTGGACTAAGCTGTTTTTCTCACTGACAAATTAATTTAATTTAAAAACAATTTTCTAAATGTTGTACTGAGGTGGTTTTCTGTTGAGGAGAATCAGAATTCCTGTGGACATTTTAAACTTATTAGTATAAGACTTTTTTAACTTTAGATCTTTTATAATATTATTTATTGATTCAAGTATTAATATTCCATTCTAAAACTAGTAATCGAAATATAGTACTTCATAATTTATAGCTAACTTCTACATAAACAATCTCATCTGATTTTTATATCCACCAAGAGAAACAGATAAGCAGGGATTTCCCTTGCTCAATATATAAAAACAAAACTACATTTTTTTCTTCTTCTACTCTTCTTCTTTATCATACTTGAAAGGCCTATTTGTTTAACTATTTTCCTCTTTGATTTCTTAAATTCTAACCACATTTTCCAGCTCCATACATCTCCATTTAAAGCTTTTCTCCTAGTTAAGATCCTCACGTTTCCTAAATAAATTATCCTTTCTATCCAACTTTTTTTTTAAATTTTAAGGCCAATATTGGAATACAAAAGCAGTTTTTAATAGAGCTAAGAATATAGGAAAAGTTTTTTAACAGATCAATATCATCTTTCATGTATCCTTCAGAAAATATTTGCTCTCATTTTCATTGATTATTAAGAACCTAGCTGGCAAAACAATACAAAAAGAAAAAAGAATTATAACTATGAAGAATAATATAAAACAACTATGATTTTACTTAGCCATTTTGCTTATTATTTTCCTCTACAATAATTTACTAATTATAATAAAATTTTTTTTAAAAACCCATGGTATTAGAATCACACAAAATGTCTATTCTTAATAACATATTATTTCAGAAACACTAAAAAATGAAAAAAAAAATTGCCAATACTATTTCAAAAATTCATGTTCTACAGATTAATTGCAGAAAAACATTTTTATTCACATACAATTAGGTGAAATTGGGGCAATTAAGATCATGAAAAACAAGAATTCTTTCTAAAAGTGTGTTTTTCTTTCTTGTAAAGTAATGAATTAAATCCTTTTTTAAATACAATAAGAGAGAATGCATCAGTCATTTAAATACTTTTTCAATACATTTCCAAACCAAATTTTGCCCCAGAGAAATTTAAGCCAAAAGTTAGAAACCCAGAAAAAAAAGTTTCTAACATTCAGTTTTCTTTATTCCAATGTTTTCCTTATTCCCTTAGTATTCCTTAAGTCAGATAGGCTTGCAAAATACACAATGACAAACATGTAATTTAGTTTGGTCATAAATTATTAATTCCAATTTTTAAAGCTTATGCCAGAGAAGACTATTTTAGGTATAAAAAAGATATTATAAATCTAGTTGGAAAATTGCCTTTAAAAGCAGGGGGAGGGGAAACTTTTAAAGAATAAGATCTTGCTTTTTGTGTTCTGAAAATTCACAGTCACTGTAAGGAAATGCACCAACAGTAAGATTTCGGTTGTTTGTGGACAAAGTTTAGTTTACAATGTATACATTCAAGAAGAAGCCTCCCAAACAGAAAATAAGAGGGAAAAAATACTTTCAGAAAACACTCTCACAAATAGTTATTTTATGGGACTGATGGTACAAGTAATTACTCTGACATTTAATAAACGGCACTTTGAAGAACTGCTAGGCCTCAGTAAACCTTCAACTCCAACCACCTTGGCTTTTATTTGTTTAAATTTCTATAATTTATAGAATTATAGCATATTTTGCAAGCACAGTTTCAATACCTCATGTTTAAAAGATACATCTGCATGAAATGCTTCAAAGACACATCTCTTATATACACTATATTTCCCAGTGGACACAGCTTAGCATAAACTGATAAAAATGAAGGGCCATAAAATAGGAAATCCATTTTCATACCCATAGGTGTGTAATTGAAAGGAATCTTTGAATATTTGCTATAAATTAGTTCCAACTTAAAAGCAATGAAACATTTTACCTTTTGCAAAGCAGTCAGGAATGACAAAAAGTATCCTTTTCTCCCTTTAGCAAAGAAGGGATGTTCTGTGATCTCAACAGTTATTGCTTTCATCTATCTCAACTATAAACCCATCTCGTGGACTGCACAGGAAAATTTGGAACTCCTTCAAAATTCAGTCATCCAAATATTAATACAACAGAGATTCTCATTGGTTTAAAGTACATTTTAGAACACTTGAATATTGTTCCAGGATATTAAATTTGAAGAATGACTGACTTTGGTTTCCCTGTGAGTTAGGACACAGTAATAAATAGTATTCCTCAGACTTAGGATAGATTAAAAAAAAATGTATTAAAGGATACAAACATGTTTTCTGGTCCATAAAATCTGTGTCATCCTTTGCCACATATATTAGAGAAAACATATCAAGTATTTTTCTTAATTAGGAATAATAAATGTGTCAGTTATCTAGCAGAACTCACACATAACATAGTACCTGCTCTAGAGGGGTATATGTTTGAAGACATTACTCAATAGGAATTAGTAGCCTATAGATAAGTGCTTGCCTTTTCTTTTTACTTTCTTTTATAATTACAAGGGCTTTCCAGGTGGCACTAGTGGTAAGGAACCAAGCTGCCAATGCAGGTAGACATTAAAGACATTAGATATTCAATTCCTGCACAAGGAGTATTCTTGTCTGGCGAAGAGACTTGTAGAACTCAGGGAAACTGTGAGCCATGTCATGTAGGGCCACTCAAGTCGAACGGGTCGTAGTGAAGAGTTCTGACAAACTGCAGTCCACTGGAGGAGGAAATGTCAACCGGCTTCAGTATTCTTGCCATGAGAACCCAGTGAACAGTATGAAAAGGCAAAGAGATATGACACCAGGAGATGAGCTCCCCAGGTCAGAAGGTTTCCAATATGGTACTGGGGAAGAGTAGAGGGCAATCACCTACAGTTCCAGAAAGAATGAAATGGCTGGGCCAAAGCAGAAGTGATGCTCATTTGCAGATGTGTCTGGTGGTAAAAGTAAAGTCTAAAGAACAATATTGCATAGGAACCTGAAATGTTAGGTCCATGAATCAAGGTAAATTGGACAAAGTCAAGCAGGATATGGCAAGGTTGAACATCAACATCTTACAAATCAATAAACTAAAATGGATAGGAATGGGCCATTTTAATTCAGATGACCATTATATCTGCTACTGTGGGCAAGAATCCATTAGAATAATGGAGTAGCCCTCATAATCTACAAGAGCCAGGTACAACCTTATAAATGTCAGAATAACCATTTCCAAGGCAAATCATTCAACCAAACAGTAATCCAAGTCTATGCCCCAACCACTAATGCCGAGCAAGCTAAAGTTGACCAGTTCTATTAAGACCTACATACCTTTAGAAGGAACATCAAAACAAGATGTCCTTTTCATCATAGAGGATTAGAATGTAAAAGTAGGAAGTCAAGAGATACCTGCAAAAATAGGCAAATTTGACCTTGGAATACAAAATGAAGTATGGCAAAGACTAAGAGAATTGTGACAACAGAATATGCAGGTAAAAGCAAACACCCTTTTCTAACAACCCAAGATATGACTGTCTACATGGACATAACCAGATAGTCAATATCAAAATCAGATAATGTTCTTTGCATTCAAAGATGGAAAAGCTCTATTCAGTCAGAAAACACAGGACCTGGAGCTGACTGTGGCTCAGATCATGAACTCCTTACTACAAAATTCAGGCTTAACTTGAGGAAAGTAGGGAAAATCACTAGGCCATTTAGGCATGACCTAAATCAAATCACTTGTGACTATACAGTAAAGGTGACAAATAGATTCAAAAAATTAGATCTGGTAGACAGAGTGCTTGAAAAACTATAGAGGGAAGTTCATAACATTCTACAGGAGGCAGTGACAGAAACCATTCCAAAGGAAAAGAAATGCAAGAAGGCAAAGTGGTTGTCTGAGGAGGCTTTACAAATTGCTGAGGAAAGAAGAGAAGTGACAGGCAAGGGAAAAGGGGAAGGATATACCCAACTGAATGCCAAGTTCCAGAGAATAGCTAGGAGAGATAAGATCTTCTTAAATGAACAATGCAATGAAATAAAGGAAAATAATACAATGGGAAAGACTATCGATCTCTTCAAAAAATGTGAGGATATCAGGGGGATATTTTATGCAAGGATGGGCATGATAAAGGATAGAAAAGGTAAGGACCTAACAGAAGAGATTAAGAAGAGGTGGCAAGAATATACAGAAGAACTATATTTTTAAAAAGATCTTAGTGACATGGATAACCACGATGGTGTATCTCACATAGAGCCAAACATCTCGGAGTGTTCTGAAGCATCGCTATGAACAAAGGTAATGAAAGTGATGGAATTCCAGCTGAGCTATTTCAAATCCTAAAACACAATGTTGTTAAAGTGCTCCCTCAATATGTCAGCAAATTTGGAAAGCTCAGCAGTGGCCACATGACTAGAAAATGTCAGTTTTCATTCCAATTCCAAAGAAAGGCAATGCCAAAGAATGTCCAGACTTCATACGATGTTGGCTCATTTCACACGCTAGCAAGATTATGTTCCAAATCCTTCGAGCTAGGCTTTAGCAGTCTGTGAACTGAGAACTTCCAGATGTACAAGCTGGATTTAGAAAAGGCAGAGGAACCAGAGATCAAATTGTCAACATTTGCTGGATCACAGACAAAGAAAAGAAACTCCACAAAAACATCTACTTCTGCTTCATTGACTATGCTAAAGCATTTGACTGTGTGGATCACAACAAACCATGGAAAATTCTTTAGAAGATGAGAGTACCAGACTACCTTACTTGTCTCCTAAGAAACCCATATGTGGTTTAAAAGGCAACAGTTATAACTGGACATGGAACAACTGACTGGTTTAAAACTAGGAAAGGAATATGACTAGGCTGCATTTTATCACCCTGCTTATTTAACTTATATGCAGAGTACATTATGGGAAATGCTTGGCTGGATGAATTACAAACTGGAATCAAGATTGCCAGGAGAAATAGCTAGAACCTCAGATATGCAGATGATACCACTCTAATGGCAGAAAGTGAAGAGGAACTAAACAGCCTCTTGATGAGGGTGAAAGAGGAGAGGGAAACACCTGGCTTGAAATTCAACATTCAAAAGACTAAGATCATGGCATATGGTACTATCACTTCATGGCAAATAGAAGGGGAAAAGTGGAAACAGTGACAGATTTTATTTTCTTGGGCTCCAAAATCACTGCAGATAGTGACTGCAGCCATGAAATTAAAAGACACTTGCTCCTTGGAAGGAAAGCCATGACTAAACTAGACAGCAAATTGAAAAGCAGAGACATGACTTGGCTGACAAAATCTGTGTAGTAAAAGCCATGATTTTTCCAGTAGTTGTGTACAGATGTGAGAGCTGGACCATAAAGAAAGCTGAGCACTGAAGAATTGATGTTTTTGAATTGTGGTGCTGAGAGACTGTGTTTCTGAATTGTGGTGCTGAGAGTCTCGTTGACGTCAGGAGATCAAACTAGTCAATCTTAAGAGAAATCAACCCTGAATATTCTTGGAAGGACTGATGCTCAAGCTCAAATACTTTGTCCACTTGATGCAAACAGCACACTCATTGGAAAAGACCTTGATGCTGGGAAAGACTGAAAGCAAAATGAAAAGGAGGAGGCAGAGAATAGTTACATAGCATCACCAACTCAATGAACATGAACTGGAGCAAATTCTGAGAGACAGTGGAGAACAGAGGAGTCTAGTGTGCTACAGTCCATGGGGTCACAAAGAGTCAGACATGACTTAGCAACTGAAAAACAACAAAATACATTTTATAGTCTTAGTATCGATAAAAGAGGGCTTCCCAGGTGGTGCTAATGGTTAAGAACCCACCTGCCAATGCAGGAGACAGAAGAGACATGGGTTCGATCTTTGGGTCAGGAAGATTCCCTAGAGGAAGGCATGGTAACCCACTCCAGTATTCTTGCCTGAAAAATCCCATAGACAGAGGAGCCTGGAGGGCTTACAGTCCATAGGGTCACAAAGAGTCAGACACAACTGAAGTGACTTAGTTGTCACTTATATTTTCCCCTTATACCCTAAAATTAGTTGTCACTTATATTTTCCCCTTATACCCTAAAATTAGTTGTCACTTATATTTTCCCCTTATACCCTAAACTTAGTTGTCACTTATATTTTCCCCTTATACCCTAAAATTCTTTGACTTTTACCTGGAGGATTTTGTTCATTTTTGCTCAATGTATATGATAGCAATTATAAGTGAATATAAGTAATAGTAAGTTTTTACTTGTATTTACCTTCTCATTGTCATTTTCTATTTTACCACATGTTCCTTTCCTTGCTCCTCTTGCCCTCATTTGTGTTACATACTATATTTAATGCTATTTTTAACCATCTGCCAGTTTAAAAGTCATATATTTATGTCAGTGATTCTACATAAGAAAAAGTACATATTAACAAAAACTCTTTAGGACTTCTCTGGTGGTACAGGGTTTGGGACTCTGCTTCCATGACAAGGGCACAGGTCCAATCCCTGGTCGGGGAACTAGGAACCTGGATGCTGCAAGCTTTGCAGCCCAGCCAAACACAAAAACTCTTTAGGTTTTTCCCCTGCCATTTACCTTAGATGGGACATTCTCCCTCTGGATGGAGCATATGGCTGTTAGATGTCTCCACAGTATTTCCCTAGTATCATTCTTGCCTTCGCTTCAAGTATTTGCTACTTGTCTTTCTGTGCTGAGTATTGGATAATTTCTTTTAACCTTACCTGTTATTTCACTGGTTATGTCTTCTGCTATATCCAATATGTTACCAAGCATGCCGATATAGTCAATATGCCTTTATTTTCTAGAAGTTCTGTTGTCTTAATTTCAAATTTATGCCACTTTTTATAATTCCCTATTCTTTAAAATTATTTTCATCTTATTTCTTTAAACACAGTAAGTATAAAGGTTCTAACATTTGAATCTGATCATTCCAACACATGTATCTGAATGAGCCTGTTACTACTGTCTGTCTTTTCAGCTGGTTTTGCACCTTCCGTACTGTTTCCTTATACGCTTAGATAACATGAACCTCTTCACTCTCAATGCACCTAAAAGTTAATCTCCTTTCATTCAAGAGGATGTACACTTCCTTCTGCCTGCATCCTGGGAGCATTTGCCAGTCGGAAGTCATCCTAAACTAAGTTCTACTTATCTGTCTATAAGTACAGAACTAAGTAGCAGTGGTCTATATTTCTATTTCCCGATATAATAATCATTGACAGGTCTCCAAACATCTTTTTCCCAGTTTAACAAAGATACAAGACTAAACATAACACTAAAACAAGGAAATCAGTATGTCTCAATGGTTCAATATAGCTGCTATAAAAATCACAATGTGTATTTTAGGAATACTTTAGAGTTGCTTCACAAAAATATTACTTATCTATTAAAAAAAATTGTGAGTTATGATAATCAGCTAATCCATTCTCTACCAAAAGATACTACAGCATATGTTATGAGTTAAATTGTGTCTGCCAAAAATATGTTGAAGTCCTAAACTCCAACACCTCAAAATGTCATCTTTTTGGAAACAGGGTCATTGCAGATATAATTAGTTAAATTAAGATGATGGCATACTGGACTAGGAAAAAACACCATCATTCAGTCATGTCTGACTCTTTACAACCCCACTGACTATAGCATGCCAGGCTCCTCTGTCCATGGGATTCTCCAAGGCAGAATACTGAAGTGAGTTGCCATTGCCTACTCCAGGGGATCTTCCTGACCCAGGGATCGAACTTGGGTCTCCTGCACTGCAGGCGGATTCTTTACTAAGCCACTAGGGAAGCCCAGAGTGGGCCCTTAAATCCAGTGTGACTCATGTCCTTATAAGAAAAGGACAGACAACAGACACAGAAGAGAGCTGTGTGAAGTCAGAAGCAGCGACTGCATCATGCTACCACAAGCCAAAGAATGCCTGGAGTATAACAAGCTGGAACAGAAAGAAAGAAAGTGTTGCCCCACCCCAGTGGCTTCAGAAGGAGCATGGCCCTGCCTGCACTTTAGGTTTGAACTTCTAGAGTCCAGAACTGAGAGAGACTGAATTCCTGTTGTTTTAAACTACTTAGTTTGTGGAGATTTGTTATGGCAGCCCTAACAAACTAATACACCTTATTAAAATGCTATTTTTAATTTTATGTCTTATCAGTAACTTTTGAAGAAATTACAACTATCATTTAACATAAAAATTAGGCAATGATAAGAGATTTGTGTTAGACATTAATGTATGAACTATGAATCCTTCAGAGGCTTGCTTCCTGGCATTTGCTTTAGTTACTCAAAATATTATGTGTCCTCTCATTTGTAAATTTTGGGGTGAAAATACAGACTTTTCCCCTTCTTATCTTAGAACCAGTACAAAAATAAGAATAAAAATGAAAAAATCAGAAAAGCAAACTTCTTAGGTGAAATGAGACATCATCCACAATTCAGACGCACAATATACAAGAAAGAGCTTCCAAATATAAGTTGAAGTGAAATGAGAGTGGAGGAAGGGAAAGTGAGAGATGCCCATGCTTGCAGATGTCAGACAATGCAGGGAAGAACTCCCTAAAATAGCTCCTCTGCCTGAGGAACAAACCCCTTTGGAAAAACAGAACTGAGACTTTTTAACAGCAAAAGCACTATATTTTTACAAGGTCTCAAGAAGTCGAGAATGAGGCTGACTGAGGAATCACACAAATGAGGCATATTTTCAGGTTTCAATCCCTTGTTGTTAAGGGGCTAAGGAGAGAGAGTCAGCAATATGAGCGGTCCTTCAGAGCAGAGATAAAATGACTGGGGGGATGTAAAGACTAAAGGAAGTGTTAGTCACTCAGTCTTGTCTGACTCTTGGCAATTCCACGGACTGTATCCCGCCAGGCTCCTCTGTCCGTGGATTCTCCAGGCAAGAATACTGGAGCGGGTAGCCATTTCTTTCTCCAGGGGATCTTCCTGACCCAGGGATTGAATCTGGGTCTCCTGCATTGGAAGCAGATTCCTTACCATCTGAGCCAGTAGGGAAGCTCTTGTGTACACACAGGGACCTGTGTCATTAAAGGTGATTCCCATTAACGTGGAACTCTGCTCTGACCACTAAGATATATAAGGCTCCAAGCCACCTACAAGTGGCTGGTCTAGGAACAACTCACCACAAAGTGAGTAATGAAAAACAGGAGGGACTAGTATAAAAAGTATACAGAAAACACTGTAGAAACAAATAAAATGGAAAACGTGCTAAAAAAAAATTATGATGGATGACTACCACAAGAAAAATGTTTGCAGGGGGGAAAAAAGGATGGAAACTAATGCCACAAACAGTGTATGAATTCTGACCTAACATATCACTTATAGCCTCTGGAGGGCAAAAAAGGGTAATTGTTTCTATTAAAATAACGCCCTGAAGGAACACAAAAGCTGAACAAAGATATGGTCAGACAACAGAAATAACCACTTGAGCTGAAGAAAAAAATAAAGTCATTTGCATAAATAAAGACATATGTCCTCAACGGCATTATGCTAAGTGAAATTAGTCAGATAGAGAAAGATAAATAATGTATGATCTCTCTTATATGTGGAATATATGTGTGTATATATATATATATATATATATCATCTATACACACAAATACTAAGCTTATACATACAAAGAACAGATTGATGTTGGCCAGAGGCAGGGGATAGAGGGTGGAAGAAATGGGTGAATGCTTTTGTTTTATGTTTGTTCAACTGAATTTTTTAGAAGAAAGAAATGAAGACTATTTGGACAATAAAAACAGGATTGACACAAGTGCACAACATGAAAATCAACAGGGTAAAGAAAGATTTTTAATGGAATAAAAGAAAATGATAGACACAGAAAATAGGCAAAGGAAGAAAAAAACAACAAACAATAGAACAAAATACATTAAGGACACAGTTTAGGAGTAATTACTAAAATAAAATTAGGATGTTATAAATTGAAGGACATACTTTATATCAGGAAAAAATTGGGTAATTAGGAGAGTGTAGTACTCTTTCAAACCCCAAAATCTGACTGATGGAACAGAAAGAGCACACAGAAAACACACCTATATATACATACATGTAGTATATGGCTAAGTGTCTTAAGTGTCTTATGGTGGCCCATAAGACAACAGGTAAAGAAGGGACTTATCAGTAAATATTTCTAGAAAAATTGAGTGTCTCTTTTCAGGGATGTTGGGGAGAATGGGGAGGGATTATAACTTGATCTTTCTCTCACACCTTGCACAAAAATCACCTCCATTATGCTTAAAAACCTAAGTAAATACATGAAAGCAATAAATAATTTAGAAGCTAGTAATGGATGTGAATTCAATGACCTTCAGGTGACAAAGAATTTCATGTTTTTAAGACAAGATTAAAAAAGAAAAACAGTCATAAAGGAAACACTGGTAATTTTCCATTTCTACTTATCAGAAAACACCATAAAAGAGTATATAAAGATAAGTCATGAAGCTGGAGAACTTTTTTCAACACATGCAACTGACAAGGGTACAGTTTACAACATTTTACAAAGAGGTTTTTTTTCCCACAATTTAATAATAAAAAATAGTCAACTCAAAAGAAAATTAGAAAAAAAAGCAACAGAACAAGATTTTTTAAAGAAAAAACCCACATGTCCAAGAAGCATATGTTAAGAATGCTCAATCATCAAAAATTAGAAAAATGCATATTAAACAATTTTTAAAACATGGAATCCCAACTAATGGTTGCAAATTTATGCATTTAACAATTTCAAGACCTGAAGAGGTTGTGAACAACGGGAATATTTGTTCTCGGCAAGTGTAAATGTGAATTAGTACCACTCTTTTAATATTGTTCAGTCACTCAGTCATGTCTGACTCTTGTAATATACTTTGGCATTATTGAGAAGTTTAAGGTATACACAATCCATAAATCAGAAAATTCTCTCCTTGGTATAAACCCTAGTGCAAGTTTACACATGTACACCAGGAAATATATACATATGGTTCACAACAGTCCTAAAGTGAAAACAACTCAGGGTCCATCAAGAATAACCTAAAAACTTCATATATTTCTAAAGAGCATTCTGTACAGCAGTGGAAAGCAAACAGTATTGTAGCAGCATGGACAAATTTTACAAGCAATGTTGAGCCAAACAGATAAGGCACAGAAAATGCATGCAGTACAATTTAACTAACAACTCACCATCACTCTGGATGACAGAACTGGAGAGAAAAGCACAGACACTGTTAACATAAAACTTAACCTAGTGGCTAACCCTCAGGGGGGAATAAGTGTTCTCAGTGGGAAGGGTGAGGGCCAGGGTGACACTAGGTCCTAACGGTGTCCTGCTTTATGGGCCGTTTAGTGTTTACAGGGACCTTGCCTCCCTGGTGGCTGAGGCAGTAAAAGAACCTGCATGCAGTGCAGGAGACCTGGGTTTGGTCCCTGGGTCAGGAAGAGACCCTGGAGAAGGGAATGGCTACCAACTCCATTCTTGCCTGGAGAATTCCATGGACAGAGCAGCCTGGCAGTCTACAGTCCAAAGGGTTGCAAAGAGTTGGACACAACTGAGCAACTAACACTTTTGTTGTCATTTTAGTGCTTATGCATGGTTAACTGTGCAACTCCATAAAATTCTTCATCATATTCATACCAGGTTTTCATTTACTTAGCAGTCTCTCTGTCATGGTGTGGTTTAATTTGCTATTTAGCGTTGTGCTCCCTTGAGCATGAGGACATTGGCTGGGCAAGTGCAGACCCACATAGGTGTGCTGAAGGCATGCGTCCATGGGACCTTCTTTGATCCTGCATGCAGACCCACACCTGGGCTGGAACCTGGAAGTGGGTGGTCAAGACCTCATCCTTGTAGATGGAGAAGAGAACAGGAGGTGGAACCGATTGGGAACCAAGGCACCAAACTCCCAGTGCATATTTCATTATCCTATCAGACTACTCACAAACCACAAATTTAAAGATAAAATTATTAAGAATTTCACTATGACAACCACAGACCATTAAACCCCAAGCACTGATTCCCTTCTGAGGATGGAGTCCTTCGTGATGGAAAGACTGAACACCCATGAAGCCAGCCAGATAACATATATATATATATATAATGTTTTCTGTACATTTCCATCTGTGTGTTACATTGTACGTGCACATTTATGAGCCCTTCTATTTCTTTTGCAAGTGCCTGAGCACTGGGTCAGACCTGAGCAGAAGAGAATTGAGAAGATGTGAAGTGACTGTACCATTAATGTTTTAAACTGGCTATCAGGCTGAAATAGTTACCAAAATTACTCATATATCTAAATGAAGACTTCCGTGTTTAAAGGCTGTTTCATAAATTAAGTATTTATAATTAAGATCACAGGCAATTAATTCCACAGCATGCTAAGCAATTGAACGTTTAATTGTCCTTGGCTACACATTCGATGCCAAGAACCTCCTACTCTCTACCTTCCTTCCTTTCCACTCACATATAACTGAAAAAAAAATACTATGTTTGCTGTGATAATTAACATGATCTAATAGAAGTAGATACAAATAGATTACCATGTAATACATGACTTAATACAGATTTCAGAGAAGAATTGGTATGGAAGGGAACAAGCAAGGTGCTCTGTTTATGTTACCTCAACACTTTCACAATAATTTTGAAAGGCAGATACACAGATCTCATTCCTACAAAAGGACTCTGGGGTTAGAAACAGTAAATATCCTAACCAAGGATATCCAAGTGGTGAGTGAGTACACAGAGTTCTATCTTACTACAAACTTGTCCTATTACTTTTCTTTGCTTCCTTTTCTTCTTTTTTTAAACACTTACTGTCCATTCACTATGTGCCAAGCATTATCAAAGAAGTGAGTGACCAAGGTCTGGAGCAGCCCCAAACCCAAGGCTGCGCTCTCACCATGGTAACATGTGGCCATGCGCATGTGAAACATATCCAATATGAAGTGAGATGTGCTCTGTGTTAAAAACACCAGAATTCAAAGACTTCAGTAAGAAAAAAAAAAAAGGATGTTAAACATGTTAATAATTTTTCATAGTGATTACAAATTGAAATGATATATTTTATTATATGTTTTGTGTGTGCTCCTCTGCCCATGGAATTCTCCAGGCAAGAATACTGGAGTGGGTTGCCATTTCCTGCTCCAGGGGATCTCCCCAACCCAAGAATCGAACCCGCATCTCTTGTATCTCCAGCATTGGCAGGCAGATTCTTTACCACTGCATAATTTGACATATGTTTTAGGTTAAATAAAGTGTATTTAAAATTTATTTCATCTGCTTCTCTTTACTTATTCAATGTGGCTACTAAAGAATTTTTAATTCTAAGAATCTCACATTTTACTTCTGTACATCACTGGCCTAAAGATAGTCTCTCAGTCTTACTTTGGATATACAAATGAATTGCCTACCTGTAATTTTTAAATTGCAAATTAATTTCAAGATTATTTTGAATAAGAAATTTCAGATTTGAATAAACTATATTTTAAGATTGAGTTTGAATAAGAAATCTCTTGTAATTCACTAAGGAATACATCTTCCACTCACCATCAATATTTATCAACTATATATCCAATCTCTTTGAAATTTTAAAAACTGGCCTAAAATTAACTAAAGCTTGTTTGTTCTTTTGTTTTTTGTTTTTTTTAAATCCTGACAGAGTGTATGCAGAACTGAAAAATACCTAGATTCAAGACACAAGTATTCTTATAATGGATCAAAATAGTATTTACACCCCAAAGTATCTTTTATAAATATGCTGAACACTTTTAATATCATAGCGTCCATCCTCCACCATGAAAAAATTCTGCTGTTTAGAATTTGGTACATCAAAAATATTCCTCACATTTTCCTAAAGAAGATGAGGCAAGATATGTTTTCAGACAATGAAACACTTGTGTTTTTATGAAATGTCTATTAATGTGAGCAGTGGGGAATCATACACAACAGCTCTCTTTCTTATTATATTTTTACATACTGAAAAAGCAAAACAAATCAATTTATAATGGAACATAAAGGCTAATAATCTAAAATTGTATAAGGTACAGTAACATTATTGATAAACTGATGAAACTGAATGAAAATGTAATTTTTAAAAAATATGTACAGTTGTAAGAAACCAAATTTAGGCTGTATGGGATCAACTGAAGTAAAACACTCAAAAAATCATGTAAATTTACACGAGTCTTTAGTTTATAACATTGAATCAGTGAGGTTGCTCAGTCATGTCCGACCCTTTGGTAGGCTGTAGCCTACCAGGCTCCTCCATCCACGGAATTTTCCAGGCAAGAGTACTGGAGGAGGCTGCCATTTCCTTCTCCAGGAAGAGCTTCCCAACCCAGGGATCAAACCCAGGTCTCCCACACTGCAGGCAGATACTTTACCATCTGAGCCACCAGGAAATCCAGGGAAATTTATAACATTATATGTACCACAAAATACCCAATTTATAAGCTCATCTTACATCATTCTGTTTTGCCTTGAAATACAGGCTTCAGTTCAGTCGCTCAGTCGTGTCGGACTCTTTGCGACCCCATGGACCGCAGCAAGCCAGGCCTCCCTGTCCATCACCAACTCCCAGAGTTTACTCAAACTCTGTCCATTGAGTCGGTGATGCCATCCAGCCATCTCATCCTCTGTCATCCCCTTATCCTCCTGCCTTCAATCTTTCCCAGCATCAGGGTCTTTTCAATAAAGTCAGGTCTTCACATCAGGTGGCCAAAGTATTGGAGTTTCAGCTTCAACATCAGTCCTTCTAATGAACACCCAGGACTGATCTGCTTTAGGATGGACTGGTTGGATCTCCTTGCAGTCCCAGGGACTCTCAAGAGGCTTCTCCAACATCACAGTTCAAAAGCATCACTTCTTCGGCGCTCAGCTTTCTTTATAGTCCAACTCTCACATCCATACATGACTACTGGAAAAACCATAGCCTTGACTAGACAGACTTTTGTTGGCAAAGTAATGTCTCTGCTTTTTAATGTGCTGTCTAGGTTGGTCATAACTTTCCTTTCAAGGAGTAAGCATCTTTTAATTTCATGGCTAAAGTCACCATCTGCAGTGATTTTGGAGCCCCCAAAAATAAAGTTTCCCTATCTATTTGCCATGAAGTGATAGGACCAGATGCCATGATCTTAGTTTTCTGAATGTTGAGCTTTAAGCCAACTTTTTCGCTCACCTCTTTCACTTTAACAGGGAGATATACTCAATATCTTATAATAACCTATAATGGAAAAGAATCTGAAAAAATATACATATATATAAATAAAGATTGAGGGGCAGGAGGAGAAGGATGAGACAGTTGGATGGCATGACCAAATGAATGGATGTGAATTTGAGCAAACTCTGCGAGATGGTGAAGGACAGAAAAGCCTGGTGTTCTGCAGTCTGTGGGGTTACAAAGAGTCAGATACAACTGAGCAACTGAACAACAACATATATAATATATGTGTGTGTGTGTGTGTACACTTATAACTGAATCACTTGGAAGTAACACAACATTGTAAATTAACTATACTTCAGTTAAATAGGTAAGTATACACAAAGCAAGACCAACTACTTCTCACCCCACCTGCTGTGATACAGTGGCATTCTGCATAAAACAATCTATTTAGAGATTTTACTATTTTAGATTTTGCTACTTAAAAAAAAATCTGTCTTCTGCTTCCAAAATGAGATGAGATTCCATCCCTCTCTTCAGCTGCCTTCACACAGTGTCAGAAGGCAGGAAAAGAGAACATGTTCTTTTCCTCTGCTGAGACTGAGTGCTGTCAACTGAACTGTGTCCCCACAAAACTTGCATGTTGAAACCCTGTACATCAACGTGACAGTATTTGGAGATGGCTCCTTTGGGAGATTATTAGGTTCAGATGAGATCATGAGTGTGGGGTCCTCATAATGGGATTAGGGGCTAGGAACGGACCAGAGACCTCTTTCTCTTTGAATGTATGGTCTGAGAAAAGGCCAGGTGAAAAAAACAGCTACAAGGCTGCTGCCTGCCAATAAGGAAGAAGTCTCCCATCAGTATCCAACCATGCTGGCACCTTGATCTCAGATTTCCAGTGTCCGGAATTGTGAATAAACATATGTTGTTTAAGCCATGCAGTCCATAGTATTTTCTCATAGCAACCCAAGCTAACTAGTACACTGAATAAGCCCTAGAGTGGCAGGCAGACGAAGAAGGCTACACATGTACATGGAAGAGAATTCTCTGACAATCATTGGGGGAAAAAAATGAAATGGATATTTACATCCAATTAATGAAAGGCAACTATCAGACTTAACTAAAATAAATAATGGGCTTCCCTGATAGCTCAGTTGGTAAAGAATCCTCGGTTTTAAAAAGATGCTAAGGGAATACAATTGGAAGGAAATAAACCAAGTCGTTAACTATGGGAAGGGTGGAAGCACTAACGGAGAAGTTTTTCTTTTCTCCAAATGTTCTTTAATATGACTGATTATATCTACATTTATAACAAAAAGACAAAGAAACTAAAAATTTTCTATTGATCTTAATATGAGTCTAATGGCAAGGGTTTTATCTTAAGCTATTTTCACAGGGGAACAAAAACTATTTATAAAGCATTTTTTGAGATCTCATATGTCTAACACTTTCTATTAAGTGTTAGGGGGACTGATGTCCTCAAAGAAAAATCATTCATTTTACTGAGAGAAGACTGCATCACACTAATTAGATAATAATACCATATATAACCCCCAGTGGCTCAGCGATAAAGAATCCACCTGCAAGGCTGGAGATACAGGAGACACAAGTTCAACCCATGTCTGGAGATTCCCTGGAAGAGGAAATGGCAACCCACTCCAGTATTCTTGCCAGGAAAATCCCATGGACAGAGGAGCCTGGTAGGCTACAGTCCACTGGGTCACAAAGAGGACACAACTTAGCAACTAAATACATACACACATCATATATAACAGAATTTAGAAAGTGTTCATTGTTAGGCAGAGCCTCAGTGAAGGTTTTTCATCAGAGTTGATCAACATGATCAAGAAAATATATCAATTAATTATAATTCATGAAATAATAATGCAATATAGAGAAAATTTGTATGGCTAAAAAGTTGGTTCAAATTTATAAAAATGAGTAAATAAAGTGGACTGACTTTTAGCAAAACTGACCGAAGACAAAGAGTGAGGAAGGGAAGGAAAGAGAGAGATCATATGTATGCCTAAATAATTAATACCAAAAATTAAAAAGAATATATCAGCAAAAATATTATTATGGACAACTTTATGGCAATACTCTTGACAATTCAGACATATCCTTACAAACATAACTTATTAAAACTGAAAGAAGATGAAAATAGCTTCATAAAGACATTTTATTCATATAAAGAAATGTCCAGGTCAAGTGGCTTTACCAGTGAGTTTCTCCCAACATTTAAGAAAAATATAGCAGTCTTACACAAATTCTTCCAGACACAGAAAAAGAGGAAATTGTTTCCAACTTATTGTATAATGTCATCACCTCAATACCAAATCCTGACAAGATCATTACAAACAAGAAAAATAATAGGCCATTTCTCTTCAATAAAATTCAAAATCTCTCAAAAGAATATTACCAAATTGAATTTGTATTAGGTTTATTCCAGGGTTAAACATTAGTTTGACATCTGAAAACCAATGAGTTAATTCACTACATTAAAAAAAAAATGAGAGAAATCATACAAACATCTTAAGAGAAAAAAGAAAATTAGTTGATAAAGTTCAACATCAATTCATGATAAAAACTCTTAGCAACCTAGGAAATTTTAATATAATAAGGAGAGTGTATAATGAACATTATATATACATTATACTTAATGCTAAAGTATATAATACTTCCTTTTGAGACAGGGGATGAGACAAGAAAGTTTCTCATCACTTCTGTTTTATGTAGTACAGGAGGGTGTTAACCAACACAATAAAGCAAGAAAAAAATAAATAAAAGCTCTAAAATGGGACAGAAAGAACAAAAACAGTCATCATTTGTGGACAAGGTGATAGTGTACACAGAACGTCTAAAATGATCAGCGTATAAACCAGATAAACTAGTAGAAGTAGTAAGACAATTTTAAAAATGTCACAGGGACATAAGGTCCACACAGATAGATGAACTGTATTTCTATATTCCAGAAAAGAGGGTGGTGGTGAAATAAAAATTTAAATACCATATAAAATAGCATCAAAAACATCAAATGCCTAAAAATACATCTTTTTCAAAATGCAAAAAGCTATAAAATACTGCTGAGACCATTCTAAAAGGCCTAACTAGAAGGGTACTTCACATCCATCAGTATTCTTTCTAAAAATTTCTAAGGTTTTATTAAATCTTAATCTACGTAGAATCAAGTAAATCTAAACAAACATTAGCTTTAATAATTAATGATAATTACAGTATGGTTTGTGAGATTAAAGTTTAAAAAAAAGACAAAATTGAAATAATGGACAATGATAATATAAAATTCAAAATGGAGGCAGAGCAAACCTAAAGTGCTTCACAGCCCTGTTATTACCCCAGAGAAGATAACATTTTTCCTCACATCAAAGACACCTTAAATAAAGTGAAAAAATTAGTCACAACAAAACTAACAAAGGATTAGTAGCAAGAATTTAAGAGAATTCCTCCAAATCTGGGGTGGAAGCAAAGGAATAGGATTTGCAAAAGGCATACAAGCAGATGACAGTTGCCGCCAATACTATAGTCTTTTGGCTGTGGGATGATTTTGTTTATGTTCATTATAATACTAAATAAGACAAAAAGTAAACTGGAAGGCAGTTTATGAACAAGTAAAGACATGCATCATGAAACAAAGATTTCTATTAATCTAATTTTAGATACCTGAGGCTGGACAACAAACACATGCACATACAATTGTTGATAGACAGGTAGAGAAAAGTGATGCTGTTCTTTGTTTTGTTAATTAGGAAAGCTGTAGACCACCAGGAATAAGTATAAGTCCTAAAAACAAATTCAGTTCGGTTCAGTCGCTCAGTCGTGTCCTACTCTTTGTGACCCCATGGACTGCAGCACACCAGGCCTCCCTGTCCATCACCAACTCCCAGAGTTTACTCAAACTCATGTCCATTGAATCGGTGACCTCCTCCATCGTCCCCTTCTCCTCCTGGCCTCAATCTTTCCCAACATCAGGGTCTTTTCAAATCAGGCAGCTCTTTGCATCAGGTGGCCAAAGTATTGGAGTTTCAGCTTTAACATCAGTCCTTCCAATGAACACCGAGGACTGATCTGCTTTAGGATGGACTGGTTGGATCTCCTTGCAGTCCCAGGGACTCTCAAGAGGCTTCTCCAACACCACAGTTCAAAAGCATCAATTCTTCAGCGCTCAGCTTTCTCTATAGTCCAACTCTCACATCCATACATGACCACTGAAAAAACCATAGCCTTGACTAGACGGACCTTTGTTGACAAAGCAATGTCTCTGCTTTTTAATATGCTATCTAGGTTGGCCATATCTTTTCTTGCAAAGAGTAAGCGTCTTAATTTCATGGCTGCAATCACCATCCGCAGTGATATTGGAGCCCAAGAAAATTAAGTCTGCCACTGCTTCCACTGTTTCTGCATCTATTTGCCATGAAGGGATGGGACCGGATGCCATGATCTTTGTTTTCTGAATGTTGAGCTTTAAGTCAACTTTTTCACTCTCCTTTTTCACTTTCATCAAGAGGCTCCTTAGTTCTTCTTCACTTTCTGCCATATGGGTGGTGTCATCTGCATATCTGGGTTATGGATATTTCTTCCCGCAGTCTTGATTCCAGCTTGTGCTTCCTCCAGCCCAGCATTTCTCATGATGTACTCTGCATATAAGTTAAATAAGCACAGTGACAATATACAGCCTTGATGTAATCCTTTTCCTATATGGAACCAGTCTGTTAATTACTCTATGAAATATTAAACTTCTTGGAATCAGGCTTTCTGATATTTTCTGATTTTATCATTTTTGCCCTTTCCTGGCAGTCCAGCCAAGGTTTTTAAATTATTTCTTATCATATTTAACTTGTATTTTCCAGTGACCTGTATCCAGAAGCTTTTCCTTACATAGTTGTTCACCATATACTCAAAACACATACACACACAAGGCTGTAATTTTTTTCAGCTGTGACTTTTTTATTCAAAATGAAAACAGCATATTTGAGCTCTGTTGGTGAAAATATTATTTTAATAAATTAGATAAATTTCTCACTGAATAGAAAAAAATATGAAAATTGATACCACTCTTTTAGAAAATATAATAGCAGCATCTTCATTCATCCAACAAAATATAATGAGCAGTTTCTATGTTCCAGGAATGATTCTGGGTCCATGGGCTTTAGAAAAGAATTAATTAGTCAAAACTACCTGCATTCATGGAGATTACCTTCTAGCAGGAGAAACAGACAAAACCAGAGAAGTAAAATAGTAGTAAAATGTCCTAATGCCTCAAGTGTTAGAGATCAAAACACAGCAGGACTGGTAGATGGGCTGGAAGGCACAGATGCTACTATCATAGGCTGGTCAGGGACGCCCCACTCATCAGAAGGCATTTGGACAAAGCCCACAACGGTGGCTCAGTGGTAAAGAATCTGCCTGCAATGCAGGAGAAATGGGTTCAGTCCCTGGATTGGGAGGATCCCCTGGAGAAGGAAATGGCAGCCCATTCAAATAATCTTACCTGGGAAATCCCATGGACACAGGAGCCTGATGGGCTCCATGGGGTCGCAAGAGTCGGACACAACTTGGCGACTGAACCACCACCACAAGAATCAGTAATGGAGTGATGCTGTGATGTCTGAGGTCAAGAGCTTTCCGGCAGAAAACAACATGTACACAGTTAATGAGTTGGAGATGTTAAGTTGAAAATGCCTAATAACAACCTAGGCAGAAATGTTGATTAAGCATTTGAATGTGAGCTGGAGTTGAAGAGAATGACCCGGCTGGAGATATAGATTTGGAGTCATCTGCATATAAATGGTAGTTAAACCTATGGATTGAATAATATTACCAAGAGAATGATTATAGCTGAGAAAAAATTCAAAAAGTGATCTCCAGGCCTACGAACATTTTATCTAGGGAATTGCAGCTAAGAATTACTACTCTATTTATTAAGCACTAGGATATATGTTATATATTTTACAAGGATTATCTAAAAAATTTTAGGTCGGTATTGTTATTATTCCCCATTTAAACAATGAAGAAGCTGAGTCACAGAATGATTAACTTGGATGAGGTTTTCCAGCTAGAAACTGGGAGAGCCAGAATTCTAACCTCATTAGAGTAACTGCAGTAACTCCAATGCCCTCACTCTTAAGAATCACTGTGCTATACGGCTTTAAAGGGCAAGACTTTGGTGGTACAAGGTACATATATTTATATATATATAAATAATACTACTATTATGTATGATACATTTCATAAGTCAAATGGACTGAAATCATGACTTTGCCTTAAGTCCTATGTTTGCCTTAATTCCTATTTGCCTTAATTTCCTTTCCTTTTTCCTTTAAGAATAATTTTCTATCCTAAAAAAAATTAACTGGGCAACTTTAAGAGCCCAGTAAATTACCATACAACCCAGAGAAACCACAAGTTCTACATTCTTTCACAATTTAAGCAACATTCTCTTATTAAACAGATCTCAGTGGCTGTTTTCAGATGTTCAGTGAAGCTGTAACTTACTAGAGTTATAATAATATATGGAGAAAAAGCTTTCTTGTGCAAATGTTTAGACTATAACCTCAAAATGAACTAAAAAATTGACAAGCTTAAAAATATATTCATTATTTTTTCATCCAAGACACAAAGCCAGGACCATACCTCAGTTATTCAAAAAGAAAATCAACATTTTCCATATTTTGCTAACAGCTTACATAAAATAAGTTTATGACACCACAGGGCTTCAGATATTTCTGCCCTTATTTTTTTTTTAATGTTGCAATTATAAAAGAGTGGTTTAGCTTAAAACAAAACAAAATAAAACAAAAACTTCACATACAACAAAACAGGGATGAAATTCCCATTCTTACTGGGTTAAAAATACATTTCAATTTAAGGGGGAAAAAAAGAGCTACCCTGCAGCATTTGGAAATAATGATTTTTATTGCAATTTTTACCCTTTTAGCCAGTTCAACCTTTAAATTTCCCATGATGTTTATGGGTATTGAGAGACTTGGATTGTGAAACTAATAATCTACCCAACAATTTGCTTTTAAAACATGTGAAAAACACTGTATAACATTCTACTTATTTTTATGGTATCTGTGCAGTCTCCACGTAATTCTGATTTAACAAAAACTGTAAAAGTACTGTGTCCAGTGCTATCCTTTTGCATGTTTATATTCACTGCTGTTGTTGTTATATTTTCCCAAGTTCTTTTTTCTTTTATCAGTTCTCAAGTTTTAGCCTACTGTGTAGAAACAGAAACAGAGAGATATATAGAAGGACATTCTATTCGAGTAGCTTCTCCTTTTATCTTCACTTATTCATTCATTTAACAAATGTTTATTAATGTCCAATATGTGCCAGTCACTGTGATAAGTATAGGAATTCTTTAGCTTCCAAAAAGCTATAGTTCTATTAGTATTGAGAAATATTTTAGATATTTCAGCAGAACATTTTTGCACAGATAGAATCTTTAGCAAATCTCAAATCACATCATGTAGGGATCTGCCCATTCTGCCAACCCTCTAGTCAGAATTTCACAATAATCTATAGCTAGTAACTGGGATTCTCTCAACAAATATTTTAGAAGAAAAGTCTTCCATCTTTTCTTTAGCAGTAAACCAACAGTGGTCAAGCCCCTGTATAGTAAGCTCCACACGTACAGAGAAAGAAGATTCACATTTCTAATTTCAGATTAGAGCCATGAGAATTACTGAACCCTTCAGTGGACTGATACGCTCCCTACAAAATGGAAAGAGACATGTGATTTACCTGAGGTGGATGGTATTTGAAAACAGAGGCTTTCATCAACCCTTAGGATGATCCTGAATAAACGCTAAAGTAAAGTGAAAGTCGCTCAGTCATGTCCGACTCTTCGCAACCCCATGGACTATACAGTCCACGGGATTATCCAGGCTAGAATACTGGAGTGGGTAGTGGTTCCCTTCTCCAGGGGATCTTCCCAACCCAAGGATCAAACCCAGGTATCCCTCATTGCAGGCAACTTCTTTACCAGCTGAGTCACCAGGAAAGCCCAAGAATACTGGAGGGGGTAGCCTATCTCTTCTCCAGTCGATCTTCCTGACCCAGGAATCAAAGCCAGGTCTCCAGCATTGTAGGTGGATTCTTTACCAACTGAACTACGAGGGAAGCCCTGAATAAACCCTAAACGTCACACAATTAGTAGAACTTCCACTATGTAGAAGATTTCAGGGTTATCAAATTTCAGGATCATTATCTATTAAAACTATTTCACCCACTGGATCCTATACCATATGAGGAATTTTTGACAGCATTTACCTCTTTACATATATACTTAATTCTAGACTCAATGGAGACCTACACATTATTCTACTACTCTGAGGCTTCAAATTATCTGATCAAGCCTTAAAAGAATTTAAGATATGGACAAATACAACCAAAAATTTTAAATAGGCCTATTATATGTGTTCAAGATTCTGATATTATATTCACAAATACTAATAGTTTGGGAAAACACTAGTGGGATTAACAAAAATGCATTTGATGAACCTCCAGTTGATGTTTAAATTCTTTCTAAAGTAATCCAAACAAATAAAGGCTAGTAAAATTATTGTTGGATAAAGCAAATTTTAAACAAGAGCACCTTGAGAACCCAAGAAGGAGTTTATTCTGCAAATTTCAAAAAATTTATTCCAACATCAATCAAAGCCCCACTCTTACAAGAAAAGTCTTCTCTTAATGATAGCCTGAAGCTCAAGACATGAGTAACAAGTTAAAAAGAGGGAAAACTACAAAACAGCTTTCTTTGAATCAACAGCCCCCAAGTTATCACACAGCTGACCAAGTTCCAAACAGTTGTTCAGCCACACTTAAGGGACTTTTAGAAGTTCATCTATATTTTCTTTTGAAGAAATATAAATACATATTTTGGTAAATAACAATAACTCAACTACAGAGAAACATTTAAAATTCTAAGAATGTATCCTTATAATTTTCTATAACCTTCAATATTTACACACATTAAAAAAAAAATCCAATCTCTAAAGTTTGAATAAAGGAGCTGAACATTAGTTAGTACTAGTTGCTTCTGAAATCTCTATCTTGTGATATATTATTTGAAATGAAATACAAAAGAAATGACTGTTCAATACTAGCTGTTTGAGTCTGCTTTTTAAATGAATACTGAACAATGAAGAATCACCAAGTTGCTACCGCACTTAGGCAGTGAGACTCACCATGCTCTTTCAGCTGCCCCACGGAAGAGGAGGTCTTGGGTCGTAAATGCAGGCCAAGGTTGATGATGGGGAAGGCAGAAAAGGAGTCCAGCTTTCTGTTTCCAAAACATGAAGCAAGAGCTTTGAGTGACTGACTAGCCCTTATTCTGTAATACAAACTCTAGAATAATGTTGCAAGATCAGATGCTAATCAGAGAGAAAACCACTTCTCTCCTATCGACAGACTCTGACTACCTATCCTTGGTGCCCTCACTGCAGAGTAAGGAGCACACAGCAGGCCCTCTATGCATTCACTATTGAGTAAAGACAAAGTAATACCAAATTTTGCTGCCTCTGAGCAAGGATAATATGTAACTTTTGCTTTCTAAAAGAAAAACTCTAATAAAAATTAGAAAACAACACACATCTGTTTCTTCCATTTTTCAAAGATATTAAGTAACATGTTCTTCTATTACAACTTGGAGAGCTTCGACCAAGTCAGCGGAATCTAAAAATGGGTACCATGCAGAAACTTTGGAAAATGGAAATAAGCAAAAGTAAGAAAACAAAAATTACCCCTAATTCACTACCCTAGTAAGTCATTCTTCCTATGAGTTAAGCACTAGTCTAACTTTTTTACGTGTCTTACATTTAATACTCAAAACAAGCTTCTGGGTATTTACTACCCATTTTATAAAGGAAGAAACTAAAAGATTAGGGGTTAGATAGGCTACAGTTCAGATTACTCCAGTTAGAAATGGGTGGAGTCAGGATTTGCATCAAGGCAGTAGGATTTAGCAAACTAAATAAACACCATATTACTATCTATCACCAACTCCATTTGTCACGATTAACATGTGTAATACACTCCACACTTACATTTAGGTGTACATAAATGTACATGAACTTTTTAGCTTATTTCTTATATTTGACAATATACAACTAATGCATTTCCTTGTAAATGTACAAAGATGCACATCATTATTTTGGCCTAGAAATTCTAGACCAATTTGAATCCAATTTGAACAATTGGATTGTTCAAAATCCACTTCAATTGTGAACTAGAATTGCTAGTTCAAAAATTTTAGAAATGTTACACAAATTTTTAGGATTTAAAAACATTCTGCCCATCAAAAAAGTATGGTCAAAAAGGAAAGTCTGTGACTGTCCTATTTTGAGTTTTATAGCTGGCATAGAGTAGGTGTAAATCAATGAGTGATTTATAGGCTCTGTTAGTCTAGTTGTCACTCATAGGTTCACGATTATGCAGTTGACCAAAGAACTGAGATATCCCTCATATGACAAGATCATATTGTCAATGGAAAATATGAGAGGTTTGAGTACGCAGGCAGCTTTGCCTAACTCCATTTGAAATTCTAGAATTTTATTTATATGCTACCCAGAACGGGGCCAAGGTACATAGTTGTAGTTTGATTTGCTTCCTTAAAACTAGTCCCTGGCTAAATATTTTTACACAAATCTCAAAATTAGAACTATTAATTGCATTTTTCAATGATTCTCTATTAATGAAAGATTCTGATAGAAGCAGACTAAAATTCATCCACTAAGCAAAATATTTTACAAACATTAAGATAAAATGCCAGAGTTAACACAAATGTGAAATGACGTGAGGGATTCTATCATTATTTTATAATGTCCTCATTCTGTTATTAATTAGAATAACCTAAGTACAAATAGTCATGTAACATATAAGAAACTCCCACTTATCACAAAACTAGGGGAAGAAGTTGAAGCTCATTTGTCTAAAATATAGAACGCATTTACAGAAATGCAGTTGTCATACCTTCAAATGTACCAAATATTATCAAGTAAAAAATTAGCTCCAATAGATAAATACATAATAAATAAATTTCCTTGATGGAAAATTAATATTTAGAATACACTCACATTTATCATTGTTGTCATAAGAGTATTTAATGTATAATTAATCTTTGAAGTTAGGATTCAAAGGTACATTGAATAACTTCACTTCCTTAAACCTAAATTTGAATATGCAGAAGTATTCAATTTTGTTTTCCTTTGCAAGTTAAACATGGAGAAATTTGGGGAAAAAAACAAACATTTATAAGATGCTATCATATTTCTTCATGTATTTTATAAGGAATTTCTTTTGCTGGGCCAATATTTTTATGGTACGCCTGAAAATATTATGGTTCATCCTTAAAAGTTAGTGTTTTCTAAGGCATCTTCTGGGGAATTAAAAGTAATTCACATACAACTCCTGTCACAGGACTATTTGTTTGGAGTAGAAACTTTTCCAGAGTCTTACAAAGAGTCAGACAATTTATACTAATTAGTCCTAGTGCCTTCTCTGCATTGCTAACAATCTCCTACCTGATTTCCTGACTGATTCTGTTTTCCCTTCTGTCCTTTAGAGCCTCATGGGTCGGCTACTTCTAACGTTTGTGAAATGAAGCTAGCTCCAGGGGGTAGGAAACACATTATCCCCATAAGTCAGCTATAAATAAAGACAAGGCAGCCTCTGGTGGATTGATGATATTACGGGTCTGTGTGTCCCAAGCTGTCACTGAAGTACTTTTTTTTTTTTTTTTAATTTTTATTAGTTGGAGGCTAATTACTTTACATCATTACAGCAGTTTTTGTTATACATTGAAATGAATTAGCCATGGATTTACATGTACTCCCCATCCCAGTCCCCCCTCCCACCTCCCTCTCCACCCGATCCCTCTGGGTCTTCCCAGTGCACCAGGCCCAAGCACTTGTCTCATGTACCCAACCTGAGCGGGTTATCCGTTTCACCCTAGATAATATACAGTTTCAATGCTGTTCTCTTGAAACATCCCACCCTCACCTTCTCCCAGAGTCCACAAGTCTGAAGTACTTTTAATTGCAAAAGGTGTTGACCTTCCTCATTAAGCAGAACATGTTTTCATTAACCATGGAATGTTAGAATGTCAAGAGACCTTTATCTTTACCAATTTCAGAAGAAACAATTCTTAAGGAAATACTCAACACTCTTTAGAAAGACATGCTGAAAGATATTAAATGATCAGATTTATTATTAATGAGTGTCCCTAAATTATTCTTCTTCCTTGGATCACAGCTCCATCTAATATACTAAAAATGGTAGCTTTTCAAATTAGTTCTATTTAGCTTTTCTAGTTTTACAGTTTACCTGAAATTCTCAACTCTTTGGTTAAATTGCCACATTAACTACTCTTTTATCAGGTACCACTGTGCTAGACTAACCTGGGTCTTGGGTTAACTCAAGTAAAGTTAAAAGTTTTTAAACTGGTAAATTTCCTATATAAATCATTTCTTTTCTTCTATAATTCATATGTTCTCTTACCATGGGTAAAACCAAATTCTCATTATTAAAGCTGTACATATATTTCACTCTTCCAAATTCCTATAGTATTACCTTTTACTGCTGAGCATGAAACCTGTAGTGTTAAGCACACCTAGCAGGTAGGTTTTGGAAGAGCCAAGACATTCTTTACAGCCATAGCAATATTTTCTTTAACTTCTGTTACCTAATATCCCACATTTCTGATCATGTTATATAATGAATTAACGTAAAACAAGCCACTGAAATATACATCTTAACAGAACAGCATTTACATTCTACAAGTATAAATGTTCTTACAACATGTGCTGAAGAGCCTTTACAGTTTCTATCTGTAGCTTCAGGGCCAAAACTTATGTACACAATTGTAACATTATCCCAAAGGTGATGCTGCTATTTAGTGGACTAATTCAGAAAAGTAACTGACCCATCTCCAGACACCTTTAGACAGCAGAAGCAATGCTCAAAATTCCTGCCTTCAAAGTATGCTCTGTAGGATCAGCCTCATCTTCTGTTAGAAAACACACTAATTTTAAATTATTACATTAAAAAGGAAAAATTATCTTAACTCTGCTCCATAATTGCTGCATATTAATTATTAAAATTCCAAACTTATGTAATATTACCATAAAATATGACATTTTTCTCAAGAAAGCCACAAACTGGATTTGAGCTTATGCACTGTAAAACCCAGATGGTTTGCTTAACTATTCAGACATCCTCCAGTTCAGTGCAAAAGTTAATTGAACTGAAAACTAAAATTTTGATAACTGATGTTCTTTGAGGTACTGAAGCAGAAGGATAAATTAGCCTCATGTGTGGGGTGTTAAAAGACTTGAGAAACCATGACAATTGGTCAAGAAATACCAGCAAAGGAGAAGAAAAGTGTATGTGGTTCATAGGTTAGCCAATTACACCTTCCTTACCTGGTTTTCCCATGGTGCAATTGCTTTTCTTTCTCCATTTCTTTACTCACTGATTCAATATTAGTCACTATTTTATCCAGTTTAACTTGTTCTTGAATTTGAAAGAAAAAAAAAGTTTTAATTGTATACTATTAGTTTTCAAGGTCTAAGTGCATGTTTTGAATTAAATTGCAAATCACAGATTTTTTAATAACAGGTACAATATTTTTCAAAAAAATTACCAATAAAAAGATAGCCTAAAAACACATTTGAGTGTCTTTTTTCACCCCATGCTCCTCAGATGTTTTGCAATTACTAAAATTTAGGACTGCAAGTATAGAGTAAATGAACTGCATATATCAGAAAGGAGATCGCTCCCTTTGTAGAGAAATATCAGCAAGAATACAGCACAAACCGAGAATACAGTCTCCTTTATACATGTCAGCATTATTGTCATCCTTATCTTCATAAGGCTTAGCTTTTATAGGAGAGCCTGCTATTTCAAAATAATTTAGCAATCATTAGTTAATGTAATAGGAACACTGAGAGCTCCAGAAATCTCCTCCATTTGCTAGAAAGACTTAAGTCCACAAAAGGCAAAGTTTCTGCATTAAAAAAAAAAAAAAAATCAAGTTCTTAGAGTCTAAAGAGAAACTTAAGATAAATATTTTAAAATACATATTACTTTTATTTGTTCAGATAATGGGACTAACATAGTCCTAACATATGGGACTAACATAATTTGAAACAGTGCAACAAAATATTGTCATATCTATTAAGGACCTTCTAGTTAACTAGCTCAGGTAACTTAAAAAGATATTAAAGTAACAGAGAACATATGAGATTAAACCATTTCAGAAATATTTACAAATTAGTTGGTATGTCAATGCTAATGAATAAAAGAGTACACTAGACAGCATTACATAGTTTAGATTTAAAATGTATAACAAAGACCATAAAAAATTTGGAGAAATGGAAAACAGAATGCTAATATTTACTATTCATAATATATTAGGGATGTTGGCTAGCACTCCTGTGGATTATCTCACACTTAAACCTGAAAATTGGAGTTCTGGTGAATTTTTGTGATTATTCTCTTTTATACATCAGCAAAGCAGTTTACCCAAGACCTGAGTTTTAAAAGTGCTAAACCAGGGATCAAACCCATTGTCCTTGACTGTAAGTTCACCCTTCTTCACTCTGACCTAGCACCATAGCAGATTTCACGAGGGTGCTTAATTATTGCTTATTAACAGCAATTACTATCCTAATTATTAGTAATTATTTGTGTTATTACAACAATTAATAATTAGGTGCTTATTAATGGGAAAAGGATAATTTCTGCCATGGTTACATTGGAGGGTGATATACAGCTCAAAAGACACACTTCATATAAAGATACATGGTAAGTTGAGAAATATATTAAGGTGAAAAGTAAAGAATTTATAAGTTTGAGTCTTAAAAACAGAACATTTAAAAACATTTGCCATACACCAAGTGTGCTAATTGCTGTATATGGATTATCATTTTTTATTCTTGCAACCACCCCATTATCTCCATTTTTACAAATAAGGAAACTGAAGCAGAGAAATAGAGATGAAGTTTTCTAAGGTTATACAGCTAGCAGTAGGCAGAGACAATATTCAAACCAAGAAGGCAATTTCTAGAGCCTGCATTCTTAATAACCATGGTATCCAATGTGTATTCTTTTATTGTACTTATTTAAGGAATATCTACTGAGTGAAACAGACTGGTTCCAAATAGGAAAACAAGTATGTCAAGGCTGTATATTGTCACCCTGCTTATTTAACTTATATGCAGAGTACATCATGAGAAACGCTGGGCTGGAGGAAGCACAAGCTGGACTCAAGATTGCCGGGAGAAATATCAATAACTTCAGATATGCAGATGACACCATCCTTATGGCAGAAAGTGAAGAGCCTCTTGATGAAAGTGAAAGAGGAGAGTGAAAAAGTTAGCTTAAAACTCAACACTCAGAAAACTAAGATCATGGCATCCAGTCCCATTACTTTAGGGCAAATAGATGAGGAAACAGTGGAAACAGTGGCTGACTTTATTTTTTGAGGCTCCAAAATCACTGCAGATGGTGATTGCAGCCATGAAATTAAAAGATGTTTGCTCCTTGGAAGGAAAGTTATGACCAACCTAGACAGCATATTAAAAAGCAGAGACATTACTTTGCCAACAAAGGTCCGTCTAGTCAAGGCTATGGTTTTTCCAGTGGTCATGTATGGATGTGAGAGTTGGACTGTGAAAAATGCTGAGCACTGAAGAATTGATGCTTTTAAACTATGGTATTGGAGAAGACTCTTGAGAGTTCCTTGGACTGCAAGGAGATCCAACTAGTCCATCCTAAGGGAAATCGGTCCTGGGTGTTCATTGGAAGGACTGATGTTGAAGCTGAAACTCCAATACTTTGACCACCTGATGCAAAGAGCTGCCTGATTTGAAAAGGCCCTGATGCTGGGAAAGATTGAGGGCAGAAGAAGAAGGGGATGACAGAGGATGAGATTTTTGGATGGTATCACCGACTCGATGGACATGGGTTTGGGTGGACTCCGGTAGTTGGTGATGGACAGGGAGGCCTGGCATGCTGCGTTTCATGAAGTCGCAAAGAGTCAGACACGACTGAGCAACTGAACTGATCTGAGTGAAAATTGCCATACTAACTCATAGAGAGGGGAGATGCAGGATGCAGTGTTAATAAAACACTGCCATTCTCAGTGGACAACATGACTAACATGAAACTCACTGCAGAAAAGTGAAGGAGAAAAAGGATGCGAGGAAAGGTCATGAGATATGCAACCCATAGATCTAGAGAGTGCATTGTACAATGACGCTGAGGGAACTAAGCCTGTGCTACTACAATAATTAATAAAGCAAATGATATGCGTATTTTGTGGAAAAATATTTAAAACTTTGGGAATTTTCCATTTAATCACTAAAATGAAAGCCTCTATAGTACCATTAAACTAAATCATGTTACTTCTACATCCAAAACAGAAAATAAGTACAATTATACTGCCTTTAAAAAGTATAGAATGGTCTCGCTGTTAACACTGTGAGCTGCGCCAGTTGTCTCACTGTATCTCACCACTCACTGAGCCCAGCGTAGGCAAGGCCAGAGGCGGGACGCTGGAAGAGGACTCCCGGCGCCTCAGGAACGGCAGACACGTTCCTTCTCTCCTCACTGGCGTGGCAGCGGCAGCAGCACACATGCTGTATTCCCTCACAGCTGACCCAGAGAACACAGTCACAACGCACCTTCAAGGGCTTTTCAGGTGGAGCGTCTCTATGCTTACAGAACGAAAGAGGCCGGTGCCCAAGCGGGTACATCATGACGCACATGCGCAGTGCTGTAAGTGCGCTCAGCTGTTACATAACCATGAATTTACAACACGTGGGGCGAGAGTGCGAAGTCACGGGGGCAAGAGAGCCTGACGACCACCATCTCGAATAAGTTGCTCTCTCCCTACAAGAGCTAAAGGAGATTTCTAAAAAGACAACTATAGCATATGAAAATCCTACATTAGGTAAACCTTTAGATGAGGAACAAGACTTCTTAGGGCAAATTATAACATCTCTGCTGTGCAGAATTGCTTCGGAAGTGTCCAGCCTTTTGTGGCCCTATGGACTGCAGCCTGCCAGGCTCCTTTGTCCATGGAATTCTCCAGGCAAGAATATTGGAGTGGGTTGCCATGCCCTCCTCCAGGGGATCTTTCCAACCCAGGGATCAAACCCACCTCTTCTGTGGCTCCTGCATTGCAGGCACATTCTTTACTGCTGAGTCACTGGGGAAGACCATAACATCTTTGCGCTCATAACTATTCCCTCTATGTAAGATCTAGTCTCTAAACCAATTATATCAACTCTAGCATTTCAGTTCTGAAAGATAAATTTTAAGTCACTTCTGTAAAACAAATAGTAAGAGACAGGGAGACTAGGAAAAGAAAATGCTGGTAAAGTGATGAATATTTGGGGTTTCTATAATGAAAGCAAGTGAAATATAAGGCATTGTAACTTACAGCCAAAGGCCTCTAGTCCTCAACACTATTTACCTTGCTTTCCTCAGAGTTCACCTGAAATCAAGCATCCATTCAATTCACTTGTGACCACTTCCCTTGCCTCCTTCACGGGCTCATTCTGCTCTGACCACATCCAGCTGTTGTGTATGCCCTACAACTCTTTCTTTGACTGTCTTCTAACCCTTTACCTGAAGGGTATGGTCACTCCCACGCTCTATTTATCATGGAAACATGGATGCCTCACAAAATCTCAGTATCCTGCTCAAACCACTCTCAAGTGCCAGATTTCAATAACTAACCATGTCTATATGCATGTCCCAAAGACATTCCAATTGACATGTTCCTCTCATGATTAACACCACCACCATCCATCCAAAAACCCAGAACTCACCTCAACTGTATACTCTCCCTCAGCTTCCTAGGACAATCAATCATCAAACCCCTCCTACTGTTTCCACTCATGTTGCCTCAACATAGACTTTGACCAGCTCTTCTCTGGGACACTAATAGCTTCCTCACTTGGATTCCTTCTCCCAGCCATAAAACCCTCCAATCCAGCCTCCATACTTGCCATAAATAAGCTTTGATTTCCAAATAATTGGATTTTAAATTATGATAGTTATTATTTTAAAATTTAATTTCACTGTAATCAGGGAACATGATTTACATAATTCTAAATTCTTTGAAGTGTATTCACTCTTTGACCAATGTGTAGTCAGCATCAACAATGTTCCATACTTGTCTGAAAATGAATATCCTCTCACTGCTGTTCTGTACTCATCTGATAAATAAAGCTTCTTCACTTAGTTGTTTAAATCAAATACTCTGTAGCCTCACTAATATATGTGTATGTACACAGTTATGTAAATGTGTGTGTATACATTATTTTTTGCTGGACAATTTGAAAGTAAGTTATAAACTGTATGACATTTCACCCCTAAACACATCATATAGCTCCTAAAAAGAAGCACATAAACTAAAACCCAATATGCTTCCCATATTGCATATGCCATAGTATTTTCTCTGCTTGCATGCATGCTAAGTCACTTCAGTCATGTCCAACTCTGTGTGACCCTATGGACTGTAACCTGCCATGTTCTTCTGCCCATGGGATTCTCCAGGCAAGAATACTGGAGTGGGTTGCCACATCCTCCCCTCCAGGGGATCTTCCCGACCCAGGCAAACCCACATCTCTTACATCTCCTGCATTGGCAGGTGGGCTCTACTGCTAGTGCCACCTGGGAAGCCCTTAGTATTTTCTCTGAGCTTATTCATATAAAGTCCAATAAAAAATTAAAAATATTAAAGCCCAAGGCCACTAGAGACATGCAGAAACTGCTGGGGTCTCCCCCAATTACCTCTTTATTCTTCTATTTGTGTTTTTTCTATTCTAGATTCTTGGATGCTCTATAAAAATGTGATGAATAAAGGAATACCATTTTGCTGTGTGTGTATGTGTACTCAGATGCTCAGTTGTGTCCGACTCTGTAATCTGCCCACGAGGCTCCCCTGTCCATGGGATTTTGCGAGTCATTCACATTTCAAGACTCAACTCAGGGGACACTATCTGGTCTATCTTAATGCTAAAACAATTTGCAATATTTCTTGTGTACTTGACCAATCTCCCTCTTATTAGTCTGCAAAATCTGTGACCATGCCCCTAGCCAAAGTGAGATAAGTTATACAGATCAATAAATAAAATGTTCAACACCTCTTATTCAGTTACATAGAATTTTGACTATTACAAGTTTATGTTTTCCAGGGACATTAGTATGATACATAATATATACATTCCTCCTTTAACTGATTCACATTTCTCCCCTGACAGTTATGAAGTTTCCCTCTTCCACAAAACAAAAAGCAAAAAATTAAACAAACTGCTGCTAACTGCTAAGTCACTTCAGTTGTGTCCGACTCTATGTGACCCCATCCCTGGGACTCTCCAGGCAAGAACACTGGAGTGGGTTGCCATTTCCTTCTCCAATGCATAGAAGTGAAAAGTGAAAGTGAAGTCGCTCAGTCATGTCCGGCTTCGCGACCCCATGGACTGCAGCCCACCAGGCTCCTCCGTCCATGGGATTTTCCAGGCAAGAGTACTGGAGTGGGGTGCTGCTGCCTTCTCCTAAACAAACAAAGCAGGCACTCTAATCCAGGTTGCTAAAAGCAGCCAATCTTAAATAATTAAACTTGACCAATATAAGTTACTAGGAATTAGCTTTCCAGAATTTAGAGTTTTAATAATTCAGAAACTGGTTACCATAAAAGAGGTGTGTTCCCTACCACAGGCATCTCCTGTAGAGATTGGACAGGAACTTTCCATAGAACATTATATAGGGGATTTTATATCATGAAAAGAGTTGGGCTGGAAGAGTGCTAAGTTCTCTTCTATATAGACTTAATGATACTATGAAAATGCTTCACAAGGGTAAATCCAGATCCTTTTCATTCAAAAAATGAGATTTTAGACTTATATTGAGTGATTATATAGTACTTTCTCACTTTTCAAGACCTACAATTTAAATTCTACTCAATTTGATATGAAGTAATTATAATAAAATTTAAAACTTAGTTATAAATTTATAGACAGACTCATTAGTCAAGAATGACAGATTGCAATTTACTGACATTTCACATTCTAGTGTGTGGGCTGGGTGGATGTCATATGATTTTCTACTGTTGGAATTTCCAGCACAAGTGTGTTATATAGAATGCCAATTCCTCACTAAATAGTGAACTCTTTCATGGTCTCTTGAGGACAGGGATTGTATTTTAATCCATCATCCACTTATTCAGTCATTCAACAAATATTTACCAAATGCCTATAATGTGACAAGCAGTCTGCTTGGCATCGGGGATGCAAACCATAACCTGGTGATTATGAAGGTTATATTCTAGGAAATTAAATTGATTAAATGATAGTTACACAAATAACTGAGTAACCCCAAGTTCAATGCTATAAAAATTTATTTCCATTATCTCATAAATTTAAGACAAGGAATAAAATGCATCCTTTAGCTTTTGTAATTGGGAGGTTATGGATAGAAAACTGAATGAAAATATGGAAATAGAAGCAAGATTTCACTGTTCTGAAGGAATAAAGTCACTGGAGGTAACAAAAGAAGATTCTCTTTTAAAGATGTGTGGTTCAAAGAGAAAAAGAGAGACAAAACGTTCACTATAGGGACATATGTATCAGAAAGAATGTTTGGGTGTCATTATATTTTAAGACACTTAATATATGAAAGGAGAAGGTGGAGATATAGAAGAAAGCAAATAATATGTAATAGATGAGGTAGGTTTCTGGCAGAGAAGAGAAGGAATGGGATAGAATTTAGCCAAGATTTGGAGAAATTAGGCATTTTCTTCTCAAAGAAGAAGGTAGATAAGGTTTTAGGTGGCTATTAATACATTTCCAGTGTTGGACTATAAAGAGGGCTGAACACATAAGAATTGATGCTTTTGAACTGTGGTGTTGGAGAAGACCCTTGAGAGTCCCTTGGACTGCAGGAGATCCAACCAGTCCATCCTAAGGGAAATCGGTCCTGGGTGTTCATTGGAAGGACTGACGTTGAAGCTGAAACTCCAGTATTTTGGCCTGATGCAAAGAGCTGACTGATTTGAAAAGACCCTGATGTTGGGAAAGAGTGAAGGCAGAGAAGAAGGAGACGACAGAGGATAAGATGGTTGGATGGCATCACCGACTTAATGGGCATGAGTTTGGGTAAACTCCGGGAGTTGGTAATGGACAGGAAGGCCTGGTGTGCTGTGGTTCATGGGGTTGCAAAGAGTCAGACATGACTGAGCGACTGAACTGAACTGAACTGAGTGAGTTCACCATTCAAGACCTTTATTTTCTCTGCAAAGCAGGAACTGAGGTCTTTTACTGAGAGAAGGGGAGAGAAGTTTAAGAAGGGTCTCCAGGAGAGTGGCAGGTATTTGAATAAATAGCAAGTAGGGTGGGTAAAAGAACTGACCGAGGTAACATAAAAGGTTCTACTATGATTACCACTTAATGCAGTCACCATTACAGCTAACACTTCAAAACAAAACTTCTCACTTCTGTTCAATTCCTCTCTGCTTTATAGAAAAAATGTTTAAACTGATTGTCTATACATCCTATGGGTACTTCCTCATCCCATTTACTCCTCAGTCCACTGGCAATCCAGCTTGCACAGTCACCACTCTGATCAAGGATACAACTTCCACACAAGCACACACACTGGCCACATCAGCAGTACATGGTGACAATGGTGGCTTTTGTGAAGGAATTCTGTGACAACAGGTTTTCCTGGTCTTCATCCTATGAATATATCTGGCTGCTGATTTTCAGCCTCCTTTGCTGACTCTCCTCCTATTCAGACCTCTACAAACTGCAGTGCCACAGACCTCGATCATAAGCCCTTTTGTGTGGGTTAACTTTTTTTTTAAATGTGGACCATTTTTTAAGTTTTTATTGAATTTGTTGCAATATTTCTTCCATTTTATATTTTTTGGGTTTTGTGCCATGAGGTATGTGTGATCTTAGCTCCCCAACCAGGGATCGAACCCACATCCTCTACATTGGAAGGTAAAGTCCTAACCACTGGACCGCCAGGGTAGTCCCTGGGTTCATTCACTTGTCCATTAGGAGATTTCACCCAGTTCCTCAGGTAAATATGTCCACTCACCAGTAAGCGGTGAAGATAAAGACTCTAAATCTTTATCCTCCAGACCATACCTGTCCTCAAAATTTCAGACTCATATATATAATTGTCTTACATATGAAGGTGCATGCTAATAAGGATTTCAAATATAATATATTTAATAGAGATCTTGATTTTCTCTTCCAAACACTTCTTTCTTGTCTTTCCTGTGTCAGTAAATGACATCACACAGCCGCCCACTCAAACCAGAAATTCATTCCCTATGACTAAAATATACATCAAAGTTGCCAATTCCCCTCCAATTTCACTGACACCTCAACAATAATGCTGCATACCAAACCAAACCAAAACTCAGTGGATTACAAGTTTAGAAGATTCTCACTCATGATTCTTTGACTTGGCCAAAGTATGTCCGCTTCTCCCCCCTCTACACAGGTCACTCTGGAGTCGGGGACAGCGACCTGGGGCATGGTCTCACGGCAGACCAAGGAGTAAAACAGACGAGTTAAGCCACAAAATATTTAAAACTATTGCCTGTGTTATACTCCTTACCCTCCAGTGGCCAAAGCAAGCATATGGCCAGTCTCAAAGTCAGTGGGGCAGGGAAGACTCTTCCAACCCATGGTGGGGGACGAAGAGTGGATGTGTCTTGAACAATAACTCAATCTAAGCCAACATCATCATCTGCTTGAACTGAAAAATAGCTTTCTAATCAGTCTCCTGTTTTAGCTCTAGCTTCTGTTTAGTCTACACATACAGTCAACATATCTTTTTAGAGTCTGATAATAACATCTGCGTTAAAAACGTTCAGTGATTTTTATATCACTCTAAAAAAAAAGTCAGTTCCTTGACATTACCTATAAGGCCGTACATCATCTGATTCTTACACATCTCTTTCACGTGGTTTCATATCACTGCCTTATTTTTTCTGCCACTACATTGCAACCACATTGGTATCCTTTTAGGACCTTGAATAAGCTGATTCCTGCCCCTTCTCGGCCTTCTCACTGGGTTTCCCTTTATATTGCTGCCAGTCACGTGCAGCAGCTGAGTTGGATCAGCTTTCAAAGTCAATTCTTGTGCTCACTTTGGCAGCACATATACTAAAATTGGAACGATACAGAGAAGATTAGCATGGCCCCTGCGCAAGGATGACACACAAGTTCGTGAAGCGTTCCATATTTTTCCTTATCTTCGACAAAGGAGGCAAGGATATACAATGGAAAAAAGACAACCTCTTTAACAAGTGGTGCTGGGAAAACTGATCAACCACTTGTAAAAGAATGAAACTAGAACACCTTCTAACACCATACACAAAAATAAACTCAAAATGGATTAAAGATCTAAATGTAAGACCAGAAACTATAAAACTTCTAGAGGAGAACATAGGCAAAACACTCTCTGACATAAATCACAGCAGGATCCTCTATGATCCACATCCCAGAATATTTGAAATAAAAGCAAAAATAAACAAATGGGACCTAATGAAACTTAAAGCTTTTGCACAACAAAGGAAACTATAAGCAAGGTGAAAAGACAGCCCTCAGATTGGGAGAATATAATATCAAACGAAGCAACAGACAAAGGATTAATCTCAAAAATATACAAGCAACACCTGCAGCTCAATTCCAGAAAAACAAATGACCCAATCAAAAAATGGGCCAAAGAACTAAACAGACATTTCTCCAAACAATACATACAGATGGCGAACAAACATATGAAAAGATGCTCAACATCACTCATTATCAGAGAAATGCAAATCAAAACCACAATGAGCTACCATTACACTCCAGTCAGGATGGCTGCTATCCAAAAGTCTACAAGCAATAAATGCTGGAGAGGGTGTGGAGAAAAGGGAACCCTCTTACACTGTTGGTGAGAATGCAAACTACTACAACCGCTATGGAGAACAGTGTGGAGATTTCTTAAAAAGCTGGAAATAGAACTGCCATATGACCCAGCAATCCCACTCCTGGGCATACACACCGAGGAAACCAGATCTGAAAGAGACATGTGCACCCCAATGTTCATCACAGCACTGTTTATAATAGCCAGGACATGGAAGCAACCTAGATGCCCATCAGCAGATGAATGGATAAGGAAGTTGTGGTACATATACACCATGGAATATTACTCAGCCATTAAAAAGAATTCATTTGAATCAGTTCTAATGAGATGGATAAAACTGGAGCCCATTATACAGAGTGAAGTAAGCAAGAAAGATAAAGACAAATACAGTATACTAATGCATATATATGGAATTTAGAAAGATGGTATTGATAACCCTATATGCAAAACAGAAAAAGAGACACAGATGTACAGAACAGACTTTTGGACTCTGTGGGAGAAGGCGAGGGTGGGATGTTCTGAGAGAATAGCACTGAAGCAAGTATACTATCAAAGGTGAAACAGATCACAAGCCCAGGTTGGATACATGAGACAACTGCTCAGGGCTGGTGCACTGGGAAGACCCAGAGAGATGGGATGGGGAAGGAGGCGGGAGGGGGGGATTGGGATGGGGAACACATGTAAATCCATGGCTGATTCATGTCAATGTATGTCAAAAACCACTACAATATTGTAAAGTAATTAGCCTCCAACTAATAAAAATAAATGAAATTTTTAAAAAAGTTAATTCTTAAATTTCTTAAAGTTTTGCGATCTAGATTTTAAACCCTTGGTAGGCTGAAATCACCCACAGCAGAAATATTTACACCATGAAAGTTAGGATGTGTTATGGCAGGCTTTTTTCCCAGAGAACCAGTGTGACAGTATACCACTTTCCTTCAGATCTCAGACCAAATATCAGCTCCTCAGAGAACCCTTCATGACAGTTACATCTCAAGTATTGTTGTTGCTGCTGCCCAGTCGCTAAGTCATGCCCAACTCTCTGTAACTTCATGGACTGTAGCACGCCAGTTTCCTCTGTCCTCCATTATCTCCTGGAGTTTGCTCATATTCATGTCTACTGAGTCAGCAATGCTGTCTAACCATCTCATCCACAGCTATCCCCTTCTCCTTCTGCCTTCAATTTTTCCCAGCATCAAGGTCTTTTTCAATGAGTTGGATCTTCTCATCAGGTGACCAAAGTATTGGACTTCAGCTTCAGCATCATACACGCAATGAATATTCAGGGTTGATTTCCTTTAGGAAATCTAAAGTCCCCAGTCTATTATATCATTCTGTTTTCTTCATTGTTATCTTCACATTTTGTGATTATCTTGTCTATTTCTTTGCTTTTTGCCTAGTTTCTCCCAGAAGAATATAACGTCTATTTTCACAATTATATCATCAGTGTCTACAAGAGTAATTGGCATACAACAGATGCCGAGTAAATACTGAATGAATTAATGAATTTTTGATCTGATATGTTATGAGCTATTTAAAAACAGAACATTTTTATTCCCTTCATAACTCACACATAGCATTATAAATCAGCAGTCCAATACATATCAATTGAACAAATGAAGTAATTAATGTGTTTACTAGGTACACATGTATAAATTTCAGATTTAATGTCAGAAAGTGGAATAAAGACATTTGTGCTAGGCAAGTGTTCTGAATACTTCAGATTTCACTTATATTTTTCTATGCCACCCTCATGTAGCTATCATTGTCCAGTATAATACCATCACTTAATAAATTGCTATTAACTACCCCCTATCAGCCATGAGGTCTTATAACAGAGGTTATAAGAAGACAGGAAAATGTCACTTGCATTTTCCAACAGTTTATATCCTATTAATCTCACAGTTATATTTATTAATCTCACAAATTAATTAATTAATCTCACTTTCATTCATTATTTAATATATACCTCAGTGCCTAGCCAAGCATACATAAGGTACTCAATAAACGCTGAATGAACAAACAGAAGTCAGCCAGGAATAAAGAGCAGAGTTGAGTTAAATGCACAAAAATATGGAATTCCCTACAATGTCAGTGGAAGAGTACTGGAAATTAATCTGTGTGTTGTCAGCAAAATTTAACTCTACTACAAGACCTCCATGTATACAATAGTGTGAAATGTATTTAAAAATATTTTTTAATTTTTTAAAAAATAATGAATAGTTAAATGTTTTCAGGAATATAAAAATGCAATAGTAAGGAAAGGAACAAAAATTATACAATTATAATAACTTTTAAGACATTTTACTCAAGTATAATCAATTCAATATCTACTGGTATGAATTATTAAATTAACTGATATATTTATTTATTTTATATTTCACCCTCTAGGTGGCTATATTGTATTATTTATGAGAGATAACACAGAGATGTGATTAAGAAAGCAGAGAAGCTCAAGGGGATATAGATTTGAATTTTATTATCAGTATGACCCTCAGCAAATTACATTATGTCACTGAGTTCAGCTTCTTCATTTGTAAAAATGTGTATGATGATCTCTTTAAGAAAACAGGAGATAGTAAAGGAGCATTTCATGCTAAGATGGGCACAATAAAGGAAAAAAATGGCAAGGATCTAACAGAAGTAGAAGAGATTAAGGATAGGTGGCAAGAATACACAGAAGAACTGTACAAAACAGTTCTTAATGACCCAAGAAACCACGATGGTATTGTCACTCGCTTAGAGCCAGACATCCTGGAGAGTGAAGTCAAGTGGGCCTTAGGAAGCATTACTATGAACAAAACTAGTGTAGGTGATGGAATGTCAGCTGAGCTATTTCAAATCCTATAAGATGATGCTGTTAAAGTGCTGCACTCAATATGCCAGCAAATTTGTAAAACTCAGTTGTGGCCACAGGACTGGGAAAGGCCAGTTTTCATTCCAATCCCAAAGAAAAGCAATGCCAAATAATGTTTAAAGTACCACACAATTGCACTCATTTAATATGCCAGCAAGATTATGTTCAAAATCTTTCAAGCTAGACTTCAGCAGTATGTGAACTGAGAACTTCCAAAGGTACAAGCTGGATTTAGAAAAGCAGAGAAACCAGAGATCAAATCCCCAACATCCGCTGGATCATAAAAAAGGAAGGGAATTCCAGAAAAACATCTATTTCTGTTTCACTGACTATGCTAAAGTCTTTGACTGTGTGGATCACAACAAACTGTGGAATAGTCTTAATGAGATGGGAATACCAGCCCACATTATCTGCCTCCTGAGAAACCTGTAGGCAGGACAAGAAGCAACAGTTAGAACTGGATATGGAACAACAGACTGGCTCAAAACTGAGAAAGGAGTATGTTAAGGCTGTATATTGTTGCCCTGCTTTTTTAACTTATAGGTAGAATACATTATGAGAAATGCTTGGCTGGATGAATCACAAACTGGAATCAAGATTGCTGGGAGAAAGATCAACAACCTCAGATATGCAGATGATACCATTTTAATGGCAGAAAGCAAAGAGGAACTAAAGAGCATCTTGATGAAGATGAAAGACAAGAGTGAAAAAACTGAAAACTCAACATTTAAAAAACAGATCATGGCATCTGGTCCTATCACATCATGGCAAATAAATGAGGAAAACGTGGAAACAGTGTCAGATTTTATTTTCTTGGGCTCCAAAATCACTGCAGATGGTGACTGCAGTCATGAAATTAAAAGACATTTGCTCCTTGGAAGAATAGTTGATACAAGTCTAGACAATATATTTAAAAGCAGAGACATCACTTTGCCAATAAAGGTCTGTGTGGTCAAAGCTATGATTTTTCCAGTAGTCATGTATGGATGTGAGAATTAGAGCATAAATAAGGATGAGTGCTGAAGAATTGATTGATGTTTTCAAACTGGGGCTCTGGAGAAGACTCCTGAGAATCCCTTGGACAGTAAGGATATCAAACCAGTCAATCCTAAAAGAAATCAACCCTGAATATTCATTGGAAGGGCTTGTGGTAAAGCTTAAGCTCCAATACTTTGCCCAACTGATGCGAAGAGATGACTCATTGGAAAAAACCCTGATGATGGGAAAGACTGAAGGCAAGAGGAGAAGTGGGCAACAGAGGATGAGATGGTTGGATGGCATCACTGACTCAATGGACATAAGTTTGAGCAAATTCAGGGAGATAGTGAAGGACAGGGAAGCCTGGTGTGCTACAGTTCATGGAGTCACAAAAAGTCAGACACGACTTAGCAACTGGCCACAAAAATGTGTATAATGATCATAGATCGCTGTGAAGATTGGGTGAATGATACATGCAAAGTACTTAGCACAGCTGGTACGTAGTGCTCAGTAAAATTAGTTAAGGTAATGTTTACAATGGTGAGAATTATAAGAACATGGCATTGATTACAGTCTATATAGGAGATGGAGCAGACACACAACATGTTATAAGTACCATAAGATAAAGCACTACCAAATATTATACCAAGCATATAAACTTGCAGTAATATCACAACATATGGAAAATAAAATGCAAAGTCACATTATACTGAATAATTACTCCTATGCCTAAGACATCTCCATCAAGCATTCATTTCTCTCTCTCTGGTAAAAAATACAACAGTACTCATCAAGTCTTTGGCAAGTAGCATACACTATTCCCCTGCACAGAAAATAATACCAGTTATACCTTAGTGAAACAGCTGAATCTCTACTAAGTAAATATCATGGCCAGGGGCTTAACAAAACTGCCCAGAAGAAATGAGTTTATATTGATCAGCTTGGTTCACCCTATCCAACAAACAAACCAAAAAACTAAAAAACAAACAACAAAAATACAAAGATACGGTTATAATACAATGACTCTCACAAAACAGCTTGATGGAAAGACACCGGTATATAGCCCTAGTCAGGTTATCCCTTCATCTTTCTCTTACACAAAGTTAATACAAGTGTCAAGAAACAATCCTCCATTAATATTTTCACCTTTTTGCACTGTCAGGGCTTTATGAGCAGCCCATCCTGGCACCTGAGTTAAAGGAGGTTCTAAGAGCAAACAAGCTATGGAAGTCAAAGACCAAGGAGAGATTCAGAGTTGCCTCTGCTGAGATGACTTGTAAGTAAATGTAAGTCATTTACTTATGTTCCAAAGAGTAACAACAGGCTTGGGGAACTTCACTTCTCCTCTTTCCAGAATAGATGTGCTTACATTTATAAAGAACTTCTAGAGAAGGGAATGGCAATCCACTCCAGTATTCTTGCCTGGAGATTTCCAAGGAAAGAGGAGCCTGGCAGGCTACAGTCCAAGGGGTTACAAAGAGTCAGTTACACGACTGAGTGGCTGAGCTCGCACACACACACATAAAACACTATTCCCTCCTTTTCCCTTCTCCTTCTTTCTCTCTACAGAGGAGGAGAGGGAAAAGTGCCAAATACTGTGTGTGTGTGTGTGTGTGTACGTGTGCGTGTGTGTACACTGTCGTGTCCAACTCTTTATGACCCCATGGACTGTAGCCCACCAGGCTCCTCTGTCCATGGAGTTTTCCAGGTAAGAATACTCGAGTGGTTGCCATTTCCTTCTCCAGAAGATCTTCCCAACTCAGGGATCAAACCCACAGTCTCTTGCATCTCCTACTTTGCCAAGTGGGTTCTATAGCAGCTGATGCACCAGGGAAGTCTGCCAAATATCCTACATAAGTGCTAATTCCTAATCTCAGAATTCCTCGGAGAAGGAAATGGCAACCCGCTCCAGTACTCTTGCCTGGAGAATCCCAAGGACAGGGGATCCTGGTGGGCTGCCGTCTATGGGGTCACACAAAGTCGGACACAACTGAAGCAACTTAGCAGCAGCAGCAGCAGCAGCAGCAGCAGAATTCCTCTTCTGTGGCACTTCTTCCCGTCTACATGAGTGAATGAGGAAATAGAGGTAAGATGCTCTCTGAATATTAAAGGTCTCGCTCCAATCCAGAAACCTTATAGGGATTACAGATGTGAATGGATAAATATATGGGAAATAGACAGACAGACAGATAGATAGATAAAACTTAATATAAACAGGACAGACACACTCCTAGAAACTTCTCTTTCCTTCCCATTGAGTCTGATCTAGGAAATCTAGGAGATGTGATAACAACCCCAAAAACCTTTGAACACGCCTCCCCAAGGTGAGACATACCAATAAACCACAAGAAGCAAGTCAAGCATCAGATCAGTTCAGTCATTCAGTCATGTCTGACTCTTTATGACCCCATGAAGAGCAGCACACCAGGCTTCCCTGTCCATCACCAACTCCAGGAGTTTACTCAAACCCATGTCCATTGAGTCGGTGATGCCATCCAACCATCTCATCCTCTGTCATCCCCTTCTCCTCCTGCCCCCAATCCCTCCCAGCATCAGGGTCTTCTCAAATGAGTCAGCTCTTCACATCAGGTGGCCTAAGTATTGGAGTTTCAGCTTCAGCATCGGTCATTCCAATGAACACCCAGGACTGATCTCCTTTACGATGGACTGGCTGGATCTCCTTGCAGTCCAAGGGACTATCAAGAGTCTTCTCCAACACCACAGTTCAAAAGCATCGATTCTTCTGTGCTTAGCTTTCTTTATAGTCCAACTCTCACATCCATACATGACCACTGGAAAGACTATAGCCTTGACTAGATGGACCTTTGTTGACAAAGGAATGTTTCTGCTTCTTAATATGCAGTCTAGGTTAGTCATAACTTTCCTTCCAAGGAGTAAGCATCTTTTAATTTCATGGCTGCAATCACCATCTGCAGTGATTTTGGAGCCCAGAAAAATAAAGTCTGACACTGTTTCCTCTGTTTCCCCATCTATCTGTCATGAAGTGATGGGACCAGATGCCATGATCTTAGTTTTCTGAATGCTGAGCTTCAAGCCAACTTTTTTACTCTCCACTTTCATAAGGACACACTAAACAAAGGACCTGAATCAGATTTTGAGAACTCAGTAAACTCCTTCGACCCTGGCTAAAAAACTGTCTGAAGAAACTTGGGAAAAGGATAACCATTAGGAGGGGTCACAAGCGTAAAGACCAACCAACATAAAACTAATGATATTCATGTGTCAGATGGAAAAAATACAAGCACCCCCAGAGAAGCTTAAAGCTTTTATCATAACTATTTACTAACCTTCCAATCCCAAAGAAAGACAATGCCAAAGAATGTTCAAACTTCAAAATTGCACTCATCTCACACACTAGCAAAGTAATACTCAAAATTCTCCAAGCGAGGCTTCAAAAGTATGTGAACCAAGAACTTACAGATATTTAAGTTGGATTTAGAAAAGGCACAGTAATCAGATATCAAATTCCCAACATCTGTTGGATCATAGAAAAAGAAGAGAATTCCAGAAAAACATCTACTTCTGCTTCACGGACTACACTAAAGCCTTTGACTCTGTGGATCACTACACACTGGAATAGTCTTAAAGAGATGGGAATACCAGACCACTTTACCTGCCTCCTGAGAAATCTGTATGCAGGTCAAGAAGCAACAGTTAGAACTGGACACGGAACAATGGACCAGTTCCAAATTGGAAAAGGTGTACGTCAAGGCTGTACACTGCTTATTTAACTTGTATACAGAGTACATCATGCAAAATGCCGGGCTGGATGAAGCACAAACTGGAATCAAGGTTTCTGGGAGAAATATCAATAACCTCAGATATGCAAATGACATCACCCTTATGGCAGAAAGTAAAGAGGAACTAAAGAGCCTCTTGATGAAGGTGAAAGAAGAGAGTGAAAAAGCTGCCTAAAAACTCAGCATTCAAAAAACTAAGATCATGGCATCCAGTCCTATCACTTCTTGGAAAATAGATGGGGAAACAATGGAAACAGTGAGAGACTTTATTTGGGGTGGGGTGCAAAATCACTGCAGATGGTGACTGCAGCCATGAAATTAAAAGGCGCTTGCTCCTTGGAAGAAAAACTATGACCACATAGGCAGAATAATAAAAAGCAGAGACATTACTTTGCTGACAGAGATCCATCTAGTCAAAGCTATGGTTTAACAAGTAGTCATGCATGGATGTGAGAGTTGAACCATGAAGAAAGCTGAGCACTGGAAAATTGATGCCTTTGAACTGTCATGTTGGAGGAAGGCTGTTGGGAGCCCCTTGGACTGCAACAAGATCAAACCAGTCAATCCTAAAAGAAATTAATCCTGAATATTCATCGGAAGGACTGATGCTGAAGCTGAAACTTCAATACTTTGTCTACCTGATATGAAGAACTGACTCATTAGAAAAGACCCTGGTGCTGGGAAACATTGAAGGCAGGAGGAGAAGGGGATGAGAGAGGATGAGATGGTTGTATGGCATCACCAATTCGATGGACATGAGTTTGAGCAAGCTCCAGGAGTTGGTGACAGACAGGGAAGCCTGGTGTGCTGCAGTCCATGGGGTCGCAAAGAGTCAGATATGACTTGAGCAACTGAACTGAACTGAACTGAATCTTGACATAATGAGGAGGATATTCATTTGTGATTTTATTTCTCACAGAAGATTCTTGTGGGGTGAGAAGGGAGTAATTACTAGGGCAGGGCTGCTCAACACAGAAGGTGGCAACTTGAACACATTAGGGACTATCTGCAAATGGAGATTTTTTTACTTTATTGATTTTTGGTGGTGTTAGTCACATTGCATCCTGCAGTAGTGCTGTCTCCTCTAGCACGCACATACTGAATTACTGAGCAGCGCTACGCAATGTGTCTCACACACTTTGGCACTTCCATTTCATACTTCACAGTTTTAGTGTCACTTTGAGGTTTGAAATGCTTCACAGTTATTTGCTATATGTGGGTGCCAGAAAAAAAGTCAGCCTATATCGCTGAAATCTCTGAAAAAGATATTGCAAGAATAGAAAATGGTTAGAGTCAGACAGGAATTTTTGTGCCACTAACATTAGAACTTTATCAAGAATCAATTTACTTTTTATCAAAATCTAATTTATGTTTTACAGATGCATGAGTGCATACAATTCTTTTGCTCACCATATACAGTTCTTATGAAGTTAAATATAAACTTTTATTGATGTAGATAAGATTCTATAATTAAAAGGAAACTGAAAACACCATACATCTTTTCTAGCCTGCAACTTGCCCATATGCTCTAACATAACAAGTCCAAAAGCCCCCATTCAGTCACCTGATCTAACCCAGTATAAATATTGAGTGAATTTCTATATATATATCTTGAGGCATGTTTCAGTTTAATGTGTTAAAGTGAATCTATTTAAACAAAGATAGAATAAGTTATATCTGCCACAAATAAAAATGCATTAAGACTGATCATATACTGAACAATATATTGATGAATATATCCAAATATTGACAAATTTTTACCATCAATCTCTGTAAATACACACTTGATGATCTACTTCTGCCTGTATATTCTTACTAGGCATGACTGACTTCACACACACCTGTGGAAGTTTGGTATTTGATGACCCAAATAATGCATGAATTTTTTATTAAAATAATCTGTCCAGAACTCAACCAAAAACTTAAATAAATACAAAATAAATAATGATAAACATGTTAAGATGCACAAAAGAGGAAGCTTCCCCCACAAGAGAAGCATCTAGAATGAGCATTTGTCACAAATCAATCACTAAGTCAAGGTTTATCCTCTTCCTCCCCTTGCCTTTCCAACTGCACAAGATGCTTCCTCAAACTTAAATATCTGGTTTGTTTCATTACAAACAAAAACTAAAAGCCATCGGTAAGCATGAAAAGAAAGCAGAAAAAGAAATAATCAAATACAGATGGAAATTCAAGCAGTGATATGTTCAGGCATGCTCTGAACAAGTTTTTAATGTCTGAAATGATTTCCCTCTGACACTTTAAAAGAAGTTTTTCCTTGTGGGAAGAGAGAATTTATGCTTACAATGTGGCAATCTGAAAGATTACAGTTAATTGCTAGAAAATAAGAGAATAACTTTTTCATCAAGGGCATAAAAACCAAAAATGACCAATAAAGCTGACATGTTGCCAGAACTACTTAAAGTTCGAAGGAGCTGCTCTTCGAATATTCCATCAGGAATCTACAGAAATCCTACAAGGGGGTATGTGGAGAGAGGGCCAACCTCCACAGAATGGGCAGTGGCTGCAGGGAAAGCTGATCAAGACAGAATATGAGCATGGTCTGGACTGTGTTCTCTACTTATGCCCTCTATTCTAACTTGACAAGGCCACAATAAAAGTGCAAAACCACCCCAACTAATTATACCTCACAGTTGCAACTCTCTCTTTAAATGCACACACAATTAAATGTGCAGCAGCAACAACAGAACATTTAAAACACACAGCTTTTTAATGGGAAGGAGAAAAGTAGGCAACTTAGAAAGCAATGATGTTACACTATTTAAAAGGTTTCTATTTAATTTGGCTACCTATAGTAGGCACTTGTACAATCTGACCCTAGCTTTCTTACAGCCCTAAAGTCCTAAAATTGTGCCAAACATGAAATTAACAAAAAGCTGTCAGAATAAATGAACTGCAATTCATGTTAAGGTTAAAAGTAACACTTCCCAGAAGCAGGTTTAAAACCAGGTGGGTGAGGAGGTAGAAGAAATGGGCCACAAAATTCATGCAAAATTTTATAACTATCAGCTTCTCCCCAAAAGGTAGGCAAGTATTGGTGTAAACATAGGCCAGCACCTTTAACCATGGTCTCCAAAGACATATATAGTGCTTGAGGTCAATTATATTTGCATATTCTTTATGTAAAATTAGGAACATGTTGCCCTTTGGGGATCAAAATTTTTGTCAGATGCCAAGATGTGGCAAAAGCTAGACAAATTATGGTCTGAGACATCAATAAAATTAGAGAATAATACCTTATGCAGAATAAGAAGTCACTGTAATCCTGTTAAGAAAATAAAATTCAGAATATGCTTGAGATAGCCAGAGTAAATGACTACTGTTAAAAGGAAAATTAGACTAACAGTCAACCATAAGTGCACTGAGACTGTTTCAATAACCATGTGAGACAACTTATAAAGTGAATCAGACAATCTAGAATCCTCTCCCTATTTCACAACCCCACACTCACCACTTCCCACACTAAGAATGCCTTTCTCATATATAAGCATGAGAGGTATATTTCCAAATGCCAAACTGCCAACATCCTCTGGATCATTGAAAAAGCAAGGGAGTTCCAGAAAAACATCTATGTCTGCTTTATTGACTATGCCAAAGACTTTGCCTGTGTGGATCACAACAAACTGTGGAAAATTCTGAAAGAGATGGGAATACCAGACCACCTGACCTGCCTCCTGAGAAATCTGTATGCAGGTCAGGAAGCAACAGTTAGAACTGGACATGAAACAACAGACTGGTTCCAAATAGGAAAAGGAGTTTGTCAAGGCTGTATATTGTCACCCTGCTTATTTAACTTATATGCAGAGTACAGCATGAGAAACGCTGGGCTGGAAGAAGCACAAGCTGGACTCAAGATAGCTGGGAGAAATATCAATAACCTCAGATATGCAGATGACACCACCCTTATAAGGGCAGAAAGTGAAGAGGAACTAAAAAGCCTCTTGATGAAAGTGAAAGAGGAGAGTGAAAAAGTTGGCTCGAAGTTCAACATTCAGAAAACTAAGATCATGGCATCTGGTCCCATCACTTCATGACAAATAGATGTGGAAACAGTGGAAACAGTGTCAGACTTTATTTTCTTGGGCTCCAAAATCACTGCAGATGGTGATTGCAGCCATGATATTAAAAGATGCTTACTCCTTGGAATGAAAGTTATGACCAACCTAGACAGCATATTAAAAAGCAGAGTCATTACTTTGTCAACAAAGGTCCGTCTAGTCAAGGCTATGGTTTTTCCAGTGGTCATGTATGGATGTGAGAGTTGGACTGTGAAGAAAGCTGAGCACTGAAAAATTGATGCTTTTGAACTGTGGTGTTGGAGAAGACTCTTGAGAGTCCCTTGGACTGCAAGGAGATCCAACCAGTCCATCCTAAAGGAGATCAGTCCTGGGTGTTCATTGGAAGGACTGATGCTGAAGCTGAAACTCCAATACTTAGGCCACCTCATGCGAAGAGCTGACTCATTGGAAAAGACCCTGATGCTGGGAGGGATTGGGGGCAGGAGGAGAAGGGGACGACAGAGGATGAGATGGTTGGATGGCATCACCAACTCAATGGACATGGGTTTGAGTAAACTCCAGGAGTTGGTAATGGACAGGGAGGTCTGGCATGCTGCGATTCATGGGGTCGCAAATAGTTGGACACGACTGAGTGACTTAACTGAACTGAATCTTTTAAAGAATGAGAAAAGCTGGCATAATAGTCTCTAATTTTCCAACCATTAATGTCAGTACAATATTTCTGAGCAGATGTTCCAATATGTACTATTCTTTATCTATAGATTATATTGTACTTTACTAACATATGCACATTATGAAACAAACAAAAATAGAATTAGACTGTGAAGATAGTAATGTAAACAAGAGCTTTGAACTATACAACTGGACAACTCTTTAAGTAGGCATGGCTTATTAAGATTAGAGCAGGAGTTGGCAAACCATGCCATTGTTTAGTCAGTAAGTCATGCCCAACTCTTTTTGACTCCATGAACTGTAGCCTGCCAGTGTCTTCTGTCCATGAGGTTTTCCAGGCAAGACTCCTCGAGTGGGTTGCCATTTCCTCCTGAGGACATCTTCCCAACCAAGAGAACAAACCCATGTCTCCTGCACTGCAGGCGGATTCTTCACTGCTGAGCCACTAGGAAGCCCTGGCAAGCCATGGCCAGGGCCAAATTCAGCCTCTCACCTGCTTCTGCAAATAAAACTTTATTGGACACAATCAAGCCCATATGTTTACCTACTGTCTATGACTTCTTTCATGTTACAAAAGCAGAGATGAGTACTTGTGACCATATGAGCCACTAAGTCAAGAGTATTTACTATCTGACCCTTTGCAAGAAAAGCTTGTCAACTCTCATATTAGGATTGATTTCAAAGTACCTGAGAGGGGAGAGTTCTGAAGCCAAGCATCTGAGATGGAAAGAAAGAAAAAGGTGGACGTGACCAAACTGCTAGGGCAACCAAGTTACACAAAGGCATAGGAGAGGAATCCCCTCGCAGGATAAAGCTATCAGGGAGGGACTGACCACAGCATCACAGAGTATGAAAAGAGAACTTAAACACTGGTGAAAACAAAAGATCAGTCAAAAGGTGTAGAGGGACACAGTTGTCTTTCTAACTGGCATTTTTTGTAACACCTCAATCAGAGGGTAGCTATCTCTCTCCACCCCAGCACAACTTTAATTGGCACACCTTTTATTATCTATGTCAGCACTTGCCATTAACTTCAAAACAGGCGTCAAGGAGACATTTAAGATATCAGTGGACATGAGTTAATGTGAAGAATGAATAGCACAGATTACAATTCAGTCTCTCTCTCACACACACACACACACACACACACAGACAATTCTAGTACGGGCCTTCTCTAGCAAATACCTTATATTCTTTTGGCTATGACAGAGGATTTTCTTAAATATGCTACTAAAGATAATCTTTGGAATATGGAGAATTAAGACCTTAAGTCACCAATATCTCTTCTTTCCCAACTTTTCATACACTTAAAAGTCAGTGCCAAAGATTCTGGCCTTTATTATTCTCCAATGTTAGTTTTGACTTTCCCAACTAGAGAGGACCTAAATGAACAAAGATGTCTGATTTACTTTTGTATGCCTTGTATCACTTAGCATGGGCATGTAGTAAAACACTCAATAAATAATAACTGATCAGTTTCAGAGAGGTTATCCACAAGAAATGTTACTAAATATCAAAACAGATTTGCCCATTACTTTTTCTTTCAAAATTATTCTTTTTTAAAAAACTGTTTCAAGATGAAGTAGAAAGAACACAGGACTAGGAGTTTGGACATTTGATTCGAGCCACAGGTGGTATAACAGACTAGCTTTACTAAGTTGAGCAAGTCACTGCATCTTCTTTGCTTCTTTTTCAGCATAATGATGGGTGAGAGCATCTGACAACTAATAGCCTCTTGAGCTCTGAAAGCCTATACAACAAAATCACTTTTAAGGATATACTAAATCTTTTTAAATCATGTTATTCAAAGCAGGTTTTATAAATGGCAGCTGGATGGCCAAGTCCAGAGGTAGAAATAGATTGTGGGACACAGGATGCTTACACAATGTTGAATCAGAGAGTCTGACGGGTGTGCTTTCTCTAGGTTGTTGTCACCATACCCCCATTGATCACACTGGCTATTTCTCTGTTACCTGCTGATCTGAGAAGGGCATTTAAGTTTGTGGCCCATGATTTAAAGACTTAATAATTCTGTTGTTGTTTCAATACCTAGATTGATTATCCTATATTTGAAAAACAGAAATATACACTATTGGTACTAAACAAAATTTTAGAACACATAATAAAGCTTCCACCAATATCCTCGAATGCTTTTTCTTTTAGAATGCAATTGCCAACTGCAGATGGCACGTGCCACCCACCTCTACCAGGGCTTCCCACGTGGCGCTAATGGTAAAGAACGACCTCCCAATGCAGGAGATGCAAAAGAGGAGGGTTCAAGGTTTGGGTTGGGAAGATCCCCTGAAGGAGGACATGGCAACCCACTCCAGTATTCTTGCCTGGGAAACCCCATAGACGGAGGAGCCTGGTGGACTACAGTCCATAGAGTCAGACACAACCCAAGTGCATTAGCACTTACGTACACGTCTACCTCTGTAAGGATTAAACCCTGAGCCCCTGCGGCAGCTGAAAGTTCAGGGTGGAGATCAGGAACGAAGCTCTCTGTGCTCCAGGGAAAACTGGCAGAGCAGGTCCTCAGGGTTTTTATCAGACCAATTCTTGCATCGCCTCGTATCCATAATAGAAAAGCACCAAAATCATTGAGGGTAACATCTGCTCCTTATGACTAGCAGCAAGCCTCTGCCAAAATGTGTGCTTTACTACACATAGCCCTCCTTCACTAAAATCACAACCCCGACCTTCCCCAGCATCTTTGGGCTGGTTTCTCAGAACTGAGATGCTGTCTTCTGGGCTACAGCCCTCATTTTGCCCCAAACAGAGCTTAACTCACAACTCTCACATTGCGCTTTTCCCCCCACTGGACAAAACATAGTGCAGTGACAAAAACACTGAATTTTATACACAAAAACTTTGAGTTTCGTCTTCTCTTTAGACCTTTGACCTTGGGTAGCACTTCGCTGAGACTCTCTGCACCTCTGCTTCCTTATTCATAAAATGGAGGTAGGGTAGTTAGACTAAATTGTGTCTGATTTACATTTTCTCTCTACAACTCTGCAGTTCTATGATAACAGGCAATTTGATGGTTTTGACCCTATTTCCTTAAACTGAGAAAGCTATGAGTCTTTAGAAATCAGCAATCTATCTAAGCTAACGGTGGGGGTGGGGAGTGGGCGAGGAAGATGTGGAAACACACTGGACCAACAGAATCAAAATGCAGCAGTAGACCAGCAAAGGAGAGCTAATTTCCTGACATGTACATGGTAGTAAATAAAATAATGGAAAAGCCCTCACCACAACACTGTGCTAGCACAACCTCAGGATCCTCTAGCAGTAATGCAAAACAGGCTAATGCTAACAACATTAGACCATGAATTAAAAATGCTGTTCTGTAGTGCTGTTGTACCATTTATTTGTGATTTTTGCTTCTTAGTTAAACACAGCCTCAAATTCCTGTTTGCTCAAAAGAGGGAATAATAATGCTTTGAAACTACAAATTCATGTGCATGGAGTTTATGCATGTTACAACAGACACATATGGTTTGGAAGATGATTCTTCTGGAGTTCCTTCGTGTTGGAAGAGGTAGCCTACCATCGGTCCTGAGCACCCTGACAATCATACTGGGTGCCAAGACTGATGTTCTGACTGCTCTTCACTCTTTACCCAGCCTGTTCCCCAGGGTGGTATTCACAGCAAGCAACCCTGAGGACTGAAGTAACACCTCCTCCAGGAAAACAGCACGTTCATTTTGAAAGCCATCGATTCCCCAAGCTCACATTTTCAGACATAACACAAATCCACATGCACAGTGTCCACCTGAACCCCACCCCACCCCGCCATGTGGCCCCAGGGAACTTGGGGCAGAGGGAAACTGACTTGAACCTGAAGCTCAGCCTGCATGCTGTGGCATATATAGTGGAGTCCATGTTTCTGACAGGTCCTGATTCTGTGTCTGCCATCAGACAGCATCCATGAATGAAGCTCTGGCAGGCTAAATGTTTAGCCTGTCAGGAAACCCCACACCCTTCACAGTCCCTGTGAAGATGCTAAGTAAATACATGCTCACTGGATGAACATACCAGCTTCAAAAAATGCACAACATTAGGGTAGATGAGATAGCCTAATTTCACATTTGCCAACCTAAAGAGAAAGCACGTGAGAGTTGTGAGTCAAGCTTTCCTTGGGGCAGAATGAGAACTATGGCCCAGGAGACAGCAGTTTCTCTGAGCTGTCTGAGACGCTGTCTCCAGGGTCACAGTCCTCTTGTGTATGTATTCAGTCACTCAGGCATGTTCAACTCTTTGCGACCCCATGGACTGTAGTCACCAGTCTCCTGTGTCCATGGGATTTCCCAGGCAAGAATACTGGAGTGAGTTGCCATTTCCTACTCCAGCTATAGTCCTCATTTTGCCCCAAATAAAACAACTCATAACTCTCATGTGCTTTCACTTTAAGTTGGCAAATATAAAATTTGAGTACCCAAATATACTTCAGGATTTCCCAGGAGGCCCTAGTGGTAAAGAACCCACTTGCCAGATGCAGGTTGGATCCCTGGGTGGGGAAGACCCCCTGGAGGAGGGCATGGCAACCCACTCCAGCATTCTTGCCTGGAGAACACCATAAGCAGAGAAGCCTGGTGGGCTACAGTCCATGGGACTGTAAAGAGTGGGACACGACTCTAGCGAGTTAGCACACACATGCATGAATATATATTTCACTACCTTTTCTTAGTAGAGATCTAAGGTAAGTTCATTACCTAGTCTGAGTAGAATAAAGAGTTCTATGTTTTCATCTAGAACCATGAAGAGAATGTTTGTGGTGTTTGCAATCTTCCTGGTTTTCACAACCTGTCATCCATCAGCGAATTCACTACACTACCACCAGTGACCCATCCTACCCATTGCTCAGTACTATTGAAGACAAATGCCAGCACCTCAGCCCCTTTCTTCCTTCCTCACAAAAAAAATCAGAACCTCGCCCCCCCCCCCCCGCCATATGCAAAGCTAAGCGCTTACAGCCTCACTTCTGAGGTTCTGATTCTGAGCTAATTCTAGAGCTGCCAAACTAATTATAAAGCTTGTAATTGTGATGTTATCTAGCACCAAAACCCAAAATACATTGTCTTTGTGGAAACTTTATAAATGATACTTCTATGCCTTAATTGCATTTGAAATTGTTACAGAAAATAGGCAGAGCTGAAAAGACAGTAAAATTGCTTAGGATTAGAGATAGAAACCGGGAGATTTAAGTGCCACCTCTACTATATTTTGTCAGAATGTAAATATAACTGCAGGTGCTTAAGAAAAAAAAGACAAATATACCAATAAAAATCTTACATGCTGAACGCCAGGAAAGCAGTAACACTTCTATTATAAGCCATTTTATGTGATAATTGCCTTTTGAGAAATAGGGGTAGGGATATTATCACCAACAGAAAAGCTTTAATGAAATGCAAATTCCTGATTAGGATCACTTTCAAGTGAGGTAAACAGCTATTTGTAAATGATTATTTCTTTCTTTGTTTTCTCACCAGCTCTTATTTTTCCTCACATTTCATACCATTATTTGTTTTAGGTAAAATATCTCAAATACCTTGACATACTTTTTCGCTTTGCATCAGGAGTTGTATTTTTCTCCTGCCTAAAACTAAGTCGACAAGAGAAGACAGAGGATCGCTGAGGAACTGTGATCTGCTGTTCATCCCCCAGTGGATTTGGCACTCGACCCTTGTAGCTCAGCAGATAAAGAATCTGCCTGCAATTCAGGAGACCTGGGTTCAATCCCTGGGACAAGAAGATCCTCTGGAAAAGGGAATGGCAACCCACTCCAGTATTCTTGCCTGAAGAATCCATGGGCAGAGGAGCCTGGCAGGCTACCGTCCATAAGGTCACAAAGAGTCGGACACGACTGAAGGACTAACACTTTCACTTATTGTTATCTACAGAGACTTGCCAATGGTATTTACCACTTCCCAGAACAGGAATCTGACTCATGTGCAGCCAGTCATGAAGCTCTAGGCTGTAAAGCTGACCAGCAGAAACCAAGGCAAACTAGAGAATGGAACCTGGCCTCACTCCTAATTAAGATGCTTTCTACTGAAAACTCTATTTTCCAGTGTATTTGATGCCAACAACACTTGTCACAGTTTTTCCCCAGCAGTTTACTAAGTAGTTAAAGTTTTATTAACGTTTGAAAGTCACATGATACACAAAACTCTAAAACCAGATGACACCCTTGGTCACTAATGTAGCTTGGACACATTCACATAAAACTATAGCATTAGTTTTCAGGTAACCATGAGCAAATATATCATACTAAGCTTTAGACTCCCTCCCTGTGTCACAATGGAATATGACCTTTTGACTGAAGGGAAGGAAAAGAGCGGAGGGAACACTGTCAACCCACTTATATTCCCAAATAAATTTTCTTTTGCAAATGCACTTTGTAAACTTCTTTAACTCAATGGACCAACCATCAGCTTTTCTGTATCAACATATATGTTCTCATGAGTCTTTCAAGTCATTAATAATGTGCCTGCTATTTTCTGAATTAACTTATGTTTTCACACAGGAATCTCATTTGGACCTTGCAGCAATATAGTCAGCAGTTAATTTTTATTATGACCACTTAACTGAGGGTCCAATGTGTTAAATAATTTGACCAGATCATGTAGCAAGAAAACCAGACTTTGATTTTTAATTTTAGCTGTATACTTGGATTCCTTCCCAAGCAGATACAAAGAGTTTATTAAGTATGACACGCTTATTAGACTCCTATTATCTTTCAAGTACAGATCATCATTCTGGAGTATGGTCATCATATGGACACACAGATTCAAGGTCTCATCACCCACCCTCTCCAGCCACAGAAGCTGCCCCTTGAAGCAATACAAGTATTCCCTCATGAATAGGCTGTTTATTTCAGGGCTGAAGACATGGGAATAAACCTAGGAAGATGTGAAATTCACTCCAGGTTCAAGAAAATAAAACTAAAAAAAAAGAAAAGAAAACTAGAGGCCAAAGAACACTTGAAAAACATTCCTTTTGCAAAGATGAGAGTGACCCAAATCTTTAGACCTGGATGATTAAAATTTCTGTAGGGGAAAAAGCGATTAGAAAAGCCACAAACTCCTGATTTTACGGCAGATGCCATAAAACTTCTTCTAGTATAATATGCCTGTAAGTAAATAAAGTCAGCTGCAAAAGGCAGATTTGGGGAAACTGGGGTTCCAGCTATTGTGATTCTTTTTTTCTTTTAAACAAGGCAAAAGCACTATGTACAAAGTGTTAAAAGTCTTCATTTAAAAGTGAGGCAACTAAATGGGCTGAGCAGTATAAACCCAAGGCCTGGGTAACTGTAGCTTGGGATCCTCGCATTGTAAACACACAGTGTCACTGCTAAATTCTGTCTACTCACACAACAATTTTATTTTGGAAACTGTCCACGAACACCAAGAACACGTTTATGGTCATTTCGGGCAGTTCATTGTTGACTCAGCAATGCAGTCACGGCCTCATCTCTTTTCCAGAAACAGTCCATCCTCCATCACCTTCTTGCTGCAGCCCCTCCCACTCAAGGAAACCATCATCTCCTTCCATCAATCTCCTGTCAATGAATGTGGTCTTGTTAGAAATGAGTCTCTGGGTAGATATGGAATGGTTACCATTTTCACAATAAAAAGAAAAGAAACCAACTGCCAAAGTGTATCCAGAAGCTAACAATCTAACATTTAAACCATCTGTGTTAACACTAGCTATCTTTTCATATTTACCATCATATATATACATATATGTGTGTCTGTGTGTTCATTTTCTTGAGTTCTCCATATCATAGCATGTTAGGCCCCTCAGATGTCACTACTTTTCTGGGGAGATTTCTAAAATGCATCATGTCTTTGTGACTTTGGTCATACAGGAAGTCAAAAGCAGAAGCCAGTATTTGAACACTTCACTGCAGACCCATACAAGCAATCAGGGCTGAATTACCTGCCTGCCACCACTCCCTGGCATGCTTTTCTTTTTATCCACAGGATGCCTCTGTGAGGACTTACTGAAAAACGACCCTACCACTTGAGACCAGCTTTGGAAGAACTGGAAAAGCATTCGATTGTTACAGGATGTAAATGACAAAGGTGTCATTTTTATTATTACCTAAGAGTGAGGTTGGGCACTTTCAATGTCACCTTTCTTCTGAAAGATCAAAGTTCTTTGTGACAATAGAACACTCTTCCAAAGCAGCAGGATGAAATGAGTTTTATGAGGCCATTTGAGACCCAGAGAAAACTGACTTGCTCAAGGTAGACAAGAATTAAGGAAAAGATTCAGAACCATTTTCACACAACCAGAGCACTTGGGAGACCAACAGTCCTCCAAGAAACTCGGACTGCTCCTAATGTCACCGAGAAAGAAGATGTAGCCCACCACAGAAGTGGAAGGAGTTTGCAAGCCTTGGTTAGAGTCAGAAAGGTCTCAGATCCTGGTTCTGTCATTACCATCCATGCCAGGAGCTGGAAAACTCTCTGAGCCTGAGTTTTCTTTTCTGTGGAACACAACTAACAATCTGCCTCTCTTGAGAGACTTTAGATAATGCATGCCTTAACACAGTGCCTAATAATTAGTAGATGTTCCACATATTATACTCCTTAGCCCCTCTGTGCTATTCTCCATTAATCAGCTTCTAAGGAAACAACAGTGGAAGCATTTTCCATTTCTCAAAATCAGTTTGTAGAGCTATATAGAGATTGCCAAGCATTCACTGAGAAATTATAAAGCAAAGCTCATTAAGGGATCATTTATTAATAGAACTACAACCAAGTACCCAAATCTATTTTTGAATACTATTTACAGGTCACAACTTAGGGTTTAGTGTAGCTGGAAATCAAAAACTTCAGTAGAATCTGCCATCAACTCCATCACATTGGAAGTACTTGTGAACACCTATTAAACATATGATAACACTTTATGTGTATTCATGGATGTCTCCACAGTGACTACATGAAACACTTTTCTGATCTATCCTAAGTATAGTCAGAGTACTCACTGGACTTCTGGAATAGGTAAAAAAATAAATAAAATAAAATGTCTCTAAAAAAATGTTTTGACTCATTAAGTGAGATGGGATCAAAACCAGATGGATTTGGGAGTGGGCTCAGTGCCCTGGTTCTTGGGCCGCTTCAGAGCAGTGCCAGCTCAAAGAGGGGATGATCAATGTCACACACTCCACACTTCAGGCACTAATAGATCCTTGGCTCCAGATTTCCCGGAGTTCGCAGGGAATGCCAGAACACACTTGCTGTGAGAGAAGCATTCTGGAAGCATCCATGCAGGCCAAAGAAATGAAGAATTGCCCTGAGCACCAAACAGCTCAGGCAACAGCTGTTTTATCAGGACAGTGATTAGGATCCACCTCTTTCTTCTGCACAGTGACTACCACAAATCACACACACACACACACACACACACGGTCATCTTAAGGTGTGATATGGGCATCAGCATCTTATAACAGAAGTATCCACTCAACATTGCATGGACTTGTTTGAAGAACCAACAGGCTTGCTTAAACCTGGTTAGAAATTTACACACACTTAACACTTACTCACACCCACTTCACTGCACTATTCAACAAATGTTTATTGGATATCTTTCAGGCTCTAAATAAGCCTGTCATTCTGCTGTTTAGGCACTGGGAATACAAAGGCAAATAAGACATATAGGATTCTTGCCTTCTAAAGGCTTATTATCCAGCAGGGAATCCAGATCAATGTACTGGTAAACTATCCAATAGATGTTTTTGGAGCTACAAACAGGAGGACCTAATACTCCTCCAACATGGAACTAAAGACACTTCTGCCTCATCCTGGGAGGCTTCACATCTCATGAGGCTACTGACCAAGCTACTCTTACAATGCCAGCTAAATCAGTACCTCTGTAGTAAGAGCTATGAAGGTGGCATTTTTATTTTAAAAATTATTTGACCCTATAGACCTACTATATAGCACAGAGAACTATATTCAATATTTCGCAATAATTTGTAAGTGAAAAGAATCTGAAAAAGAGCATATATATATATATATATATATATATATATATATAAACATAACTGAATCACTGTGTTATACACCTGCAACTAACACAACATTGTAAATCAACTACACTTCAATTTTAAAAAATTATTTGATCTGAAATATAAATTATCTTGGCATGTCCTGGTACAAATCAACTGATTAGGTCAAGGTGCATATAAGTGGCATCATCAGAGGAAATGAAAGAAGTTTATGAAGACACTGGCCAACATTTGCTAATAGTAATGGCAGCTAGCAAAATAAGGAATGTTAACTTGTTGGTAATATGATTATCTTCCACTGAACTTCTACTGAAGGAAAGAAAATTATAGAAGCTAAAACATATGTTCTTATAAATACAAGAATATTTTTGCTTAACATAGCAAGTCCTTCTTTCTTCTGCCTGATCCCTGCCCTCACAGAAAGATGATTCACATGGGGTTATTTGTCCCATGCAGCCCCATTCCCCCAAACCCGTCCTGCTAATAGACTTTGCTGTGAGGTTGGCCTAAGTGGCCACAATGGTACCTTATCACCATCACTCTTGTCCTGACTGGCTCTGGGATCACCTAACCCAGTCTAGGGCCATCATGTCCTTCTTCTGGAAACCAGAGCATTAAGAAATGAGTTAAGTATATAGACAGAAGTCAAAAGTTCATGTCAACTTGGGATTGAGGTACCCTTGTTTGTCTGTAAGATGAGAAGAAACCCATGAGTGAGGAAAAGCAGAGGGAAGCATCCTATCCAGAGAAGGAGAGGAGAGACCTCAGTTCCTGGGGATTTCAGTTCTCATGAGGCCCTGCTCATGAGAACTTATGCTCTTATTCTTTGTATTTAGCAAGATCTGAAACTTAAAATAGGTTCCCTTTACTGGCTCAGGTCTATCCTGTGCATTGCATACATGCATAAGGAGAGCTGTAGTAAATGATTTAAAATGGACTCACAATAACCTACCTTTATCACCTTCCCTCCATTCTGATAGTGTTTCCTCTGAATTCATTCATAAATAATACTTATTGAGTATCAGGCTGAGGTATGAGTTATTAAGAACAAACAGCTGTCACTCCTTAAGGAGCCTTACGTGCTCATGTTCACACCTTCATCATCTTCATCACCAGCCACTGCTCCTTGATGAGTCCATTTGCAGCTGCCTACTCTCTAATCATGCATGCCCGGTCACTGAGGCACATCTGATTCTTTGCGACCACACAGACTGGAGCCTCAGAGGCTCCTCTGTCCGTGGGATTTTCCAGGCAAGAATGCTGGAGTGGGTTGCCATTTCCTAATCCAGGGAATCTTACCAACCCAGGGGTCAGAACCTCCATCTCCCGAGTCTTCCGCCTTGCAGGCAGAGTCTTCACCACTTGAGCCATTAGGAAAGCCCTGGGTGGTCGAGTGGTTGAGAATATGCCTTGCAACACAGGGACATGGGTTTGATTCTTGGTCAGGGAATGAAGACCCCACGTTCTGTGAGGAAGCTAAGCCCATGTGCTGAAACTAAGACTTGATGCAGCTAAATGAATAAATATTTGGCTTCCCCAGTGGCTCAAGTAGCAAAGAATCCACCTGTAAAACAGGAGACATAGGATACATGGTTCAATCCCTAGGTCAGGAAGTTCACCTGGATGAGGAAATGGCAACCCGTTCCAGTATTCTTGCCTGGAGAGTTCCACGGGCAGAGGAGCCTGGCAGACAACAGTCCCTGGGTTCACACAGAGTCAAATCCGGCTGAGTAACTGGGCAGGCACACACTCTCTAATCACATCCTTCTATTTATTCCCCGTGACAAACAATTTTTGACCTCTACCAGACCTGCAATTCATTGATATGACAACCTCTTCACTCTCCCTTGCTACCTTCATATCTTAAGACAGCTTAAATTCCACAGTCAATCCTTATGATCACTCTGTCATAGACTCCCCACTCCACTGTCCCTTCCCCTCACTGTCATCTTCATTTGATAAAAACACAAAACCCTAGTTGAATCTAAGTTTACACCTGTTCTGTGGCATTTATACCCAAAACAACTGATGTGATGGGAGAAACAAAAACACAATTGGTCTAGTTTTCCATTCATTAACAAGAACCCAAGTGGACTGGAATGTCATCCAGTATTCACAGAACACTCTTTAATCCATTCACTCTCCCCTCTCTAGTTCATATTTTCTGTTCTCTCTTCAAACTTTCAGGACTTTCCCCTGACCTTACCTAGAACTGATATCCTTACTTTCAATTTCACTGGGAAAACAAAAGCAATCAAAAGATGCTGCTTTCCTGACATATACCCTGTGTGACCTCTCATTACTGCAGGTGAAAATCACCCACATTCCAACCCTTCTTCTTGCACAAACAGCTCCCACCCACTTGCTTTCTCAAGGACACTGCTCTGGTAACCCTCCCTTCTCTTTCCTTTATTAGTGATTTTTCTCCCTTCTCTTGATTGTGCTGATGAGAAATGTCATTTATCCTATCTTAAAACCAAAGACCTACTCTGTCTTGAATCTCACCTAACCCAGCAGGCACCCGGTTTCTGTGTCCTCCTCTTCAACTCCTTGAAGTAGTTCTTATTGTTGTCTAATTTCTCTCCACCCGTTCTTTGTAATTGACCTCTCTTAAAACAGCAGATGTAGAGGCCATTGCTAAGTTCAGTGTAAATTTTCAGTCCACATCTTACTTGATCTATAAATCAAGCATAATTTGACAAGGTTGATCAATGACTCTCCTCCTAGAAACACCCTTTCATTCACTTTCCAGAACATCTTGGTATCCTGTTTGGGGTTTGTCTTTTTTCTTCCATCACTTAATGTTCCTTCCTTAGGCATCTCTGCTAGTTCCCATCATGTCCCTGACCTCTAAATACTCCACAGCTTAGTCCTTGGGCTCCGCAAACTCACTCCCATGGGTTTATCATATAACCTCTGGACATTAACTACTATCTATAAACTGAAGTATCACAAAGTGACATCTGAGTCTAGTCCTCTGCCATGAACTCCAAACCCAAATGCCAACTTTCTATTCAATACCTCCACCCAGATGTTTAACAGACAGCTCAGACAGTAAATGACTGAAACCTCATAAGAATCAAATCTCTTCCCCCATACACTTCCTCATCTTGGTAAATGGCAACTCCATCCTCAGTAACTTGGGGGAAAAGCATTTATGTTTGGGATTTAATTTGAAGGTAGAAACTTCAATAGATTTTGCTGATAAACTGGTCATTTTTGACTCTTCTTTTTCTCTCCAATAACATGCAATAACCAATGCATCAGTAAATCTTTTAGAAGATTCTATCTTCAAAACAAACCTAAAACCCAAATGTTTGCCATCACCCATGTTACCACCTCACTATTTCTATTTTACAACAACATTCTCCAACTGTTCTGCTTCTAGCTTTGCCTCTCCATCAGTGATCAAGTCATATCTTAGGGTCTGAACCATAATACTTGTGGGGACATACTAAGGAAAGTATCTATAAAAGCATAAATACAATGAGGTATAACAGTCAATACTAGAATTAAAGAAGTGGGATTTTTGTGGTTATCAACACAAATGACAAATTCTAAAAAATTGGCAAATAACCACATTATAAAATCCAGAAAAATAACAGTAACTTTGTTAAATAATGATCATAAACACTATATACTTTTTCCTACTATCTGACTTTATAGTTTTTGGTTACTTCTTCATGCAACAAAAATTTCTTATCTTCCATAAAAAGAATAGAAAGATAATTCAGTCTTTCTTCTATCATGGTTGATCAATTCTTCAAAAAATACTCATAGTTGGGATGCATAAAATATGTAACTTCATTTCCTTTATCCTGTAGACTCTGGGAAAACATCAAGGGACTTGAGGGGAAAGAGTGTAGGATTTGTATTTGACAAAAAAGAAAAAAAATCATTTCTGGCATTACTTTGTTTAAAGATGGTTTTTCCAGTGGTCGTGTATGGATGTGAGTTGCACTGTGAAGAAAGCTGAGCACCGAAAAATTGATGCTTTTGAACTGTGGTATTGGAGAAGACTCTTGAGAATCCCTTGGATTGCAAGGAGATTCAACTAGTCCATCCTAAAAGAGATCAGTCCTGGGTGTTCATTGGAAGGACTGATGCTGAAACTGAAACTCCAATACTTTGGCCACCTCATGCGAAGAGTTGACTCATTGGAAAAGACCCTGATGCTGGGAGGGATTGGGGGCAGGAGGAGAAGGGGACGACAGAGGATGAGATGGCTGGATGGCATCACTGACTCGATGGACATGAGTTTGGGTAGACTCCGGGAGTTGGTGATGGACAAGGAGGCCTGGCGTGCTGCGATTCATGGGGTCGCAAAGAGTCAGACACGACTGAGTGACTGAACTGAACTGACAGACCAAAGGCAGCGGAAAAAATTAGGGGAACACATTAATAACATAGGGTCAAAATGACAAAAGACTTTCTATTACTATAAATGGGTTATAGTCTTAAGATTCTTTAGCTGATGTGGATACCAATGAAAAAAACTCCATTTCAAAATTAGTAAAAAGAGAAGTAATTAAGTTAGCCTCCAATGATTTCTCTTATATAAACATGTATCCATCTCAGAAAAGAATGTCTCAGAAAAACAACTAAGATTCTAATAAGAAATTCAGCCTCAACTGTTCAAAGTTATTAACTTTACTCGATTTACCAGTTAAGATGTGATGATCAGATCTGTGACTGAAAAATGTTAAAGTAATACAAATGTTAGTGATTGGGTTTGACCAACTTCTACAAAGTAGGACAGAAATAATTATGGGTCCCTTGGCTACAATGTATAATACATTGAGAGGAAGAAAATGTTCCATGGATTACACTTTTTTTAATATCCCAGAGTGCCCAGCACTGCTAGGAGGAAATTACATGCCACTCAGTAAAATATTTTATTACCTTAATACCCAGTTCATGACCATTCCTCTTCCAAACCCTCCAAGAGGTAGGTAGACCTCAGATTCTAGGAAAATCTTACAAGTAGCAACACAGTGGCCTCTAATGATAGGAATCTGTTTCACAGAGCACAGAGAGATTTACTCATTCTCTTCATTCAGATGGACAAGAGACATGAGGGGACAGCTAGAAGGAAGAGTTCAAAGCTTTGGCTGGTGAGAGTAGAAGGCCTGTAACACCTCAGCCCCTTCCTCACTTTAGTTAGTAGGGTCAGGCTGGACCCAGTCCTTCTGGAATTTTTCCAGCCTGCCAGCATGGAGCCAGCAAGTAAACTCTTCTGTTGCTACCAGGTTGAGTTAGAGGACACACCCTACTCTGTGTAGAGGAAAGGAGGGCAGGTGGCTGCTGGCAGATCTGCCTGGGCCTGGGAAGGTAAGTTTACTTCCAGGAGAGGGTTAACAAGCTACGGGGCTGCTTATCCAGAGCCAGATTCTCTCAACAGCTTTCTTTGTAAGAAAATAAACATCTGAATCTCCATTTGCCCAATTCTTGCTTCCCAGGTGGCATTAGTGGTAAAGAACCTGCCTGCCACTGCAGGAGACATGAGAGACACAGGTTCGATCCTGGGTTGTAAAAATCCCTTGGAGGAGGTCATGGCAACTGACTCCAGTATTCTTGCCTGGAGAATCCCATGACAGAGGAACCTGGTTGGCTACAGTCCATAGGGTTGCAAAGAGTCGGACATGACTGAAGTGACTTAGCATACACACACACACACACACACACACACACACACACACACACACAGAGATGCATCTTTCCATTCAGTTGGTTCTAAACTCAGAAGAGAAAACACAGTGTAAATTATAGCCCTGGTTTCCATTCCCACTGCCAGAAGAAAAAAAGAAAGATAACAAAAACCTACAACATCTATATTTTTTGAAAGAAATAAAGGGCAATTCACTGCTACTAACCTGAAAGTTTCATGAGAGTAGGACCCACGACACACAGTATCTAGTTCAAGCAGGAGCTTAATAGAGACTCCTCACTCATGAACAAGGGAGTGACAGTTGAAACAATAAGCTCATTGATCACACATAGGTACGCATAAAAAGGGGGGGAAACATAAGCAATGTCTAAAGTTGAAACCTAGTTTTGGAAGTATATTATATTAGTCATCTATCCCCATCATAACACATTATCCAAAACCTGGTGACTTTAAATGACAGAAATGTATTCTCTCGCAGTTTTGCCGGCCAGAGATCCAAAATCAAGGCATCGGCTGTGCTGCACACCTTCAGAGGCTCAACAGGTAAATCTAGTCCATGACTCTTCCTGCTTCTGGAGGCTGCCCACAATCCTCGGCTGCTGGACATAATATTCCTATCCTGCCTCCACGGCTACACTGTATCTCCTCTCCATTGTCTATAATTTCCATCTGGCTTTCTTTTATAAAGATACTTGTGATGGCATTGAGGGCCTCGAATAATCTAGATAATCTCTTTAACTCAAGATCTTTAACCTAATCACATCTGCAAAGATCTTTTTCCCAAATAAGTTAACACTTATGGGCTTTAGGAATTATGATCTGATATAGTTGGGTGGTTGTTATTCAGCCTACTACATATATTTCAAGTGTAATTTTTCCTATAAGGACTAGATAAGGAAGGTGTTTCCAAGTGACTATCACTGAAAAGTAACAGGTAATCAAATCAGGTTAAAGAAATAAAAGAAACAAATGAGTGAGAAAGATGAGATTTTTTTCTTTCTTTCTTTATTTTTTATTGAAGGATAATTGCTTTACAGAATTGTGTTCTTTTCTGGCAAACGTCAGCATGACTCAGCCGTAGGTATACATATACCCCTTCCCTTTTGAATCTCCCTCCCCATCCCACTCTCTAGGTTGATACAGAGGCCCTGTTTGAGTTTCCTGAGCCATACAGCAAATTCCCGTTGGCTATTTTACATATGGTAATGTGAGTGTCATGTTACTCTTTGTGTACATCTCACCCTCTCCTCCCCTCTCCCCATGTCCATAAGTCTATTCTCCATGTCTGTTCTCCATTGTTGCCCTGTAAATAAATTCTTCAGAACCATTTTTCTAGATTCTGTATATATGCGTTAGAATAATATTTAACTTTCTGATTCACTTCTCTCTGTATGATAGGTTCTAGGTGTATTCACCTCATTAGAACTGACTCAGATGTGTTCCTTTTTATGGCCACTAATTGTCCATTGTGTATATGTACCACAACTTTATCCAGTCATCTGTTGATGGACACCTAGCTTGCTTCCATGTTCTAGCTATTTTAAATAGAGCTGCAGTGAACAATGGGATACATGTGTCTCTTTCCATTTTGGTTTCCTCAGGGTATATGCCTAGAAGTGGGATGCCAGGTCATATGGTGGTTTTATTCCTAGTTTTTTAAGAAATATCCATACCATCTTTCATAGTGGCTATATCAATTTACATTCCCACCAACAGTGCAAGAGTGTTCCCTTTACTCCACACCCTCTCCAGCATTTGTTCTTTGCAGACCTTTTGATGATGGCCATTCTGACCAGTGTGAGGTGATATCTCATTGTAATTTTTATTTGCATCTCTCTAATAATAAGCGAAGTTGAGCATCTTTTCATGTGTTTGCTAGATCTGTATGTCCTCCTTAGAGAAATATCTGTTTTGGTCTTTTTCCCACTTTTTGATTGGGGTGTTTGTTTTTCTGGCATTGAGTTGTATGAGCTGCTTGTATATTTTGGAAATTAATCCTTTGTTTCATTTGCTATTATTTTCTCCCATTCTGAGGGTTTTTCACCTCGCTTATAGTTTCCTTTGCTGTGCAAAAGCTTTTAAGTTTAATCAGGTCCCACTTGTTTACTTTTGTATTTATTTCCATTACTCTAGGAGGTGGGTCATAGGGGATCTTGCTTTCATTTATGTTATCAAGTGTTCTGCCCGTGTTTTCCTCTAAGAGTTTCATAGTTTCTGGTCATACATTTAGGTCTTTAATCCATTTTTTGAGTTTATCTTTGTGTGTGGTGTTAGGAAGTGTTTTGATTTCATTCTTTTACATGTAGTTATCCAGTTTTCCCAGCACCATTTATTGAAGAGGCTGTCTTTGCCCCATTGTATATTCTTCACTCCATTGTCAAAAATAAGGTACCCATAGGTGCATGGTTTTATTTCTGGGCTTTCTGTCTTGTTCCATTGGTCTATATGTCTGTATTTGTGCCAGTGCCATACTGTCTTGATGACTGTAGCTTTGTAGTGTAGTCTGAAGTCAGCAAGATTGATTCCTCCAGCTCCATTCTTCTTTCTCAAGACTGCTTAGGCTATTCGGGGTCTTTAGTGTTTCCATATGAATTGTGAAATTTTTTGTCCTAGTTCTGTGAAAAATTCCATCAGTAGTTTGATAGGGACCACATTGAATCTGTAGATTGCATTTGGTAGTATGGTCATTGTCACAATATTGATTCTTCCATCCCAGGAAAATGGAATATCTCTCCATCTGTTTATATCATCTTTGATTTCTTTCATTAGTGTCTTAGTTTTCTGTGTACAGCTCTTTTGTCCCCTTAGGTAAGTTTATTCCCAGACATTTAATTCTTTTAGTTGCAGTGGTGAATGGGATTGATTCCTTTATTCCTCTTTCTGATTTTTCATTGTTAGTATATAGAAATACAAGTGATTTCTGTGTATTGATTTTGTATCCTACAACTTTGACAAATTCAATGATTAGCTCTAGTAATTTTCTGATACTATCTTTAGGGTTTTCTATGTACAGTATCATGTCATCTGCAAACAGTGAGAGCTTTACTTCTTCTTTTCCAATTTGGATTCCTTTTATTTCTTTTTCTTCTCTGATTGCTGTAGCTAGGACTTCCAGAACTATGCTGAATAATAGTGGGGAAAGTGGGTGCCCTTGTCTTGTTCCTGATCTTAGGGGGAATGCCTTCAGTTTTTCACCATTGAAAATAATATTTGCTGTAGGCTTACCATATATGGCCTTTACTATGTTGAGGGAGGTACCTTCCAGGCCCATTTTTTGAAAAGTTTTAATCATAAATGACTGCTGAATTTTGTCAAAGGTTTTTCTGCATCTGTTGAGATTATCATATGGTTTTTATCTTTCAGTTTGTTAATATGGTTTATCACATTGATTGATTTGCCTATATTGAAGGAACCTTGCATCCCTGGAATAATCCAACTTGATCATGGTGTATGAGTTTTTTGAAGTGTTGCTGAATTCTGTTTGCCAAAATTTTGTTGAGGATTTTTGCATCTATGTTCATCAGTGATATTGGCCTTTGTTTTCTCTTTTTGTGTTGTCTTTGTCTGGTTTTCGTATCAGAGTGATGTGGCCTCGTAGAATGAGTTTGGAAGTGTTCTTTTCTCTGAAATTTTTTGAAAGTTATAGAAGGATAGTCATTAGCTCCTCTCTAAATGCTTGATAGAATTCTCCTGTGAAGCCATTTATTACAGGGCTTTTGTTTTTTGGGAGATTTTTTAATCACAGCTTCAATTTCAGTGCTTGTAATTGGGTTGTTCAGAATTTCTATTTCTTCCTGGTTCAGTCTTGGAAGGTTGAACTTTTCTAAGAAACTGTCCATTTCTTTTATTGCCATATAGTTGTTCATAATAGTCTCTTATAATCCTTTGTATTTCTGCATTGTCTGCTGTAACCTCTCCTTTTCCATTTCTAATTTTGTTGATCTGAATCTTCTCTCTTTTTTCTTGATGAATCTGGCTAAAGTTTTTGTCAATTTTGTTTATCTTCTCAAAGAACCAGCTTTCAGTTTTGTTAATTTTTATTATTGTTTCTTTCATTTCTTTTTCATTTATTTCTGCTCGGATCTTCATGATTTCTTTCCTTCTACTAATTTTGGGGTTTTTATGTTCTTCTTTTACCAGTTGTTTTAGATGTAAAGTTACATTGTCTATTCGATGTTTTTCTTGTTTCTTCAGGTAGGATTGTGTTGCTATAAACTTCCTTCTTAGAACTGCTTTTGCTGCACCCCATAGGTTTTGAGTTGTCATGTTTTCATTGTTATTTGTTTCTAGAAATCTTTTTGTTTCCCTTTTGATTTCTTCAGTAATCTGTTGGTTATTTAGAAACATGTCGTTTAACCTCCATATGTTTGTGTTTCTTACAGTTTTATTTCTTATAATTGATATCTAGCCTCATAGCATTGTGGTCAGAGAAGATGCTTGATATGCTTTCAATTTTCCTAAATTTACTGAGGTTTGATTTTTGACCCAAGATGTGGTCTATCCTGGAGAATGCTCCATGTGCACTTGAGAAGAAGGTGTATTCTTCTGCATTTGGATGAAATGTCCTGAAGATATCAGCGAGATCCATCTCATCTAATGTATCATTTAAGACTTGTGTTTCCTTATTAACTTTCTGTTTTGATGACCTGTCCATTGTTGTGAGTGGTGTGTTAAAGTTTCCTGCTATTATTGTGTTACTGTCAGTTTCTCCTTTAATGTTTGTTAGTATTCGTCTTGTGAATTGAGGTGCTCCTGTGTTGGGTGCATAGATATTTACAACTGTTATGTCTGCCTCTTGGATTGATCCCTTGATCATTATGTAGTCGCCTGCCTTATCTCTTGTAATTTTCTTTATTTTAAGGTCTATCTTGTCTGATATGAGGACTGCTACTCCAGCTTTCTTTAGCTTCCCATTTGCATGGAATATATTTTTCCATCTTCTCACTTTCAGTATTTATGTGTCTTTAGGTCTGAAGTGGGTTTCTTATAGACAGTATATATATGGGTCTTGTTTTTGTATCCATTCAGCCAGTCTGTGCCTTTTGGTAGGAGCATTTAATCTGTTTACATTTAAAGTAATTATTGATATATATGTTCCTATTGCCATTTTCTTAATTGTTTGGGCTTAATTTTATAGATCTTTTTTCTTCTCTTGTATTTCTTGACTGTATAAATCCCTTTAACACTTGTTGTAAACCTGGTTTGGTGGTACTGAATTCTCTTAATTTTTACTTGTCTGAAAAGCTTTTTATTTCTCCATCAATTTTGAAAGAGATCCTTGCCAGGTACAGTAATCTTGGTTGTAGATTTTTCCCTTTCACAGTGGTTTAAATATATCCTGCCATTCCCTTCTGGCCTGCAGAGTTTCTGCTGAAAAATCAGCTGTTAAGCATATGGGGTTTCCCTTGTATGTTATCTGTTGCTTTTCCCTTGCTACTTTTCATATTCTTTCTTTGTGTTTAGTCTTTGTTAGTTTGATTAGCATGTGTCATGGCATGTTTCTTCTTGGGTTTATCCTGTATGGGACTCTTTCAGCCTCTTGGACTTGATTGACTATTTCTTTTTCCATGTTGAGGAAATTTTCAGCTATAATCTCTTCAAAAATTTCCTCATACCCTTTCTTTACCTCTTCCTTTCTGGGACCCTATAATTCAAATGTTGGTGCATTTGACATTGTCCCAAAAGTCTCTGAGACTGTCCTCAGTTCTCTTCATTCTTTTTACTTTATTCTGCTCTTCAGAAGTTATTTCCACCATTTTATCTTCCAGCTCAATGATTCATTCTTCTGCTTCAGGTATTCTGCTATTGATTCCTTCTAGAGTAATTTTTTTTCCATTTATTTCTATTAGTTGGAGGCTAATTACTTCACAACATTTCAGTAGGTTTTGTCATACATTGACATGAATCAGCCATGGATTTACATGTGTTCCCCATCCTGATCCCCCCTCCCACCTCCCTTTCCACATGATCCCTCTGGGTCTTCCCAGTGCACCAGGCCCGAGCACTTATCTCATGCATCCAACCTGGGCTGGTGATCTGTTTCACTATAGATAATATACATGCTGTTCTTTCGAAACATCCCACCCTCACCTTCTCCCACAGGGTCCAAAAGTCTGTTCTGTACATCTGTGTCTCTTTTTCTGTTTTGCATATAGGGTTATCATTACCATCTTTCTAAATTCCATATATATGTGTTAGTATGCTGTAATGTTCTTTATCTTTCTGGCTTACTTCACTGTGTATAATGGGCTCCAGTTTCATCCATCTCATTAGAACTGATTCAAATGAATTCTTTTTAATGGCTGAGTAATATTCCATGGTGTATATGTACCACAGCTTCCTCATCCATTCGTCTGCTGATGGGCATCTAGGTTGCTTCCATGTCCTAGCTATTATAAACAGTGCTGCGATGAACATTGGGGTGCATGTGTCTCTTTCAGATCTGGTTTCCTCAGTGTGTATGCCCAGAAATGGGATTGCTGGGTCATGTGGCAGTTCTATTTCCAGCTTTTTAAGAAATCTCCACCCTGTTTTCCATAGTGGCTTTACTAGTTTGCATTCCCACCAACAGTGTAAGAGGGTTCCCTTTTCTCCACACCCTCTCCAGCATTTATTGCTTGTAGACTTTTGGATAGCAGCCATCCTGACTGGTGTGAAATGGTACCTCATTGTGGTTTTGATTTGCATTTCTCTGATAATGAGTGATGTTTAGAGTAATTTTAATTTCAGTAATTGTGTTGTTTGTCTCTGTGTGTTTACTCTTTAATTCTTCTAGGTCTTAATTGATTCTTGCATTTTCTCCATTTTGTTTTCAAGGTTTTTGGATCATCTTTACTATCATTATTCTGCATTCTCTTTCAGGTAGTTTGCCTATTTCCTCTTCATTTATTTGGACTTCTGTGTTTCTAGTTCGTTCCTTCATTTGTATAGTATTTCTCTGCCTTTTCATTATTTTTATTTAACTTACTGTGTTTGAGGTCTCCTTTTCCCAGGCTATAAGGAAAGTTGGATTCTTTCCTTGAAGAAGGTTGAATTCTTTCTTCCTTTTGGTTTCTGCCCTCCTAAGGTTGGTCCACAGGTTTGTGTGAGTTTCGTATAGGGTGAGATTTGTGCTGACGGGCAAGGCTGAGTGAGGTAGTAATACTGTCTGCTGATGATGGGTTTGTATTTCTGTTTTGTTTGTTGTTTAGATGAGGCATCCTGCACAAGGTTCTACTAGTGGTTGGGTGATGCTGGGTCTTGTATTCAAGTCATTTCCTTTGTGTGAATTATCACTATCCAATACTCCCTAGGGTTAATTCTCTGGTAGTCAGTGCTCTGACTCCAAAGGTTCAGGGCTTGATTTCTGGTCAGGAGTAAAGATTCCACAAGTGTTATGTTATGGCATTGAGACTAAAACAAATATCTAAAAACAAGAAACCGAAGATGAACCCCCAGACAAATGGCAGTTACAAAATCAGGCAAATAATCATTAAAATAATGGAATATACACATATACATATACACCCATGAGCAAAGTCAAAACAGTCCAACAAAAATACAGTAGATTGACCGGGTGAACAAAGCAAATAAAAAATTATATTTGCCAGTTAAGAACAAAACTAACTAAAGCACAAACTGGAAAACAAAACTAATGCAAGGTGCCAATTGGGGAATAAAGCAATGAAAACAAAACTAACAAATATCAACAACTACAATAGAGGGGGGAAAGGAAATCAAAAGAAAGGGAAAAAAATCCAAAAGAATCTACAGAACAAATCAAAAAATAATAATAATAAATGTCTTTCTGAGTCACTGCTGTCAGCAGTCCTTTCCCTCGCTGGGAGTCACAGTCCACCTCACCTCCCTGGGATGCCCTCCAACACTGTGCTGGTCTCTGTACCTGCTGTGAGGGCAGCTCAGATTCTAATCTGGTCCTACTCCTGTGTGTTGTTGCCTCCAATGTCCACAGCTATCAGAGCTAGTGCGTTTTCTTTTGTGGGAGCTCTCAATGGCCTTCCATAGACAGAGTCTGCTTAGTTGATCATGTGGATTTAATCTGCAATTTAATTGTACAGCTGATGGGAAGGTTTTGGTGGTTCTTCCTTAGCCACACTGCCCCTGGGTTTCAATTGTGGTTTTGTTGCCACCTCTACCTATGGGTTGTACACTGTGGTTTGCTCCTGAGGCTGCCCTGGAGGGCTTGGGTTTGCCCCTGTGTGGGCAAAATTGTGGAGGTGGTGCAGCTGGTTGGGTTCAGGGGTTCTGGCAGCACCAGGTACTCAGGGGGTTGATGGCTAGGGCAGCAGAAGTGCTCTAGAAGGGTATGGCAACCAGTATCAGCCAATACGCTCCAGTATAGTTGCCTGGAGAACTCCCCTCCCTGACAGAGAAGCCTGTCAGGCCACAGTCTACAGGGTCGCAAATAGCCAGAAACGACCGAAGCAATCCTGTGTGCATAGATGCAAGACTGCTTTTGCCTGTGGCAGCTCTGCCCCAGTGAGGGTTGAGTGTGAAGGTGGCACAGCTGCTTGGCTTGCGGAGACCTTGGTGGTGCCAAGTTGCAGGGACACGGACTGCCTCTGCTGCGGGAGTTATGGCCCTATCTGAGTCTTTTTTTGAGCCTCTTGTAGCTGGTGTTCAGAAGGCCTCTTGGCCAGTCTTTCTCCATAGCTCTGCCTGTTCAGGCACTTAGAGGGCTCCCTTGCCTGGGGTCCTTCTCTGCTGGTCAGCACGTCAGGCACATAGAGGGAGCCCCCCTGACTGGGGTCTTACCCTGTAGATCAAATGTATCACTCACTGAAAGGGGCGCCCTGGCTGGGGTCCTGCTCTGAAGATTGGTGCGTCAGGCACTTAGACGGGCACCCTGGCTGGGGTCCTGCTCCGTAGTTTGGCGCATCAGTCACTGAAAGGGGCGCCCTGGCTGGGGTCCTGCTCTGAAGATTGGCGCGTCAGGCACTTAGACGGGCACCCTGGTTGGGGTCCTGCTCCGTAGTTTGGCGCATCAGTCACTGAAAGGGGCGCCCTGGGTGGGGTCCTGCTCTGGAGTTCAGCGCCTCAGACATTTGATGGGCCAGCCTTTCTCTTGTTCAGCTGCCCATGCTGGCGTGTGAGGGGAGAGAGGCTATGGCGATGGTGCCACCCCCTAGCGTGACTCAGCTGTATCACTTTGCTTCCATGGCTGCCCAGCTTTCCTTCACCAGCATTTCCCACCACGATCTCCTCTCTCTCACATGCCCTCAATCCGTCTCTCCACAGTCAATGGCAGCCCTTGCCCTGGGGTTGCTCCACAATCCCTAAACTCCAGCTCCCAGCCACTGCCCCTTCCAGGGGACCCTCGTCCCTGTCCGGGATAGGTACGGCTGCAGCAAGGACTGTCTGAGTCTCATTCCATTTAGGCGGCCACAGGTCAGCTGTTTCACTCTCAGCCTTAAATGCTTCTCCTCTGACTCAGACAATTACCCTGATGTGGGGATCAGAGGCCTCCTTCAGTTCCCCCATCTGCCAAGATCAGGTCCAGTCCTACTAACACTCCAGTTTTTCCGCCTAGTTCCTTCATCCTACCAAGTTTTACGTGGTTCTATATATTCTTTTCTACTGGTCAGGTCCTCCTGTCCACTCTCAGCTGGTGTTCTGCACGCTCTTCTGTGACTGAAGGTGTGTCCGTGATGTATCTGGGAGAGAGATGTACTCCACGTCCACCTACTCCTCCACCATCTTTACTTTTTGAAAGCTGAGATTTTAATCTAGGTCATTGAACTCCTACGTCCCAAGAAGTCACTAAACTATGCTGCTTTATCAAAAAGGAAGAAATCACAAATTTATACAAACTGAAAACTTCAGGTAACATTTGTTTTCAGCAAAGCTTGGATAAGAGGCTCAAACAGTGTGTCATCAGGATTTGATTTCTCTGCATCATTCAGCTCATTCTTCCATATTGACTTTATTCTAGAATTCCTTCCTGTGTTCTCAGGTTCCTCAGGCTCTTATTTTGTAATACCAAATTCAGTTTAATTTTCCACTTCATTAAAAAAATCTCTAGTTTCCATGTTTCTTATAAATTGTTATGGAATCTGGTCTTCAGTTCCTCCAAATAATCTTGTGGGAACGAGTAAAAAAAACAGTTTTAATATATTTGTTAATATCCTATGTATACTTAAAATCATCAAAATACAAAATAAAATATTTTATAAACATTGTTGCTCAAAATACTGTTTGGTAAGTTGTCACCATTATGGGCAAACAAAATAAACATGACACTAGCCATAGTTATTTTAAAGCACTATTAAAATTTACTATACCTTCATTTTATATTTAAAGGAATAGATTTGTGCTCTGAAGACCAAAGAACAAACACGCGTGCAGACACACATCTATTCCTTTCCAAGTTGGCTAAGGAACAACCCAATACTCCCTAAATATACTTGCTTGACATGAATATCATGAAATCTTACTGAGATTAACTAAAATCTGTTTTCAAGTTTAAATGACTCAAATTAGACCTCAGTATTTTTTGCTCCCACGGGAATGCGTAAGCAGATGAATACAATGTAATATATGGTAACTATATTTATATTACAAGAACTGACTTTTACATGTGACTTTTAATTATCAAGACCCATAAGTTGCTGGCAGTATAACAACAGAAACTGGTTAAGCAGTACTATAGAGTATCCATGTGCTCAGAAAGAAAATAATTTCATATTTTTTATTTTGCTCTATTAAGAAAAATACAAGCATGCAGTACATGCAAGCACAGGGAACATATTTACTAAAGATATGTGATATTATAATTGCTGCAGTGTATTTTTAAAGTTGATATCCTTGAATCAAATTCAAGGAATATGTGGCCTGTCCTCACATAAGATGTTCAGCTTATCGAAGGTAACACAACCGAATTTTTCAGTGCAGCATGAGTGAAAGGCACATAGACACCACACACAGGACTCACTTTTCTTTCTAATCTCACAAACTTTAATCAAGTTCTAGAATTAATGTGACTGCTATCTTCAATCATGCATCCATTCACACTGAAGTGAATATTGGGAATGTGTTTAAAAAATACATCCAAGTTACAGACTTAATATACATTTTTGAGATAAGAACCTGGAGAAATAGATTGCAATTTTAATTCAAATATAAATTCTGAGATCAGCACTTCATAGTGTATGGTAGGACACATACAGATTTTCCTAGTAAGATGTTTCTGATTTCATCACAGCCTGTAATAGGAGGTCAGGAGGACCACTGTCCTCCTTCACTTCTTTCTCACACTCTCCATCCCCCAAAACCTTGACCTCATGATGACATCCAGTCAATCCTAAAAGAAATCAACCCTAAATATTCATTGGAAGGACTGATGCTGAAGCTCCAACAATTTGGCCACCAGATACGAAGAGCTGACTCACTGAAAAAGATGCTGATGCTGGGAAAGATTGAGGGCCGGAGGAGAAGGGGACGGCAGAGGACGAGATGGTTGGATGGCATCACCGACTCAACTCCAGCAGATAGTGAAGGACAAGGAAGCCTGGCATGCTGCTGTTCATGGGGTCGCAAAGAACTGGACATGACTGAACAACTGAACAATAACTAAAAAGGACAATCCCTCAAAAGAGACAGACCATCATGAGGAAGGATTACCCACCTTCTCTAAGAGACCCTGAGAACTAGTCTTCCTGTGCTCATCCTGTCTAAGCCTTCCTCCTCCCTGACTGAACCATGAGTAACATATTTCACACTCTCCTGACCTCCCTCCTAGCTGTTCATTTCCACTTCTTTGCTGGGTACACTTTTTCCTGCTCTCTAAATACTGGAAATTGCCAGGACTTAGTCCTTGGATTTTTTTTCTCTACCTGCATTTACTTTCTAGATGATGTCTCTAAGTCTATGATTATAAATAAAATCTACACCTCTACTGTCCAATGCAGGAGCCACTCATCATCTGTAGCTATTGAGTACCTAAAATGTGGTTAATCCAATTTCTGTAACACACACTGGATCTGGGAGACTTGGGGTAAAAAAAATAGTAAAATATCTCCTTAATAATTTTTATGTTAACTATTAAATGATCACATTTTGATATATTAGGTTAAATAAATCTATTATTAAAATTAGTTTTACCTGCTTCTTTTTTACTTTTTAACGTGGCTACTAGGAAATTTTCAATTACAACTTTTGTAGCTCTTATTACATTTCTATTGGACATAGATCTCCACGTTAATGACTCCAATCTTTCTTATGCACCCACAATTACATAACAGACTACCTATTAGACAGTAGTCTGGAGTACAGTAGTCTAGTCTATTGGTCATTTTCATTTATATACATGTACACTAAGAACCTCAACATAATGTGCCTAAATCTCAACTCTGGGTTTCTGCTTATTCCAAAACCACATCTCTTTCTCTCCCCCATCTCAGAAAATGGTGATTCTTGTCTTTCAGTTCATCAGGCCTAAAGCCTAGGAATCACCCTTCCTTTATTTTTCTTTCCCTCACACTCCACCCCTAATCTTTGGACAAGTACTGACAACTCACCACCAAAATACTTTTAAGAGACTATTTTAAGGATGTGAGTTCAGGGACCAGGGATGAGGGGGAGGAAAAAAGGGGAGAACCAGTGTAAGAATCCTTCTTTGAGTTGACAACCACAACAAGAATCTGGGTGCTTAATTATTTGGGACCTTCTGAGAAGCTTCACAGAACGTAACCGAGACCATTCTGCCCTGGCAAAGAAAGGAGGAAATGTTTATGCATCGGCCCTCACCCTCCCTTCCGAGCTCCTTCTGTGTGACAGGTGAGCCCATTCTTTAGGGGTCTCAAGCCAGGAAGGCACTGGGGAAGCCTGGGGCAGGAAGCTCACCACAGCAGGGGCGGACACAGGAAGTGAGCCCAGAGGAGCTCAGACTGTATGAACAGGGTTTGCCAGAAATGCTCCAGAGGGCAGACTGTGTGCATCTCGTCCCAACTCCTGCAATCAGTGGTGTCCCATCAGCAGCTTGAAACTGGCTACGTGAGAGTACTTTCACATGGAAATGGGCAAAAGTTGCACATCAGGCTTCCTCCCTCCTCCCCCCCAGCAGTTGTGGAACATTTCCTAGCGCCTCACTGACAAGGCTGTGCTTTTCTGACAGCTGCAGCTGACCTCTCTTCAGCTCCTCATGGGAACTGCAGCCACACCTACTTTCTGCACTTCTGTGAAAGCGCTTCTGAGCTTCCCTCACCTGGGCCATTGCATATAGACCCAGAACTCCAAGCACAAATTACTCCTTGTGTGAGGAATTCCTTCCCATTTCTCACACCTTAGTTCAGATGACATTTCCTCTAGGATACCTTCGTTGATTCCCAGACGTGGTCCAATTCATGTGTTGTATATTCTCAATCCAAATACAGGTGACAACTTAATCAATATCTGTTTTTCTAGACTACAAGTTCTGTGAAGGAATAAGTCATGATAATTTTTTCTCACTCACCAACCTTTGTATATATACTCCATGTCTGAACAAAAGTTTTTTTATCAACAGATACTAAAAGCACTTTGATCACTCTCCCATGAATGAAACTGCAATTGTTTTAAGAATGTTGAAAAAGGAGGAGGAGCCAAGATGGCGGAGGAATAGGACGGGGAGACCACCGTCTCCCCTACAAATTCATCGAAAGAACAATTGAACGCTGAGCAAATTACACAAAACAACCTCTGATCGCTAGCAGAGGACATCAGGTGCCCAGAAAAGCAGCCCATTGTCTTCGAAGGGAGGTAGGACAAAATATAAAAGATAAAAAGGGAGACAAAAGAGCTAGGGACGGAGACCCATCCCGGGAAGGGAGTCTTTATAATAGAGGAAGTTCCCAATCACCAGGAAACCCTCGCACTGGCGGGTCTGGGGGAAGTTTTCGAATCTCAGAGGGCAACCTAACTGGGAGGAAAAATTAAATAAGGCCCACAGATTACGTGCCTAAAAGCAACTCCCAGCAGAAAAGTACCCCAGACGCCCGCACCCGCCACCAACAAGTGGGGGCGGGGACGGAGAGGAGCGGGCGGCATTGCTTAGGGCAAGGACCGGGCCTGAAGGCCCTGAGAGCAATCGGAGGGAGCTCTTTTAAACTGTGGGATAGCAAGGGAGAAAATTAACCTGCCCGAACACACTGCCGGCGGTTCGCAAAACAAAGGGACTGAGAAACTCCAGAGAAGAGCCGGCCCATCCCCACTGGAGGTAGGAGGCAGGGGGGAGGGGAAAGGGGCAAACTCAGCCCCTGAGAAGCCACCCCCTCCCACACTGCAAACAGGCCTCTGGTTTCTGTCTAAAGACTTCCTGAGATTCTGGATGGTCGACATCTGCCGCCGCCAGGAGGGTCGAGGCTAGAGGCCAGCTCCTGAGAACAAACACAAGCCACAGGCACCCTACTGGCGCGCGCTGGGGCCGCGGAGGGAAAAGGCGTGCCATACCCGGGGAGAGTGCGCCCAAGCCCCTGGCTACCTGAACCGCTCAGGCCGAGGAAGGCACAAACGCAGGCGCAACCGAATCCGTGCTTTTGTGGAGTCCGTGAAAACTTGAACTGCACTCAACGCAGGGCACGCTCCATATAGAGCAGCCAGGAGCCTGAGCAGTGTAGACGGGGAAAGCACAAACACCCGTGAGTGGGGCAAACCCAGTGTGGCCAGAACACGGTGAGTGCTATCCACACACAGCGATATCTGTCTGCAGCGCCCCGCCCTCCCTGTAGCAGGACTGCACTGAACTAGCGAACCTAAATAAGAGATCACCTCTGCCCGCCTGTGTCAGGGCGGAAATTAGACACCGAAGAGACGGCAAACAGAAGCCAAATAAACAAAGGGAACCGCTTCAGAAAGGACCGGTGCAACAGATTAAAATCCCTGAAGTTAACACCGACTACACTGGAAGTGTAAGCTGGAAAGAGGCGCTATCTGAAATTGAAGTGAACCTACATTGACCACAACAGCTCAAGAGAAATTCCTAGATATATATGTATATATATTTTTTAATTTAAAAAAAAAATTTTTTTTTCTTTCCTTTTTTATTTTCTTTTTTCTTTTTTTTCCATTTATTTTTATTAGTTGGAGGCTAATTACTTTACAACATTGCAGTGGTTTTTGTCATACATTGAAATGAATTAGCCATGGATTTACATGTAATCCCCATCCCGGTCCCCCTTCCCACCTCCCTCTCCACCTGATCCCTCTGGGTCTTCCCAGTGCACCAGGCCTGAGCACTTGTCTCATGCATCCAACCTGGGCTGGTGATCTGTTTCACCCTAGATATACATGTTTCGATGCTGTTCTCTTGAAACATCCCACCCTCGTCTTCTCCCACAGAGTCCACAAGTCTGTTCTATACATCTGAGTCTCTTTTTCTTTTTTTGATATAGGGTTATCATTACCATCTTTCTAAATTCCATATATATGTGTTAGTATACTGTAATGGTCTTTCTCTTTCTGGCTTACTTTGCTCTGTATAATGGGCTCCAGTTTCACCCATCTCATTAGAACTGATTCAAATGAATTCTTTTTAATGGCTGAGTAATATTCCATGGTGTATATGTACCACAGCTTCCTCATCCATTCGTCTGCTGATGGGCATCTAGGTTGCTTCCATGTCCTGGCTATTATAAACAGTGCTGTGATGAACATTGGGGTGCACGTGTCTCTTTCAGATCTCGTTTCCTTGGTGTGTATGCCCAGAAGTGGGATTGCTGGGTCATATGGCAGTTCTATTTCCAGCTTTTTAAGGAATCTCCACCCTGTTTTCCATAGTGGCTGTACTAATTTGCATTCCCACCAACAGTGTAAGAGGGTTCCCTTTTTTCCACACCCTCTCCAGTATTTATTGCTTGTAGACTTTTGGATAGCAGCCATCCTGACTGGCGTGTAATGGTACCTCATTGTGGTTTTGATTTGCATTTCTCTGATAATGAGTGATGTTGAGCATCTTTTCATGTGTTTTTTTTGCCATCTGTATGTCTTCCTTGGAGAAATGTCTGTTTAGTTCTTTGGCCCATTTTTTGATTGGGTCATTTGTTTTTCTGGAATTGAGCTGCAGGAGTTGCTTGTATATTTTTGAGATTAATCCTTTGTCTGTTGCTTTGTTTGCTATTATTTTCTCCCAATCTGAGGGCTGTCTTTTCACCTTGCTTATAGTTTCCTTTGTTGTGCAAAAGCTTTTAAGTTTCATTAGGTCCCATTTGTTTATTTTTGCTTTTGTTTCTAATATTCTGGGATGTGGGTCATAGAGGATCCTGCTGTGATTTATGTCGGAGAGTGTTTTGCCTATGTTCTCCTCTAGAAGTTTTATAGTTTCTGGTCTTACATTTAGATCTTTAATCGATTTTGAGTTTATTTTTGTGTATGGTGTTAGATATTTTCTTTTAAAATTCCCTATTACTCCCCCATTACTCCTCAACTTTCATTTTCATATATCTTTACGATTTTTTAATTAGGGGAAAAAATTTTTTATTTTTATTTTTTTGCTTTTTTTTCTTTCTCTTGTTTTTCTCTCCTATTTCTTTTTAAAGTCCTCTAATACTCCTCTATTATTCCTTAATTTTCATTTTCATTTCACTATAACCTTGCAAAAAAAAAAAAAGAGAGAGAAGCCCTATTTTTAAAGTGAACTTCATATATATTTCTAATTTTTTTGTGTTTTTGTTTTTGTTTTTAAATATTGTATTTCAAAGAGTCTAACCTCTACACCAGATTTTTAATCTTTGTTTTTCAGTATGTGATATAAATTTTGGACATTTAAGAATCCAATATTCAGTTCCCATTTCTATTCAGGAGTGTGTTGATTACTCTCTCCCACTTTTGACTCTCTGTTTTCTACCTCAGAACACCTCTATTTCCTCCTTTCCCCTTCTCTTCCCAGTCCAATTCTGTGAATCTTTGTGGGTGTCTGGGCTACGGAGAATACTTTGGGAACAGATAACTGCATAAATCTGTCTCTCCTCTTGAGTCCCCCTTTTTCTCCTCCTGCTCACCTCTATCTCCTTCCTCCCTCTCCTATTCTTCATGTAACTCTGTGAACCTCTCTGGTTGTCCCTCACGGTGGAGAATCTTTTCACCATTAACCTAGAAGTTTTATTATCAGTGCTGTATAGTTGGAGAAGTCTTGAGACTATTGGAAGAATAAAACTGAAATCCAGAGGCAGGAGACTTAAGCCCAAAACCTGAGAAAACCAGAAAACTCCTGACTACATGGAACATTAAGGAATAAGAGACCATCCAAAAGCCTCCATACCTACACCAAAACCAACCACCACCCAAGAGCCAATAAGCTCCAGAACAAGACATACCACGCAAACTCTTTAGCAATGCAGGAACATAGACCTAAGTGTCAACATACAGGCTGCCCAAAGTCACACCTTACACATAGATCCATTGCAAAACTCATTACTGGACACTCCACTGCACTCCAGAGAGAAGAAATCCATTTCCACGCACCAGAACACTGACACAAACTTCCCTAATCAGGAAACCTTGACAAACCAATCGTCCAACCCCACCCACTGGGTAAAACCTCCACAATAAAAAGGAACCACAGACCACCAGAATACAGAAAGCCCATTCCAGACACAGCAATCTAAACAAGATGAAAAGGCAGAGAAATACCCAACAGGTAAAGGAACATGAAAAATGCCCACCAAGTCAAACAAAAGAGGAGGAGATAGGGAATCTACCTGAAAAAGAATTTAGAATAATGATAATAAAAATGATCCAAAATCTTGAAAACAAAATGGAGTTACAAATAAATAGCCTGGAGACAAAGATTGAGAAGATGCAAGAAATGTTTAACAAGGACCAAGAAGAAATAAAAAAGAGTCAATTAAAAATGGACAATGCTTCTCCAAGGAAGACATACAGATGGCAAAAAAAAACACATGAAAAGATGCTCAACATCACTCATTATCAGAGAAATGCAAATCAAAACCACAATGAGGTACCATTACACGCCAGTCAGGATGGCTGCTATCCAAAACTCTATAAGCAATAAATGCTGGAGAGGGTGTGGAGAAAAGGGAACCCTCTTACACTGTTGGTGGGAATGCAAACTAGTACAGCCACTATGGAAAACAGGGTGGAGATTTCTTAAAAAGCTGGAAATAGAACTGCCATATGACCCAGCAATCCCACTTCTGGGCATACACACCGAGGAAACGACATCTGAAAGAGACACGTGCACCCCAATGTTCATCACAGCACTGTTTATAATAGCCAGGACATGGAAGCAACCTAGATGCCCATCAGCAGACGAATGGATGAGGAAGCTGTGGTACATATACACCATGGAATATTACTCAGCCATTAAAAAGAATTCATTTGAATCAGTTCTAATGAGATGGATGAAACTGGAGCCCATTATACAGAGCGAAGTAAGCCAGAAAGATAAAGACCATTACAGTATACTAACACATATATATGGAATTTAGAAAGACGGTAATGATAACCCGATATGCAAAACAGAAAAAGAGACTCAGATGTATAGAAAAGACTTGTGGACTCTGTGGGAGAAGGAGAGGGTGGGATCTTTCAAGAAAACAGCATCGAAACATGTATATTATCTAGGGTGAAACGGATCACCAGCCCAGGTTGGATGCCTGAGACAAGTGCTCGGGCCTGGTGCACTGGGAAGACCCAGAGGGATCAGGTGGAGAGGGAGGTGGGAAGGGGGACCAGGATGGGGAATACATGTAAATCCATGGCTAATTCATTTCAATGTATGACAAAAACCACTGCAATGTTGTAAAGTAATTAGCCTCCAACTAATAAAAATAAATGGAAAAAAATGAATAATGCAATAAATGAGATCAAAAACACTCTGGAGGGAACCATGAGTAGAATAACGGAGATAGAAGATAGGATAAGTGAGGTAGAAGATAAAATGGTGGAAATAAATGAAGCAGAGAGGAAAAAAGAAAAAGGAATCAAAAGAAATGAGGACAACCTCAGGGACATCTGGGACAATGTGAAACGCCCCAACATTCGAATCATAGGAGTCCCAGAAGAAGAAGACAAAAAGAAAGGCCATGACAAGTTACTCGAGGAGATAATGGCTGAAAACTTCCCTAAAATGGGGAAGGAAATGGCCACCCAAGTCCAAGAAACCCAGAGAGTCCCAAACATGATAAACCCAAGGCGAAACACCCCAAGATACATATTAATCAAATTAACAAAGATCAAACACAAAGAACAAATATTAAAAGCAGCAAGGGAAAAACAACAAATAACACACAAAGGGATTCCCATAAGGATAACAGCTGATCTATCAATAGAAACCCTTCAGGCCAGAAGGGAATGGCAGGACATACTTAGAGTAATGAAAGAGAATAACCTACAACCTAGATTACTCTACCCAGCAAGGATCTCATTCAGATATGAAGGAGAACTCAAAAGCTTTACAGACAAGCAAAAGCTGAGAGAATTCAGCACCACCAAACCAGCTCTTCAACAAATGCTAAAGGATCTTCTCTAAACAGGAAACACAGAAAGGTTGTATAAACGTGAACCCCAAACAACAAAGTAAATGGCAACGGGACCATACCTATCAATAATTATCTTAAATGTAAATGGGCTGAATGCCCCAACCAAAAGACAAAGGCTGGCTGAATGGATACAAAAACAAGACCCCTATATATGCTGTCTACAAGAGACCCACCTCAAAGCAAGGGACACACACAGACTAAAAGTGAAGGGCTGGAAGAAAATATTTCCTGAAAACGGAGACCAAAAGAAAGCAGGAGTCGCAATACTCATATCAGATAAAATCGACTTTCAAATAAAGGCTGTGAAAAGAGGCAAAGAAGGACACTACATAATGATCAAAGGATCAATCCAAGAAGAAGATATAACAACTATAAATATATATGCACCCAACATAGGAGCACCGCAATATGTAAGGCAAACGCTAACGAGTACGAAAGAGGAAATTGATAGTAACACAATAACAGTGGGAGACTTTAATACCCCACTCACAACTATGGATAGATCAACTAAACAGAAAATGAACAAGGAAACAAACTTTAATGGACACAATGGACCAGCTCGACCTAATTGACATCTATAGGACGTTTCACCCCAAAACAATCAACTTCACCTTTTTCTCAAGTGCACACGGAACCTTCTCCAGAATAGATCACATCCTGGGCCATAAATCTAGTCTTGGTAAATTCAAAAAAACTGAAATCATTCCAGTCATCTTTTCTGACCACAGTGCAGTAAGATTAGATCTCAATTACAGGAAAAAAAATATTAAAAATTCAAACATATGGAGGCTAAACAACACGCTTCTGAATAACCAACAAATCAAAGAAGAAATCAAAAAAGAAATCAAAATATGCATAGAAATGAATGAAAATGAAAACACAACAACCCAAAACCTATGGGACACTGTAAAAGCAGTGCTAAGGGGAAGATTCATAGCATTACAGGCCTACCTCAAGAAACAAGAAAAAAGTCAAATAAATAGCCTAACTCTACACCCAAAGCAACTAGAGAAGGAAGAAATGAAGAACCCCAGGGTTAGTAGAAGGAAAGAAATCTTAAAAATTAGGGCAGAAATAAATGCAAAAGAAACTAAAGAGACCATAAACAAAATTGACAAACCATTAGCAAGACTCATTAAGAAAAAAAGGGAGAAGAACCAAATTAACAAAATTAGAAACGAAAATGGAGAGATCACAACAGACAACACTGAAATACAAAGGATCATAAGAGACTACTACCAGCAGCTCTATGCCAATAAAATGGACAACTTGGAAGAAATGGACAAGTTCTTAGAGAAGTATAACTTTCCAAAACTGAACCAGGAAGAAATAGAAGATCTTAACAAACCCATCACAAGCAAGGAAATCGAAACTGTAATCAGAAATTTTCCAGCAAACAAAAGTCCAGGACCAGATGGCGTCACAGCTGAATTCTACCAAAACTTTAGAGAAGAGCTAACACCTATCTTACTCAAACTCTTCCAGAAAATTGCAGAAGAAGGTAAACTTCCAAACTCATTCTATGAGGCCACCATCACCCTAATTCCAAAACCAAAGATGCCACAAAAAAAGAAAACTACAGGCCAATATCACTGATGAACATAGATGCAAAAATCCTTAACAAAATTCTAGCAAACAGAATCCAACAACATATTAAAAAAATCATACACCATGACCAAGTGGGCTTTATCCCAGGAATGCAAGGATTCTTTAATATCCGCAAATCAATCAATGTAATACACTACATTAACAAATTGAAAGATAAAAACCATATGATTATCTCAATAGATGCAGAAAAAGCCTTTGACAAAATTCAACATCCATTTATGATTAAAACTCTCCAGAAAGCAGGAATAGAAGGAACATACCTCAACATAATAAAAGCTATATATGACAAACCCACAGCAAGCATCACCCTCAATGGTGAAAAATTGAAAGCATTTCCCCTGAAATCAGGAACAAGACAAGGGTGCCCACTCTCACCACTCCTATTCAACATAGTTTTGGAAGTGTTGGCCACAGCAATCAGGGCAGAAAAAGAAGTAAAAAGAATCCAGATAGGAAAAGAAGAAGTGAAACTCTCTCTGTTTGCAGATGACATGATCCTCTACATAGAAAACCCTAAAGACTCTACCAGAAAATTACTAGAGCTAATCAACGAATAATAGTAAAGTGGCAGGATTTAAAATCAACATACAGAAATCTCTTGCATTCCTGTACACTAACAATGAGAAAACAGAAAGAGAAATTAAGGAAACAATACCATTCACCATTGCAACAAAAAGAATAAAATACTTAGGAGTATATCTACCTAAAGAAACAAAAGACTTATACATAGAAAACTATAAATCACTGATGAAAGAAATCAAAGAGGACACAAACAGATGGAGAAATATACTGTGTTCATGGATTGGAAGAATCAATATTGTCAAAATGGCTATACTACCCAAAGCAATCTATAGATTCAATGCAATCCCTATCAAGCTACCAACGGTATTTTTCACAGAACTAGAACAACTAATTTCACAATTTGTATGGAAATACAAAAAACCTCGAATAGCCAAAGTAACCTTGAGAAAGAAGAATGGAACTGGAGGAATCAACCTGCCTGACTTCAGACTATACTACAAAGCCACAGTCATCAAGACAGTATGGTACTGGCACAAAGACAGAAATATAGATCAATGGAACAGAATAGAAAGCCCAGAGATAAATCCACGAACCTGTGGTCACCTTATCTTCGACAAAGGAGGCAAGGATATACAATGGAAAAAAGACAACCTCTTTAACAAGTGGTGCTGGGAAAACTGGTCAACCACTTGTAAAAGAATGAAACTAGAACACTTTCTAACACCATACACAAAAATAAACTCAAAATGGATTAAAGATCTATATGTAAGACCAGAAACTATAAAACTCCTAGAGGAGAACATAGGCAAAACACTCTCCGACATAAATCACAGCAGGATCCTCTATGACCCACATCCCAGAATATTAGAAACAAAAGCAAAAATAAACAAATGGGACCTAATGAAACTTAAAAGCTTTTGTACAACAAAGGAAACTATAAGCAAGGTGAACAGACAGCCCTCAGATTGGGAGAAAATAATAGCAAACGAAGCAACAGACAAAGGATTAATCTCAAAAATATACAAGCAACTCCTCCAGCTCAACTCCAGAAAAATAAATGACCCAATCAAAAAATGGGCCAAAGAACTAAACAGACATTTCTCCAAGGAAGACATACAGATGGCAAAAAAACACATGAAAAGATGCTCAACATCACTCATTATCAGAGAAATGCAAATCAAAACCACAATGAGGTACCATTACACGCCAGTCAGGATGGCTGCTATCCAAAAGTCTACAAGCAATAAATGCTGGAGAGGGTGTGGAGAAAAGGGAGCCCTCTTACACTGTTGGTGGGAATGCAAACTAGTACAGCTGCTATGGAAAACAGTGTGGAGATTTCTTAAAAAACTGGAAATAGAACTGCCATATGACCCAGCAATACCACTTCTGGGCATACACACTGAGGAAACCAGATCTGAAAGAGACACATGCACCCCAATGTTCATCACAGCACTGTTTATAATAGCTAGGACATGGAAGCAACCTAGATGCCCATCAGCAGACAAATGGATGAGGAAGCTGTGGTACATATACACCATGGAATATTACTCAGCCATTAAAAAGAATTCATTTGAATCAGTTCTAATGAGATGGATGAAACTGGAGCCCATTATACAGAGTGAAGTAAGCCAGAAAGATAAAGACCATTACAGTATACTAACACATATATATGGAATTTAGAAAGATGGTAACGATAACCCTATATGCAAAATAGAAAAAGAGACACAGATGTATAGAACAGACTTTTGGACTCTGTGGGAGAAGGCGAGGGTGGGATGTTTCAAGAGAACAGCATCGATACATGTATATTATCTAGGGTGAAACAGATCACCAGCCCAGGCTGGATGCATGAGACAAGTGCTCGGACCTGGTGCCACTGGGAAGACCCAGAGGGATCAGGTGGAGAGGGAGGTGGGAGGGGGGATCGGGATGGGGAATACTTGTAAATCCATGGCTGATTCATGTCAATGTATGACAAAAACCCACTACAATATTGTAAAGTAATTAGCCTCCAACTAATAAAAATAAATGAAAAAAAAAGAATGTTGAAAAAGAGTCCTTATGCTTGAAAATGTGGGGTGTCATGTTGAGAGCCCAACACAAGAGAGACATTTTTTATGGATGTGCACCACTTCCAGCTATAATCCATTGAGCCAAATCTCAATCAGACAGCTCCTCCTAACTACAAGGGATGTGAGGAGTGTATCTAAGCCAAGTACTCAGGACGAAAGGGATATAATAAGCATCTAGCCAGTCTCTGCATAGTCTGCCCCTTTGCACATCAAATATCCATTCATTTTTATACCCTGGCAGGACACAAAGGAGACAACCCAAAGTCCCACCAAAACACTGCATCCAGCTCAGAGCCCAGGATCTCTGGCTGTTTGTAATCTTCTCCATCAGGCCCAGCTGTGGCTCCTTCTGGTCTAGTAACACTGTGTACCAAATTCATAAATTATTTCCACCTTTCCCCAGAAGCATACAGCATCCAGCAGTGGAGCAATCATTAGGCCAAAGAAAGTTATAGAATCCTGCTGGGGAGGCGCTGAGAAGTCCCCTGAGTAGACAAGGATTCTGTTCTGAGAGGCACTCCCTTGTTCATTGCCTTAGTGCCCCCCGGATCCACTCTGAGAAGTTTTTCCTTGCACCTGGGCCACGTATTGCTGTTATTCTCCTTGGAGGCTGTATAGCTTTTGTGATCCACTTCCACATAAAGCCAGGTTATTTTACTCTTGAATATTCAGTTGAATCAAGGTTCATGGTTTCTTCAGCAATGAAATTCTCTAAAATATTTGGTAGATATTTTAACCTATTTTCTTCCAATTCTGCACACCAATAACCACATTCAAAGCTCTTTTTTTAGACATAGTTTTAAAATCTCCCTTGTATCTTCACTTCTCCACCTCCTGCTTTAGTCTCTCAACTTAATAGTTAGTGCCTTTGGATTACCTGCAACAATGGCCTGGGTTGGTAAAAACATATCATTCATCTGATTTTTGCTACAATGCTAAGTGTTAGTAGGTATTTGCTCAAAACCAAGGACCCAAATTCTTGGTCCCTCTCTACGCTCTCTCATTTCTGCTTGCAAACCAGCCAATAGTCTTCTTAGTTCATCTATTTTCTATAATAAAAACTTTCCAAAGGCAACCAAAACCACCAATACATTTCAGCAATGCTGTTTCCTCCCAACTTCTTCACCTAGAGCTGCAGAGCTCAGTATGTACACAGTTTAGATTTCAACTTATTGTGGTGGCAGTTTCACCATTCCATAAAAATGCATCTCCAACTCTTTAATTCAATGTTTCCATCGTGCCACTTGGTACCACTAAGCCCATGAATCCCACAGCCCTTCTCTATGTCTGATGTTCCACCTTACTGTTGACCAAACCTAGATAACTCTACTTCTCAAATAGGTCTAAAATCTCTCCCCTCACTTCTATCCCCAGTGCCACTAATGTAATACAAGTCATCCTTGCTTATGGGAATTACTGTCTCCTCACTGGTCTCTGTGCCTTCAAAATTCACCCCACCTCACCTCCACTGCCACGGTATGTTCTCAAATGCAAATGTGATCACTGCAACTGTTCTGTAAAACATCTGAATTACTTTCAGGTTAAATTTCAGTGTTCTGCTGTTCTCTAATTCCCCAAGCCTCATATCAGTTATTTAAAATTATTTTAGTTCCCTCAAGTACACTATCATCACTTTCTCGGATATTCATTATGATGTAGATGCTTGACTCTCATGGTACCTTTCTTCCTTCTTGAGTTAACACTTATTCAGCCTTCAAAATTTATCAGGCTTTAAATCTCCTGGGAATCCATCCCTATTACTAAATCTGAATCAGGTATTTTTCCAATTGACTTCAAAACAGTAGCGCTTGTTTTTATTACAGTCGGTCACACTATACTATAATCACCTATTTATCCTCCTCCATCCAACTGCACACAAATTATATAAATGAAATTTGAAATTCTTGAGGGCAAGTAACATCTTTTATCTCTATATCTCTCCCATAATAAATAAATGTTGGTTGAACAATGCATGAACCCCACAATGGTTCACGTATGGCAGTGATCCCCAACATCAATCTTCAGTCTTAACCTGGTTCTTTCTAAGTAGCTCCATTTTCAACTTCCAACTGTTTATCTCCCAGTACATGTCTACTGAACAGGTCTACAACTGAATTGATCATCTTTCCCATTCCTGTCTCCACCTGCCCTAAGTCTGCTTCTCCCTCTGAATTCCCTTAATGATACCTGTTGAGTTTTCCCGTTTAGAAACCTAAGTATCTTTCTTTGGGAATTCTTTGGTTAAACAAATTGGTGACAGGCAGGTTAAAAACATTAAACAGATTTCCTTCCTGTAGTATTTCTTAGAGCTCTCAATATATTAATCTTCAATATGAATCTCCAAGAAGTAAATGCATTTTTCAAACTTATCTAACCAAAGAACCCTTGTGTCAAGGTGACTCATTCATGACTAGTGTTCTGAATACTACCCTGAGAAACACCGCAATAAATCCCTCCTGGACACTTCATGCTTCACTGCTGCCCTACTTTAGGCATCTCTTACATGGACCATCTCTTTCCGGGCAGCCTCCTCTCTTCTCTCTCTGCCACCATTCTCCCCACAGGCTGCACTGCCACTTTTATTTTTCTTGACAGAGAGTAGTCACACCTCACTCTTTCCCCATCTCCCAGCTTTGATATCATCATTGGCTCTCGAATACACATGGGTCAACTCCTGGGTCTGCTATTATCACCACATCAAAGCCTCGTCTCACCCATTTCCGCAACTTCATTTCTTACCAAATCTCTCCTTCCCCAAGACATATCACTTTCTTTTGTCCTTTAGCTCTTCCACTGTTCCAAATGGCCTCTCCTGTTCCTACTTACCTTTAATGAACGTCTCCTTAAAACCCATTTCTAACGAGGTCTCGTCTGAGAAATGTTCCCTCTGGCATCTGGCTGGTTACTTCTCAGTTTCTCCGTAATCCCTTGCACCAACTGGATAACAGCAGTTGTCCGAATGCACAGAAGAAATTACCCAAGTATGTGTCCCCACCACTACTCTCTGAGCCTTTGAAGCTGTGTGTTTCCAACTCCTGACACCTGAAGCCGTGTGTTTCCATCTCCTGACACCTGGCACAGGGCAGGCACTCATTGAGTGAAAAAATTCAAATGAATGAATAACATAGTAAGCAATAACAAAAGAGGGAAACGTAGATGAAGTTGTGAAAGTTTATAACTAGAAATGTATTTTGAGAGGTCATTTATTCTGGCCAGGAAAACACATTAGGTCTCAGAAAACAGTATTACTCTGCTTAAATAGACCACCAGTTTCCACTTGACTGAAATCCTGACAAAGAAGAAACCTTTACCACAATAGGTCCTAAAGGAAACTCCTTTTATGGTCTTGGGGTAACACCCTCATGAATAGCTCACCTACCCTAGCGACCCCGCTCAACAACAGACCCCAGAGCCATGAGCCCCTGCCTGCTCTAGGAACTGTGCTGATTGGAAGAAGTGGCCAACCGATTCTGCTCCTCTGCATTCCTCTTTCCATGAGGATGCCTTCTTTTCACCTTCTGGTGGCTCCCAGAGGTTAGCAGCTCTTTCAGTCATGCCTCCCTGCCTTCACTGCTAGCATTTAAAATGTGGAGTTTTGTTTGAATGTAGAAATTTCATTATAAGCACACCATAAGCAAATAATTCTGCCTGAGGGCTTGCTGAACTTCTTTGCTCCACCAAAAAACTTACCTTTCACAACTAGATCTATAGGCTCCTTGTGTTTTGTTTTTATACTAAAAATGTGTGGCTCATTGAAAGCAGTCCATTGTGGCAGCTCCTCAGAAGGTCCACTTTTGGAACGGTCCTTGGGAAAACAAATCCTTTTGTATGCTGCCTGAAGTTCTTGGACCACATCAAGTGTTTCCTTTTTTTTGATCTCCAAAGGTATGAATTTGGTAGATTTTGGTTTCTGATGTTTATTTCTGAAGACATTTATAGAAGTACCTGGAACTTTACTCTATAAACAAAAATAAATTTAATTAAATTTAACTATATAAAACTAGGTAATAAATTTGGTAATAAATTAAGAAAATTATATCCACTAAATATATTTTACAAAGTACTTTACTGTATAAGACATTTACTTAAAGCACATGACAATAGTCACATAAAGTAGATGTTATCTTTCATAGTTCTCTAAAAGCCCTTACAAGCATAAATGTTATATTCAACTTAAAATATATATATAAATTTTAAAATAGTGATGCTTTCCTCAAATGTGATATTTTCTAATACAGCTTTAAGGTCAATTTTAAAATAGAAGTTTTCAAATAGACAAATAAGAATTCATTTTCAACCATCTTTGGAGAATCTTCAAATGTCGAAAAAAAAATGGTAACATCCTCAAAATTCTCTGTTGAATCAGAAATAACTGCTTATACATGGAGATAGGTTCTCAAGAAAAGCATATTACTAATTGGATATGTATTTTAGATCCTTCCAATCACTTAATTGCTTACTAATTTTGACTACCTTGAGCAATAGAAAATAATATAGTCCTAGGTCTCTGATAGGCAGTTATCCAAACAATTATAATTGCTCTAGTCTAGTAATTCTCTAGCCCATAGATAGAGCTACAGCTCTTCTTCTCCCTACAAGAAAAGGTTTAGACAAAGTAAACAGATGCCAACTCAAAATGCCAATAAGGAGGTTTCAGTACACTGGTATTACATTTTACCAAGCAACCAGATATTGTCCCGTTATTATTAGATAAAATTCTAAAAGTAGGTGAAGATTCTAAGGCACAGCTATCTAACTCTGAAGAGTGTAAACTTTTCATCTCACATGCCTACTACTGAAATCCATATAATTTATAAGTACTTCTAACTGATTAGAGGCAAAAACTAGTAAGCAATGTTAACAATGCTGATTACAAGATTAAAACCACCTATGGTCAGTCTCAGCCTATAGGACCATTCAAAACAAGCACGTGTAAAAATTATAACCCTTCATGTACTGGCTATTTTAAATGATGCTGCAATGAACATTGAGGGTCCATGTGTCCTTTGGAATTATGGTTTTCTTGGGGTATATGCTCTGTAGTGGAGTTGCTAGGTCATATGGTAGCAACCTAAATGTCCATTGATAGATGAATGGATAAAGATGTGATACATATGTACAATGGAATATTACTTAGTCATAAAAGGAACAATATTGGGTCATTTATAGAGACATGGATGGAACTAGAATCTGTCATACAGAGAAAAGTAAGTCAGGAAGAGGTAAATATATAATGCATAAACGTGTAATCTAGGGAAATGGTACAGATGAATGTATTTTCAGGACAGGAGCACCCTAGAAGTACAGAACGGATAGGTGGACGCAGAGTAGATGAGGAGGAATAAGCTGGGAGATTAGGACTGATGTGTGTGCGCTGCCTCGTGTGAAACAGAGAGCTGGTCAGAACGTGCTCTGTAGCGCAGGGGCTCAGCCTGCAGCTCTGTGGTGACCAAAGTGGGGGTGGGATGGAGAAGCTCAAGAAGGAGGGGATATATGTACACATATAGCTGACTCACTCTATCATGCAGCAGAAGCACAATTTATTTTTTTTTTTAATTTTTTTTAATTTTTATTAGTTGGAGGCTAATTACTTTACATCATTACAGTAGTTTTTGTTATACATTGATATAATCCTCTTCCCCCTCAACAGGAAACATGGAAAAAGTAATAATCTTTATTTAAAAGTATGGGGGTTTTTTTTCTTTAAAAAAACATTCAAAAGAGAGAGCAGTGCGGCACACAGGAAACCATCCTAAGATCTCCTTCTCTCACCTGTCTCCCCAAAGGGCCATCTGCCACCGCAGCCGCTGCTCCCCAAAGGCCCCATCTCCCCTCTGCGTGCTCTCCTCCAAAACTTCATCCTGTACCCTCGTCTCCTATCTCTTTGCCACCCCTTTCCCTTTCATCCCTTCCCACCAGTCTATGCCATTAAGCAATTACTTATCGAGCCAGGCACAAGGCTCGCTGCTAGGGATGCAACGTTCAAAAAAGACAGCTACTGCCCTCAAGGAACAACCAGACTGGCACACAGCCCTGACACAAAGTGGCGTGGGAGAAGATACAGGTGAGTGTGCATGCTGGCGGCGCACGAGGGCTGCATCTCACAGTGTGTTTTCTAGTTTAGCCTCATCTAACAGTGTTTAAAGCGGGATCTTTACTTGAGATACTTAATCCAAAAATTTTCACTGTAATTCAACAACAGAAAACATTAAAAATTAAGTTAAATGTACAAATTGAACATATATGTAATTAAATAACCTGTAGAGCTGAAAAATCTTTTATTTTTAAAGGCAATCTGAAATCAATTTTTACAGCTAGTAAGGATTTCATTTTTCCTTCTGTTCGAAATCTATTAGGGTTCATGTAATCATTTGGAATAATTGTTGTAGTATACAGAAATTGTTATTAGTTTCCTGAAAAATATGATGTTAGTTAAGTTCAAAACACTAACCTCATTTATTTTCTTATAATGTTGAGCAATGAGAGTTTTTGCTTCTTGAAAAAAATCTTGCTTGGGAATCTCTAATTTAGAATCTGAAATAGAAACAGAGAAATGGTTTACTTTTATAATGTAATTAATGTACTTTCTTAACCAAAAATGGCAAAACTACGAAATTGAAATTTAGAAAGTTATGAATCTTGCAGGATATTATAAATGTGAATTATATAAGTGGATGTTATAAGAGAATGCAAAAAAAGTTAATGTAATGTTCCTTTAATGTAATACTTTACTTAAATTAGCTTACAATGGTCAGAATGTTAGATTATCCTAAGTCCAGGGAGACCAAATAAAACACACAGAATTGAAATCTCCTTTAGCTCTGAAAGCTTTTAAATATAGAAGACACAAATGATTTGAATATGAAAATTATTAGTAAGTCTGTCCTAGTTTCTATACCTGATAACTAATTAATATGACTGTACATTTCTTCAAGAGTATTTACCTTATCACTTGATAACATTATAACTGCAAAATAAAACTCAAAAGTTTAAGTTAATTTAGTAGAAGTAGCACTGAAATAAAAAATACATGTACCTACAGGTCGGTAGCATTATAATGATAACTATTTTCCTAAAACTCTTATTCATTTTACCCAGAGCTATGTACAGAATTCTATAGCATGTACATAAAATATATCATCTTAACTTAGTCTTGTCTAAGATTTCACCCTTATATATTTCCTTTATTGTTAGCTGATTTTGATGTTTATGAGTGTTTTTTGGCTTTCTTCTCTTACCCTGGACACAGCAAAATTTCAATATATTACTTATCAAATCAGCTTTTCAGTCTTTCCAGTATGCTCCCCATTTCTTTAACTATATACCTCCTTTAAGTAACCTTAGTATCAAGATTTTCTCTCTCTTCTTTTCACCTACTCAAATTTTAAGCATTTTGAAACGCCATCTTCATGCAGATCAAAACCATAATAAGATATTATCTTAGTCTGTGTGGGCTGATACAACAAAGTATCAAAGACTGGGTAGCTTGTAAACAACAGAAATTTATTTCTCTCCATTATGGAGGCTGGAAGTCCAAGATCAGGATGGCAGCATGGTCAGGGAAGGGCCCTGTTCCCGGTCAGACATCTACTCGTATCCTTACATGGTAGAAGGGAGTAGGAAGGTCTCCAGGGCCTCTTTTATATAAGCACTCATAATGACCTAATCACCTCCCACCAAAGACCTCAACCCCTAATACCAACATCACATTGTGCATTAGGATTTCAACATGAATTTTAGGGGAACACAAATATTGAGACCATAGCAGATACCACCACATGCTCACCAGTATGGCTAAAATTAAAAAGACTGGTAACAGCCAATGTTGATGAGGCAGTGGACCTACTGGAACCTCACATGTCATCGGTGGAAATACAAAATAGGATAAATAGTTTGGAAAAGCTATGGCAATTTCTTATAAAACCTAATATACACCTTCCCTGCAACTGAGCAATCCCACTCCTAGGTATTTTCCAGAGAATGAACCATATATTTACAAAAGACTTGTACAAGAATGCTCATAGCAGCTATAGTCATAATAGACTCAAATTGGAAATAGCCAGATGGGGATCAACAAGAGAGCAGCAGACAAACTGGTATATCATACAATGAAATACTACTTAGCAACAAAAAAAAAGATCAAACTACTGACAGACATCACAACACGAATGAATCTCAAAATCGTTGTTATATAAGCAAAAACATTACGTCAAAAAAGCAAATACTATATGGTTCTATTTAAATAAAGTTCTAGTGGAAGTATAGCTAATATATAGGAGAAAAACCCAGAACAGTGATCTTCAAGACTCACTGAGAAGGGACACGAAGGAAATTTCCAGGGAGATGACAATGTTCTATATCTTGATACACAGTAGATTACACAGGTACAGTATCATAACTCAATGAATATATATTAAGATCTCTGCTTTTCATTGTTGTACGTTTTACATGAAAAGAAAACTATTTAAAAATATTGAATTCTGACTAAGGCTATGTATGTTGCTTGATAGATAAATATGTGATAAATCAAATAATGTAAAATATGAATGGTGAGCACTGGGTTGTAGGCCTATGATTTAAAATTCTTTCAAGCTTGCTATATGTTTGAAAATTTCATAATGAAACATTGGAGTAAACTCTTCATTCCTTCACAAAATTTCCCCTTGTTTTTCACCATGCAGGCTCGTGGGCCACTGGCCACTGTTACTTTGGGGCAGTGATATCCTGAGGAGGGAGATCCAAGCAGTGAATGGGAGAACAGCTAGACTCTTAACCCACCTAAACAGTGCTGGGTTAGGAGAGAAAGCATCGACTAAGATACCCCATCACTGGGACGAGGCTGTCACTCTGCAGGCATTCCAGAAAGGCATCTCCCCTTGCTCCCTATCTTCTCCCCTCCATCTCCTCTTACCCATGGAAAGTATGTAAAGTCATCGCCAAATCTGAACCTCCCTGTGCTCCCCACATTTGCCACTGTATCTGCTCACATTCAGGGCTACCTACATATTTCTAAGGACAATGATTGATGGATTTTTTTTTTCTTCTCTGCAAAAGTAGTTGTCAAGACTTCATACACACACTTGTGAAGAAGTGGACATCCTCTTCGAATAAACTGGAACACAAAGTCACATGTAAATCACAAAATGGTTCATTTAAATGTCACCATCCAAAGTCATAGGATGCACTGTCCTCACATAGAAGAGATAGGAGTTAAGGAATTAAAACTGCCTCTTACACCAAGTTTCAACTGAAATTTATTTTGAAGGGGTTTCTAACCAGACCACTTGGTTCCATCAAAGGCAGTGATCTGTTCCAAGGTGTGACTCCACAAACTCCTTTTTTTCTCAAGACAATCTTTCCTCCTTTAATTTCCTTCCTCTAACTAATCAAAACTCCCCTACAACTACTTATAATTACAATACTGTCATGTGTCACACGTGACAAACAATATTCATTTATTAACATGTAAAACGATTAAGTCATTAGTTTTTGGTGAAAATGTATATTCATAAAAGCCATTGCATTTTCATTCCACATAAGACCTTAGAGATGACCTCATCTTCATTTTCAGGGAAAGCTCTGAGACACAGGAGGCCAAACGCCTTCTAAAGTCAGTCATGCTGGAAGCCCACAGGCGCTGGTCCCCAGAATCGCTTGCTGCTTTTTGGGTTGGGTTTTGTTTTGTTTTTTAACACATCTGCTACTTTTCCTAATTTCCCACAGTCCTTGTGAGTTCTGGAGACTCCTTTGAGGTATGGCTGGTCACCCTAGTGGAGTACTCACATTTCATTGACATTTTCTGCTAAAACTGAGTATATACATCCACCCAAAACTGATATGTTGAAACTTAATGCCCAATGTGATCGTATTAGGAGGTGGGGCTTTTGATAAGTGATTAGGCCATGAGAGTGGAGCCTCATGAGTGAGGTCAGTGCCCAGAGAGCTAGATAGCCCCCTTCCACCATGTGAGTGTTATGGTGAGAAGACATCCATTAATGAGGGGGCAGGCCTGCACCAAACCTCAAATCTGCTGATGCCATGATCATGGACTTCCCACCCTCCAGAACCACGAGAAATAACTTTCTATTATTTATAAGCCACCCGCATTATGATATTTTGCTACGGCATCCTGAACAGATTGAGACACTTGCATTTCAAGCCAGCAGTCATTTTGCCCCTCTTGTAATATGCTGAGAGGGCCATTCTGTTTTCCCTTTCATGACTAAAAGTTACCTTTGACAGAGGAACTTAAATTCCCAAGGCAGCATTTTGCTCCTCGCTGGGCTCTCTGTTGACCAGTGCGTTCAGTATTCACCATCAGAACAAGCCCTGGAATTTTCCTAAAGGGGCAGAGAAGGGCAGCCAGCACCAGACGAGAATGACTCTACACAGATCTAGAGGTGGTCCTACCGGAGATATGGGCACCTTGACTCCAAATGAGCAGTCCTGGGCCCTCACTGTCATCTAAGGTCCTGAGGCAACTGTTATAATCTTCTCACATTACTAAAAAGTAGCCTTTGAAACAAAGAGTTAAATATTGAAGGCATCACAAGACAAGTCATATCTCAAGGCCTCAGAAGAGACAAAGATAGTGTGTTCTTTATTTTTATAATATTCAAGGATAAGTATATGTTCAACAAATGAATCTAAAATTGCAAGAAATTAAACAACTTGGATGTTAAGAATTCATCCAGTTAATAATCTTTGAGGCTTTTGTTTCTTTGTTCACAAAGGGATAAGTATGTAAGCATGCAGCTTTTATAAGTTCAAGTGTGCATTATAACTTCAATTATTAAAAGGGAGCTGTCAAGGTCTCCTCCCTCTCTGTTAAAAAAAAAGTCTGTCTTTAAAGCTCTATTTGCAAATACATATCCACAGCATATAAAATGATTTTTAAGAGCTCTCATTCCTGAGTTGTACTATTTTGCTGTGAATTTCAATTTGTTCATGAACTATATTTTATTGTCCTTAAACCTTCATTTTCTCATTTGTGAAATAGAGATAATAATAACAATACATATTGCACAGAATTGTTTTGGAGATTACATTGGACTGGGTTACAAAGTATTTTGCACAGGGCCTGACACATAATAAACTTTCAAATGTGATCAATTATTATTACTGTAGTTATAGTTGTATCATTTACTATCATTGGGCTAAATTTTACCCAACAGTGTTTATATAATTAATTTAATTAATCAATCCTCATTACTTCAATAGCACAAAGATAAATTTCAACTTTCTAAATTAGTTTGAAAAAATCTGGTTTTATTATAGTTCTTTTTATCCAAAACTAATTCATGAATAGGTTTGCAAATAATGAAATCTCTTCATACTTTGGTTTCAAGTTACTAAATCCCCAAAATGCAATAAAAAGTCATTATAAGCAATAACAAATATTTTATGATAAAGTTCATGAAGAGGTTGAAATAGTCATACTAAACTGATCTAAAACATGAGTGTAAATATTAATATCACCATAAAGAAAGAAAATGAATCTCTAATGCCAAGAGATTTCACTAGCCTAAAATATTTTCTTACACTTATTTTATATTTTTTAAACTCACTCTTCATATATCACCAGTTTAATGTTATTGTGATTAATAGTTCACAGAACTTCAGATTTCTCTCAATGCTTTATAGAGTCTGAACAGTTGCTCCAGTTAATCTCTGAAGTGAAGACACCAGAAGAAGATATAATTATGGAAACTATGACAGGGAATGAGCCACTGGCCATCTCTTGATTGTAATCGTTAAGCAAGTGTTTCCTGCATCCAGAAACACCTGGGGACAAACAAACATGTGTTTCTTATCATAACAAAATAGCTGCCCTTAATAACAGGATTCCCATTATTTTCTACAAACAGGCTGCATTCTTCAGAGACTTCACAACAGATTACTAGGAAGGTTGCCTGCACAAAGGTGTATGGCCACATGTCTAAGGCCCCCGTGCTTACGTGGTCAGAGTCAGTGTCTGAACGCCTGTGCATGATTTCACAGGTGTTAAAAAAGCAACAAGGAAGCAAAGGAAGAAGGGTGAATGCCAAAGAACTGATGCTTTCAGACTGTGGTGCTAGTGAAGACTCGAGAATCTTCAAGGGACAGCAAGGAGATCAAACCAGTCAATCCTAAAGGAAATCAACCTTGAATACTCATTGGAAGCACTGGTGCTGAAGCTCCAATACTTTGACCACCTGATGCAAAGAGCTGACTCATTGGAAAAGACCCTGATGCAGGGAAAGACTGAGGGCAGGAGAAGGTGACAGAAGATGAGATGGTTGAATGGCATCACCGACTGAATGGACATGAGTTTGAGCAAACTACGGGAGATGATGAAGGACAGGGAAGCCTGGCATGCTACAGACTATGGGGTCGCAAAGACTCAGACACGACTCAGTGACTGAACAAAAACAAAAAAGCGCTAACACATTCAATGATGAAGAAGGAAATAGCAACCCACTCCAGTATTCCGGCCTGGAGAGCCCATGGAAAGAGGAGCCTGGAGGGCTACAGTCTCAGTTCCGTTCAATTCAGTCACTCAGTCGTGTCCGGTCTTTGCCACCCCATGAATCACAGCACGCCAGGCCTCCCTGTCCATCACCAACTCCTGGAGTTTACTCAAACTCACATCCATCGAGTCGGTGATGCCATCCAGCCATTTCATCCTCTGTCGTCCCCTTCTACACCTACCCCAATCCCTCCCAGCATCAGGGTCTTTTCCAACTCTTCACATGAGGTGGCCTAAGTATTGGAGTTTCAGCTTCAGCATCAGTCCTTCCAATGAACACCCAGGACTGATCTCCTTTAGGATGGACTGGTTGGTTCTCCTTGCAGTCCCAGGGACTCTCAAGAGTCTTCTCCAACACTACAGTTCAAAAGCATCAATTTTTTGGTGCTCAGCTTTCGTCACAGTCCAACTCTCACATCCATACATGACCACTGGAAAAACCACAGCCTTGACCAGATGGACCTTTGTTGGCAAAGTAATGTCTCTGCTTTTTACTATGCTGTCTAGGTTAGTCATAACTTTCCTTCCAAGGAGTAAGCATCTTTTAATTTCATGGCTGCAGTCACCATCTGCAGTGATTTTGGAGCCTCAAAAAATAAAGTCTGTCACTGTTTCCACTGTTTCTGCATCTATTTGCCATGAAGTGATGGGACCAGATGCCATGATATTAGTTTTCTGAATGTTGAGCTTTAAGCCAACTTTTTCACTCTCCTCTTTCACTTTCATCAAGAGGCTTTTTAGTTCCTCTTCACTTTCTGCCATAAGGGTGATGTCATCTGCATATCTGAGGTTATTGATATTTCTCCCAGCAGTCTTGATTTCAGCTTGTGCTTCTTCCAGCCCAGGGTTTCTCATGATGTACTCTGCATAGAAGTTAAATAAGCAGGGTGACAATATACAGCCTTGACATACTCCTTTTCCTATTTGGAACCAGTCTGTTGTTCCATGTTCAGTTCTAACTGTTGCTTCCTGACCTGCATATAAGTTTCTCAAGAGGTGGGTCAGGTGGTCTGGTATTCCTATCTCTTTCAGAATTTTCCACAGTTTATTGTGATCCACACAGTCAAAGGCTTTGGCATAGTCAATAAAGCAGAAACAGATGTTTTTCTGGAACTCTCTTGCTTTTTTGATGATCCAGTGGATGCTGGCAATTTGATCTCTGGTTTCTCTGCCTTTTCTAAATCCAGCTTGAACATCTGGAAGTTCACTGTTCATGTATTGCTGAAGCCTGGCTTGGAGAATTTTGAGCATTATTTTACTAGCATGTGAGATGAGTGCAACTGTGCGATAGTTTGAGCATTCTTTGGGATTGCCTTTCTTTGGGGTTCGAATGAAACCTGACCTTTTCCAGCCCTGTGACCACTGCTGAGTTTTCCAAATTTGCTGGAATATTGAGTGCAGCACTTTCACAGCATCATTTTTCAGGATTTGAAATAGCTCAACTGGAATTCATCACCTCCACTAATACACAGTTCTGTGTATTCTTGCCACCTCTTCTTAATATCTTCTGCTTCTGTTAGGTCCATACCATTTCTGTCCTTTATCGAACCCATCTTTGCATGAAATGTTCCCTTGGTATCTCTTAATTTTCTTGAAGAGATCTCTAGTCTTTCCCATTCTGTTGTTTTCCTCTAGTTCTTTGCATTGATTGCTGAGGAAGGCTTTCTTATCTCTCCTTGCTATTCTTTGGAACTCTGAACTTTGGAACCCATTCAAATGGGTATATCTTTCCTTTTCTCCTTTGCCTTTCACTACTCTTCTTTTCACAGCTATTTGTAAGGCCTCCTCAGACAACCATTTGCGGCTACACAGTTGCAGGAGGGCTGAGAGGAGCTACTTCATGTTTAAGGTCAGGAGGGGCAGCCATGAGGAGATACTCCTCGTCCAAGGTAAGAAGCAGCAGCTGTGCTTTGCTGGAGCAGCCGTGAAGAGATACCCCATGTCCAAGGTAAGAGAAACCCAAGTAAGATGGTAGGTGTTGCGAGAGGGCATCAAAGGGCAGAAACACTGAAACCATAATCACAGACAGCTAACCAATCTTGTCACATGGACCACAGTCTTGTCTAACTCAATGAAACTAAGCCATGCCATGTGGGGCCACCCAAGATGGACGGGTCATGGTGGAGAGGTCTGACAGAATGTGGTCCACTGGAGAAGGGAATGGCAAACCACTTCAGTGTTCTTGCCTTGAGAACCCCAAGAACAGTATGAAAAGGCAAAATGATAGGATATTGAAAGAGGAACTCCCCAGGTTGGTAGGTGCCCAATATGCCACTGGAGATCAGTGGAGAAATAACTCCAGAAAGGATGGAGCCAAAGCAAAAAAAATACACAGTTGTGGATGGGACCGGTGATAGAAGCAAGGTCCAATGCTGTGCAATATTGCATAGGAACCTGGAATGTTAGGTCCATGAATCAAGGCAAATTGGAAGTGGTCAAACAGGAGATGGCAAGAGTGAATGTTGACATTCTAGGAATCAGGAAACTAAAATGGACTGGAATGGGTGAATTTAACTGAGATGATCATTATATCTACTACTGTGGGCAGGAATCCCTTAGAAGAAATGGAGTAGCCATCATGGTCAACAAAAGAGTCCGAAATGCAGTACTTGGATGCAATCTCAAAAATGACAGAATGATCTCTGTTTGTTTCCAAGGCAATAGCATTCAATATCACGGTAATCCAAGCCTATGCCCCAACCAGTAATGCTGAAGAAGCTGAAGTTGAATGGTTCTATGAAGACCTACAAGACCTTTTAGCACTAACACCCAAAAAAGATGTCCTTTTCATTATAGGGAACTAGAACACAAAAGTAGGAAGTCAAGAAACACCTGGTGTAACAGGCAAATTTGGCCTTGGAGTACAGAATGAAGCAGGGCAAAGGCTAATAGAGTTATGCCAAGAGAACACACTGATCATAGCAAACACCCTCTTCCAACAATACAAGAGAAGACTCTACACATGGACATCACCAGATGGTCAACACCGAAATCAGATTGATTATATTCTTTGCAGCCAAAGATGAAGAAGCTCTATACAGTCAGCAGAAACAAGACCTGGAGCTGACTGTGTCTCAGATCATGAACTCCTTATTGCCAAATTCAGACTTAAATTGAAGAAAGTAGGGAAAACCACTAGACCATTCAGGTATGACCTAAACCAAATCCCTTATGACTATACAGTGGAAGTGAGAAATAGATTTAAGAGACTAGATCTGATAGACAGAGAACCTGATGAACTATGGATGGAGGTTCATGACATTGTACAGGAGACAGGGATTAAGACCATCCCCATGGAAAAGAAATGCAAAAAACAAGGAGGCGGGGGCTACAGTCTATAGGGTCCCAAAGAGTTGGACATGACAGAAGCAACTTAGCACACATATTCAATGAGACTCAGTTCAGTATATATTTTCTAAGCATCTACTAAGTCCTAAGTGCTGTTTTGGTGCTAAATGCATTGAAATAAATAAGACAACTTAGTATCCCAGCCTTCCAGGGTCTTAGAGCCTAACACCAGAAAAAAATTGTAAATGAGTATCATGACATTTAGTATCATACTATCACAGAGGCCAACATACATCACTAACACCTGCTATTGCCAGTTTACTCAGTATGAATTTCCCTTTAAAGATATAAGGTTTTTCACATTGTATTATTATAGGTAAGATTTAAAACAGGAACTATCCCAAGAGAAATAACACAATGAATCAAATCCAGACTCAGGCAGCAGTTTTAAAGTTGTGCTTCATCAATTTCACTGCCTTGGGGGTTCCTCTTTACTCAGAGCAGCTTAGGTTTTATCTGTTTTACATATCTAATCTCTTCCTAAGTTTTATTTTGTAGGAAAAAATTCCTTGGCTAAAAATAACAAACACACAGCAAACAATTACAAAACAAACAAAGGGTTGGGGGACCAGAGAAACTTAGGAGAGGGAGAGGGAAGCTAGAACTAGGAGCCTTTAACTAGCTCTTGCGCAGAGCTGTAGAAACTAGAAATTGAAGAAATGCCCTGAGAGACACCTCCAATAAAATAGTTTACATTAAACTCCATGACTTTTAAGTGAAGAAAACAAAATTTATTTCTAATTTCTTTTGAGAAAGAATCTTAAAACCAAGCAAAATCTAAATTTCAAGTGGCATGTGGCTTCTCATCACCTAAAATCTACATTCAACAATTTTTTCCACAACCCATACTGCATGAAGACTCAACTTCTCAATTTTAACATAAAGGCATCTGTTGTCTCTTACACATACAAGGTTACTCACTTCCCCAATTATATTCTCCTTAAACAAAGTGTCTTATTCTCTTTGCAACAATAAATGATTAATAACTTTCTTATGTACCTCAGGGAGACTTTACAATTTACCCCTCCCCCCCAAAAAAAATCACTACAGTAGTATTTCTCAGACTGGGGTTAGGTTGCTAAGAAGATATAGGGGAATTCCAAGCTCATAGAAACAAGACTTCAAATCTAATTTAAGTAATTATGGGCATGACCCAAAGACAAAATGAAGTTCAAGAACATTCCTCCTCCATTTCCTGGATCATCCTCCCTTTCTGTCCTTTCCATCTTGAAAAATGTGCTGTATATCCAAATAGGAAGAAAGTAAAAGTGATTCACACTGCACTCTATATTTGTAACCCTGGACAGATGTCAGCTGGCCTGTATCATAGACTGCCTGGGTCACAGGAGCCAAGTGAAGGTAATAACAGAACAGAACATCTTAATCATCCCAGCTCTATGTTCAGCACCAAACATTTCTCAATCAGCCCACATAAGCCTAAATTTAAGATTACTTGAAATGTTGCCAAGTCCAGTGGTGGTTTAGTGGCTAAGTGTCTGACTCTTGAGACCCCATGGACTGCAGCCCACCAGGCTCCTCTGTCCATTGGAATTTTAGGTAAGAATACTGGAGTTGGTTGGCATTTTCTTCTCCAGGGATATTCCCCACCCAGGTATCGAACCCAGGTCTCTTGCATTGCAGGTAGATTCTTTACCAACTGAGCTACCAAAGCCAAATCTAGAGCAGCTCTAAATGAAGTATATTGTGTACCCCATTTCTAATTTAAAATTTTCTAGTAGTCACATTTTGAAAAGTGAAAAGAAATGAAATTAATTTTAATAACAGGTAATAACTGTTATAGGATATTTTCAATAAAACATACAAACACTATCATTTCAACATTAATCAATATTAAAAATTAACAAAATATTTTACATTCCTTTTCTTGTTCTGTCTTTAAAATCCTATAAGTATGTTGCACTTACATACATCTTAATTCAGATACCAAATTTATATCAGAAATACTTTATCTCTCGGTCAAGGCAATGGCACCCCACTCCAGGACTCTTGCCTGGAAAATCCCATGGATGGAGGAGCCTTGTAGGCTGCGGTCCATGGGGTCGCTAAGAGTTGGACACGACTGAGCAACTTCACTTTCACTTCTCACTTTTATGCATTGGAGAAGGAATGGCAACCCACTCCAATGCTCTTGCCTGGAGAATCCCAGGGATAGTGGAGCCTGGTGGGCTGCCATCTATGGGGTCGCACAGAGTCAGACACGACTGAAGTGACTTAGCAGCAGCAACTTTATCTCTATTTATAAAATGTCCACTTAAAAAAATAGACTCACATGCTCAAGTTGTTCCAAACGTGCTTAAAAGTGTTCCAATAACTGAATTATCAGGTTTTATATTGAAAGTAAAATGAATTAAAATTAAATACTCAGTTCCTTACTTTGACTAGCCACATTTCAAGCAGTTAATAGCCATACATGACTACTGAAGACCACATCAGACAGCATACTCAGTTAAGAGTTGCTCTACGTCTCTCAAAAGTCGGTTATATTCAAATAAAGGGAATGAGATGGATTCTTACAGGTTTGCCAATAAAGTTAGCACTCTGAGAGTTTGTAACTAATACAGTTGTTCTGCGCCGGTCACTGAGTTGTTAGGTAAGCACTGATACTCACTTTCCGCTTTGCCGGGTGCAGCTGCCATGGTGGGCAGCTGTGGGGCCCTTCTCTTTTGATCGTGAGCCTCCAATCCCTAAACACAATGACATAAAGTAACTCAGTGATGATGAATACTTATTTTTAGCTATTTTTTGTATTCATTCATGAACAGGATGTATGAACAAAATTTTTAGCACATCACTCCTCTACTCAATACCTTCCCTTCCCAAAGACAGTATTAAAACATCTAGCATTGAGTAGGGCTCTGGATTTTATCAAGTGCTTGTATACATAGTTCCTCCCTGGTTTCAAACAACCCCAGAAGAACTCTTGTCCCGCTTTCAGCAGAGTTGGCACCTGGAGCTCAGTGAAGTGAAATACCCTGTCAGTGAAAAATTACTCAGTGGTAGTATAGAACTCAAAGTCAGATCTTTGGGCCCAAGTTCTTAGGCAGGCCCACCTGATTTCTCACAATTTTGAAACTAATATCAAGATAATACTTAGCACATAACTTACACATTCTCGCCTTGAGCTTACACACTCGAGCTGAGGTTTATGCTAGTTTTCCACTCAAAATGTCCTGTTCTCACATCTGTGTTTATTTATAGCCTACCCATTCTTAAAGCATAGATTTGAATCCTATCTCCAGCCTCTAACTATCTGTTCCTCCCTTAAATTCGGCAGTTACGTTGTCCATGCCTCTCACTTGAAATGTATCATAGGCTTCTGTGTAAGGAGCTAAAAAGTCAGAGTAATAGATGTAAATGAAGTCCATAAATAGATATAAATTAGACTCCTACTGCATTGCATCAAACTACACTTTATACCAAAGTTACTCAACCCAAGATGACAATGGCCTGGAAAGAGGGGAGTGTTGTTGTTTGGTCGCTCAGTCATGTCTGACACTTTGCAACCCCACAGACTGTAGCCCACCAGTCTCCTCTGTCCTGGGATTTCCTAGGCAGGAACACTGAAGTGGGTTGTCATTTACTTCTCCAGGGGATCTTCGCAACCCAGGGATGGAACCCATGTCTCCGCATTAGCAAGTGGACTCTTTACCACTGAGCCACAGAGTGGGGCCTAGGCATCTATATTTTTTAACATTTCCCCAAAGATTGAAATGTTCAGATGGAGGAGTGAACCCCTGCCTTGTTCCTTGGACTTCATGGTTGCAAGCTGAGTGCATCACATTCTGGATGCTCAGTGAAGGGCTGATTAATGGGGTGACTGAACTGAGCTGTCTTCTTACATTTGAAATTGTCCTTTTCTTCCAAAGGATTTCCCTGGTAGCTCAGATGGTAAAGAAACTGCCTACAATGTAGGAGAGCTGGGTTCAATCCCTGGATCAGGAAGATCCCCTGGAGAAGGAAATGGTAACCCACTCCAGTATTCTTGTCTGGAAAATCCCATGGACAGAGGAGTCTGGTGGGCTACAGTCCATGGGGTCTCAAAAAGTGGGACACAACTGACTCACTAACACTTTCACTTCACTTCCAAAGGATTATCCAAGATGCATCACTGTTGCCCCTACAGCCAGAAAGTCAGTTCCATCAAGGCACACTACTTTGTGCTCACATGACTTTAGAATTAGAGTAGGAATATTAAAATAGGAAATATTACTGGAAAATAAAAATAGGAAGAGTAAATGCTTTATGGAACTCCATGGAGATGCTTGTTGCCAAACTCTAAGTGTAATTGCTCAGGTAGCTGACTAGACCATAAACTGCAGTGAAATATTTGAAATTTGTTAAATAACTGGGGGATTATTTGAGTAAATCTGTCAACCAGCTTTACCTTATGGTAGTCATGACTCTGTAGTCACACGCTCTTAGATAAAAGGCGACCACACTTTTCCTTTGGCTTCTACCCAGAGGGGAAAAACTACTGGAGTTACAGTTTTAAAATGACAAATCTGGAACATCCAAAAATAATTAATTCTCAAATATTCAGCCTTATATCATGGGCAAGAGCAAAGAATATGTACCTCATTTGCCTAGTTCTACAAATGACTGGGTTAAATTAAAACACTGCACCTCACTTAGCAATTAACAATCGGAACTCATCCTCTGCTCTGGCTTAAGTACTGCCTTCTCTGCATCTAAATATAAGTTGAAAACAAAGGTGTTTCGCACTCCGTCATTTTCTTGCTTTAATCTCCATAGGAGTGGACTCTTCTCCGAGGCAGCTGGCTCCTCCACCTAATTCACTGTGCCAGCAGTGTCAGCCTGCATTAAATTGGCTGGCAAGCAAGATGCCCCACTGTCCTCTTAATGCAGAAAACCAGCCAAGCATCCTAAGAGGTGCTGGCATGCTAATGTCCCCTCAAGAAAAGGTGATGGCGGATGGCTCTGAGTCAGGAGCTGGGGGCAGAAGAAGGCCCTGGAGGATGGAACTGCTTAAAGATAAGCACACTGACACAGAATATCAGCAGAGAGGTCCCTCTCCACTGGAAGTCCCCAGCAGACAGTTAAGAATTGCTGAGTCCAGGCTGATGCATTGATCAATCACAAAGTGCAGATTGAGTGTCTGAGTTGTGCAAGGAGCACGTTATCTATTTTGGAAGAAAAGACAAAAGCCTAAGTCAATTTTTTAAATAAAATGCAAACAACTATATGTAAGATGTCATAAGAAAGTCTGTGAGCTTTGTGAACTAAGTGGGATAAACCCGTGGGCACCAGCAGTTTGCATGAAGGTGAGATCACTGAAGGCTGAGGAAGGAGCCAGAAAAGGCTACAGAGAGACTTGAGCTGCGTCTGGAAGGGTGGGTGCAGAGCTAACAGTGAAACAGTGAGTATCTGGTCTAGCACAAGCATCAGCCCGTTAGAACTGGCTGCTGACCAGCATTCCCCTGTGGTAACACCAGTCCTGCATGGGTCAGGCTGGCCCACTTAGAGGAACAGAGGAGCCGGCGGGTGAGAGACCGAGCAAAAGCAAACGAACCTAAGTGAGAATGTGTGTGATTTGGGAAACAGCAAGTAGTAGGTGTGTCTGATTTAAGTAAAAGGCTAAATGTTGTGCTGCTGAACTGGGAGAGTATCGCTGACATATATGCACTACTGTGTGTGAAAACACAGCTGGTGGGAAGCTGGCATAAAGCACAAGAAGCTCAGGTGGGCGCTCCGTGATGGCCTAGAGGGGCCGGGTGGGGAAGGTGGGAAGGAGGCCTAAGAGCGAGGGGATATATGTATACATATTTGATTACTTCATTGTACAGCAGAAAGTGACACAACATTGTAAAGCAATTACACTCCAATAATAAAATAAATTTTAAAAAAAATTTTAATGTTATGCTGCAGAAATGGGCAACCAAATTTGTGAAGAGGGTACTGACATAGTTGATATTCTGGAATTTAACTCCCATAAAGGCAAGGATTTGGTCTTTTTCCCTGCTCTATTCTCAGTGCCTTAATGAAAGCCTGGCATGTAGAAGGATTTCAAAAAATACTTGAAATCTCCCTTACTTACAGAATGGGAAGAAATATTTGCAAACCATACATCTGGTAACAGGTTAATATCCAAAATAGATAAATAATTCATACAACTTAATAGCAAAAAAAGACAACTCACTCAACTAAAAAATGGGCAAAGGGCCTAAACAGACGTTTCCCCAAAGAAGATACACGAAAGGCCACCGAGTACATCATAAGATGTGCAACACCACTAGTCATTAGGGAAATGCACATTAAAATCACTGTGAGATGTCACCTTAGAATGGCCATATCAAAAATACCTTATGGATGTGGAGAAAAGGGACCTCTGCAGTTGTTCAGAGGGATTGTAAATTGGTAGAGCCACTGTGGAAAATAGTATGGAGACCCCTCAAAAAAGTAAAACTACCATATGATCCAGCAGTTCCATTTCTGGGACTACAGCTAAAGGAAATAAAAACATTAATTCAAAAAGATATTTGCACCCCCATGTTCACAGCAGCACTATTTGTAATAGCCTACACAGGGAAGCAACCTAAGTGTCCATCAATGAATGAATGGATAAAGAAGTTATAAATAGTGAAATTTTATTCAGTCATAAAAACGAATAAACCATTTGTGACACAGATGAACCTTAAAGGCATTATGCCAAGTGAAACAAGTCAGGCAGAGAAAGAGAAATACCATATGATTTTATTTACATGTATATGAAATTTTAAACAAAAATTTGCAGAAAAATAGAGATCAGACTTGTGGTTACCAAATGCTGGTGGTAATAGAAGGAATGAGACAGGGGATTGAAGGAAGGTGGTAAAAGGTATAAACTTCCAATTATAAGATAAATAAGTACGGGATACAAGGTACAACATGATTATAGCTAATTTTTGTAGAATATGGGCTTCCCAAATGACTCAGTGGCAAAGAATCTGTCTGCCCTTGCAGAAGATGCAGGAGACATGGGTTCAACCCCTGGGTTGGGAAGATCCCCTGGAGGGGAAATGGCAACCCACTCCAGTATCACTGCCTGGAAAACCCCGGGGACAGAGGAGTCTGGCAGGCTGCAGTGCATGGCGTCGCAAACAGTCATATACAGTTTGTACACACCAGGGCACACACTTTGTAGAATATATAGGAAAGTTATTACAAGAGTAAACCCTGAGAGTTCTCATCACAAGGAGAATTTTTCCCTGTGTTTCTTTTTTTTTTTTTTTTTTTTAATCTACAAGAGAAGACAGATGTGAGTGGAACCTATTATGGTCATCATTTCACAGTATATGTGAATGAAATCATTATAGTACATGCCTTAAACTTATACAGAGATGTATGTCAATTACTTCTGAATAAAACTGGCAAATAAACAAAAATTTGTGAAATGAGTAACTATGACAACAACATGCTAGACAGGGATGCCCCACCTTCCTATGTCTCCTTGAGCCTATCTGTGATACAACTTAAGACTCTCATAAATCAGGTTACAGGGATGCCAAGGATTTCTAATTCCATTTCTATATAGATATAAGGCAAACAGAAAGAGCAATGGTGTTTCCCTACCTTATCTCCTTAGCTTGTCCTTCCAAAGATAGAGCTTATGACTTTATTGTGATAGCCTATATAATTATTTTGTTGTTGTTGTTTAGTCATTAAGTCGTGTCCGACTCTTTTGTGACCTCATGGACTGTGGCCCACCAGGCTCCTCTGTCCATGGAATTTTCCAGACAAGAATACTGGAGTGGGCAGGCTTTTCCTTCTCCAAGGGATCTTCCAGACCCAGAGATCAAACCCACATCTCTTGCACTGCAGGAGGATTCTTCACCACTGAGCCACTGGGGAAGCCCATAATTACGTATCCTGGTGGGTGAAACACTGCCCTACGGTACTCAGTAGGACTTAGGGAAACAGGTTTAGAGATTTACGTGGATAGTCCCAGCAGTTGATATAAGAATGAAAGAGAGAAAATTTCCGTTTTCAACCCCCAATTTTGTCTCCACTGGCCCTCCATCCAAATCCTCGCTGTCAAGCACATGTTGACTCTCTGCCCTCTTCTCCATACAGAAATTGTCCCTATATCCACCCAGTTGCTTAAGCCATAAAACTTTTGATTCCTCCTTGTGCTTTTACCTTACATATCCAATCCATCAGGTTTTCTACATTGTAACTTCAAAATACATCTCCCCATCTCCCCCCTCTCCCAGCCACCCTCTGTCAAATATGCTGGCAGCAAACAGCAGGAATGAGAAAAGAGGAAGGAGAGCTGGCAAAGAAAACAAGAAAAAGTCCTAACTATTAATAGGTCCAATGTAACAAGGCCAATATTAGGCACCTACAGTGGATAAAACGGTATACCAGAGAGTAGGAGAATAAAAAATTCATAATTACTTAAATAAAACTATGAACCAAATTAGTCAGAAGGCCATAAGATGAGTTGGAAAGGAAATACTCTATGAATTCATGATCATGAATATCAGACAATCTGGGATCCCAGGGACGCATACAACAGCAGGAAGCATGTGAAGTAACACTCCTTTCCTGGCACAAACCCGCCCTCTGCTTCTCTAATTAACTTGGATTAATATATTTCTCAGAGTCAGGAAGTGGGAAGGAAGAGGACATAACTGACTTATTAGGATCTTACTGCAGCTGATGCAAACATCAGAGTCTTGGACCATTAGAGAGAGAGCAAACTTGGATTTCAGTCCTTACTATTCCTTGGTGGTATGTGGCCTCCATCAAACCACTGAACCTCACCAACTCCACCGTCTTGTCCAGAAGTGAAGGATTTTAAATAGACACACCATTTTACATTTATTCTCCACGTCTGTGTCTCTATGCTTTGTAAATAAGAGTGGCTATACCATTTTTTTTTCAGATTTCACATATATGTATTAATATATGATATTTGTTTTTCTCTTTCTGACTCACTTCACTCTCTATGACAGCCTCTAATGGGGAAAGTGGGGGTGGGATGAATTGGGAGATTGGGATTGACATATACACGCTATTGATCCTGAGCCATATCCAATAAGCAATGGAGTTTTTCTGTAATCTTAGGGTTTCAGTCTAGAGAATTACAAAGTATAAAATAGGGCTTCCCAGGTGGTGCTAGTGGTAAAGAAACCTTCTGCCAATGCAGGAGACATAACTCAGGTTCATTCCATGGGTTGGGAAGATCCCCTGGAAGAGGGCATCGCAATCCACCCCAGTACGCTTGCCTGGAGAATCCCATGGACAGAGGAGCCTGGCAGGCCACAGTCCACAGGATCACAAAGAGTCAGACGTGACTGAAGCAAGTGAGTACACACACGTAAAATAGATAACTAATGAGAACCTACTGCAGAGCTTAGCAAACTCTCTCCTCAGTGCTCTGTGGTGACCTAAATCTGAAGGAAATTCAAAGAAGAGGAGATATACGTATATGTATAGCTGATTCACTTTGCTATACAGCAGAAACTAACACAAGATTGTAAAGCAACTATACTCCGATTTTAAAAGTTTTAAATAAAGTCAAAAAATAAAATAAAAATAGATACACAATTTTAAAAGAGTAGCTTCAACCTATGTTTGAAGGAACTCTTTCTGAGGCCAATGAGGACAACAGAGGAAAGCCTAGCTGTCCTCATGGAAGAGGGTCTCAGAGCCTCTCTGGGTAGAGGCCCTGTCACTGCACCCACCCCGACCCCAGCACTCCAGGATTCAAGAAGCCCAGTCAATGATTTCACAGATGTCTTCTGCCTGTAGGACTCAGCTGTTTCATAAACAGACATCATGTTATACTTCCATGTGGGCTTACCAACACAGACACTAATTAAGAGACCCCAAATATCCTGGCTTTACATAAAATATTTCTTTACAAAAGAAAGCTATTAATTTCACTGAAGTTCTCAAGTCATTAAAAAGACGCTAAACTGAGAAGACTCTCATAATGTTTTCAAATATCTTTTTCCCTAAAATATAGTAATTGTTTCAACTTTTGCCTCCATGTGTAAAAGAAAACTGGTCCTTCTGAGCCATATCCAATAAACTATGGTGTTTTTCTGTAATTTTAGGCTTTTAACCTAGATAATTACAAAGTAGGATTTGGCAATACATGAAAACATACATAGAGTGTCACTGAGAGTCAACACCCGCAGGAGACAATGGGCTGGAGAGGGAGAAGAAGACTGTGGCTCCATGATGGTGAAGTGAAGTAACTTTGTGGGGTGGGGGGGACAATGTCACATGGAGCCACTCCCAGAAAGGACAAATTGAGACACGCTGGGCTTACCTGGTAACTCCAATGGTAAAGAGTCTGCCTGCACTGAAGGAGACCTGGGTTCGATCCCGGGGTCAGGAAGATCCCCCTGGAGAAGGGCATGCCTACCCACCCCAGTATTCTTGCTGGAGCATTCTATGGACAGAGGAGGTGGGCTACGGTCCATGGGATCACAAAGTCAGACACGCCTGAGCGACTAACACACACAAATACCCAGGAGGACACGCTGGGAGAGCAGCATCGATATATTCACACCACCACATGTAAAATAGAGAGCCGGAGGGAAGCCGCTGTATGGAACAGGGTGCTCAGCCTGGCGCTCTGTGGCGACGCAGAGGGGCAGGATGGAGCAAGGAGCTTCCAGGGGAGAGGACACATGTCTACATACGGTTGAGTCACAACTGTTGTACAGCAGAAACTAACACACATTGTTAAGCAATTATACTCCAATAAAAATAAACTTAAAAATAATTTTAATGAGATCAACTACTAGAGGGAACTGAAAGTTTGAATTTTAGTCCCTGTGTCTTCTAAAATCATAAGCACAAGCAAAATGTATACAATATATATTTTGCAAATCAATGAAAAAGACAAATCTAACGTGAAAGTAAGCAAGCAATTGTAATAGACTCTTTACAAATGGAATTTCCCAGTAGGAAATCAGCATGTTAAAAAAAATGTTTCAAAGTCATCACTCATCAAGGAAACATGAAGCACAGCCACAACCACCACATACCCAAACAAATAGCTTTAACAAAATGCTAAGGTTTGACAAGAATATATAGAAATATTCATACACTACCTGTCAGAGCATAAATTGGTAATCTTTAGAAAACTATTGGGCAATATCTTCAAAATCTAAATTTGTACCTAAGTGAGACCCAGCCCTCCCACACCCAACAGAAATACTTTTTAATGTATACAGAAAAACACATATAAGAATGATCATAGCAGTACCATGCTGCTACAGCTAAAAACTGGAATCAACTCAGATGTCCACTGACAGTAAACAAATTGCAGCTTTTTCACATGATGGAGTGTTTCATAGTATTCATAAATAAATAAAATTATATTTTTAAAAAGAAGACACATGGTATGTTTTCATTAACACAAACTTCAAAAACAGGCACAATTTCCTAACAGAAAAACAAGATACTGGTATCTTCCTTTGGAGGAAGACTTGTGTCTGAGGGCGGCACAGGGGTGAAGCCTCTAGGGTGCTGGAAATGTTCTATTCATCACTGGATGGCAGTCACGCAGGTGTGTTCCCTTCCTGACTACACCTTGAGCTGTGCATTTAGGAATAGTACCCCTTCTCTCATTATTTGCTAGATATCAATTCAAATTTATTTAACAGTAAAATTTTAATTTTAATTCTTAATTATTAGTTTTTCAAAGTAACCTCAGTTCAGTGCAGTTCAGTTGCTCAGTCGTGTCTGACTCTTTGCGACCTCATGAATCTCAGCACACCAGGCCTCGCTGTCCATCACCAACTCCCAGAGTTTATTCAAACTCATGTCCATCGAGTCGGTGATGCCATCCAGCCATCTCATCCTCTGTCGTCCCCTTCTCCTCTTGCCTCCAATCCCTCCCAACATCAGGGTCTTTTCCAATGAGTCAACTCTTCACATGAGGTGGTCAAAGTATTGGAGTTTCAGCTTCAACATCAGTCCTTCCAATGAACACCCAGGACTGATCTCCTTTAGGATGGACTGGTTGGATCTCCTTGCAGTCCAAGGGAATCTCAAGAGTCTTCTCCAACACCACAGTTCAAAAGCATCAATTCTTCAGCACTCAGCTTTCTTCACAGTCCAACTCTCACATCCATCCATGACCTCTGGAAAAACCATAGCCTTGACTAGACGGACCTTTGTTGGCAAAGTAATGTCTCTGCTTTATAATATGCTATCTAGGTTGGTCATAACTTTCCTTCCAAGGAGTAAGTGTCTTTTAATTTCATGGCTGCAGTCACCATCTGCAGTGATTTTGGAGCCCCAAAAAATAAAGTCTGACACTGTTTCCACTGTTTCAAAGTAACCTATTAGAACTCAAAACACTACCCTCATCATTATGGGTAGTTTCATTTCTCCTCTTCTTACTCTTCCTCAAAAGAAATATGAAGCATAGAGCTTTGCTAAAAGCCAACAATATGCTAGATTATAAGCGCCAATAGAGGAGAAACTAGTTTTTTAATTTCTTTTACGTCTTCCATAAGACTGAGCACATGGTTAGCCAAGCAACAAGTACCACATAAAAAGCAGCTGATTTGAATTCCTGTAGGGAAGTCCTGGAATATGACACTCTACTTAGTTTTCACAGAGTTCTGAATATTTATTTAGAAACGTCACTCCTACTAAAGTTTACGTATAACTTGTCATGATCTTCTGCAGTGTGGCTAATGGACTTTGCTTGTTTAATTTTATGTACCTAGTTATCTCGATTGGAAGACCATAAACTATCCAAATGAGAAAAAGAGTTAACTTTACTTTGGCCCAAAATGAATGCCAGTCTCTCTCTCTCTCTCTCTCTCTCTCTTTCACACACACACACACACACACACACACATACACACACAGCCATGCCTTGAAAGATAACTGAGGCAGGTTGCAACTCTTTTTCTTGTGATTTTCACAGATTAAAACAGTGCTGTTATAAAAGTACATTCTCTCAGCTATTAATCACACATGCCTTAAATAGGAGCCATTAACATTTTATAAATAACAATAAAGAGTGAAAATTTGATTCATAAAGCAATTCCTGCTGAGATGCTTGGGACATTATATAAACAGTTAAAGACAACAATGAAAACACCATAAAGTTAATTACCACAAATTAAATAAAATAAATTAAGGGCAAAAGCTGTTAAACTACTGCAATGTAATTTTGCTATGCTCAGAAATACTAATTGATGTTAAAGAGCAAGATCTAGAAATTTGAGAAAAAGCATGAATATTGTAAATCCTTGCATACATTTCAGATTTTCTCTTTCTCAACGACCTTATAAAAAGGCAAGATAAATACTGGACTTCCCTGGTGGTCCAGTGGCTAAGACTCTATCCCTGGTCAGTGAACTAAGATTCTGCATGCCTTATGACACAGCAAAAAAAAAGAAAACAAAAAATTAGCTAATATTAACAGACAATGAAATGATTTTGGAGAGCTTACATTTAAGGAACAGGTTTCAGTAATACAATTTTTAAATTGAAAACAATTTTAGGACTTTTCAACTTGTTCAGTCACTCAATAACATCAGACTCTTTGCAGCCCCATGGACTGCAGCATGCTAGGCTTCCCTTTCCTGCACTATCTCCCAGAGTTTGCTCAAATTCATGTCCACTGAGTCGATGATACCATAAAACCATCTCATCTTCTGTCACCCACTTCTCCTCCTGCCCTCTATCTTTTCCAGCATCAAGGTCTTTTCCAATGAGTCGACTGTTCCCATCAAGTGGCCAAAGTATTTGAGCTTCAGCTTCAGCATCAGTCCTTCCAGTGAAAATTCAGGGTAGAACTGCTGTCCAAGGGACTCTCAAGAGTCCTCTCCAGCGCCACAGTTCAAAAGCATCAGTTCTTCAGTGCTCAGCCTTCTTTATGGTTCAACTCTCACATCCATACATGACCACTAGAAAAACCATAGCTTTGACTAGATGGACCTGTATTGGCAAAATGGTATTTCTGCTTTTTAATATGCTACCTAGGCTTGCCGTACCTTTTCTTCCAAGGAGCAAGCATCTTTTAATTTCAAGGTTTCAGTCACCATCTGTAGTGATTCTGGAGCCTAAGAAAATAAAATTTGTCACTGTTTCCATTGTTTCCCCATCAATTTGCCATGAAGTGATGGGACCAGATGCCATGATCTTCATTTTTTGAATGTTGACTTTTAAGCCAGCTTTTCACTCTCCTCTTTCACCTTCATCAAGAGGCTGTTTAGTTCCTCTTTGCTTTCTGCCATAAGGGTGGTTCATCTGCATATCCAAGGTTACTGATATTTTTCCCAGCAATTTTGATTCCAACTTGTGATTCACCCAGCCCAGCATTTCCCATGATTTCCCAGATTTAACTTCTGCATAGAAATTAAATAAGCAGGGTGACAATATACAGCCTTGACACACTCCTTTCCTGATTTGGAACCAGTCTGTTGTTCCATGTCCAGCTCTAACTGTTGCTTCTTGACCTGCATACAGGTTTCTCAGGAGGCAGGTAAGGTGGTCTGGTATTCCCATCTCTTAAAGTATTTTTCATAGTTTGTTGTGATCCACACAGTAGGTGTTTTTTGGAATTCCCTTGCTTTTTCTATGATCCAGAGGATGTTGGTAATTTGATCTCGGATTCCTCTGCCTTTTCTAAATCCATCTTGTACATCTGGAACTTCTCAATTCACGTACTACTAAAGCCTAACTTTAAGGATTTTGAGCATTACCTTGCTAACATGCGGTGCAATCATGTGCATTCTTTGGCATTGCCCCTCTTTGGGATTGGAATGAAAACTGACCTTAGTCCTGAGGCCACTGCTGAGTTTTCCAAATATGCTGACATATTGAGTACAGTACTTTAACAGCATCATCTTTTAGGATTTGAAATAGCTCAGCTGGAATTCCATCACTTCCTCTAGCTTTGTTTGTAGTAATGCTTTCTAAGGCCCACTTGACTTCACACTAGGATGTCTGGCTCTAGATAAGCGACCACACCTCCATGGTTATCTGGGTCATTAAGACCTTTTTTGTACAGTTATTCTGTGTATTCTTGCCACCTCTTCATAATCTCTTCTGTTAGGTCCATAGGTTCTATTTCTGTCCTTTATTGTGCCCATATTTGCATGAAATATTCCCTTGCTATCTCTAATTTTCTTGAAGAGATCTCTAGTCTTTCCCATTCTGTTTAGTCTATTTCTTTGCACTGTTCACTTAAGAAGCCTTTCTTATCTCTCCTTGCTATTATTTGGAAATCTGCATTCAAATGGGTGTATCATTCTCTTCAACTAAACTCCAATAAAAACTTAAGAAAAACAAAAAAGAAAGAAAGAGTTTCAAGGTCATGTTGGTCAACATAATAAAATAAAAAATGAGGAATTCCAGGGAATTATAGGCCTTTTGAGTCTATATATATATGTGTAGATTATATTCTATAAAGGATTAAAAGAAAAGTAAGAGAGAGGAAGTGAGGGTAAGGGATAAGTAGGTATTATATTTTGTCTACTACATGGGATAACTTTAGAAACTTGAAGAATCTCCCAAAGAGCCCAAAATGTCCACCATTACCACTTCATTGATGCATGCCACATCTAGCAATTATATCATTCCAGAAATAAACCTCTGAGAGGGATGACACATTGAAAAACAAATATCAAAACATATACCTTCTATTCACACATACCTAACTGAAAGCTTTTCCCTATGGAATGAAATAGGCATAAACAAGGTAGAGATGTACTTGCAGTCATCTTCGAGAACCAGAGGTAGAGATAAATATAGAGTGGTAATGGGACTAGAGCTATGGATGCTGTGCAATTCCTCAAAACAGGCAGAAGCAACCTGGAGTTCAGCTCCACTGGGACCCCCAGAACTCAGGGTAAGTCCTGTGTGAGGGAGGGGATCAGGGCCAGGCCACCAAAACCACCAACTGAGAAGAGACAAAAAAAATACAACATCCAACTCTCACTTGGGGCAGGGGCTTATTATAAGTTCCACACTCAAAAGAAGGGCTTCCCTTGTGGTTCAACTGGTAAAAAAGCTGCCTGCAATACAGAAGACCTGGGTTCGATCGCTGGGTTGGGAAGATCCCCTGGAGAAGGGAAAGGCTACCCACTCCACTATCCTGTCCTGGAGAATTCCATGGACTTGTATAGTCCATAGGGTTACAAAGAGTCGGACACGACTGAGTGACTTTCACATATATACATATATATTCAAGAGAGGCAAAAGACACACACATGCACATGCACACATGCTAAGTCACTTCAGTTGTGTCCAACTCTTTGCGACGCTATGGACTATAGCCCACCAGGCTCCTTTCACCATGGGATTCTCCAGGCAAGAATACTGGAGTGGGCTCCATGCCTTCCTCCAGTGGATCCTCTTGGACCCAGGGAGCAAATCCATGTCTCTTACATCTCCTGCATTGGCAGACTGGTTCTTTACCACAAGTGCCACCTGGGGAGCCCAAAAGACACACACATATCTCACCATTAGGACCTAACCAAACCAGACATTGGTTTGAGAAAGGATTTGAAGTGTCAATATCACAGGAGTCCCAAAGAACCAATACAAACCTGGTTCTGGAATGGGAAATAGTAGCAACTATAAACTGTGAATCAGAAAGTAGTGAAAGTATAAGTAAATAAGACATAAAAAATACAACAAAACTTCCTACTTCTCATAAGCCTGAAAACTATTATAAAATAATTTTGAAATTACAAAACACACATCCAAAACTAACACTAGGAAATAATATCTACAATTGGGATAGTAATTAACTCCACAGAATATGAATGTGAAATAAAAATGTAAACAATAAAAGAATATAAAAAAGAATTTAAAATAAGTGGATTAAAACTCCACCAAGAGACAGAGGAGAAAATAATATTCCTTAAGAAGACATAAAAATATGAAGCAGTGTAGACAGAAATAAAATAAGGATATATAAAAAAGAAACAATCAGAGAGCTTAACATAAAAATATAGGGACTTCCCTGGTTGTGTAGTGGCAATCCCTAGATCGGGAATATCCCATGGAATAGGAAATGGCAACCAACTCCAGTCTTCTTGCCTGGAAAATCCAATAGACATGTCAGCCTGGTGGGCTACAGTCCACGGGGTCACGAAGAGTCAGACACAACTGAACACACGTGCACTTTTTAAAAGATTTTCTGTGTTTGGTTCCTACAAACCTGCACTGCCCTAGATTTTCTCTTTACCTTCCCTGACCTCCTCTTCAGTCTCTTTTACTGGACAATCCTCATCTCACTGACTTCAAAACATGGAAATGTCCCAATCAGACCGTGAATCTCTTTTCCACCACAAATACTTTGTCAGTTCATCCAGCTTCATGGCTTTATACACCAATCTCTACATTGATGACTCAAAAATATTCAAAGTCGTCCTGTCCCCTTGACTTTTTCACATGTCCATTTAGATGTCATTAAGCCATGTCTCATTTTATTTATCAAAACCTGTCCTAATCTTCCTTGGACAATTTTCCTGAACTCAGCAAATGACAATATCACCCCTCTTCGGTTACTGAGGCCAAACTATCAAACTTGACTCTTCTCTTTTTGTATATCCCATATCCTATTCATGAACACATCCTTTCAGCAATACTTTAAAATATATTCAGAAATCTGAGGGCCTCCCTGGTGGCTCAGTGTTAAAGAATCCACCTGCCAATGCAGGAGACACAGGTTCAATCCCTGATCCAGGAGGATCCCACATGCCAAGGAGAAACTAAGCAGGTGTGCACAGCTCTTGAGCCTGCGATCCCTACAGCTCGTGCGCTTTAACAAGAAAAACCACTACAATGAGAAGCCTGTGCACTGCAACTAGAGACTAGCTCCCGCTCACCACAACTAGAGAAGAGTTTGCACACATCAAGGAAGACCCAGCACTGCCAGAAATAAATAAAACTTTTTTAAAAAGAAAACTGATAGTTTCACACCACCTTCACTGTGAACACTCTAGGCCAAGCCATCATTGTCTCTCACTTGAATTATTACATTAGCCCGTACATCTCTAACTGACCTGTTTGAGTCTACTCAATATCCTCCATATCTATTCCCTAGCCCATATCCTAGTCTATTGCCACCCCAGTAACCAGAGTTACCCCACTAAACACTAAGGCAGATCTTACCCTCCACTCAAAACCCACTGATGACTTCTAGAGTCAGAGTAAGAATGGAAGTTGTTACAATGGCTTACAGAGCCCTACATAATGTTACCCCACTGACTTCATAAAAATAAAGTTTTTCATGAAAATGAGCCCCTTGCTCATTCTCTGCAGATACACTCTCTTCCTTGGGGCTCTGATCGGACCAGGATGGCCCCCACTGAAGATATTTGCATTTGCTATTTGCTGTTGTGAAATATTCTTCTTTCAAACCCCCACAAGGTACCAACCATTCATTTTGAAAGTGTATATCATCCCTATCCCCCTCTTTGGTATGTTTTCCTCCTTAGCAGTATTACTGCTATTTAGCAGACTGTGTGTTTTACTTATTTACTATCTGTCTCTCCATAGCAGAGATTACTAGCTGATCCCCAAATGTGTTTTCTCCTCCTCCTGGGCCCATAGCTGAACTAACTTTCCCAGGCAACCCTGAAGTTGAATACGAAAAAGTGACTAAGCTCTAATCATGAGGACATGGACCAAAGTGGAAGTGCCACCTCCAGGCCTAGTCCATGAAGACCTCTCATGCAATCCCCATGCTGTCCTCCCTCTCTCTGGCTGCTGTTAATAGAATGTTGGGGCCCCAGGATCACACTGGAACCACAGGTGGCATGGTCACTGGAACTTCCCTGGTGGTCCAGGGGCTAATAATTCACCTTCTAATGCAGGAGACTTGAGTTTGATCCCTAGCTGGGGAACTAAGATCCCATATGCCTTCAGGCACTTACGTGCTCCAAGCCTGGATGCTCTAGAGCAGACACGCAGCAACAAAGACCCAACCCAGCCAAAGATGTCACAACCACAAGGAAGAAGAAGCCTGGATCTTGAGAGATGCCTAACTATCCATAGGAGATAGTTTGATAAATAGAAAATAAAACTGCAAGGCACTGAGTCAGTAATAATCAGGGGTTTAATACAACAGCGGCTAACTTGATCTTAGCTAACACATTCACTTGCTGGCTAAAGATCAACAGGCGCAGGGATTTTGGATTGCTTTATACACTGATGAGCCCCCAGTGTCTAGAACACCGCTGCTGCTGCTACTGCTAAGTCGCTTCAGTCGTGTCCGACTCTGTGCGACCCCACAGGCAGCAGCCCACCAGGCTCCTCTGTCCCTAGGATTCTCCAGGCAAGAATACCGCAGTGGGTTGCCATTTCCCTCTCCAATGTATGCATGCATGCTAAGTCGCTTCAATCATATCCAACTCTGTGTGACCCTATGGACAGCAGCCCACCAGGCTCCTCTATCCACAGGATTCTCTAGGCAAGAATACTGGAATGGGTTGCCATTTCCTTCTCCAGTCTAGAACACTATCAATCAATAAATAAATATTTGAAGAATAATGGATAAAAACTTAAATTCTCACACAGATAAAAGAGAGGCCATCTAGAAAAGGATGACAACTATGACAAGACTTCTCAGCAGCAGTGATTGTTGATGGAAGACAAACAGTATCTTAAAACAGCTGAGGGAAAATAGCAATAAATATAAAATTCAGAATCAATCTAAACTATCTTGAAAAAGTGAGAATAAAATAAAGACTTTAGAAATACTAAGTCTAAGAAATCTCTCTCTCACATACACAAGCACACACACACACACACGCACACACACAAACACAGATAAGATGTTATAGGATATACTTCAGTAAGAAAAAAGTGAACCCAAAAGGAATAAATGGGATGCAAAAAAAAAAAAAAGTAAGCAGAGAAATTTGATAAAGTACATTTATAAATTCAAATAACTATTACCTATAAAAACATGTAAGAGTAGTTAGTCTGAATGTTTTTCATGTGAAAGTAGAATTTGAAATATAATAAATAGGGAGAGAAGGGAAGACAGAATGGAACCATTTTCAAGGGACTGAGAGTGTCCTGGTTTTGCTTCAGAAAAGAATAAATACACAGAGTAATTTTTTAAGAAAAAAAAAGTAGAGACAAATATTTCCATTAACCTGTTAAAGCTAACTCCAATAATAGACATATAATGCAATAAATAGATATATAAAATATAGCTCTCAAACTAACAGAGGAATCATATAGTAACTATTGAAAACATTATCAAGACAGAGAAAGCAAAAGATTAGAAAAAGAAGCAAAAAAGGGAGGGACTGTAAACAGAAACCTAAAATAAAAACGTTACCATATTGTTACCAAAATGTTACCATAAATATAAATTGCCAACTGTACCATATATATGGGGCTTCCCCAGTGGCTCAGGGGTAAAGAATCTGCCTGTGATGCAAAAGACACGAAGGAGGCATGGGTTTGACCCCTGGGTTGAGAAGATTCCCGAGAGAAGGAAATGGCTACCCACCCCAGTATCCCAGTATCTGTCCTGGGAAATCCCATGGACAGAGGAGCCTGGCAGGCTACAGTCCACAGGGTCGCAAAAGAGCCAGACATGACTTAGTGACTAAACAACAACAACCATAAATATAAACAGATTACATTCATCTAAGAACAATGATTGTCAAATAAGATAATGCAAATAAAATTAAAAGTGTCAACTATAAAAAACATATTTAAAACCAAAGAATATAAAAAAGATTGAAAACTCATGAAAAAATACTTGCTAGTAAATAAGAATTTAAAAACTGTTGGAGTACTGGTCAAAGTGAAAGTGAAGTGAAAATGAAGTCACTCAGTCGTGTCCAGCTCTTTGCAACCCCATGGACAGTAGCCTACCAGGCTCCTCCTTCCATGGGATTTTCCAGGCAAGAGTACTGGAGTGGGCTGCCATCCTTCTCCAGGAATCTTCCCAAGCCAGGGATCAAACCCGGGTCTCCTACACTGCAGACAGACGCTTTACTGTCTAAGCCACCAGAAAAAAACAGACACCAGATCAAAAATTATTAACAGTAATAAGAATGAAGAGGTACACTAAATCATGATTAAGGGAACAATACTTCAGGAAGATAGGCAAACCATGAATCTATATATACCTAACAAAACAGCTCCAAACTTTTAAAATTTGTATTGGAGCACAGTTGACTTAGGGCTTCCCTTGTAGCTCAGTCGGTGAAGAATCCGCCTGCAGTGCAGGAGACCCAGGTTCTATCCCTGGGTTGGGAAGATCCCCTTGAGAAGGAAATGGCAACCCACTCCAGTATCCTTACCTGGAAAATCTCATGGACAGAGGAGCCTAGTGGGTTGCAGTCCATGGGGTTGCAAAGAGCCAGGCATGACTGAGTGACTAACACTTACTTATTTACTTAGAGTTGATTACAATGATGTGTGACTTTCAAGTGTACAACAAAGTAAATCAGTTATCATATATATATATCCACTCTTTTTAAAATCCTTTTCCCATATAGACCATTACAGAGTATTGAGAAGAGCTCTCTCTGCTACACAGAAGGTCCTCACTAGTTATCTATTCTATATATAGTACTGTCTACATGTCAATCTCAATCTCCCAATTCATCTCTTCTTCCCTTCTCCCCCTAACAGCCCCAAACTTTTAAGTAACAGAATTACAAGAAATAAACTAATAAAATGACAATTAGACAGGGAACACAGGTCAAGTAAGTAAAGATAAAAATGTAATATTAGATACATACTTGATCTATTTTGATAATCCAACACAAACTGAGAAAACACAATCTTTTCAAGCACATATATGGCATTAAATATTTTTCTGTAACATGAAATGTCTCAATAAATGTTTGAAAAATATAATTGTTCAGTTCAGTTCAGTCACTCAGTCGGGTCTGACTCTTTGCGACCCCATGGACTGCAGCACGCCAGGCTTCCCTGTCCATCACCAACTCCCAGACTTTACTCAAACTCACGTACGTTGAGCCAGTGATGCCATCCAACCATCTCATCCTCTGTCATCCCCTTCTCCTCCCGCCTTCAATCTTTCCCAGCATCAGGGTCTTTTCAAATCAGTCAGCTCTTCGCATCAGGTGGCCAAAGTATTGGAGTTTCAGTTTCAACATCAGTCCTTCCAATGAATATTCAGGACAGATTTCATTTAGGATTGACTGATTGGATCTCCTTGCAGTCCAAGGGACTCTCAAGAGTCTTTTCCAACACCACAGTTCAAAAGCATCAATTCTTTGGCACTCAGCTTTCTTTATAATCCAACTCTCACATCCATCCATGACTACTGGAAAAACCATAGCCTTGACTAGACAGACCTTTTGTACAATTCTTACCAGTTAATAATAAAGATTTTAAGTGTATTCCTGAATTTATTAAAAGTAGATCAAAATGGAAATCATAAAATATTTAGAACAAGAGTAGATAAAAACAAATTAGACGTGTGGAATGCAGACCAAGTAGTAACTTCTGTTGCCTTAAATACATTTATTAAACAAAATAAGCATTTATTATAGTTAAACAGTCAACTTTAACAGATATAGAACAAAAAATTATTAAACTCAAAGAAAGAAGAATAAAGAAACTAATAGAGATATGAGGAAAAAACAAACAGAAAACAACTACAAAAAAAATGAAAAAGAGAGAGGCAGTACTAAGATGGTGGAGGAATAGGACGAGGAGACCATTTTCTACCCAACAAATTCATCAAAAGATCATTTGAATGCTGAGCAACTTCCACAAAACAACTTCTGAAAGGCACCCAGAAAGGTGCCCAGGCAGCCCATTCTCTTCAAAAGGAGGTAGGACAGAATACAAAAGACAAAAAGAGAGACAAAAGAGTTGGGGATGGAGACCTGTCCCAGGGAGGGAGTTGCGAAGGAGGAGAAGTTTCCAAACACCAGGAAACCCTCTTACCAGCGGGTTTGTGAGGAGTTTTGGAATCTCAGAGGGGACTATAACTGGCTGGGGGGAACCCACAGAATACACAACTCCCAGTGGAGAAGTAGCCCAGATGCTTTCATCTGCCACCAGCAAGCAGGGGCTGAACAGGGAGGCATGGGTTGCATGCTTAGGGTAAGGACCAGGCCTGAATGTCCTAAGGACAATCTGAGGGATCAAACATGAGATAGCAACCCAAACTGTAGGATAGCCAGAGAGAGAAAAAAAAAAAGAGAGAGAGAGAGAACTTTCCCAGGAAAAGCTCTAAACTAAGGCATAGCCTGACCCGCTCACAGAACAAAGGATTGAATGGATACCAGAGGAGAGCTAGCTGGCTAAGACTGACCCATCTCCCTGCCAGAAGCAGAGAGGCAGGTGGGCGACAGCCAGAGCCAGAAAGGAAGGGGCAATCTCAGCCCCAGAGGCAGCATCCTCCACCAAACTGTGAGTAGGCTCCCAGTTGCTAACCAAGTCTTCCTGGGATCCTGGGTGGTTGACATCTGCCACGAGGGTCACAGACAGAGATCAGCTCCCCAGAGGAGACACATGGTGCACTTGAGACAGGGCTCTTGCAGCGCACCCAGGAAACCGAGTGGCTGGGACCAGGGAGGTGATTAAGACACACAGACCGCCTGGGACAGTGCGTTTGCCAAGCACCTGGTCATCTGAGCTGCTCAGACCTGGCCACAAAATGCAGGCCCAACCAAGTCTGTGCCTTTGTGGAGGACCCAAGAATCTGAACCTGAGCAGCTCAGACCTGGGAAGTGCACAAAACCCAGGGCCAGCTTTGAAGAGTTCCCCTGTGGAGCCTAAGCAGTGTAGACCGGGAAAGCACAGGTGCCATGAGCGGGGGCAAACCCAAGGTGGCCCAGACACTGCCTTCCCACAGCACTCCCCACATATGCCAGTGATATTTGTTTGCAGTGCTCCTCCCTCCCCACAGCACAGCTGAACAAGTGAGCCTAAATAAGTGACCACCTTTGCCCCCTTGTGTCAGGGAGAAATTAGACACTGAAGTGACTTGCAAACAGAGGAAGCCAAAATAAACAAAGAAGAGGGAACCACTTTGGAAGTGACAGATGTGACAGATTAAAAACCTGTAGTTAACATTGACTAAGGACTGGAAGGGGCCTATAGACCTTGAGAAGAAGTATAAGCTGGAACAAGGAACTATCTGAAACTGAACTGACCCCACACTGCCCTCAACAGCTCCAGAGAAATCCCTAGATATATTTTACTATTATCATTTTTTAATTCTTTTAATTTTTTTATTTTTAAGTTATTTATTATGCCTTTAATTTTCATTTTTATAACCTTCTATTATCTTGCAAAAAGACCCTATTTTTAAAGAAAATTTCATATATATATTTTTTATAATTTTTGTGATTTTGTTTTATATTTTTAATATTGTATTTTTGAGAGTCTAATCTCTACTCTAGATTTTTAACCTTTCCTTTTGATATTTGTTATCAACTTTGTACTTTTAAAAATCTAATCTTCACATGTAAATCCACAGCTAATTCATTTCAATGTATGACAAAAACCACTGCAATGATGTAAAGTAATTAGCCTCCAACTAATAAAAATAAATGGAGAAAAAAAAATCTAATCTTCAGTACCCATTTTTACTTAGGGGTGTGATTACTGGCTTGATAGCTCTCTCCCCTTTTGATTCTCCTTTTTCTCCCCCAGGTCACCTCTATCTCCTCCCTCGCCCTTCTCTTCTCTACTTAACTCTGTGAATCTCTGACTGGGCTGTGGAGAACACTTAGGGAACTGATTACTGGCTAGATTGGTCTCCCTCTCTTCTCCACCTAGTCACCTCTATCTCCTTCCTCCTCTTCCCTTCTCTTCGCTGTGTAACTCCGTGAAACTCTCTAGTGTTCAGACTGTGGAAAGGACATAGGGAATTGATTACTGGCTAGATTGCTCTCTCCCTTTTTGATTCCCCCTCTTTTACTCCTGGTCACCTCTATCTTTCTCTTCCTTCTTCTCTCCTCCATGTAACTTTGTGAACCTTTCTGGGTGTCCCTCACTATGGAGAATCTTTTCACCATTAACCTAGATGTTTTATCATCAGTGCTGTATGGATGGAGAAGTCGTGAGGCTACTATAACACTGAAAGCCAGAGGCAGGAGGCTTAAATCCCAAACTTGAGAACACCAGAAAACTCCTGACTCCAGGGAACCTTAATTGACAACAGCTCATCCAAAAGCCTCCATACCTACACTGAAACCAAGCTCTGCCCAAGAGCCAACAAGTTTCAGAGCAAGACATACCACGCTAATTCTCCAGCAACGCAGGAACATAACCCTGAGTATTAAAATATAAGTGGCCAAAAGTCACACCAAATCCATAGACACCTTAAAACTCACTACTGGACACTTCATTGCACTCCAGAAAGCAACCCACAGGGAGGAACCTCCACAATAAAGAGGAACCACAAATTTCCAGCATACAGACAGGCCACCCCAAACACAGCAATCTAAACAAAATGAAAAGGCAGAGAAATATTCAGCAGGTAAAGGAACCTGATAAATGCCCACCAAACCAAACAAAAGAGGAGGAGATAGGGAGTCTACCTGAAAATAATTCAGAATAATGATAGTAAATATGATCCAAAATCTTGAAAACAAAATGGAGTTACAGATGAATAGACTGGAGACATGGATTTAGAAGATGCAAGAAATGTTTAACAAGGACCTAGAAGAAATAAAAAAGAGTCAATCAACAATGAATAATGCAACAAATGAGATCAAAAGCACTCTGGAGGGAACCGACAGTAGAACAACTAAGGCAGAAGATAGGATAGGTGAGGTGAAAGTCAGGATGGTGGAAATAAATGAAGTAGAGAGGAAAAAGGAAAAAAAGAATTAAAAGAAATGAGGGCAACCTCAGAGACCTCTGAGACAATGTTAAACACCCCAACATTTGAATCATAGGAGTCCCAGAAGAAGACGACAAAAGAAAGTCCATGAGAAAATACTTGAGGAGATAATAGTTGAAAACTGCCCTAAAATGGGGAAGGAAAGAAACCTAGAGTTTCTTTCACCCCAGCCCAAGAAGCCCAGAGAGTCCCAAATAGGATAAACCCAAGGCAAACACTGCAAGACACATATTAATCAAATTAACAAAGATCAAACACAAAGAGCAAATATTAAAAGCAGCAAGGGAAAAGCAAAAAATAACCCACAAGGGGATTCCCTTAAGGATAACAGCTGATCTTTCAATAGAAACTCCTCAGGCCAGAAGGGATTGGCAGGACATGATTAAAGTGATGAAAGAGAAAAACCTACAACCCAGATTACTATACCCAGCAGGGATCTCATTCAAATATGAAGGAGAAATCAAAAGCTTTACAGACAAGCAAAAGCTGAGAGAATTCAGCACCACTAAACCAGCTCTTCAATAAATGCTAAAGGATCTTCTCTAGAAAGGAAACACAGAAAAGGTGTATAAACTCCAACCCAAAACAACAAGGTAAATGGCAATGGGATCATACTTATCAATAGTTACCTTAAATGTAAATGGGTTGAATGCCCCAACCAAAAGACAAAGACTGGCTGAAAGGATACAAAAACAAGATCCCTATATATGCTGTCTACAAGCCACCTCAAAACAAGGGACACATACAGACTGAAAGTGAAGGGCTGGAAAAAGATATTCCACGCAAATGGGACCAAAAGAAAGCAGGAGTAGCAATACTCGTATCAGATAAAATAGACTTTGAAATAAAGGCCATGAAAAGAGACAAAGAAGGACACTACAGAATGATCAAAGGGTCAATCCAAGAAGACATAACAATTATAAACATATATTCACTCAATATAGGAGCACCACAATATGTAAGACAAATGCTAACAAGTATGAACAGGGAAATTAACAGTAACACAATAATAGTGGGACACTTTAAAACCCCACTCATGGGACTTCCCTGGTAGTCCAGTGGCTAAGACTCCGTGCTGCCAGTGCAGGGGTCCCAGGTTCATTTCCTGGTCAGGGAACTAGATCCCACATGCCACAACTAAAGATTCCACATGCTGCAACTAAGAATTCACATGTCATAACTAAAGATCCTGAATGCCACAACTAAGACCCAGCACAGCCATAAAATAAAATTTTAAAAAATTTAATAAAAAATAAATAAAACCCCACTCACACCTATGGATAAATCAACTAGACAGAAAATTAGAGAGGAAACACAAACTTTAAATGATGCAATGGGCCAGTTAGACCTAATTGATAATCTATAGGACATTTCACCCCAAAACAATGAATTTCACCTTTTCTCTCAAGTGCACATGGAACCATCTCCAGGATAGGTCACATCCTGCACCATAAATCTAGCCTTGGTAAATTCACAAAAATTGAAATCATTTCAAGCATTTTTTCTGATCACAATGAGGTAAGATTAGATGTCAACTACAGGTGAAAACTATTAAAAATACAAACATATGGAGGCTAAACAACACGCTCTGAATAAACAACAAATCACAGAAGAAATCAAAAAGGAAATCAAAATATTCATAGAAACAAATGAAAAAGAAAACACAACAACCCAAAACCTATGAGATTCAGTAAAAGCAGTGCTAAGGGGAAGGTTCATAGCAATACAAGCTTACCTCAAGAAACAAGAGAAAAATCAAATAAATAACCTAACTTTACAGCTAAGGCAACAAGAAAAAGAAGAAATTAAGAACCCCAGGGTTAGTAGAAGGAAAGAAATCATAAAAATTAGGGCAGAAACAAATGAAAAAGAAACAAAGGAGACCATAGCAAAAATCAACTAAGCTAAAACCTGGTTCTTTGAGACGATAAATAAAATAGAAAAACCATTAGCCAGACTCATCAAGAAAAAAAGGGAGAAGAATCAAATCAACAAGACTAGGAATGAAAATAGAGAAATTACAACAGACAACACAGAAATACAAAGGATCATCAGAGACTACTATCGGCAACTATATGCCAATAAAATGGACAACTTGGAAGAAATGGACAAATTCTTAGAAAAGTATAACCTTCCAAAATTGAACCAGGAAGAAATAGAAAATCTTAACAGACTCATCACAAGCACTGAAATCGAAACTATAATAAAATATATATATATATCTTCCAACAAACAGAAGCCCAGGACCAGATGGCTTCACAGGTGAATTCTACCAAAAATTTAGGGAACAGCTAACATCTATCCTAGTCAAACTCTTCCAGAAAATTGTAGAGGGAAGAAAAATTCCAAACTCATTCTATGAGGCCATCATCACCCTAATACCAAAACCAGACAAAGATACCACAAAAAAAGAAAACTACAGGCCAATATCACTGAAGAACATAGATGCAAAAATTCTTAACAAAATCCTATCAAACAGAATCCAACAACATATTAAAAAGATTCTACATCATGACCAAGTGGGCTTTATCCCAGGGATACAAGGATTCTTCAATATTTGCAAAACAATCAATGTGATACACTACATTAACAAATTGAAAGATAAAAACCATATGATTATCTCAATAGATGCAGAGAAAACCTTTCACAAAATTCAACATCCATTTATGATTTAAAAAAACAACCTCCAGAAAGCAGGTATAGAAGGAACATACTTCAACATAATAAAATCCATATATGATAAACCTACAGCAAACATTATCCTCAGTGGTGAAAAATTGAAAACATTTCCCCTAAAGTCAGGAACAAGACAAGGGTACCCACTCTTACCACTACTATGCAACATAGCTTTGGAACTTTTAACCACAGCAATCAGAGAAGAAAAAGAAATAAAAGGAATCTAGATTGGAAAAAAAGAAGTAAAAGTCTTACTTTTTGCAGATGACATGATCCTCTACATAGAAAACCCTAAAGACTCCATCAGAAAATTACTAGAGCTAATCAATGAATATAGTAAAGTTGCAGGGTATAAAATTAACACACAGAAATCCCTTGCATTCCTATACACTAACAATGAGAAAACAGAAAGAGAAATTAAGGAAACAATCCCATTCATCACTGCAACAAAAAGAATAAAATACTTAGGAATAAATCTACCTCAAGAAACAAAAGACCTATATATAGAAAACTATAAAACACTGATTAAAGAAATTAAAGATAACACAAATAAATAAATATACCATGTTCATAGATCAGAAGAATCAATATAGTGAAAATGAGTATAATATCTAAAGCAATCTATAGATTCAATGCAATCCCTATCAAGCTACAACAGTATTTTTCAGAGAACTAGAACAAATAGTTTCACAATTTGTATGGAAATACAAAAACCTCAAATAGCCAAAGCAATCTTGAGAAAGAAGAATGGAACTGGAGGAATCAACCTGCCTGACTTCAGGCTCTACTACAAAGCCACAGTCATCAATACAGTATGGTATTGGCACAAAGACAGAAATATAGATCAATGGAACAAAATAGAAAGCCCAGAGATAAATCCACATACCTATGGTCACCTTATCTTCGACAAAGGAGGCAAGGATATACAATGGAGAAAAGACACTCTCTTTAACAAGTGGTGCTGGGAAAACTGGTCAACCACTTGTAAAAGAATGAAACTAGAACACTTTCTAACACCATACACAAAAATAAACTCAAAATGGATTAAAGATCTAAATGTAAGACCAGAAACTTTAAAACTCCTAGTGGAAAACATAGGCAAAACACTCTCCGACATAAATCACAGCAGGATCCTCTATGACCCACCTCCCAAAGTAATGGAAATAAAAGCAAAAATAAACAAATGGGACCTAATGGAACTTAAAGGCTTTTGCACAACGAAGGAAACTATAAGCAAGGTGAATAGACAGCCCTCAGAATGGGAGAAAATAATAGCAAATGAAGCAACAGACGAAGAATTAATCTCAAAAATATAGAAGCAGCCCATGCAGCTCAATTCCAGAAAAATAAACGACCGAATAAAAAAAAATGGGCCAAAGAACTAAACAGACATCTCTCCAAAGAAGACATACAGATGGCTAACAAACACATAAAAAGATGCTCAACATCCTCATTATCAGAGAAATGCAAATCAAAACCACAATGAGGTACCATCTCACGCTGGCTAGAATGGCTGCTATCCAAAAGTCTACAAACAATAAATGCTGGAGAGGGTGTAGAGAAAAGGGAACTCTCTTACACTGTTGGTGGGAATGCAAACTAGTACAGCCACTATGGAGAACAGTGTGGAGATTCCTTAAAAAACTGGAAATAGAACTGCCATATGACCCAGCAATCCCACTGCTGGGCATACACACTGAGGAAACCAGAATTGAAAGAAGATAAGTGTACCCCAGTGTTCATCGCAGCACTGTTTATAATAGCCAGGACATGGAAGCAACCTAGATGTCCATCAGCACACAAATGGATAAGAAAGTTGTGGTACATATACACAATGGAATATTACTCAGGTATTAAAAAGAATGCATTTGAATCAGTTCTAATGAGGTGGATGAAACTGGAGCCTATTATACAGAGTGAAGTAAGTCAGAAAGAAAAATACCAATACAGTATATTAATGCATATATACAGAATTTAGAAAGATGGTAACAATGATCCTATATGCTAGACAGCAAAAGAGACACAGATGTAAAGAACAGACTTTTGGACTCTGTGAGAGAAGGTGAGGGTGGGATGATTTGAAAGAACAGCATTGAAACATGTATATTACCACATGTGAAATGGATCACCAGTCCAGGTTTGATGCATGAGATGGGGTACTCAGGGCCAGTGCTCTGGGATGACCGTGAGGGATGGGATAGGGAGGGAGGTGGGAGGGGGTTTCAGGCTGGGAACATGTGGATACCCATGGTGATTCATGTCAATGTATGGCAAAAACCACTACAATATTGTAAAGTAATTAGTCTCCAATTAAAATAAATTAATCATTTTTTTTAATGAATAAGAGATTGTCAATGAAACCAAAAGCAAGTCCTTTGTAAATGCTGACAAAATATATAGGCTTCTAGATGCCACATTAAGCAGAGAGCAAGAGAAAGGAAGGCAGGGAGGCAAATAACCAATCTTAGGAAAACTTAAGGCTGAAGAAGATGGGGAGAGGAGTCTAGACTTGTCAGAGTGTTGCAAGGACCCAACAGGCCCAAATAAGGCAAGACAGGGAGGAAGGAGCAGACATCCAAGAGCAGCATGAAGGCACTGAGTAAAGAAGAAGAAATTACAGAGAATGAGGGAAAAGGACACAAACAGCATGAAGTGCATTAAAGGGAGAGACATATGAAAAGCAGCATTAAGATAACCACAGGCTGGCTCTTCAAGTGTGTTTCTAAGGCAAAAGCTAGCATTACATAAAATAAAGACAATTTAGAATAAAACGACTTTATTAAAAACTGTTCATTTAGAATTAAAATAATGCAGCAGAAGGTTGAGAGTGAATATAATTGTTCTTTAACACATCTGAATAGCTCATTAACAGAAATCAAGGTATTCATTAAGCAAACATAGCCAATCTTCCTCCAGAGAAGAATCCCTAATCTAACTACCCACCAAGGTCTGTTTCCTGATTTCATGTGCTCAGGAAACACCATTTAGGTATGAAACACCGAAATTATATTAAAAACTACCAATGAACTCAGCGTATTGCATTTACAGAGTTAATTGTGCTAAACTTCCCTGGTGGCTCAGATGGAAAGCATCTGTCTACAATGTGGGAGACCCCAGTTCAATCCCTGGGTCAGGAATATCTCCTGGAGAAGGAAATGGCAACCCACTCCAGTATTCTTGCCTGGAAAATCCCATGGACGGAGGAGCCTGGTAGGCTACAGTCCGTGGGGTCACAAAGAGTCAGACACAACTGAGAGACTTCACTTCACTATGTACATGCCGAAGCCAAGGCGCCAATATTGGCCACCTGATGCAAAGAGTCAACTCACTAGAAAAGACCCTGATGCTGGGAAAGATTGAAGGCAAAAAGAAAAGGAAACAGAAGAGGATGAGATGGTTAGATAGCATCACCAACTCAATGGACATGAATTTGAGCAAACTCTGGGAGATGGTGAAAGACAGAGGAGCCTGGCAACCTACAGTCCAGTCCTTCCACTTTGAGATATCTTTTCCCTGCACAGGGCTCTCAGTGTATGTCCCAAGCCTTTGTATTTTAACAGGGGAAAATATATTAAGATATTGATCATGGGGAGGGGTGTTCAACAGGGAGGAATATATGTATACATAAAATTGATTCATTTCTTCACATAGCAGAAACTAAGGTAACATTGTAAAGCAATTATATGCCAGTAAAAAAGATATTGATCACTTGCCTTTAAGGAATATGTATAAAAAAATATATTAGCAGAGAATTTTATTATGCCTTTGTAAAACAAGCTTTCATAGCATTCTTAAAATCACAAAACATATAATCACTACTGTTCTTTCAACAACCCTTGGCCCAAAAATGCCTATGATATATATAGTCTAGGATGTGAAATTGAACAAGGATATTTACTGCCAAATAAAATATAATTCAGCTCTTTCTTCACACATGACCTTATTTCTCACTATCAAAAAAAAATCACAATCTCCTTTAACTATGGATCTATTCATGTGACTCTTTTGATCAAAGTATGTATACAAAATAAATAACCCAAAGTCACAAACCCAACTCTAAGTTCCAACATCTCGTTTATGCACAATAAGCAAGCTTCTCGTTTATTGTTCCCACCAGCACCAAGGTGATTTCCTTCATCCTCAGTTTTGCTAATGTTACATTCTCCACCCAGATATCAACACTTCTATTTCCCAAAGAGCAAGTAATCCCACCTTTCCTTAGAGGAACTGACCAAATGCCTCCACCTCCACAAAGTTTTCTCCTAATCCTCCACATCAAAAGCATTCCTTCTTTCCTACACTCTCATTTATGAGAGCTTTTCTTCTAAATCTTGTATTATGATCATTTGTATGTAAATGCTATTTCCCCTACTACACAGCAAGTCTTAAGGATAATATTCCTTTCTGAATTCTCATAATATTCCTCACAGTTCCTTGGAAAATTCTCTCAATGTAAGTATTCAAAAATTATTTGTAAAACAATTAAATGTAGCAACAAGTTACAATGATTATATTAGTATCACAAAAATCCAGTTCCCTAGGAATACATGTACCAAAAAAAGGTTTAGTTGCTGACATCTTGTATAACATAATCTCTTTTCTGGGGCCTCAATTTCTCAAATACATACCATTAATTAACAACAGAAAAAAAATTAACATAAAATTTATGAGAAAATAGTTATGTGCCACATAATGTAAAAATTAAGAACCTTAGAACTAAAGCAGATGTCCTTTATAAGAATTCTCAAGAAGGAGACTAGCAGCTTAGAGTAAGGAACTAAGGAATTGATCTCCATTAATAAGGGTGATTATCATTTGGGGCAATATATATAGATAATGATATAAATGAAAGTGTGAGAGCCAAATCTCACTAATTTTTAAAAATTGATACTAAATCAAATTTAGGAAGAGCAGACTACAAAATTAATCAGTCTAGGCAAATAAGAAGTAATTCCAATAGCATTTTTCATTAAAATAGAACAAACAACCCTAAAATTTGTATGGAACCAAAAAAGATACCACATAGCCAAAGAACAAAAAAGTTGGAAGCAAAATGCTTCCTGATTTCAAACTATACTACAAATCTATAGTAATCAAAACAGTATGATGATACTGGCATAAAAACAGACACACAGATTGATGGAAGAGAAAAGATAACCCAGAATAGAGAGTCCAAGACTGATATCAAGGAGCCAAGAATACACAATGTGGAAAGAACAATCTCTTCAGTGAATGGTGCTGGGAAAACTAGATAGTCATATGCAAGATAATGAAACTGGACCATTATCTTACAGCATAGACAAAAATTAACTAAATTTTTAAGGCATCAAGACTGTATGACATGAAATCATAAAACTCCAAGAAGAAAGCATACCTTTCTTGGAAATGATTTTTTGAGTTTGACTGAGCAAAAGCAACAAAAGTAAAAATCAATATGTTGGACTGCATCAAACTAAAAAGCTTCTACACAACAAAAGAAACCATCAACTGAAAAAAACAACCTACTGGATAGTTGCAAATCATGCATCTTAATAATACATGAAGAATGCATATGACTCAATAGCAAAAAAAAATCCAAATATAAAATGGACAGAGGATCTGACTAGACATTTTCTACAAAGAAGACATACAGATGGCCAACAGATACATGAAAAGGTGCTCAGCATCACTAATCATCAGGGAGACGTACATCAAAATCATAATGAGATACCTCACACCTATTAGAATGGCTATTATCAAAAAGCCAACAAATAGCAAGCGTTGGCAAGGGTTTGAGGAAAAGAAACCCCTTGTGCACTGTTGGTAGGAGAATAAATTGGTGCAACCACTGTATAAAAGAGTAGGAAGAGTCCTAAAAAAGTTAAAAACAGAATTGCCACGCAATCCAGCAAGTCTACCTCTGGGTATGTATCCAAAGGAAATGGAGACACCAACTCAAAATGATACATGTACCTCCATATTCACTGCAGCATGATTTACAATAGCCAAGATATGGAAACAACTTAAGTGTCCATCAGTGAGTGAATGTAAACACAATGAAATATTATTCACCCCAAAAAAGGAATAAAATCTCGCCATTTGTAACAACATACGTGTGCCTTAGGGCATTATGTTATGTCAAATAAGTCAGCAGAGAAAGATAAATACTATGATCTCACTTATAGGCAGAATCTGAAAAAAAAATTGAACTCATAGAGAGCGGACTGGAGGTTGTCAGAGGCTGAAGGGTGGAGGTAAGGAGGTGGGTAAAAGGGGTGAAAGAAGTCAAAAGGTACAAACTTTCGGTTATAAAGTAAGTCTTGGGTTGTAATGTACAGCATACTGACTATAGTTAATAATACCATATTGTATATTTGAAAATTGTTAAGAAAATATATCTTAAAAGTTCTCATCACAAAAAAAAAAAGTTCTCATCACAAGAAAAAAACTTGTAATTATGTATGGTGATCACAATACTTATCTGATCATTTCACAATATATACAAATATTGAATCATTATATTATATACTTTAAACTACTATAATATTAATATATATCTATTTCTCAATTTTAAAAGGAAAATAATAAAGTTAGATACACTAAGACAATTTTAAGCAAAATAACTAAAAAATTGCATTGTGATTAATTTTAAATTGTTTCTGATAGCTTCAACACCATGACAGGAAATGCAGAAATATTTGAATTGAAAAGTGGTAAACGGAACAAGATTATATTTGCAGAACAATCCTTCAATGTAAGCCTCACAAACAATACTTCAATGCCAAGGTGGCTGGAGGAGGTTTATTTTAAGATAACACCAGAATCCAGTCTGGGGAAAAAAGTTGTCTTCTTCCAGGCTTCACCGCCAGTTCACCACATAATTACAGTGTTGTGTTTCACCAAAAAAAAAAAAAAAAAAAAAAAAACCTGTATCAAATTCTTCATTTTAAAAAGTTATCAAGCATTTTATTTCATCTTCTGTGAGGTAGCACTACAGAGAAATTGACAGTTTTACTCATGGTGTCCTTTCAGTAAGGAGACAGAAGCATGAGGACAAAGGCTACAGTATTTATATATATTATAAGTGCATGTTAGTCACTTAATCATGTCCAACTCTTTGCGACACTGTGGACTATAGCCCATAAGGCTCCTCTGTCCATGGAATTCTCCAGGCAAGAATCCTAGAGTGGGTTGCCATTTCCTTTTCCAAGGGATCTTCCTGACCCAGGGACAGAACCCAGGTCTCCTGCACTACAGGCAGATGCTTTACCATCTGAGCTACAAAATAAAGGCTCCTTGACCCCATAGACTCTGTTCATCTAACCCTCTCTATAAGACCATCAATGCCAGTAAGAGAATTATGTTTAATTGCATTATTTAATAAGTTTTAGGTACAGTTGCATATGAAGGATTAGCAAAAATAATTTCCAGTTCAGATTAATTTATAAAAAGCCTATTCAGTTATAACTCAGGGATAAGGTTCTCTACAGATCTCTACCAACCCCTAAGAGACAAATCCCCAAATATTTTTTAAATCACTTTTCCTAATTACTCCCAGTGTGGGTTCCCAGAGATCTTAATCCATTTGCCAAGCAGCAATTTTCAGTAACAGCTTTAATAAAAATATTAAATTTAAATAAATTGTGTATATGGAATGTGTGGACAAACACACAGAGCCTGGTCCATGCTCTGATAACACCATCTGAATAACAAAATAACAAAAGCTTTCAAGTACATTCAGTGAGTGAGGTTTAAAAATAATTAACTACACCCTAATACTGGCCTTTATCCTAAAATTATGGTGGCTTCCTATTTATGCAGAGTCCATCATCACCACTGTCATCAGAAAGCAGTAATATGGACAATACATGATCCTGCTCGTGTAGAGTACAGCATGATTTATACAACAGCAGGAACAAACAAAATCATTTGCAATCACTGCAGAAAGTCATATTTTTACATGTTGAGTTTGGCTGTACATGAAAATACATGGAAGAGGTGAGACTTTACAAAGCTGGTGAAGGACAAGGAAAAGAGGCTTGGAAAAGCGCAAACGTTAAATTGTTTCCTAAAATGGAACATCAGAGAGAACCTCACAAAGATTTATAAAATAAAAATAACTGATGGCGGGAATGGAAGAAGGCCCAAGAGGGAGGGGCTATCTGTATAGTGACGGCTGGTGAGAGGTGCACAGCAGAAACCAACATTTTAAAAGTAAAAACAAAAAAGGAAAGTAATTGGTGTTTGATCTTCATCATACTAAACCCTCTAAAGCATGATTCTACTAAAGAGTCACACAATACTCTGCCCTTACTACTAACAATCTCAATTTCTTAGAGAAAGACATTAGGGCTTGGAGGGCCAATAACTTATTCAAGGCCAAAAAGCTATAGAGGGTAGTGTCAGGGTTCATTCAAACCAGGACCCTCTGATTCAAAACCTCAAGCTTTTAACCAATGGACATGTTGCTTCTTATTATGAAAGAAATGAAGAGAAACCTCCACAGAAAGATCGGATGCCTGAAGAGTCAGGAACATTTATCCACCTTGTAAGAATCTGTGCAATGAGGAAAAGGAGCTGAGAACAGAGACAGTACTTAGTGATGGTGGTGGTGGTGGTGGTAGAGTTGATAAATATGCCATATTTTTCAGTGGAAAACAATGTATTTTCCTGAAAAAAAAATCCACATTTACCTTCTGACCACAGTGCTTAATTCCAGCACCTCGATCACATTAAATAAGGATGCTGTGATATCCCTCAGTGCAGAAACAGGCATGACAGACATCAGAGCTGGATAAAAGCACTACATCCTATGAGTAGTTTCTTTTTTTTAACTTTTTATTTTGTATTGCAGTGAAAGTGTTAGTCACCCTGCTGCTGCTGCTAAGTCACTTCAGTCGTGTTCAACTCTGTGCGACCCCATAGACGGCAGCCCACCAGGCTTCCCCATCCCTGGGATTCTCCAGGCAAGAACACTGGAGTGGGTCGCCATTTCCTTCTCCAATGTGTGAAAGTGAAAAGCAAAAGTGAAGTCGCTCAGTCATGTCCGGTTAGTCACCCAGTCATGTCCAACTCTGTGCGACCCCATGGACTGCAGCATGCCAAGCTTCATTGTTCTTCACTACCTCTCAGAGCTTGCTCAAACTCATGTCCATTGAGTCAGTGATGCCATCCAACCATCTCATTCTCTGTCACCCGCTTCTCCTCCTGCTCTCAATCCTTCCCAGTATCAGGGTCTTTTCCAATAAGTCAGCTCTTCACACTGGGGTGGGTAGCCATCCCTTCTCCAGGGGATCCTCCTGACCCAGGAATCTAACCCAGGTCTTCTGCATTGCAGGTAGATTCTTTACCATCTGAGCCACCAGGGAAGCCCATGTATTGGCATATAGCCAATTAACAATATTGTGATAGTATCAGATGCACAGCAGACGGACTCAGCCATACACATGCATGCATCCATTCTCCCCCAAACCCCACTCCCACCTAGGCTGCCACATAACATTGAACAGAGTCCCCTGTTCTATACAGTAAGTCCCTACAAGTGGTTTCTTAACAAAAATAACAAGTCCCAAACCACACTGCTCTTGTCAGCTATGGTTTGGACTATTTACTTAAAATGTTATACAGAAGTTTTTACTACTGAAACCGTAGCACAAGCTCAGTAGAGACATTGCTTTAACATTCATTTCAAACTGAACATTACAGGAATGATGAAAGAACACAGTAAAAGGGACACGTAGTGATATTTGGGTCTGTCACCAACCTAGAAAATGATAAAGAGGAGAGCAGTTGATAGCTGCAAAACACAGGGAAAGAAAATAATGTTTCCTCTACCTAACCACTTCAAAACCCTTTCAAAGATATGAAAAGTACCAAGAAATAGATTTCTCCATAAGATTTTCTTATAAAATTCAGATTATGATTGAACACTTAAGCATTTTATGTGCTGGCAAATGCTGGTGTCAGGGAAACCAGGAGGAGATTAGAATCTTTCTAATAAAGTCTTAGCCCTACAGGAAATACTCTCAAGGAGACCAAGACTAAGGATGGCATTTATTGGTCTGAAGCAGGAGACAGCAGAGACTGACCAAGATAACACAGTGTGAGAACAAGAAAGAAAAGGAAGATGAAGGAATTTTGAAAATAGTTAATCACTATTTCCGTGTTTCTATGATTTGCTAAAAAGTCACAGAACATTTACTATTTTGCAACCATTATTCTATAACTGGCAGAATTGTTATGAATAAATCTTAGCTTAACAAAGATGTTTGATGAAAATAGGAAATTCAGTGGGTATCCATAGGAACAGGATATGGTTCTTAGATTTGCAAATCAAGAAACTCACTACATATAACTTTGAGATTTTTATATTTATGCTACCCTTTCCACATTAATGAGAAAATGATATAGAAGAGATCAATGTTGACCCTAATGATGATAATCACATTTTTGTTACTTTACCTACAGCTAATTGAAATATTTTTGCCTGAAGATATTAGTGAAAACAAATTAGGAACTGTAAAATAATATGTAAGTAATGAGCATATTTTGTAAAAAAAAAAAAAAAAAAAAAAAGATTTGTGGTGTGATCTCATGGTCCTTAATTTTATCTTCAAATTTTCCTAAAAACATACACATTGCTCATATAATTTTTAAAAGATGGTATAGGAAGAAGTAAAATCTAATGAAATAATTTTCATTTGCCAGAATCATCTGTCACTAAAATGGCAATTTATCTACTTTTGACAGTAACTGTCATGAAGATTTTCATGGGGACAGGCACTGCTCAGTTTAATACTCAAACTGGATGCCACCTTGCCTGAGGATACCCAGAGATTTATATTGAAATTCTTATTCTAAAACTCTAAGTTTTCAAAGATCCATGAAATACTGTTACCTTTATTCATTTCAAAGTATCTCCTTAATATACTTTTTCTTTTATTGTACTCAGTTATATTTCAGTATGGTTTGTTCCTGGTGTCATATTCAGCTCTTGTCATTTCAAAATTACACTAAGTCACTTGTACAAAAGATAGCTGTAAATAGCAAATTCCACCCATGCCTGGGGTCAGTGTCGGTCTTAGAGGATAATGTTTCCTGAACTTGACCCAAGTTTCAAGGGTGCATCTTGTTTGATGGCCTGGAGTCTTCTCTCAACTGATTATGTTGGTTAGAGTGAAAGTTTCAGTACTATAACTATACATTTTAGCTTGGAATAGTAAATGGTTTGTTGATCTGTGTCATCATTGCTGATCATTAGTCTCTGTCATGAAGATGACAAGTTAAACTGGTTTTGTGAAGAACTGAAATCTTTATGTGTAAATGTTCTTATTGAAATAAGAGAATGAATAGGACTGCAAAGGGACTATGTTGTTTAGTCACTAAATCGTGTCTCACTCCTTTGCAACCCCATGGACTGTAGCCTGCCAGGCTCCTCTGTCTATGGAATTTTCTAGGCAAGAATACTGGAGTGGGTTGCCATTTCCTTCAAGGGATCTTCCCAACCCAGGGATTGAACCTGCGTCTCCCACATCTCCAGCACTAGCAGGAGAATTCTTAACCTCTGATCACCTAGGAAGCCACAGGGGTACTTAAAAGAGAGACAGACAACATGAAATGGCCTTTTATAAATATATTTGTACTAAGGAGATCTGTTCTCAAGTTTAGGGTATTTACTATTTTTAACTTATATATACGGCCTAATTTTAATTGCATGAGCCCAGAAAAATCTATATAAAATCACTGTGAGTACTAGTCTCATGTCACAAGGAAATTAACTCACAGCCCTCATATAAATAACTTTATCACCTAAGTTCCTAGAAGGATAGCTAGATAGGAGGTAACATTTCTTCCCTGGTGGCTCAGACAGTGAATCTGCCCAAATGCGGGAGACCTGGGTTCAATCCCTGGATTGGGAAGATTCCCTGGAGGAGGGCATAGCAACCCACTCCAGTATTCTTGCCTGGAGAATCTCCATGGACAGAGGAGCCTTGCAGGCTACAGTTCATGCAGTTGCAAAGAGTTGAACATGACTGAGCAACTAAACACACATTTTGCTTCAATTAGATTTTTATTTCACACACACTAAAAAATGTGAAAGGCTAGGTAGATTAATTAGTAATCATGCTTTCAGCAAAGGTAAAATTGCATAATCACTGTGAAGCCTTTTGCAATTTGGAGACTGGATTAACTGCAACACCAGGAGGCAGAATGACCTTATTCACTTCACAGTCTCTGTGATAACAAAAGCAGGATTAGAAATTGAGAAGTTTACTCACTAGATAAATCACTTATAATGAATGAAATGATTTTTGAACCTCTTTGGATTGTTACAGGCATCATAATTTACACCAATAATAAACAAAAGTTAATAAGAAAAAATTTCTAAGTAGAGGTATCATATCAAACCTTTAAAAAAATTTAATTTTTAAATTTTCTCTTTAAAAATTTCTGGAAAAGTATATTTTAAAGTTAAAATAAATTCTTGTTTAAGATCAATTTTATGAAGAGCCCACACACTGTTTAGGAACTTGAATATCTGCTGACAAGAGTTCTAACATGTAGAATTTAGACTGTGACATTTCTATCTCTAATGGAATTATCCCAATATTTTCCCCACCCCTCATCAGGGTAAGATTACTCAACAACAGGAGAACATAAATAGAGACTAAGGATCATTAAGAAAAACACTCACAAGATTTGGCAATTGAATCACATATTTACTGGTGGCTTAAAATATGTGAATCCTCTGTGGTATTACTTGGCAGTAAGAGTTAAGAATGAAACAGCTGACAAACTTGACCCTTTGGGCATTTTATGTAACTTGTTGACCAAGACAATTAAATCCTGAGCAGCATCTGAGACTAAATTTAGAAAAATATTTATGAATAATTTTAAATATTTAGGGTATATTTAGATCAAGAACTTTAGAAGGAATATTAAAACCTCCACAGATCAGAGAATGAAATATCAAAATTATTTTTCATGATAAAGGACTCACTTTTATTTGCACTTGACAATTGATAGAAGAAATCGTCATTACCATAAGTATATATACTGCATTAGAACTTACCCTAAACAACAAATTAAATACCCCTCTTTGCCAGGTTTTCATTTTGGTTCTTCTCTCTCATTCTGAGCAGCTTTCTTAGGGGAATTCATTTCTACCCATGAATTCAAGAAGTTCCCATGAGCTGGCAGCTCTAAGTCATAAAACTGTACAACCAACTGCCTGCTGGACATGTCCTTCAAGGTGGTCCACCAGGAATCACAAACTAAACTTGACCAGATAAAGTCCATGTACTTTTATATCCAAAATGCAACCCTTTCTGTATCTCTGCAAATAAAACTACCAACCTCTCAGATGCAGCATTGTAACAGGGTATACATGTGAGAAAGAAGACACAGTTCAGGTCTCTAAAAAGTACAAAGTGAGATCTGAGACCTACATCACGTAAAACCTAGAGCCCAAAAAATGTATGGTGCTCAAGAGCTAAAAGAACCTAAAAATAAAAAAACAGACCATGCTATACTGGAAAAGGTCAGTTTTCATTCCAATCCCAAAGAAAGGCAATGCCAAAGAATGCTCAAACTACCACACAGTTGCACTCATCTCACATACTAGCAAAGTAATGCTCAAAATTCTCCAAGCCAGGCTTCAATAGTATGTGAACCATGAACATGCAGATGCTCAAGCTGCATTTAGAAAAGGCAGAGGAACCAGAGATCAAATTGCCAACATCCTCTGGATCATCGAAAAAGCAAGAGAGTTCCAGAAAAATATCTACTTCTGCTTTATTGACTACACCAAAGCCTTTGACTGTGTGGATCACAACAAACTGTGGAAAATTCTTCAAGAGATAGGAATACCAGACCACTTGACCTGCCTCCTGAGAAATCTGTATGCAGGTCAGGAAGCAACAGTTAGAACTGGACATGGAACAACAGACTGGTTCCAAATAGGAAAGGTTGCAAATCAAGGCTGTATATTGTCATCCTGCTTATTTAACTTATACACAGAGTACAACATGCAAAATGCTGGACTGGATGAAGCACAAGCTGGAATCAAGATTTTCAGGAGAAATATCAATAACCTCAGATATGCAGATGACACCACCCTTATGGCAGAAAGCAAAGAACTAAAGAGCCTCTTGATGAAAGATAAATAGGAGAGTGAAAAAGTTGGCTTAAAACTCAACATTCAGAAAACTAAGATCATGGCATCTAGTCCCATTACTTCACTGAAAATAGATGGGGAAACAACAGTGACAGACTTTTTATTTTCTTGGGCTACAAAATCACTGCAGAAAAGAAGCTTGCTCCTTGGAAGAAAAGTTATGACCAACCTAGACAGCATATTAAAAAGCAGAGACATTACTTTGCCAACATAGGTCCAGCAGGTCAAAGCTAAGGTTTTTCCAATGGTCATGTGTGGATGTGAGAGTTGGACTATAAAGAAAGCTGAGTGGCAAAGAATCGATGCTTTTGAACTGTGGTGTTGGAGAAGACTCTTGAGAGTCCCTTGGACTGCAAGGAGATCAAACCAGTCAATCTTAAAGGAACTCAATCCTGAATATTCATTGGAAGAACTGATATTGAAGCTGAAACACCAATATTTTGGCCACCTGATGTGAAGAACTGACTCATTGGAAAAGACCCTGATGCTGGGAAAGATTGAAAGCAGGAGGAGAAGGGGATGACAGAGGATAAAATGGTTGGATAGCATCACTGACACAATGGACATGAGTTTGAGTAGGCTCCAGGAGTTGGTGATGGACCAGGAAGCCTGGCGTGCTACAGTCCATGGGGTCGCAAATAGTTGGACACAACTAAATGACTGAACTAGACTGACTGATATTAATCAAAAGGACAAAAAAGCTGAAATGGTTATACTAAGATAAACTAGATTTCAGAGCAAAGAATATACAAGGGATAGAGTAGAACACTTCATAATTACAAAGGGGTCAATTCATTTAAGAGGACATAACAATCCTCAATTTTTATGTATCTAATTACATAACTGCAAACTAAACCAAGCAAAACCCTGAAAGAATTATAAATTATACCTGAAGACTTCAACATCTCTTAATAATTGATAGACAAAGGATGCAGAAAATCTGTAAAAATACAGGCACCTTCAATAATACTATTGAGCAACAAAATAATTGACACTCACAGAATAAAAAAATAGCCAGTTAAACCCAAATTAAGCAAAATAAAAAATCATAAGAGTAGGGCAGAAATCAACAAAAGGAAAAAAATTCAATCAGTAAACTTAAAAGCTAATATTTTACAAATAATCAATAAAATTAATAAACTTCTAGCCAGACTCATGAGAAAAGGAGTGTGAAGATACAAATTACAAATATCAATTAAGAAAGAGGTGTCATCACTACATATTTTACAGGAAGTAAAATAATAAAGGTGTGCTTTCAACAACTTTTTGCCCATAAATTCACTCAGATAAAATGGTATCCTTCAAAGACACGAACTTATAAAGGTCACTGAAGAAGAGTTACCTACATAGCTCCATATCTATTTTAAAAATTGAATATATAGTGTAAATTTTTCCACAAAGAAAACTCCAGGCCCAAATGGCCTCACTGTTGAATTCTACCAAATATTTAAGAAAGATATACCAATTCTACACAAGCTCTCCCAGAAAAGTGAAAAGGGCAAAAAGACTGCCAACTCCTTCTATAAGGCAAGCATTAAGACAAAACCAGACAAATCCATTATAAGGAATACAAAATAAAACAAATAATATTCCTCATGAACAAAGATGCAAAAGCCCTCTATGAAAAATTAGGAAATTACATCCAATAATATACAAAATAGATTTGAGAGACTAGATCTGATAGAGTGCCTGATGAACTATGGATGGAGGTTCATGACATTGTACATGACACAGGGATCAAAACCATCACCAAGAAAAAGAAATGCAAAAAAGCAAAATGGCTGTCTGAGGAGGCCTTACAAATAGCTGTGAAAAGAAGAGAAGCAAAAAGCAAAGGAGAAAAGGAAAGATATACTCATCTGAATGCAGAGTTCCAAAGAACAGCAAAGAGAGATAAGAAAGCCTTCCTCAGTGATCAATGTAATGAAATAGAGGAAAACAATAGAATGGGAAAGACTAGAGATCTCTTCAAGAAAATTAGAGATACCAAGGGAACATTTCATGCAAAGATGGGCTCAATAAAGGACAGAAATGCTTTGGACCTAACATAAGCAGAAGATATTAAGAAGAGGTGGCAAGAATACACAGAAGAACTGTACAAAAAAGATCTTCATGACCCAGATAATCACAATGGTGTGATCACTCACCTAGAGCCATACATTCTGGAATGCAAAGTAAAGTGGGCCTTAGGAAGCATCTCTATGAACAAAGCTAGGGGAGGTGATAGAATTCCAGTCGAACTATTTCAAATCCTGAAAGATGATGCTGTGAAAGTGCTGCACTCAATAAGCCAGCAAATTTAGAAAAGTCAGCAGTGGCCACAGGACTGGAAAAGGTCAGGTTTCATTCCAATCCCTAAGAAAGGCAATCCCAAAGAATGCTCAAACTACCGCACAACTGCACTCATCTCACATGCTAGCAAAGTAATGCTCAAAATTCTCCAAGCCAGGCTTCAGCAATATGTGAACCATGAACTTCCAGATGTTCAAGCTGGTTTTAGAAAAGGCAGAGGAACCTAATCAAATTGCCAACATCCGCTGGATCATCAAAAAAGCAAGAGAGTTCCAGAAAAACATCTATTTCTGCTTTATTGACTATGCCAAAGCCTTTGACTGTGTGGATCACAATAAACTGTGGAAAATTCTGAAAGAGATGAGCATACCAGACCACCTAACCTGCCTCCTGAGAAACCTGTATGCAGGTCAGGAAGCAATAGTTAGAACTGGACATGGAAAAACAGACTGTTTCCAAATAGGAAAAGGAGTACGTCAAGGCTGTTTATTGTCACCCTGCTTATTTAACTTATATGCAGAGTACATCATGAGAAACGCTGGGCTGGAAGAAGCACAAGCTGGAATCAAGATTGCCGGGAGAAATATCAGTAACCTCAGATATGCAGATGACACCACCCTGATGGCAGAGAGTGAAGAGGAACTAAAAAGCCTCTTGATGAAAGTGAAAGAGGAGAGTGAAAAAGTTGGCTTGAAGTTCAACATTCAGAAAACTAAGATCATGGCATCTGGTCCCATCACTTGATGGCAAATAGATGAGGAAACAGTGGAAACAGTGGCTGACTTTATTTTGGTGGGCTCCAAAATCACTGCAGATGGTGATTGCAGCCATGAAATTAAAAGACTCCTTGGAAGGAAAGTTATGACCAACCTAGACAGCATATTAAAAAGCAGAGACATTACTTTGCCAACAAAGGTCCGTCTAGTCAAGGCTATGGTTTTTCCAGTAGTCATGTATGGATGTGAGAGTTGGACCATAAAGAAAGTTGAGTGCCAAAGAACTGATGCTTTTGAACTGTAGTCATGGAGAAGACTCTTGAGAGTCCCTTGGACTGCAAGGAGATCCAACCAGTCCATCCTAAAGGAGATCAGTCCTGAGTGTTCATTGGAAGGACTGATATTGAAGCTGAAAGTCCAATACTTTGGCCACCTGATGCGAAGAGTTGACTCATTTGAAAAGACCCTGATGCTGGGAAAGATTGAGGGCAGGAGGAAAAGGGTATGACAGAGGATGAGATGGTTGGATGACATAACCAACTCACTGGACATGAGTTTGGGTAAACTCTGGGTGTTGGTGATGGACAGGGAAGCCTGGCATGCTGCGGTTCATGGGGTTGCAAAGAGTCCAAGACAACTGAGCGACTGAACTGAACTGAACTGAATATACAAAAAGGATAATATATAATGACAAAGTGAGGCCTGTCCCAGTAATGCATGATTAACTTAACAATCATGTATCAGGAAACATAATTCCCCATGCTAACAAACAAAAAGAGAAATAAAATTGATCTTTTTAACAAATTCAGAATAATTTTTAAACAAAATGCAACATCTATTCTCAATAATAATAATAATAATAATAAATTCTCATCATGCTATGAATAGAAGAGAATTTCCTTGACCTGATAGCACCTATGAAGAATCTATAGGGTACACCACATTTAATGGAAGAAGACTGAAATTATTCCCCCAATATGAGGAACAAGGCAAGAAGGCCTGCTCCCTCCCTCCTCTCCTGAAGGTTCTTGCCAGTGCAGCAAGGCAAGAAAAATGAAACAAAAATCATCCAGATTGGAAAAGGACAATTGCCTTTACTGTCTAGTGCTTCCTAGAATATCTCTAATTTAATAATTAAAATGTTTTCTTTATATATTTTTTAAAGGTTTTTAAGTCTTTACTAGTGAAGAAAGCTGAGCACCAAAAAATTGATGCTTTTGAACTGTGGTGTTGGAGAAGACTCTTGAGTCCCTTGGACTGCAAGGAGATCCAACCAGTCCATCCTAAAGGAGATCAGTCCTGGGTGTTCATTGGAAGGACTGATGCTGAAGCTGAAACTACAATACTTTGGCCATCTCATGCGAAGAGTTGACTCATTGGAAAAGACCCTGATGCTTGGAGGGATTGGGGGCAGGAGGAGAAGGGGATGACAGAGGATGAGATGACTGGATGGCATCACGGACTCGATGGGCATGAGTTTGAGTAAACTCTGGGAGTTGGTGATGGACAGGGAGGCCTTGCGTGCTGTGATTCATGGGGTCGCAGAGTCCAACACAACTGAGCGACTGAACTGAACTGAACTGAAGTCTTTATTGAATTTGTTACAATATTGTTTCTGCTTTATGTTTTGATTTTTCTGGTTACCAGGAATGCAGGATCTTAACTCCTCAACCAGGGATTTTATCTGCAAGCTCCTGCATTGGAAGGCAAAGTCTTTACCACTCAACACCAGGGAAGTCCCTACATATTTTAAATAGTAAAAGAATCCCACAATTCAATTAAAATTAGAATAATAGTGTATACAACAAATAATTTTATATTTCCTAAGAAGAACAAATTTTTTTATCAGATGGCCCAGGGCTTCCCAGGTGACTCAGTGGTAAAGAATCTGCCTGCCAATGCAGGTGACACAGGAGATGTGGATTTTTCCTGGGTCAGGAACATCCCCTGGAGGAGGAAATGGCAATCCACTCCAGGCTTCTTGCCTGGAAAATCCCATGGACAGAGGAGCCTGGAGGGCTGCAGTCCATGGGGTCACAAAGAGTTGGACACAACTTGAGTGACTATGCATATGACCCAAGAAAACTGCTAACCACACTGAATATCACTGTGTGCCAAGAACCCTCATGGTAACCACTTTGAAATGTGCAGTTTTTTTTAATGTCCTACTTACGTATTGTTTTAAAATTAACATTTAAATATCTACCCTGTCAAACACAATGCCTTACTTGCACATGATGCAAGTACAATAAAATGAAGGCAAAAGAACAAAGGCTAAAGACAAAGACTGCCTTAAAATAGTTGTGTCACACTTAAATGTCATACTGTGTCTTAAAATTTCCTCTATTACAAGCTAATTAATTCATTCCCTTGCATTGTGAAAGTTATCTCTTCAAAATAGTCCACTGTAGAGTGGAACTTCTTTCTCTTTATTTGGGAGACAAGACTTCTAAACTAATAAATTTCCTTCATCCTTCTTTATTACTCTGCTGGTTACTTAGTTCAGGTTTGATAGTAATACTTTAAAAATGTGTTATGTTCAGATCTCTTTATAATTTTATAGTGGAATTACACTGTCAGTCCTAAATTGTGTGTGTGATTTCTAGCATGTAGTGTAGATTCACAGTCACTCACAAGCAGAATTCTGAGGAATGAGAAAGCATAAGTTCTTGTGCTTGATAATGAGTTATGACAATAGGTATACTCATTATAAAAATCAGTCATACAAGGGATTTTTATTATTCTAATAGGGTAACATCAAAGGAATTTAAAAGGAAATAATCATATTTTCTTTTAGTATAATAGGATGACTGACCCTAGATCCTTTTTCAATTAGCTAAGTCTTTGTATCTATTCTTCCAGTTCTGTCTATCTTAGCATCTGCTCTGATGAAAGTGGTTTGGATGATCAACTATATGATCACCCTAGCTTTTTGAGATTACTCTGAGACCTGAGAAATGTTGGTATCTTTTGATCTAATAATTCTTTAAGAAATCTATTCAAAGGAAATAATCACAGACACGGAAATATACATTTGTATGTAAATGTGTCTATTATGGGATTATTCATAGTCACAAATGTAAACAACTTGAAGGCCAACAACAGAATTGTTAAATAAGTAATGGATCATAAAAAAATGGGCTTTCCAGGTGGCACTTGTGGTAAAGAATCCACCTGCCAATGCAGGAGACACAAGAGACTAGGGTTCAACCCCTGGGTTGGGAAGCCCTGGAGAAGGAAATGGCAACCCACTCCATTATTCTTGCCTGGAGAATTCCATGGGCAGAGAAACCTGGTAGCCTACAGTCCATGGGGTTGCAAAGAGTCAGACATGACTGAGCAACAAAGCAAAATACATAAAAAAAATAGGATATAATGCAGTGCTTAAAATGTTTCTGAAAACAGTTAATGACTGAGAAAAGTTCAAAATGTAATTTCAACATTAAAAAAATAAAGTACAAAATGTATGTACAGTATAAGCCCCACTCAATTACATATATCTCATACATAAACACACATACACCATTCAGAAAAAAAATAGAAACATACAAAATGATAAGTGATTGTCACTGAGTATGATTATTTTTTCTTCAAATTTTGTCATTATTTTTTTTCCATTTATTTTTATTAGTTGGAGGCTAATTACTTTACAACATTGCAGTGGTTTTTGTCATACATTGAAATGAATTAGCCATGGATTTACATGTATTCCCCATCCCGGTCCCCCCTCCCACCTCCCTCTCCACCCGATCCCTCTGGGTCTTCCCAGTGCACCAGGCCCGAGCACTTATCTCATGCATCCAACCTGGGCTGGTGATCTGTTTCACCCTAGATAATATACATGATTCGATGCTGTTCTCTTGAAACATCCCACCCTCGCCTTCTCCCACAGGGTTCATAAGTCTGTTCTATACAACTGAGTCTCTTTTTCTGTTTTGCATATAGGGTTATCGTTACCATCTTTCTAAATTCCATATATATATGTGTTAGTATACTGTAATGGTCTTTATCTTTCTGGCTTACTTCGCTCTGTACAATGGGCTCCAGTTTCATCCAGCTCATTAGAACTGATTCAAATGAATTCTTTTTAACGGCTGAGTAATATTCCATGGTGTACATGTACCACAGCTTCCTCATCCATTCATCTGCTGATGGGCATCTGGGTTGCTTCCATGTCCTGGCTATTATAAACAGTGCTGCGATGAACATTGGGGTGCACGTGTCTCTTTCAGATCTGGTTTCCTTGGTGTGTATGCCCAGAAGTGGGATTGCTGGGTCATATGGCAGTTCTATTTCCAGCTTTTTAAGAAATCTCCACACTGTTTTCCATAGTGGCTGCACTAATTTGCATTCCCACCAACAGTGTAAGAGGGTTCCCTTTTCTCCACACCCTCTCCAGCATTTATTGCTTGTAGACTTTTGGATAGCAGCCATCCTGACTGGCATGTAATGGTACCTCATTGTGGTTTTGATTTGCATTTCTCTGATAATGAGTGATGTTGAGCATCTTTTCATGTGTTTGTTAGCCATCTGTATGTCTTCCTTGGAGAAATGTCTGTTGAGTTCTTTGGCCCATTTTTTGATTGGGTCATTTGTTTTTCTGGAGTTGAGCTGGAGGAGTTGCTTGTATATTTTTGAGATTAATCCTTTGTTGCTTCGTTTGCTATTATTTTCTCCTAATCTGAGGGCTGTCTTTTCACCTTGCTTATAGTTTCCTTTGTTATGCAAAAGCTTTTAAGTTTCATTAGGTCCCATTTGTTTATTTTTGCTTTTATTTCTAAAATTCTGGGATGTGGGTCATAGAGGATCCTGCTGTGATTTATGTCGGAGAGTGTTTTGCCTATGTTCTCCTCTAGGAGTTTTATAGTTTCTGGTCTTACGTTTAGATCTTTAATCCATTTTGAGTTTATTTTTGTGTATGGTGTTAGAAAGTGTTCTAGTTTCATTCTTTTACAGGTGGTTGACCAGTTTTCCCAGCACCACTTGTTAAAGAGGTTGTCTTTTTTCCATTGTATATCCTTGCCTCCTTTGTCGAAGATAAGGTGACCACAGGTTCATGGATTTATCTCTGGGCTTTCTATTCTGTTCCATTGATCTATATTTCTGTCTTTGTGCCAGTACCATACTGTCTTGATGACTGTGGCTTTGTAGTATAGTCTGAAGTCAGGCAGGTTGATTCCTCCAGTTCCATTCTTCTTTCTCAAGATTACTTTGGCTATTAGAGGTTTTTTGTATTTCCATACAAATTGTGAAATTAGTTGTTCTAGTTCTGTGAAAAATACCGTTGGTAGTTTGATAGGGATTGCATTGAATCTATAGATTGCTTTGGGTAGTATAGCCATTTTGACAATATTGATTCTTCCAATCCATGAACACGGTATATTTCTCCATCTGTTTGTGTCCTCTTTGATTTCTTTCATCAGTGTTTTATAGTTTTCTATGTATAGGTCTTTTGTTTCTTTAGGTAGATATACTCCTAAGTATTTTATTCTTTTTGTTGCAGTGGTGAATGGTATCATTTCCTTAATTTCTCTTTCTGTTTCCTCATTGTTAGTGTATAGGAATGAAGAGATTTCTGTGTGTTAATTTTATATCCTGCAACTTTACTGTATTTGTTGATTAGCTCTAGTAATTTTCTGGTAGAGTCTTTAGGGTTTTCTAATGTAGAGGATCATGTCATCTGCAAACAGAGAGAGTTTCACTTCTTCTTTTCCTATCTGGATTCCTTTTACTTCTTTTTCTGCCCTGATTGCTGTGGCCAACACTTTCAAAACTATGTTGAATAGTAGCACCAGTAGCTCTATGCCAATAAAATGGACAACTTGGAAGAAATGGACAAGTTCTTAGAGAAGTATAACTTTCCAAAACTGAACCAGGAAGAAATAGAAGATCTTAACAAACCCATCATAAGCAAGGAAATCGAAACTGTAATCAGAAATCTTCCAGCAAACAAAAGCCCAGGACCAGATGGCTTCACAGCTGAATTCTACCAAAAATTTAGAGAAGAGCTAACACATATCTTACTCAAACTCTTCCAGAAAATTGCAAAAGAAGGTAAACTTCCAAACTCATTCTATGAGGCCACCATCACCCTAATTCCAAAACCAGACAAAGATGCCACAAAAAAAGAAAACTACAGGCCAATATCACTGATGAACATAGATGCAAAAATCCTTAACAAAATTCTAGCAAACAGAATCCAACAACATATTAAAAAAATCATACACCATGACCAAGTGGGCTTTATCCCAGGAATGGAAGGATTCTTTAATATCTGCAAATCAATCAATGTAATACACCACATTAACAAATTGAAAGATAAAAACCATATGATTATCTCAATAGATGTAGAAAAAGCCTTTGACAAAATTCAACATCCATTTATGATTAAAACTCTCCAGAAAGCAGGAATAGAAGGAACATACCTCAACATTATAAAAGCTATATATGACAAACCTACAGCAAGCATCACCCTCAATGGTGAAAAATTGAAAGCATTTCCCCTGAAATCAGGAACAAGACAAGGATGCCCACTCTCACCACTACTATTCAAAATAGTTTTGGAAGTGTCATTATTTTTTAAATTTTCTTAACTAATGTGTCACTTTTATAATCAGCAAAAAATAAACATTACTATGAAAGCACAAAAGAAAGAATCATCTCTAAAAACAAGTCAACATTGGTTAATAATATAAGTTATTTTCTCTGCCCAGCATTCTTTTCAGCTATTACTAAATCAAATAGTAATTCAAAGAGGAAAACTCTTTAAAACTGAACTAGTATATAGTGTGTACATACACTCAGTCACTCATTTGTGTCCAACTCTGCAACCCCAGGGACTGTAGCTTGCCAGGCTCCTCTTTCATGGAATTTTCCAGGTAAGAATACTGGAGTGGGTGGTCATTTCTCCTCCAGGGGATCTTCCCCACCCAGGGATTGAACCTGCGTCTCCTGCATTGGCAGGTGGATTCTTTACCACCGAGCCGCCTGGGAGGCAGCAACTAAAAACCTTTGCTCGCCATCTAGTCCTAGAAGAAGGAAGTAGCCAGTGCAGTTGCTGACCTCCTCCTTGAAACGACTTCAGAGCGGAGGTCAGGACTGAGGCACTCTGTGCTCTGGGAAAAACTAGCAGAACAGATCTTCAGGGAGTTACATACTTTTAGGAAAAGATTCTATAAGGCCAATTTCTAGCATCTCCTATCCACGAAAGCACTAAAATCCTTAACAGAGACATCTGCTCCTCATGACTAGCAGCAACCTTCTCGTGACTAACATCAAGCCTCTGTCAAAATCTGTGCATGATTGCATGGATCCACTTTCACTAAAATCACATATATACTGACCTCCCTCCTTCCTGTTTGGAGCAGTTCTCCAGAGCTACCTGAGGCTGTCTCCCTGGCTATAGTCCTTATTTTGCCCCAAATAAAGCTTAACTCACAACTCTCACATTGTGCTTTTTTTTCGGTCCACAGTGGTCTTATTTAAATTTAAAATACCCCATTGTCACCTTGAGTATTAGACTGTGAGCATTTTAAAATAAACATTTTTTAAATGGAACATATTTAAAGGATAAAAACTAACATTTAAGAAATCTGTTACATGAAAAAAAGACTTAAAGATACCCACACTGCTTTCAAAAGAAGTGAAAAGTTAAGCAGACAAAGGTTCTGCATCATCGGATGAAGAAGCAGCTAATGAACAGAGTTAACTTACGAAGAAATGGGAGCTGTCAACAGGCAGTGAGTTCCCCCTTCCTAACCATTTGAGAACTGCTGTTACTGGCCAAAAGTCTTCCATGACAATCACTTAGGAATCTGCTGTTGTTTGTAAAAATACCCTGCTTAATCTGGTTTTGGAGAAGCTAGGCATCAGATGAGTACTTAGACTAACTATTCTCTAATGATCCCTCCAAATCCAGCATGGTATATAAGGTTAATGATCCACATTGCTCACATCTAGTTTTACATCAAACTGTAAGATAAAGCTGATGTTTTATCATTTAATAGTCAGTGAGTAATTATTCTCAGCCACTTCACTATGCATCAGCACTCCCACTAGAGGTGGAGGGGTGGAGAGGAATTCATTCAGATAGATTGATTCTTGTGCATAGAAAAAGTTAAAATGAGAGACTGCATGCAAGCATTTAACATGTGTGTGTGTGTTTGTGTGCGTGTGTGTGCGCATGTTCAGTCACATCTGACTCTTTGTGACCCCGTGGCCTGTAGCCCGCCAAGCTCCTCTGTCTGTGGAATTTTCCAGGCAACAATACTGGAGTGGGGTGCTACTTCCTTCTCCAGGGCATCTTCCCACCCCAGGGATCGAACCTGCGTCTCCTGTGTTGCAGGTGGATTCTTTACCGACTGAGCCACCTGAGAAGCCCGGGAAGCCCCACACCATTGCCAAAGCGGTAAATTAGTATTCTGAGCGTGCCCCTCAACTATTTATCCCTATTATCTATTTCCCATGCATTAGGTGCTTTCTGTTTGTTAACTAAACGTACAGTCAAGGATTTAGAATATAATTGTCATCTCGACTTCTCTTAAGTGCCAAATCTGTAACAATAATGACATGGTAATACTGAGCTCATCTAGCCTAACTCAAGAGTTCTGATTTTATCACAACTTAATAAACATGTTGCAAATGACAGACCCTTTTATCCTCTGTCCTGCTCTACCATGATTTCTAAAGTGAAAAGTGAAAGTATTAACCATGACTTCTAAGGTAAATGATAGTCATTCTAAGAGGATGGATCATAAATATCTCTAGGATTCATTACTGTAGATTTCAAGTGACTTCTTCACCCAGAAAATTTATTTACAGAAAATAGACTATAATGATGAGGTAAGACTTTATTTCTATTGTTATTACGACTGCAGTAAAAAAACATAACATCAAATTTACCATCCTTACCATTTTTAAGTGTCAGTCAGTCAGTCAGTTAGTTCAGTTGCTCAGTCGTGTCCGACTCTTTGAGACCCCATGAACTGCAGCACGCCAGGCCTCCCTGTCCATCACCAACTCCCAGAGTTTACTCAAACTCATGCCCATCGAGTCAGTGATGCCATCCAGCTATCTCATCCTCTGTCATCCCCTCCTCCTCCTGCCCCCAATCCCTCCCAGCATCAGGGTCTTTTCCAATGAGTCAACTCTTCGCCTGAGGTGGCCAAAGTACTGGAGTTTCAGCTCCAGCATCAGCAGTTTTTAAGTGTACAGTTCAGTAGCATAAAGTGTATTCTCATTGTTGCAAAACAGATCTCCAGAAATTTTCCATGTCGCAGAACTGAAATCTATGCCCATTAAACAACTTCCTAATACCCCTCTACCCCCATCCCTTATAATCATTCTATCAATACTTTCTGTTTTTAATAATTTGCTTCTTGGGTTCATTTTGTCCAATTTTCTTATACTTTTATGTTTGTGAAAACAAGGGGGAACATGCAGATATTCCACTTCACATCTGTTTTCTGAAAAAATCATTATTGTATTTGTATCAGGTGACACAAATATCACCTAAGATTTTTACAGGTTTCCCTGAATGTCATAGGATATATTGTTTTAATGCTACTGAAACTATAAAAGCAATTTGAAGAATAATGAGCATTTTTCTTGTCACACCTAGAAAGTGATTGTTTGAAAAGTGTAAGAGGCATTTAAGCAGTTTTTCTCCTTAGTTTTTGCTCAAATATAGCAAGAGTATAATTAGCTGGACAATCTGCCTAACTCTGTAAGATATGTTACCTCAACTTACAAACCTGAAGATGTGACAAGTCTTGCAATAAAATTAAATTCTCTACTTCCTTAAAAAAATTACTTTAAGAAAGATGAAATAAAACACCTCCTATTTTCTCTTTCCCAAGAGGAAAGTATGTGTGTATGTGTATGTGTGTGTATAAGCAAGGTTAGAAAGAATTTTCCATTTTTTTTTTAATTTAGCAAATTAAGATGCTACAATAATGAGGAGACATTCATTTTCTCACCATCAATTATTCACTTCCACACTACTGGACAGCTTCATAGGTTTGACTACTTCATTACCACTTAATGATCCTGGAAATAAGCCAACATTTTTCTTGGGTTCTTTTTGCTCAAAAACAAACAAAATCTAAGAAGTTACTTTGGCAATGCAGCAACTCAAGTCTTTCAATTTGGATTATTCCTCCTTTCTAGCAAATATTTTAAAGATAAATTACCTTCCTACATTCTACCCCTAAACTCAAAGCATCTAAGATATAGATCTCTTGGTTTTACCCATGTTCCTGAAATGAGTAAATGCAAAATCTTCTCTGAAATAAGTATCTTAATGTTGCTTCTTCAAAAACAAAGGCCACATGATATGACCCAGAACATATATTTCTACACCAGGTAAAGAAATAATGTCTAAAATGTTTAAAGGTCTACAAAGGGAAAGCTAATAACAACCTAGCAAGTCATGCATTGGCAGCTCAGCAGAGCCTTAAATCTGCTGACAAAGAGACAACCAGGAAAAGGATCCCCAAAACTACTAAATTCAACTAAAGAGTCTGAGATAAAACCATAATCTCTTCATTTTTGATCTTATAATGTTCTTTTCAGTTTTATTTATCAGCACAGGTCAGAGACTCACCATATGTTTCAATTTTAACCAAATTCGTGATTGTAAAGTGCATATTTTCTAATTCATTGCTGGTACATCTCTTAAATTATACTTTTTTGCACAAATTCAAACAGTTACTCATTCAGTCATGTACAGCTCTTTGTGACCCCATGGACTGTAGCCTATCAGGCTCCTCTGTCCATGGGATTCTCCAGGCAAGAATACTGGAGTGGGTTGCCATTTCATTCTACAGAGGATCTTCCCAACCCAGGGGTCAAACCCGGGTCTCCTGCATTGCAGGCAGATTCTTTACCATCTGAGCCACCAGGGGAGCCGACAAGTTGAAAAACATTGTATATTATATAGTTTTAAGCTCCTCCCACTGAACCTATTTTAAGTCAAGATAAAAATGTTCGCAATGAAACACTATTCCATGTTTAAATACCTATTTTCAAAATATTCATTAACTCAAGGGTTAACAGCACTCTAAATAAAAGGCAATGGGCTAGGTGTTATAGATGACATGAAGATGGATAACTATCCCTGTCCTCAGTCAGTTTTCAATCTACCTTGGATGAGAGTATAAAGAGAACATTATATTTTGTGTGACAAATCTATTATTCCAGCTATGACACTTCTGAGAGTGAAAGAGAGGTGGTCTTAAAAATTAAGCCAGGATAACAGGCGCAAACAAATCTGCCCCAGGAAAACTAGGGCATTTAGTCCCCCTAACTATGTATACATGGAGAAGGAAATGGCAACCCACTCCAGTGTTCTTGCCTGGAGAACCCCAGGGATGGGGGAGCCTAGTGGGCTGCCATCTATGGGGTCGCACAGAGTCGGACACGACTGAAGCAACTTAGCAGCAGCAGCAACTATGTATACAATGTTTTGCAGTTTATTAAGTGATTTCCAGAAATCTTATTTTATTTTTTTCCTGAATACAAAACTAGGACATAAATTACACAATACTATTCCCACTTTTAGGGGGGAAAACTAAGGCTCAGAAAAGTGAAATGATTTACCTAAGGACATATAGCTAACAAATGATTGATTCAAGCAGAAGTTTTTGAATTCCAAACCTAATGTCTTTCCACCATAACACACTGACTTGTCAATAACTGTAACCACTAGATACATAGCTACCTTCTATAATTACAACTTATGGGAAGCATAGTTCTTCTGATTATAAGACCCCTAAAGAAATATAAGAAAACATTTATGATTATGAATTTGACAATATTATCATTATCATCAAATTTGGTAAAATTTATGTGGATAAATGAAGTCAGATTGATAAAAAGAAACTATATAACACAAAGTTGACTTACCAAAAAGTAAGAACTAAAACAATTTCAAGTAAAATCAGAAGGTAAGGGGGATGGCTTCCTCACCATTCAGAATTGTCTTGAAAGCTGAAATGAATAAATACTGAATAAGAATAAACTTATGGTTGCCAGGAGGAAGGATAGGGGAAAGGGACAGTTAGGGAATTTGGGAAGGATGTGTATCAGTTGAGTCTCATTCAGTCGCTCAGTCATGTCCAACTTTTTGAGACCCCATGAATCACAGCACGCAAGGCCTCCCTGTCCATCACCAACTCCTAGAGTTTACTCAGACTCATGCCCATTGAGTCAGTGATGCCATCCAGCCATCTCATCCTCTGTCATCCCCTTCTCCTCCTGCCCCCAATCCCTCCAAGCATCAGGGTCTTTTCCAATAAGTCAACTCTTCACATGAGGTGGCCTAAGTATTGGATGTGTATACACTGCTATATTTAAAATGGATAATCAACAAGGTCCTCCTGCAAGTCTGCTCAATGTTATGTGGCAGCCTGGATGGGAAGGGAGACTGGGGAGAAAGGAAACATATTCATGTTGACTGAGTCCTTTTGTTGTCCACCTAAATCTATTACATTGTTAATCAGCTATACTCCAATATAAAATAAAAAGTTTTTTAAAATGCACTGGATAAGAAGAGATAAGAACACCTCTTTTGCTAATAAGATTATACAATACTAGTGATAATGACTAGAATTTTGAAAGATAGCTAGATACAAGGTAAACATTTTTACACTGTATAATTTTTCTGTGTTCATCAATAAGCTTCCCTTCCTACCAAACACGGGCCCCTCCAGACCACTTCTCATTCTGTACACAGACTTCTGTCCTGGTTACTTCAGATATTTACCATCTTTAACAGAATATTTAGCATCATGCTCTGAATATCTATGAGTAGCAGAATTTACTAAAATCTCCCCTTTGAGGACAAAGTGGGCTTAGATACTCATTCATGTCCATCCCGTTGGACTGTGGCCTGCCAGGCTCCTCTGTCTGTGGGATCTCCCAGGCAAGAATACTGGAGTGGATTGCCATGCCCTCCTCCAGGGGATCTTCCTGACCCAGGGACTAAACCCACATCTCCTGTGTCTCCTGCATTGCAGGTGGAGTCTTTATCCTCTGAGTTATTAGGGAAGCCCTGGAGGATAAAGACACTACTACCTCTAAGACAAAATTCTACCCCATTCTTCAAGCCACTGGCAGCAAATTCTTGGACATTTTTGGGGACATTTTTTAATTTGCATGTTTGTCTCTGTAGTTTTCAAGAATTCATAACTACTGACATCCAGTATTAGGTCATTTAATTCAGACAAGCAAAAAAAAAAAATGCCCATGATAAAAAGACATGCATGTGATTTTTATAGAGACTGTCCAGTTCAATATTAGCTCCCTAATAAATTGATACAATCTGTTTTATATGCCTCTCTTTCAGATTTTAAAATCTTTTTCTAAATAAAAGATAGCAGTTCCTACAAAACTCAAAAACTAGTTGATTTATCAATGATATTCACATGTCATGCTTTTAAAGACTGCTAGTAACATTAAAGGAAATTTCATTTTATTGCTGTGTTGAGATTTATTCCCTGAGCTCCTTCATCTTTTCTGCCTGTGATAGGTATATGGGGCTCTCCTTGTGAGTCTGATGAATGAGCAGCCATATGGACAAGCCTATAGGGCAAAGAACTGCAGTAACCTCAAGGGCTCCAGGGACTTTGGGCTGCCTCTAGGACATGAGGCCACATCTAGTGAATAATCAGCAAAAATTGGGCTCTACAGGTATATAACCACATGAATATGGATTCTGCCAACAACCTGAATAAGCTTGAAAGTGGATTCTTCCCCAGTCAAGCCTCCAGTTGAGAATACAACCTGGCCAATAGAGTGAATGAAGCTTTCTGAGACCCTGAAATACAAAACAGATTCAAGTCATGACAGAATCCTGGCCCACATACAGCAAGACGATAATTTGTGTGTTGTTTTCAGCCACTGAATTGATGATAATTTGTTACACAGCAATAGGAAACTAAGAGACTTTCTCCAGTGGTTTTCTGTCTTAAGAATGAAATCCCAAGTCATTTCTACAATTTGGGCCCCTGCTACTCCCTCTAACCTTATCTTTTTCCATTTTTGCTACTGAACAATGGCCTTTAAGTTCATCAAATATGAGGAAGCTGCCACTAGCTCAAGGCCCTCAAACATTCTGCCTGGAATGCTATTCCCAGATTTCTACTTAGCTCACAGCTCACTTCTTCAGGTATCTATTTAACTGAGTCACTTTACAGCAGAGGTTGGCACAATACTGCAAATCAACTATACTTCATGGTTTAAAAAAAATTTTTGAAAAAATTAATAAATATATTATTTTGCCAGCAACACCTTCCCTAAAAACAAAAGGAATTCCTAACCCAACTCAACATGCACTGCTAACATCTGACTGCTTTACTTTCTCCACAGCACTCACATTGCATCACCTGATACATATTTATTCATGTATCTGCTTATTGTATTTCTCCCTGCACTAGAATCTAAGTCCAAGGGGGCAATGACTCTTTTGTTAGCTGTTGTTAACCTATGTACAGGAAAAATTTGTTGAATAAACAAATGAACATATGGATAGATAAGTTAATGAATAAATCAAAGCAAATCACAAAGATATTGATGAAATTAGAGAGAAGTTAATATACATGAAGAGTAAATAAAATAAATTTATAGAGATAAACTTTACCTAATATGTGGAACAGAAAAAAACATTTGGAGCTCTTATAAATAATTTCCCAATTCCATATTATTCAGGTGGGAAAATAATATAATTTTTCTAATCATGGGAATTAAGCTAACTTCATACTTCTTCACAGTAACTTCCAAAAAACAATGGAGCAATAACTAAAATGTTCTAAGGGAAACAGAGTATGACCTAAGGATTTTACACTCATTCGTCTTTTCCTCTGAGATTCAGGTAACTGACTTCATTAATCTCACAAAATCATAAGAAATATACCTTCCATGATAGCTTTATGAAAAGTGAAATCCTACAGTCAAGAAATAGATGAAATAAGGGATCAAAAATGAAAAAGAAAGGATGAATAAACTAAGTGTTGGTGGGCACTAAATCAATTTAAATATATCTATTTAAACAACTACAGTTATTTGTTAGAAAATATGATTTGAATATTTTCAAACCTTAACAAAAAAGAATAATATAACCAACAAAGCTGAAAGATTGGTGGAGATGAAACCATGTATAGGCCCCTGTGTCCTGGTCTTTTGAAGTAAAATGCTGACTCAAGAGTTAATGATTGGGAAATGTAAAGATGTTTCCAAAAAAAAACAAGATTAGCTGTTGGGTTGGGGAACTTGTAAGAATTTAGGTGGTACTTCTGCCTCATAATAGAATCATCAAACTCCCAGTTCCCTGAAAGATATAGATAAAGGCCTGACACATATCCCTAAGTTGTTTTTAGAGGAAGCAGACTGCCCTCCAGATGAAAACTTCTGACCACAAAAAGACCCTCAACTGGTCAAAACCAGAAGGTTGATGATGCTTGAAACTTCACCTGAATGCCAACCAATCCTAGAATTATACAGGAGCTAATCATGCCCTGCTCCTCAAGCTCTGATACACTCTAAAACTCACTCCCTCTCCAGGGTGAGTCACACAGTCTTCAGGGCTTTAACCCCCTATGCTTGGAAAACCAATAAAAGCTACTCTTTTCTACTTCACCCAACTGTCTCCACATTTCTATTTGGCACCAGTGAATAGAGGCCGAGTTTTGACAACAGAGAGAGAGATATGGTTAGAAGGAAAAGAATAATTATTTCCTCATAATTCATGACAGGGAAGAAATTCATACTATCTCAAAAACAGACACATGATATTTTTTAATTACCCAAACAACTTAATTTATGCTTCATAATAATTTTCCTACCTTTAAATCTTTGAGGAATTTTTTTATAAAATTTTTGGAAGATAACCAGAAAGTAAATATTTAGGCTTTGTGGGCCACATACAGTCTCTGCTGTGTTTGTATTTCGTGGCTTCTTTTACAACCCTTTAAAAAATGTAAAAACAAACCTTAAGCCCCAAATTTCACAAAACCAGGCCAGGGGCTGAATTTGGCCTCTTTACTGTAGTTTGTTGACTCCTGGCTAATGACAAAGAAACACTGAGCTAAAATTCTGCTGTTCTTTCATTTTCAATATAGAATGCCTTGATTCTGTTAAATTTAAGTAAATTAACTGTGGTATTTTATACTTCAAAATTTTATGATAATGTATTGGCCCCTGTATGCAGGTCAGGAAGCAACAGTCAGAACTGGACATGGAACAACAGACCGGTTCCAAATAGGAAAAGGAGTACGTCAAGGCTGTATATTGTCACCCTGCTTATTTAACTTATATGCAGAGTACATCATGAGAAACACTGGGCTGGAAGAAGCACAAGCTGGAATCAAGATTGCAGGGAGAAATATCAATAACCTCAGATATGCAGATGACACCACCCTTATGGCAGAGAGTGAAGAGGAACTAAAAAGCCTCTTAATGAAAGTGAAAGAAGAGAGTGAAGAAGTTGGCTTAAAGCTCAACATTCAGAAAACTAAGATCATGGCATCTAGTCCCATCACTTCATGGCAAATAGATGGGGAAACAGTGGAAACAGTGTCAGACTTTATTTTGGGGGGGCTCCAAAATCACTGCAGATGGTGATTGCAGCCATGAAATTAAAAGATGCTTACTCCTTGGAATGAAAGTTATGACCAACGTAGACAGCATGTTAAAAAGCAGAGACATTACTTTGCCAATAAAGGTCCGTCTGGTCAAGACTATGGTTTTTCCAGTGGTCATGTATGGATGTGACAGTTGGACTGTGAAGAAAGCTGAGTGCCTAAAATTGATGCTTTTGAACTGTGGTGTTGGAGAAGACTCTTGAGAGTCCCTTGGACTGCAAGGAGATCCAACCAATCCATCCTAAAGGAGATCAGTCCTGGGTGTTCATTGGAAGGACTGATGCTGAAGCTGAAACTCCCAATACTTTGGCCACCTGATGCGAAGAGTTGACTCATTGGAAAAGACACTGATGCTGGGAGGGATTGGGAGCAGGAGGAGAAGGGGACGACAGAGGATGAGATGGCTGGATGGCATCACCGACTCGATGGGCATGAGTTTGAGTAAACTCCGGGAGTTGGTGATGGACAGGTAGGCCTGGCGTGCTTCAATTCATGGGGTCACAAAGAGTCGGACACGACTTAGTGACTGAACTGAACTGAACTTATAGGCCTTCCTTTCACTTTTGGTCAAGATATACCTAACAGGTATGATCTACAATGTTTGACATCCAATAAAAAATTATAAAGCATGCAAAGAACCAGGCCAATAAATCATATGATCATCACAATAGATGCAAAAAACATTTGACAAAATTTAATATTCATTAGAGATTAAAAAAAAAACCTCTCAATAAGGTTGGTGTACAGGGAATGTACCTCAACATAATAAAAGCCATATATGACAGACCCACAGCTAACAACATACTCAACAGTGAAAAGCTGAACACTGTTCCTTTAGAATCAGAGATAAGACAAGGGTGCCCACTTTCATCACTTTTATTCAACATAGTATTGGAACTCCTCACTACAGTAATTAAACAAGAAAAAAAAAAAAGGAAAAGAATGAAAAGGTATCCATTTCAGAAAGAAAGAAAACTGCCACTATTTGTTGATGACATGATAACCTTAAGTCTCCACCAAAAAACTGTCAGAACTAATTAATGAATTCAGTAAAGTCACAGGATATGAAATCAATATACAGAAATCTGTGGCATTTCTATGCACTAATAACAAACTACCAGAGAGAGAAATTAAAAAACAACTCCATTTACGGTTACATAAAAAAGAATAAAATACCAAGGGATAAATTTAACCAAGGAGATGAAAGATCTGTACACTGATAACTATAAGACACTAATGAAAGGCATTAAAGAAGACACAAATAAATAAAAAGACATTGCATATTCATAGGTTGGAAGCATTAATGTTGTTAAAAACATCCATACCACCCAAAGCAATCTACAGATTCAAGGACTGATGGAAGGACTGGTGCTAAAGCTGAAGCTCCAGTACTTTGTCCACCTGACGCAAAGAGCTGACTCATAGGAAAAGACCCTGATGCTGGGAAAGATTGAGGGCAGGAGAAGAAGAGGGCAACAGAGAATGAGACAGTTAGACTCATCACTGACTCAATGGACACGAATCTGAACAAACTCCAGGAGACAGTGGACGACAGAGTAGGCTGGTGTGCTGCAATCCATGGGGTTGCAAAGAGTGGGACATGACTTAGCAACTGAACAACAACTGTTAAAAAACATCAATGGATAAGCCAATATCAGGCCAGCATCCACTGAAGAAGAGAATGAGTTTCTGTCTTAATGGAGGGAGCTGAAGATTAATATGAGACAGAAGATAATTCTAGTTTCCAGAGGGACTACACTTGTCCTAAAAGTAAGTGAAGTTTTTTTTTTTTCCCCCTGCAAAATAAAATTGCTACAAAGGACAAGAAAAAAAGACACCTTAAAAGCAGTCAATTAAATGTAGAGAACAATGTGATCAAATTAGTCTTACTATATCATTAAGATTTTATATTCCTTACAAAAGTGCTTTGCATACATTACTTAAATAACTAAAATATGTCTTCCAAAATGTATCTAAAGAATTTCAAATTGTTCTTTAAATATGTTCCTGTAGATAAAATGCAAATCACATCCCCCACAACATCCTTAGGAGTGATTATCCTCTGGCTTCACTTTTTAAACAAGGAAATCAGTAGGCTGATTCAATAAATGTAAAAAATTCTCAGGTGTCTCATATTAAAATTCAGATCCTATAGACATTTTTAAGATGAATTTTAAGTTGCCAAGCTACATAGACTCTTTTAAAACAAAACTCCTGAATAACTAATAAATTTTTATTAATTATCAATGAAAATACATACTGTCATATTGTCATTTATCTACTGGAATAAATCAGAATTTACCAATTAAATTTTCCCTAAGGAAACTTTTCAATGTAACCATGCATTGGAGCTGAACTGAAAAGAGGCAGACGACTCTGGTGGTTCCATATTTTTAGTCTACTTAAGTTTTTCTGCAGGGAACTAAATGAAGAGAGCCAAATGAACCCCTTGAGTCTTTCTGTTACACTGTATATAGTTCAGTGACAAAACTTCCATGCAGTCTGTGGGCCTTAGTTCTAACCTGGCATATGTCCTCAGCATATTTAGCTGGGCTCATGCCCTTAGTATATCTAGTATTAAAATACAAAGGTGACACAACATACCAGTATCTATATTTCTTCATTAAAGAGCTGGCTGTAGTGATAAACATTTTAGTCAGTAGTCAAAATACTTTCTGGTCATTGATATTTCTCAGGCAAATATCTGCTCAAATTTATCAATCATGTGCTACAGAAAAAGACAAAAATTCAGATCAAGAAATAGACATCTTACTACATATGAATCTTAGAAAGTTTTTTTTTCACTGAAAAGCAAAACACTCTACTGTAAAAAGCCTTTGATTATTTTAAAATACCTCATCAAAACAATAAGGTCCTTTGTATCAATTATCCCTTTGTTACCTTAGATTGACCATACATAAAGAGTGTTATTTTAATCATTCAGAAAATACATAATTCAGCACCTAAAGAAATTTTATTTCACCCTCTATCACTGTTTAATATTCACCATTTACTAATTTTGTATTGCTTGCTTTCCATAAATGAAAAAAATTGAATCTCTTTCTGTAGCAAATTTCAGAAAGTAAAGTAAAACCTGAGCTAAACCGAAGGGAATATATAGGCTCATGCAATTAAAAAGTCCAAAGTAAAACCTTTCAGGCATGGATGGACTTAAAGGCTTGAAAATTTCATCAGAACTCATTTTCTCCTTTTTCATCTCTCAACCCCTATCTATGTTGGTTCTCTCCCCAGCAAGATCCCCATGTACAGTGAAAAGATGGTTTCAATAGTTCTAGGCTGACATGGTCAAACCTCAGCACACTCTGGTTGCTTTAATTTTAGCAAAGGCCAATGGGTAAATTATCACTGGCTCCAAAGGCCTTGGCTTGGTCCACATGTCCACCTGGGAACAAATCACAATATTCTCATTGGTCAGGAGTGGGTTAACCCTCCTTTTGAAATATACCCAAATCACATGGACTGAAAACAGATGACATGTAGTTCTAAGGAACATCAGAGAAATCTTACTAAACAATTTTTTTTTTAATTTTGATACCAGAAACTTTGGAGTTCACTATCCAAGTCTAATAGTTCTTTTATATATAGATCAAACCATGGTCTCTGCAAAAACACTGGGATACTAATATCGCTTCATAGGGGACTATCTGCAATTCATGTGGTAGAATACCCATTAGAGACTAATGAGTTCCCACCTGATAAACCCTGTCAGAAGAAACCAGGCTCCCTAACAAAATATTCTGTGTTAAACATTAATCTGAAGGAGGTAAAAACACACGTATATGCTGCCCCAGCCCAATAAGTAGAACTTGCAAGAGATATAAAAGTATCTAGTACAAGCAAGAAGTAAAATAAGACAAAGCGACGTCGTTCAGTGGTATCCGACTCTTTGGGACCCCATGGAGTGTAGGCTACCAGGCTCCTCCATCCATGGGATTTTCTAGGCAATAGTACTGGAGTGGGCTGCCATTAATGAGTAAACAAAAACAAGTAACACTCCTGCTGATTCAACCAGATAATCAGTTTAGGAAGAGGTCTGCTACTATGAAGGCTCACTACTTCATCCTTCTAATTCTTAAATCTGAGATGTCTTATACCCCCAACTACAAGCTCAGTTCTACATCAAGATTTATAATCCTGAAGAATTTAAGGACCCCAGATCAGGAATTATGCTTTGATTGTTGGCCCCTTCCTGACTTTGTTCCCTGAACCTAATAACTGGATTCTTGCTGCATTCTTCAAAATAAACACCCCAATTCCAAAGCTTCCTTGTTCCTGAGTTCCTTTTTCTGTATGACCCCAAACTTGATCACCTCCACTTCATTTATTCTTTCAGTAAAATTTTATTGAGCACCCAAGAGTTTCTACACATTGTGGTAGGTGCCACGGATACGAGCATCATCACTGTCCTCATGTAACTATTACCTAGGCCCAGACTCCCCTGGTCCCATGCTTTCCCCATCCAGTCAGGTAAGAGTGGCTTACCAGTATCCCTTCTAATACCTATTATCTCTGAAAGTCAGAAAGTCTTCAAACTCTACCAATTTTACAACCCCATATAAATTTGAGCTGGTTATCTAATTTCTTAAACCTTAGTTTCTTCATTTTTATAGTAGAAATAATAATAATCTAGCCTAGCCATACCATATTAACTGTAGAGATTAAAAAATCAAATAGTAGGCAAACATAAATGCCCCTTTTCTTCTCATGGCCCACCACCATTCAAATATACAATTTATATTTGGAAAGGTGAACAACGCTTTGAGTTAATTAAAGAATTCTGTTAGTAAAATCACTTAAGTATAACCTCTATTATGGATCAGGTACCATCAAAGGATAAACTCATATAAAACATGTTCTCTGATGCAAGAAACCCTATGTGTTAGTGGAATGAATAGCTCATGTAGCTCCTGGGATTAATTAGAAATTGATAATCTGGCCCCTAAATTAAGGAATAAATTAAAGACTAAGTGGGAGGGTCCCTGCATAATTAAGGATGAAATTCTTCCCAGAACATAAGCTAAAATTGTAATATAATATCAAAAGCAACAGTGAAACAGCGCAGCTCAGCAACTATAAATTTCGCTGGTGTAACAGCCCAGGGGTCAGGACACTGTCAAGAAAACATACACTCATACGTGCACTTCCCTCCAAGCATCAATTAAATAGACACCAATGTAGCTCTTACACATTTATGCTAATAAAGTCTGATGATTTGAAGTAAGTAACTCAATCATCCAGTTTTAATGGTCTTTATCTTTGAAATTTATCATTTCAATATTAACATAAAGACAAATATCATGAATTTATAATCCTTAATACTCTCTTATATGTTAAATCATTGACTTCATTTTAGAAAGTGCAAAATTTTCTTAATCAAACATTCAGTAATTAAAAAGCAAAGTGATATAAAGTATAAATAATTTTATGCAGGCACCAAAAATTCCAATAAGAGGATTAATAATAAGATTTTATGCTTCATATTTTATTACACATAAATAGCCTTTGTAGGTAACGCTATTGACTCTATTTCATTGCTGTCTTTTGCTGGCTTTCTCCATCTTTCTTTCATTGACTCTAATTATCCTCTTTTACCTAGAAAAAAAAATTTAATTGTACGCTCTGCAGTTATGCTATTGAATAGCTGAAAATTCTAAACAGTTCACGTACATCAGAAACATAACCATACTTCATATAATGTCCTTATTTTACACTACAGGGATGTTTAGAGGAACAGCCTACAATAGAACAAGAAATGAAACTCCAGAATCTCATTCGATTACTTGGAAACTGTCATTATTGTAGACAGTACACATTTGAACTATCACAATGGAATCTCAAATCTTAAACTTAACACAGAAGGTTAAATACCAGTAGAAAAATAAGTACGGGCTGAGAACTAAAATTGTTTTAATTCCACAACATGATGAGAGTGTGTATACAACTGACTTCCAGAACAACCTAACCAGAGAATAAACTGATGCAAACAGCATGCCAGCCAAAACTCAGCTTTCTGCTAAAGGTTTTCCCCAAGAGGTGAATAACATTTTCTATAAGTCCATGGAAATTGCAGAATTGGTTTGGTAATGCAATACACTTAGCCACTTTTTATGAATAATTTAACATTTCTGTTCTCTACTAGATAGTATCAGTTCAGTCACTCAGTCGCATCCAACTCTTCACGACCCCATGAACTGCAGCACGCCAGGCCTCCCTGTCCATCACCAACTCCCGGAGTTCACCCAAACCCATGTCCGTGGAGTCGGTGACGCCATCCAACCACCTCATCCTCTGTCATCCCCTTCTCCTCCTGCCTTCAATCTTTCCCAGCATCAGGGTCTTTTCAAATGAGTCAGTTCTTCACATCAGGTGGCCAAAGTATTGGAGTTTCAGCTTCAACATCAGTCCTTCCAATGAATATTCAGGATTGATTTCCTTTAGGATGGACTGGTTGGATCTCCTTGCAGTCCAAGGGACTCTCAAGAGTCTTCTCCAACACCACAGTTTAAAAGCATCAGTTCTTCAGTGCTCAGCTTTCTTTATGGTCCAACTCTCACATCCATACATGACCACTGGAAAAACCATAGCCTTGACTAGACGGACCTTTGTTGGCAAAGTAATGTCTCTGCTTTTTAATATGCTGTCTAGGTTGGTCATAGCTTTTCTTCCAAGGAGCAAGTGTCTTTTATTTTCATGGCTGCAGTCACCATCTGCAGTGATTTTGGAGCCCAAAAAAATAAAGTCTGTCACTGTTTCCAGAGGGTTTAGACAATGATATAAAAGCTGGCTCTACACTGGGGCCCATGCAGCTAAGCACTGGTGCATTGTGCACATGAAGCAGGCTATCCAGAAAAGATATATTGTTTGTGCCCTTGACTGGGCACTTGTGACTTTGGAAAATTAAATTTCACATTCCTTCTTTATGAGGTCAACACAAATCCCTTGATGGAATTTCAGTCTAATTAAGAAGTGTTAAGAGAGGTTTGCATTTCCTTACAAGTTCACATAAACACTCCACTGGTATAAAGAGTAGATAGTTAGCCTCTGACTGAAGAAAACTAATGAATCCACAGCACTGATCTCCAAGATCATCAAGAGAAACTCAAATGTGTTTTTCTTTTGTAGTTTTGAGCTATAAAGTATTCAGGGTCAGAGCTACACAAAGCTTTTTCCGTACCCAAAGGGAGCGAGAGGCAAGAGACATGTATTTTCCTTTTTCACTTTTTACCATCAGGCACATCTTTCCCCACCAGCTGTCAATTCTTTTCCTCCACTCCTCCTGATGCCCCTTTCCTCTAATTTCACCAGCTTCTAGTCCACTCCTATCCTTTCCTGCTTCGTAACTATAAAATCAGACAAAACTAAAGGCTATTTAAGTAAAATTCATTCAAAGTATAAATATATATACAATTTAAATATGGATGCAGTAAGTTGGTTTTTAGTTTTTCTACCTTTGCCAAAACACAAATTTGTCACAACAAAACTTTCACAAGCTCTGTTATAATACTTTCAGTTACGGTTTCATGCTAGTGGGCTTTAAGAATTAGTCATTCCAGTGCACCAGGCCCGAGCACTTGTCTCATGCATCCAACCTGGGCTGGTGATCTGTTTCACCCTAGATAATATACGTTTCGATGCTGTTCTCTTGAAACATCCCACCCTCGCCTTCTCCCACAGAGTCCACAAGTCTGTTCTATACACCTGAGTCTCTTTTTCTGTTTTGCATATAGGGTTATCGTTACCATCTTTCTAAATTCCATATACATGTGTTAGTATACTGTAATGGTCTTTATCTTTCTGGCTTACTTCGCTCTGTATAATGGGGAGGGGGGACCGGGATGGGGAATACATGTAAATCCATGGCTAATTCATTTCAATGTATGACAAAAACCACTGCAATGTTGTAAAGTAATTAGCCTCCAACTAATAAAAATAAATGGGAAAAAAAATTTTTTTTAATTAAAAAAAAAAAGAATTACTCTTTCATCAGATATTTACTAGGTCTGTGAAATATCAAGTTATTGACAGAATCTATAAAGATAAATGATGGGGAATATCTATAAGGCACTTAAACCTACTTTCAATGCCCCTAAAACTTAAAAAAAAAAAAAACAAGGCAAATGCTTAAATATTTAAATAGCAAAATAACATTCAAACTACATGTGACTACTGAGGAAAGGTGGCAACCTAAGCACAATTACCTTTCTCCTTTCAAAACACACTGAAATGAATCTAAAAACATAGAAATGGGAATATAAAAACAAAAAGTGAGTGAGGTAGGACGGTTAGTGGACTGCAAACTCTAAGCAGTCTACAATGTTTAATGGATTTAGAGAAGCAAACTCTAAGCAGTCTACAATGTTTAATGGATTTAGAGAAGACAGGACACCAAGAGCACTACTGTAGTGACTCTGTGTGAAGACGAAACCTGGGAGCAGATAAGGGCTTCACAGGAGAGAAGTCTGTTTCACCCAAGAGAGAAATCCAGAAAGGTTCTAACAACACAAGCTGGAGGCCTAGGAGACAAGAGTGGGTTGTACAACAACACTGAGGCTACTTGAGTAAAGGACTGATCACTGAACAGCTAAACAAGTCTTTCCCACTTTCACTTTCAGACAACTGGCAGAAATGCCATGTGACAGAGCCCATCGCCAAAGAATTTAAATGATTTTTCTTGGAAGGGCAAGACTCCAATGGACAACACCAGACTGTCAGTTTTACAGTACCTATCTTAAGTTCAGTGCACATGTATTTACCAGTTATCATGCCCACTCAAGTACACACAGTTTAGACTTAACTCTTTCCTTCATGGGAAACAAAGGTAAAAAATGACAAAAGAAAGCAGTGCCCACAAGTTTCAAGCATCACACTTCCCCAATAACATGCATCACCGGTCATCTGAGAAAAGTCAATAGCACAAGAGAAAGTCTAAGAAATATCCCACCCATATAATAAAAATGGGTGCACGGGTTAAAGGGCAGTGATTAGAGAACAAGATTTTAAGGGAAATTAAAAGTATTAATTATTAAAATTCAATGGAAGAATTATAAATAAAGTCAAAAAATCATAGAGTAGAAAGAAGAAGGTAACAAAGAGGTAAGGCAGGTAGAGATGTAGATACTCCAGCCTATTTTGTTCTTTAGTACAGCGGTCCCCAGCTGAGGGAGGCTCCTGGCCTCAACCACTAGCAGCCCGTGGCCTGTTAGGAACCGGGCCACACAGCAGGAGGTGAGCAGCAGGTGAGCGAGCGGAGCTTCATCTGTGTTTGCAGCCACTCCCCATCACTCCCCATCTCTGAGCTCTGCCTCCTGTTGGATCAGCGGCAGCATTAGATTCTCTTAGGAACATGAACACTACTGTGAACTGTGCATGTGAGGGATCTACCTAGATTGCCTGCTCCTTATGAGAATCGTCCCGAAACCATCCCTCATCCCCCAGTCCGTGGAAAAATTGTCTTCCATGAAATCGGTTCCTGGTGCCAAAATGGTTGGGGACCATTGCTTTATCTACTTTATGTACTTTGTTTACATACAGTGGGCCCCAACCTTTCTGGCACCGGGGACCAATTTCGTGGAAGACAAAATCTGCAAAGAGACAAGAAACTCGTAATCAGGAGAATATATATACAGCAGAAGCAAGATACAATGGTTGAAAAGATAGGAGTATTCAGGAAATAAATGGAAACTCTACAAAAACTGAAGAAAATCCTAAAATTGAAAAATATAATTATCTGAAATTTTAAAATTCATTGGACAGATTTAAATTCAGATTGCACACAGTAGAAGAAACAGTACTGAAACTAAAGAGAGGTCAAAATGATAAAATTTAAACCGGGCATAAATTAGGACAGATGGACAACATTTTAATTATTTTGAACATCACCTTTCATTCCAAAAATTATCTCAATTTGGATTCAATGATACATGATATGGTCACCCTAGCTATAAGATATTACACCATAGCTTCTGACTTTCCAGATTTGATTTTTTTTCTAAACTGGTACAAATGAGATCATTTATTTCCTCACAAGTAATATATCTGTGTAATTACAGGTTATAGGTTATAATATTATAGATTATTACATTATAGGGTTAAAAGCTCTAAAATGGTAGGTGGTGTCTAAACTCTAATGTGGTTTTCAGTTTTCCATGGGTGTGATTAACCAAAAATATGTTAGCTTGCTTTTCTACTCACATATGCTGTTCTATAAGAAGAACAAGTCTAACAATTCCTAAAATAAGTAGATTATATTTCAAAGGCTTTACAATTTAGAGCAAGATTTAAAAAAAAAAAAAAAAAAGAAACACCTGCTTAAGCTAAAATATTTTCCAAGCCTACCAAGGACACAACTACATTGCACTGTCCCTGCCATGCAGCAAATACAAAAAAAAAAAAAAAAAATGTATCTGAAAGAAACATTTCTTTCAACCAACAGAGTTGCAAAACTGCTTTACTGAATAATTCTGAGACCTCCTCTCTGCTTTTGACAATAATTAGTCTTATAACCCTGATTATTTATTCTCTGAAGTTTAAAATATAAATAGTTTAATTAAATTGCTTTCCTCCAGTTAATGGAAGTTTAATGAATAACATTTAATTGAATTAAACATTTGTGCAATTGTTTAAACATTAAGCAATTGTTTAATGAATAAAATATAACAGCACTGTATATGTTTTATGGCATTTTTTGAATGCAGCTTGTCTGTTTTTAAGGTCTATATTTTCTTTCCCATAATATTAAGATACATATTACAAAAAACATAACACAAATTTAAGACAAAAATACAAAACCATTTCTCCAGAGTGCCCAATACTATTGACTTAAAGGCCTTCATTATAGAAAAAGAACTGGCCCACAACATTTCAGAGTTGAAAGTTTGTCTTTGCCATTTTCCCACTCCTCTTTCTTCACTCAACTAGCACCTGCGTCTCATCTTTCCAATCCCAAATACCCAGTGCCCTCACGCTGTCCTTTGGATGTCAAAAGCGAGCCCACCTCAACATCCTCTGCTCAGGCTTGCCTTACACTTAAGAACTCCGGGGAAAACGTTACTTCCCTTTTCGCTCTTCCTGACCCCCATTAAAATTTCCATTAACTAGAGAAAAGCAATGTAACTAAACTAAGCCACATTAGATTGTGAATGATTGATTAACAGACTGCTCAACCCTCCCTGGGATATTTTTATTTTAAAAGAGGACAATGTAATCTAAGTAAATCTGTAATAGGCAAAATTTGAAACAGTTCATAAAAGTAGTGAGAAATAAACAGGCTTCTCTCAGAGAGATGTTTTGATACGAAACCTTGTGAGGGTCCTTAAATTATCCCTGTTGTTGGCCGCTTACTCACCCTCAGCTTCTGACTTGGAGAATAAAGTGTTGACTGAAATGCCCTTTTCCAGTTGTATAAGTGAACAGCAAAGTACTCTCAGAGGAGAGCATTTGACTTTGAAACAGACTTCAGAAATTGAAGTATGGTTTATTACTCCTCTGGGTGAACTGAGAAATACAAACGCTTCTTTTAACTTGAAGTCAAATTCCCAAGAACCATCCTTAAACAACAGATACCACGATGACAAAGGTCATACCCCCCGTCATGTGGAAAAGACCCTACAGATACTCTTTTTAGATTGATGACACTTTTTTTAGGGCATCCCTGGTGGCTCAGTTGGTAAAGAATCTGCCTGCAATGTGGGAGACCTGGGTTCAGTCCCTGGGGTTGGGAAGATCCCCTGGAGAAGGGCATGGCAACCCACTCCAGTATTCTTGCCTGGAGAATCCCCAAGGCCAGAGGAGCCTGGTAGGGTACAGTCCATGGGGTCGCAGGGTCAGACATGACTGAGTGACTAAGCACAGCACAGGTTTTTAACTTTTAATTGGAAGATAGGAATGATCCACGAAAGTATATGATACAACCCTGTATTACAAAGATGCAAATGAGAATATTATGATAAGTGAGCCTCTACAAACTTCATGGTAGAATTCAGCCTCTCATCTCATCTATCCTGCCTTCCAGATCATACACATTCACACACACACACATACTCCTCAAGCGACAATAGAAACTCCTATTTCCCAAGTACTATTTTATTGTGTTTTCTCTTAAAAGTTAGCTATATTTCATCTAAACATTTTGCAATAATATTGATAATTAAAGTTATGTATCTCTAATGTTTATAAATAGAATTACAATATCCTTTTAGCCTCGATTGACAGTGTACTCTTTTCTGTCTTGTCCCAGGTATAAAATGCAAGGAAAAGAACTGTTTACACTTTGCCTCCGTTTGACTGACGTAAACTGAAGAAAGATCTTCCACTCTGGCTAGTTATAAATGTCACCTTCCCTTACAAGGTGATGACACAGACCTCTCTGGTCATGCTAAAAGCCTCTAACATTTTATTGTAATACTTGTAAAAATCAACAACTTGACTCTGGTTATGAAACAACTTCATTAATATCTCAGAGTTTGGGGTATCTTTCTGCAGAAATATCAGGCTGTACGTGGCCCCATGACAAACTTTTTCACTGCGTTAAAATATATACTTAGCCTTTGGTCAACCTTTTCACTGCAGTTTACTCTGTCTTAATTTTAAAAATTTACATGGGTGGTTGGATAGAATACTTCCACACAAGAAAGACATAGTTGCATTATCCATTTTTCTTTTTAGCTCAAAAAATAAATCCTTCAGAGCTAAGTAAACTTTCTACAGTAGACACTGGTGCACTATTAGTATAAGATCTGCCTTCTGAAAACTTCCCATTCAAAGGTACATTTTCAATAGGTACATTTAAATATCTTGCCCTATTCACAGCAAGATAGTGGACTGAACAAAAGATTCTAATTTGGTCTTTAAAAAAAAAAAAAAAAAAAAGGCATGAACTTACAAGAACAGAAAGAACAGGAAAGGAAACATGGCCACGAAGTTTTAGAAGATGGAAAGCAGGTACATAAGTAGTAACTGAACTACCAAAGACAAGAAAGCTCAGTCTTGGCAGTGGGAAAAGCCAAGAAGTAACCAGCTACACTGGAGAAGAAAGTGACATCCCACTCCAGTACTCTCGCCTGGAGACTTCCATAGACAGAGGAGCCTGGAGGGCTATAGTCCATGGGGTCGCAGAGAATCGGACACAGCTGAGAGACGAACACCACCACTATCCAACGAGCTACACAACAGGCTCCCCAAAATGCTCTGCAACTGGTAGCATAAGTTTCTCTAAAATGGGAGAAAGCTGGGGGAGGCAGGTGAGCACCTAAAATGAGGACTGGGTAAGAGCTGTTTGAGAAGTGGTTAAACACCTACGTATCTTCCCCTACTGTCCTGAGTTAAGGCTCGCACCCTGCCCCTGCTTCCATCTCCACCCCTCCCACTGAAGAGTCTGGAAAAGGGGGAAACAGAGGGCCTTTGAGCTGGGAGGATCCCAAGAAACTAAGGACACAGTAACTCTATAGAAAACAAGGGGACTGAGTAACTGCACACAGCGGAGGCTAGGTGCGGAGACACCCTCTTGCTACCCCCACAGCCCCTTTCCTAGTGGCAGAAGACTGGCAGCAAGAACTTTTCCTTCCAGAAAAGGCAGAACATGTTTCTCTGTGCTTAGTCGCTCAGCCAAGTCCGACTCTTTGTGACCCCATGGACTTCAGCCCGCCAGGCTCCTCTGGCCATGGGATTCCCCAGGCAAGAACACTGGAGTGGGCTGCCACTCCCTTCTCCAGGGGAATCTTCCCAACCCAGGGATCAAACCCATGTCTCCTGCATTGCAGGCAGTTGCTTTATTGTCTGAGCCACAGGGAAGCCCAAGAATACTAGAGTGGGTAGCCTGTCCTTTCTCCAGGGGATCTTCCCTATTCAGGAATCGAACCGGGGTCTCCTGCATTGCAGGTGGATTCTTTACCAGCTGAGCTACCAGGGAAGCCTTTCTCTAGGGAGTTTAAATGTCTAATTTAACTATTCAATGGCCCACCTAGATAACTCATAGTCAAGCTCAAATTTGACACTGCTAAAATGCTCTGAGCTCCAAGCAGCTTTTTAATTAGGGAAGATAGGCCAAAACCAACTATTTATTTAAAATATAACTTGTAGAACACAGAGATTTATTCAGTGAGGAGGAAACTTTTCTTTAAAATCAGAGCAAGACATCGATACCTCATTTAAGATTACAAGAGACCAAGCTGCCACAAATAAGAACCACGAAAGGAATTTTCAGAAACCAAAAAGCATGATAAAAGAAATTTAGAAATCAATATGAGTTAAAAGAAAAAATTGGCGATATCTCGCAGAAAATAGATCAAAAAGATAATGAGTTTTTTTTAATAAAAAAGAAAGGAAAGATATGAAAGGTAGGTGAACAGTCTAGGAGGCCCACCAATTGTAAAGTAGGATCTCCAGGAAAACATAGGAGAGAAAAATCACCAAACAGCTCAAGGATAATTGTCCAACTCTCTAACCAGATCCACTGAGGTTTGAGGAAGAACTAGGTACCCATTGGCACAGTGTCTACATGTTCAATTTCAAGCAGAAAATAAATCTAGACAGTACCAGATCCCTAGAGCCAAACAGAAGATTTTTTTATTTAAATTACAGGAATACTGTTTAAATCATCTTTTTACTGAGCTGGAGCAAAGGGATAAATCTCTCAATAAGGGATGCCTTGAAAGAACTCTTTCACTGATTAGTCATCAATAATGTTCTTCTTTCCTTAGAAAAACAAAGAAACCAATAGGTGGCAAAATTATTATTCCAGAGTCTTTAGCACAGATTGCCTGCTGAATATTCTCACAACCAGAGAAAGTACAAAATCTGTTCTGACCCATTTAGAACCCAAAGCTTCATTACGAACCTCCCAAGAACTGGAAATCTGCACTTCATTAGGAACAGGCTGAGATCCAGGGCTTCATGAGGGAGTTGCCTGAATAGCAGGAGGCAGTTGGAAGAAATCTTCTGGATTCCTTTACATTTCTAAAAATAAACAGGAGACTCTCTTGATGAGCTTAAGATACAGAAAATCAAAAAGAGCTTAGGCCCTAGGTTCTTTAATATTCAAAGAATAAAACCTGTTCCAAAGTTATAATGATCTTAGTTGCATGATAAAACCTAATTCCTATACACTTTTTTAATTGTTTTTCAATCTTTTATTATCCAATTATACATTGTTTTAAAATTTTAAAACCAATTCTAAATAAGTAATCAAAAATTGAAATAGTTTTCTAGATCATGGCAACCCTGTGATCACTTCCTCCTCTCACATATGCCTGTCTTTGTCAGACACCAGAAGAATTCTAGAATCAGAGTATTTCCTTGTGAAATACTTGATGATGATCACTGGTTGTTACTATCACATTACTTCTATCAAGATGAGCTTTTTTACTCCAGACAAGATTACAGGCTCCTTTGTGAAGAACATCAAAATTGACCACAGAAAGCAAAAACTGCCTCACAGAAGAGAGTCCCTACTGTTAACATTTAAGATGTAAAAGAATCAATAAAAGTTCACTGAAGGATGAACATTCTCAGATACAGAAAATTATGTTTAAAAACTGCAAGACATTCCAAGAGGAAATACTGAAATGCAAATTACCATCAGATACTGATCAAATAATTTCACTCCAAAATGATAATTTATGTTAATATTTCCATATTAGAAATCATGCTGGAAGCCTGTAATGTCCTCTCCTAGAAAACAAATAATTACCTATACTATTTTGAAAACAGCTCTAGAAAATGATGAGCTCTTATCACCAGAATTGTATTCATAAGCTGTTCTGAAAGAACAATTCAGTCCTTATCAAGCTAATTACCTAGTTATTTTGAGTCTATAGGATAATTACTCAAGATGGAAAAAAGTGACATTTGTACACTTAACCACTACAAAAGAATACTTATAATATTTCTTAGTATGTTTTCAGAATTCCATGACAGCTTTTTTCTTAACAAATCACAAGTATCAACACGGTATACAGAATGATTATCCCAAAAATCACTATTTCTGTTCCATCTCATTAGCAACAGTTAAGAAGAATATCTCTAAACAATTTCTTTGATCTATCATTAGCATCTGACCCAATGGACAAAGACCATCAATAGTAAAAATGTATAAAGTTCATATAAATCCTATATATTAGTTGCCATTTTGGAATCTAAATCGTATTACTACAATTAAAATCTGGGGTTTTTCTCATGCATCACTCAACACAAATATTTCAAGACAGTAAACAAGTTTATGTCCAAGTACATTTTAAGAATCCATATTTGAACAACATGATTTAGCAACAGAGTTATTTTTTAAAAGAAAGTAACAAAAATAGTGTGCTACTCTCTGAAGAGGGCATGATTTTATCTTCTCTTTGTAAGAAGGCTCTCAAAGCAGTGCTAGTCTCTGCTACAACAGTCATAACAGCTCAACATTAGTGCTCAATGTATTTAATTTGGTAATGTTCTTCAATTTGTAAATGGCAATTTTTAAGTAGCCCAAGTAAGGAAATCTAATCAAAGCTATATGCAGTATAGTTTATAACTCAGGTTGCATGAGGATACCATACTATCTAAAAACCTAAAACCAGACATTAACCAGGAAGGCTTTAAATGATTTTACACACAAAGTGGTACAGTAGTAACCTCCACATTGACTTTTTTCCTCTGAGTCCACTCGCTTTTCTTTCCTATGAAACACAAAACTCAGAGCCAACTGATAACATTCCCCTGTCTGGAAAAACAGGAAACATCGTTGACTACATATCTCAACGTCTTTAGGCAAGAAAAACTATAAATTTTGTCAAATCCTAAGAAAATTTAGTTATTTGGACATATTCTACAAAAACAAAAATGTGCCTTACAGAATAACTTAGAAGCCTTTTTAAAAAACAGATAATGAATACTACCTTAACTCAATTGATATTACTTAACCACTTACCTTTTTGGCTAAGTTCCAACAAAATGTCAAGAAACAAACTCAATGCCCCAAAGTTATAATGATCTTAGTTGCTTGATAATATCTAATTCCTATTTTCTTCTTTTATTCCTTTTTAATCTTTAATTATCTAATTGTACATTGTTTTATATTTTTAATACCAATTCCAATAAGTAATGAATCACTGAAATAGTTTTCTAGATCATGGCAACCCTGTGATCATTTCCTCCTTCTCACATATGCCCATCTTTGTTAGACATCAAAAGAATTCTAGAATCAGAATATTTCCTTGTGATGTACTAGATGATGATCATTGGTTGTTACTATCACATTACTTTTATTTAGGTGAGTTTTTCTACTCCAGATAAGAGTAAGAGCTAAGCTTCTCTGTAAAGAACACCAAAACGAATCACAGAAAACATAAATTCCTCATGGAAAAGTCTCTACTTTTGACATTTAATATTTAAAAGAATCAATAAAAGTTGAGTGAAGGATGAACATTCTTTATTTCTTAAAATACTTAACGTTATGGTAACTATAAAATTACTGTTGTCCATGATGATTAAGACTTCAGTATTTATAAATGCCAAGTATTCAATTACATCAAAGCTTTGATAATTTTCAATGTTGGATTCCAATGCAACATCAAATGCAAAACTATCATATGTCCGGTTGCCAGATCTAGGATACTGAAATAACACTGCAGCCATTTCTGACTGGTTTAAACTTAAAAGACTTAGCTCAGCTTGACTGAACTTAGCGGCAAATGGACTAAACATTGTGATCTGCACCTTATTTTAACACACACACACTATGATGTCTTCAAGATGGACACCTTGACATTGATCATTCTCTTTATTGCATCATCAAACAGTGGACCTTAGCTGGGGTGATTTTTGTCCCTTTGGGGACAGCTGGCAATGTCTGAGACATTTTTGGTTGTGACAACTGGGGGCGGTGCTACTGGTGTCAAGCTGCCTACAAAGCCCAGGACAGACCCCTACCCACCACAAGCAAGTGACAGCCCCGAATTACAACATTGCGCAGGCTGAGAAATAGTTACAAGGACTAACACTCAAAAATTCATACTAATGTGCTATTCCTCAGGTTGCAATAAAGAAGGAGAACTCAGGCTGACAGTTCATAACTGCTTCTATGGTCAATTTAACCCTGGAATTTATTCCACATTTGGGCACTCAGAGCCCATATTCATTAAGTTCTCATTCTGGTCACATCCTTTCATTCATTCAAAAATCTTTTTTATGCCATTTCAGGCCAATGTTGGAAGATTCCTCTGTATAATTAAAATTAAGTACAAGGTTTAATAAAAGCCCTCAGGGTCATATCTGTTTTGAAGAAAAGCTCAAAGAAAAGCTAAATAGAATACATTTAATCTATCACTAGTTCTTCAATATGCTCCCTTTAAACCATTTAACTTTTACTCCCCAAATGAAGCTGATTGTTCACCTGTAATTTTCATGTTTTTATTACAGTTCTGATAGTTCTTTAAAATTTCAGCCCTAATCACAAACAGAGATGCTCTAAAATGAAAATGAGATGTCCTCATCATACTAAAAACTGAATAGTGTCACAGCAGAAATAACCAAAGCTGAAGTTCTGATAGATGCTTTCTTTGAAATATGAAATAGCCAAGCAACAAACTTTAAGATATGCCTTAAATTTATATGCTTCCAAGCTATTCAGATATAAAGCAAGCACTAACAAATGGGCAACCTTGTCCACTGCAAGGCTAATAAATCAAAACCACCAAGGTAAGTTAACTGCATTTCCAGTGGGTGCAGATTTATCATCAGAGGCCTGATAATCATGCAGCAACTAAAAAAAGCTATGTGTTTTCCATGACCTTGGTCATAAGTCACCAACAACACTGACTTGTAACTTTTCACTGTTATGTCACACTAGGCACACTCTAAAAAAGATTTCAGGATTTTTGGACTTCTGAATGAATGCACATGTGTTAATTTGGTTATACCATTTTTTTTTTTTACATTAGAACTCAGTATAAAAACTGTGAACATCTGATATATGAAAAATAGGATAGTGGATAAGAAAACTAAAGAAAAGCAGGACGTAAATGTTCAGAATTTTTTTGAAAATATAAAGCTACCCAGAATCTTCAGGTTGTCTAAATGCAGAAGGCTCCAAAATTTCACCTTTTCAGGAATTACTGTATCTTTTATGTCTGGCAATTCCTTTTCACTGGATTCCCAATAACAAACTGGTAATAAAGTAAGCAGGAATGTCATCAAGGTTGAAATGAAGTCAGAGAAGCTTTGAAGCATTCCATTCTGTAAGTAGTTTTATTCTGATCTCTACATGTGGAGAAAGGCCCAACTGCCACAAATGTTTCAAAGAGGGGGAAAGCAGTTAAGAGATGCTGATAACTTTCTAGGCTTTTCAAAGATTAACTCAAATAGGGCAAATCCTTTCAAGAACACAAAAGGGACAAAACAGGGAATAAATTGTTGCAACAATGGGCAACAAGTCAAGGTATATTGATCAAACTTGGATACTGGCTCCCAAGTTTTGAATGACAGAGAAGAGAAATGATTAGATTTTTTTTAATATTTAAATAAAGATTTTTTTTTGGTCTTAAGGCAATAGGCCAAGTACCCAGAAGATAAAATGTTGAGGAAGTGCATCATCTGAAGAACTGCTGAAAATTAAAAGCCTGAATTGGAATCTTGATAGGAATCCTTAAGGCCTGAATAACTTTAGGCTAGCCAGATAATCAATCACTCAGAGCCTCTGCTTTTTGCTGTTGTTCACTTTGCCTTAATTTTGCTTTGCTTTAGTGCTGGTTCTGATTTGTGTTTTAAGGTATAAAATAGAGATTATAAAATATATCGTCCAGAAGGATTATATGGGCTAATGTATGTAAAGAGCCTGAAATACATATCATGTAAAAAATTAAAAGTGTATGAAAGTATTAACTCTCTGGCAAAGTAGGTTATGGAGAAGACATGTCTCTATGACAGAAGACAAAGAATAAAGACAGAGGGTGGGGAGGAGTCAACATACTGGATCCCACACACCTTGCCAGCCCTCATTCTAAAGACAGCCCAAAGATTTTCTGACAGCAAGATGGGTAAGCAAGTTGGTCAGAAAACTCAAAATTCTAACAATAATAGTAGCTAATGTGCCAGACACAACAATCCAGTTCAGGTAGTTCTATCATTTTTTCTTTTAAGCTATTTTCTTTATAGATTTTTTTCAATGTGGACCATTTTAAAAGTATTTATTGAATTTGTGACAATATTGCTTCTGTTTTATGTTTTGATTTTTTGGCCACAGGGCATGTGGGATCTTAGGTCCCTGACCAAGGATCAAACCTACACCCTCCTGCCTTGGAAGGCAAAGTCTTAACCCTAGACCACCAAGGAAGTCCCTATCATTTTCAATTAGTATTCTATAACAGCAGGACCCAGAGATCAAAGAAATTAAGGAATCTGCCCAGGTTACAGGTAGCAAATAGGAGACAGGGACCCTCAAGAAGTACTTGAACCAAAAGCAAACTCAAGAACAGGCAGCCATTAGTATAGACAGGGTGACATCCATGATGAGTCCTGGATACTGGCTTCTCACAAAGGTGTCCCTTTTGGGCCTGCAGCTGGGGTTAACTATTCTTCTAGACACAACTATCCTTTAGTACCCTACCTTCCCTCACGGGTACAGGGTCTGGTGCTTAAGCAGGGATTTGGGAGAAGACCAAAGTTTTAGCAAAGAAGCAAAGATGAATAACAGAATTGGGTTCCAGGAGAGTCAAGCTTGAATGAGTGGTATGGTCAGAAACAAATATACAATGCCAAGACAATATAGATTGTTCTCGGTGCTTGCTATACAGTGTCTGAGAGAATGCAAAGATGAAAACTGAAGAAGCCATTTTGACAACAGAAGAAAGGGCAAAAACAAGGTCTGGAAACAGCAGGCAAAGACAAAAAGTCAAGAACTAAATATACTCAGGAATGAATCAGAAAACCAGGAGCAAAAGCAGAAAGAAAGGAAAAGGCTCCAGATATTTTGCCTTGAACAGGAGGATTCAATGGAAGGGAGTCAAATGAGTGGAGGTGAGTCAACATCCCAGGGGTCACCCTCAACCACTGGTTGATGGAAGCCCACAGATTCACGCTTCAGCCTCCTGTTCTTAGGGCAGACAATCCTGAGAAACACTCTGCGCAGTTCGCAGAGGTTCAGATGGAACAGCACACCCACTGCCGATAGCGGCAACCTCATTCAATTCAGTTAAGTCACTGAGTCATACTCAGCTCTTTGTGACCACATGGACTGCAGCACACCAGGCTTCCCTGTCCATCACCCACTCCAGAGCTTGCTCAAACTCATGTCTGTTGAGTTGGTGATGCCATCCAACCATCTCGTCCTTTATAGTGCTCTTCTCCTCCTGCCTTCAATCTTTGCCAGAATCAGGGTCTTTTCTAGCTTTTCTTCTAACACACCTTTACATTGGTTTTCTATCCCTATGCCATGCTCCCCACCTTCTCATTCTACAGTATCTCAAGTGAGATAAGAAATTTATGTCTGGATGTCCCATGAGCCCATAACTGTGACTGGTAAGGAAAGTTATAAAAGAGACCATTACTCCTACTTTAGCAGATGGCCCTACCCCTTAGTATGGTAGCCTGGTAAAAGTCTGAAAACCTCAGCCAAAAAAACAAAGGAAACCCCATCATCACCTACCTTGTTCCCAAGGAAGGCAAGCATCTCTGAGTGACTCAAGATAACTGCAAATGATATCAGAGTCTAGGCCCAATATGGTTACTGTTTGCACATTGCTAAGCATTGCATTGACTAGAGAATGAAAAAGAGGAAATCATTTTGGTTTATTCTGTAATCCTGCAATTATTGTATCAGTTCAGTTCAGTCATCCAGTCATGTCTGACTCTTTGCGACCCCATGGACTGCAGCACACCAGGCTTCTCTGTCCATCAGCAACTCCCGGAGTTTACTCAAACTCACATCCATTGAGCCGGTGATGCCATCCAACCATCTCATCCTCTGTCTTCCCCTTCTCCTCCTGCCTTTAATCTTTCCCAGAATCAGGTTCTTCTCAAATGAGTCAGTTCTTGCATTGGTGGCCAAAGTATTGTATACCACAGTATACATCACTGCAAGTGGTAATTATTGTATACCACAATAAAATAGAATTTGGAGTTCTATCTCAATAACATAGATCTTTCCTAGAGAAGGAACACGTTCTAAAAATTGGCAAGTCCATGGAGAAGCAATTCTATTGGGACAACCATGAGGGAACCTGGTATGACAAAAGCTATGTGTGACTGGAGGAGGAATACAGGCCTAGAGCTCTATGGCCCTGATGACCACGGTTGTCCTCAAGACCACTGCGAATGTCATCAGAGTGCAGACCTGATGCCTCTCAGGCTGCAGAGAGTCTAGAATGATGAGTCAAAGCAGAAGGCATTCTTGGCCTTGCCTCACCCTGGCCTCCTGACAAGTGGCCTGGAGAGCCTCTCCATGGAGCACAATAGGTGCCTAAGTGCTGTTCAACAAAAGCTGCAGACCTGGCAGCAACAGGAGAGGGACACTTCGTCAGGTCAAGGAAAACCCAACCACCTTGAAATGCACAGGCAGAGGATTCCCTGGCAGGTCTGAACTATGGCGTCTGTGGTTCTGGAAGAGAACACTGACATTTCTATGGTCTCCTATGTACACTGTGTTTGTTTACACCTACTGCAGAGATATGTCATACACAACATTATAAGTATACTTAAACACAGCAAAGCATTTATTATCAAATTTTTAAGCATTTTAAAGCCCTTATTATCAAATGAGGTAATTTATAAAAAAATATTTTTTTAATATCCTAAAATTTTTTAAAAGATGGTTCCTCCTTGGAATAAAAGCTATGACAAACCTAGACAGCATGTTAAAAAGCAGAGACATTACTTTGCCTATAAAGGTCTGTATAGTCAAAGAAATGGTTTTTCCAGTAGTCAAGTAGAGATGTGAGAAAGTGAAAAGTGAAAGTGAAAGTCACTCAGTCATGTCCGACTCTTTTTGAGTCCATGGACTATCTACAGTCCATAGAATTCTCCAGGCCAGAATACTGGAGTGGGCAGCCTTTCCCTTCTTCAGGGGATCTTTCCCACTCAGGGATAGAACCCAAGTCTCCTGCATGGCAGGCAGATATTTTACCAGCTGAGCCACAAGGGAAGCTCACAGAGGTGAGAGTTGGACAATAGAAAAGGCTGAGCGCCAAAGAATTGAAGACTTCGAAATGTGGTGCTGGAGAAGACTCTTGAGAGTCCCTTGGACTGCAAGGAGATCCAACCAGTCCATCCTAAAGGAAATCAGTCCTGAATATTCATTGGAAGGACTGATGTTGAAGCTGAAACTCCAATACTTTGGCCACCTGATGTGAAGAACTGACTCATTGGAAAAGACCCTGATGCTGGGAAAGATTGAAGGTGGGAGAAGAAGGGGACGACAGAGAATGAGATAGTTGGATGGCATCACCGACTCAATGGACATGAGTTTGAGCAAACTCCGGGAGATGGTGAAGGACAGGGAAGCCTGGTGTGCTGCAGTCCATCAGGTCAGACATCACTGAGTGACTGAACAACAAATTAAAAATATATATGGTAGGGACTTCCCTGACAGTTCAGTAGTTAGGACTTCGACTTCCAATGCAGGGGGTGTGGGTTCAATCCCTGGAGAGGTAGCTAAGATCCCACATGCCTCGTGGCCAAAAAACAAAACCATAAAACAGAAATAATAGTGTAACAAGTTCAATAAAGACTTAAAAATAGTCCACATCAAAAAAAATCTTTAAAAATACACATATATGGCAAATGACAATAAAGAGAGGAAATCAGGACAGAGGGTAAACTAGGAGACAATAATAAGACAAAACAGATGGAATATATAAATTACCAGCCAGCCTAATATTTTTAAGGGAGAAAGGGGACATCTGCAAAGTTAGGGACAAGCAAATATAAACACTTACAGAATATTTCTATATACCAGTCACTGTTCTAGGCACTTTTCATAAATATTGTCTCGTTTCATTTTTACCACAACCCTTTCTCCATTTTATAGGTGGGGAGGCAGGACAAATAAAACATAATTTATCCAAAGTCACACACCTTGTAAATAGTAGAGCTAGGATTCAAATCCAGGCAGTGTGGCCCCAAAGTCCATGCTCACATCTATTAACTAACGTTCTGTCCCAAAATGGAAGGAACCACGAACACAAAGTAATTGAAAAGAGTGTGAGAACCTAACATTTTTTTTTTTAATTTTTTTTATTTTTATTAGTTGGAGGCTAACCACTCCACAGCATTGCAGTGGTTTTTGTCATACATTGAATTAGCCATGGATTTACATGTATTCCCCATCCCGGTCCCCCCTCCCACCTCCCTCTCCACCCCATCCCTCTGGGTCCTCCCAGTGCACCAGGCCTGAGCACTTGTCTCATGCATCCAACCTGGGCTGGTGATCTGTTTCACCCTAGATATACATGTTTCGATGCTGTTCTCTTGAAACATCCCACCCCCGGTTTCTCCCATAGAGTCCACAAGTCTGTTCTATACATCTGAGTCTCTTTTTCTTTTTTTGCATATAGGGTTATCGTTACCATCTTTCTAAATTCCATATATATGTGTTAGTTTACTGTAATGGTCTTTATCTTTCTGGCTTACTTCGCTCTGTATAATGGGCTCCAGTTTCACCCATCTCATTAGAACTGATTCAAATGAATTCTTTTTAACGGCTGAGTAAATTCCATGGTGTATATGTACCACAGCTTCCTCATCCATTCATCTGCTGATGGGCATGTAGGTTGCTTCCATGTCCTGGCAATTATAAACAGTGCTGCGATGAACATTGGGGTGCACGTGTCTCTTTCAGATCTGGTTTCCTTGGTGTATATGCCTAGAAGTGGTATTGCTGGGTCATATGGCAGTTCTATTCCCAGTTTTTTAAGAAATCTCCACACTGTTTTCCATAGCGGCTGTACTAGTTTGCATTCCCACCAACAGTGTAAGAGGGTTCCCTTTTCTCCACACCCTCTCCAGCATTTATTGCTTGTAGACTTTTGGATAGCAGCCATCCTGACTGGCGTGTAATGGTACCTCATTGTGGTTTTGATTTGCATTTCTCTGATAATGAGTGATGTTGAGCATCTTTTCATGTGTTTTTTAGCCATCCGTATGTCTTCCTTGGAGAAATGTCTGTTTAGTTCTTTGGCCCATTTTTTGATTGGGTCATTTATTTTTCTGGAGTTGAGCTGGAGGAGTTGCTTGTATATTTTTGAAATTAATCCTTTGTCTGTTGCTTCATTTGCTATTATTTTCTCCCAATCTGAGGGCTGTCTTTTCACCTTGCTTATAGTTTCCTTTGTTGTACAAAAGCTTTTAAGTTTCATTAGGTCCCATTTGTTTATTTTTGCTTTTGTTTCTAAAATTCTGGGATGTGGGTCATAGAGGATCCTGCTGTGATTTATGTCGGAGAGTGTTTTGCCTATGTTCTCCTCTAGGAGTTTTATAGTTTCTGGTCTTACATTTAGATCTTTAATCCATTTTGAGTTTATTTTTGTGTATGGTGTTAGAAAGTGTTCTAGTTTCATTCTTTTACAGGTGGTTGACCAGTTTTCCCAGCACCACTTGTTAAAGAGGTTATCTTTTTTCCATTGTATATCCTTGCCTCCTTTGTCGAAGATAAGGTGACCATAGGTTCGTGGATTTATCTCTGGGCTTTCTATTCTGTTCCATTGATCTATACTTCTGTCTTTGTGCCAGTACCATACTGTCTTGATGACTATGGCTTTGTAGTATAGTCTGAAGTCAGGCAGATTGATTCCTCCAGTTCCATTCTTCTTTCTCAAGGTTACTTTGGCTATTCGAGGTTTCTTGTATTTCCATACAAATTGTGAGATTATTTGTTCTAGTTCTGTGAAAAATACCGTTGGTATCTTGATAGGGATTGCATTGAATCTATAGATTGCTTTGGGTAGTATAGCCATTTTGACAATATTGATTCTTCCAATCCATGAACACGGTATATTTCTCCATCTGTTTGTGTCCTCTTTGATTTCTTTCATCAGTGTTTTATAGTTTTCTATGTATAGGTCTTTTGTTTCTTTAGGTAGATATACTCCTAAGTATTTTATTCTTTTTGTTGCAATGGTGAATGGTATCGTTTCCTTAATTTCTCTTTCTGTTTTCTCATTGTTAGTGTATAGGAATGCAAGAGATTTCTGTGTGTTAATTTTATATCCTGCAACTTTACTGTATTCATTGATTAGCTCTAGTAATTTTCTGGTAGAGTCTTTAGGGTTTTCTATGTAGAGGATCATGTCATCTGCAAACAGAGAGAGTTTCACTTCTTCTTTTCCTATCTGGATTCCTTTTACTTCTTTTTCTGCCCTGATTGCTGTGGCCAACACTTCCAAAACTATGTTGAATAGTAGTGGTGAGAGTGGGCACCCTTGTCTTGTTCCTGATTTCAGGGGAAATGCTTTCAATTTTTCACCATTGAGGGTGATGCTTGCTATGGGTTTGTCATATATAGCTTTTATTATGTTGAGGTATGTTCCTTCTATTCCTGCTTTCTGGAGAGTTTTAATCATAAATGGATGTTGAATTTTGTCAAAGGCTTTTTCTGCATCTATTGAGATAATCATATGGTTTTTATCTTTCAATTTGTTAATGTGGTGTATTACATTGATTGATTTGCGGATATTAAAGAATCCTTGCATTCCTGGGATAAAGCCCACTTGGTCATGGTGTATGATTTTTTTAATATGTTGTTGGATTCTGTTTGCTAGAATTTTGTTAAGGATTTTTGCATCTATGTTCATCAGTGATATTGGCCTGTAGTTCTCTTTTTTTGTGGCATCTTTGTCTGGTTTTGGAATTAGGGTGATGGTGGCCTCATAGAATGAGTTTGGAAGTTTACCTTCTTCTGCAATTTTCTGGAAGAGTTTGAGTAAGATAGGTGTTAGCTCTTCCCTAAATTTTTGGTAGAATTCAGCTGTGAAGCCATCTGGTCCTGGGCTTTTGTTTGCTGGAAGATTTCTGATTACAGTTTCGATTTCCTTGCTTGTGATGGGTTTGTTAAGATCTTCTATTTCTTCCTGGTTCAGTTTTGGAAAGTTATACTTCTCTAAGAACTTGTCCATTTCTTCCAAGTTGTCCATTTTATTGGCATAGAGCTGCTGGTAGTAGTCTCTTATGATCCTTTGTATTTCAGTGTTGTCTGTTGTGATCTCTCCATTTTCGTTTCTAATTTTGTTAATTTGGTTCTTCTCCCTTTTTTTCTTAATGAGTCTTGCTAATGGTTTGTCAATTTTGTTTATTTTTTCAAAAAACCAGCTTTTAGCTTTGTTGATTTTTGCTATGGTCTCTTTAGTTTCTTTTGCATTTATTTCTGCCCTAATTTTTAAGATTTCTTTCCTTCTACTTACCCTGGGGTTCTTCATTTCTTCCTTCTCTAGTTGCTTTAGGTGTAGAGTTAGGTTATTTATTTGACTTTTTTCTTGTTTCTTGAGGTAGGCCTGTAATGCTATGAATCTTCCCCTTAGCACTGCTTTTACAGTGTCCCATAGGTTTTGGGTTGTTGTGTTTTCATTTTCATTCATTTCTATGCATGTTTTGATTTCTTTTTTGATTTCTTCTATGATTTGTTGGTTATTCAGAAGCGTGTTGTTTAGCCTCCATATGTTTGAATTTTTAATAATTTTTTTCCTGTAACTGAGATCCAGTCTTACTGCACTGTGGTCAGAAAAGATGACTGGAATGGTTTCAATTTTTTTGAATTTACCAAGACTAGATTTATGGCCTATGATGTGATCTATTCTGGAGAAGGTTCCGTGTGCACTTGAGAAAAAGGTGAAGTTGATTGTTTTGGGGTGAAACGTCCTATAGATGTCAATAAGATCTAGCTGGTCCATTGTGTCCTTTAAAGTTTGTGTTTCCTTGTTTATTTTCTGTTTAGTTGATCTATCCATAGTTGTGAGTGGGGTATTAAAGTCTCCTACTATTAATGTGTTACTATTAATTTCCTCCTTCATACTCGTTAGTGTTTGCCTTACATATTGCGGTGCTCCTATGTTGGGTGCATATATATTTATAATTGTTATATCTTCTTCTTGGATTGATCCTTTGATCATTATGTAGTGTCCATCTTTGTCTCTTTTCACAGACTTAATTTGAAAGTCTATTTTATCTGATATGAGTATTGCGACTCCTGCTTTCTTTTGGTCTCCGTTTGCGTGGAATATTTTTTTCCAGCCCTTCACTTTTAATCTGTATGTGTCCCTTGCTTTGAGGTGGGTCTCTTGTAGACAGCATATATAGGGGTCTTGCTTTTGTATCCATTCTGCCAGCCTTTGTCTTTTGGTTGGGGCATTCAACCCATTTACATTTAAGGTAATTATTGATAGGTATGGTCCCGTTGCCATTTATTTTGTTGTTTGGGGTTCACGTTTACACCACCTTTCTGTGTTTCCTGTCTAGAGAAGATCCTTTAGTATTTGTTGAAGAGCTGGTTTGGTGGTGCTGAATTCTCTCAGCTTTTGCTTGTCTGTAAAGCTTTTGAGAACCTAACATTTTTGAAAACTTTGGGATAATGCTTACAGGAAAATTTCATACTACTAAAAGCAACACTGTAAAGGAGACAAAACTAAACTAAAACCATGGGGAAAAAATGAGGAAGTTGTCACAGACCTATCCTCAAAAAACTGCCAGACACAGAGCTTTCTACATTAATTATTTCAAATTTTCAAGGACGATACAATTAAAATATTATCTCAAAAATTTCACAGCATGGAAAAAAAGCAAAAATATGTAAATTTGTTTCCTGAGTCTTGTTTTTGGTACCATAAACTTGGTGCCAAAACCTTATACAAAGACAGAAGCAAGAAGCAATGGGTCAATTTTGCTTAGAAATATAAATGCAAGCCTCCTGTGTAAAATACTAAAAATTCATATCCAGTGGTTACTTAAAAGTAACATCAAAAACATGCAGTCTTTACACAAAGTGTGCAAGAAAAGTTCAACCCTAGGTTATAAATGAGGAGTGCTAAAGAATTTGCCTGACAATGCAGAGATTCAAGAGATGCAGTTTTAGTCCCTGGGTCAGAAAGATCCCCTGGAATAGGAAATGGCAACCCATTCAAGCACTCTTGGCTGGAAAATTCCACGGACAGAGGAGCCTGGTGGGCTATAGTCCATGGGGTCACAAAGAGTCGGACACAACTGAGTGAATAAGCATGCACACATACATCTCTTAATGGAAGTCACTACAGTGAAGAAATAAATGAGAGCAACAACTGAATTATTCTAACAGATCCTGAAAATGCATCTGAAAAATATGAACATCCACAATGATATATTTTTTAAAACTTTTAGTAAAGTAGGAATAAAAAGAAATTCCTTCAACATGATCAAAATATTTTTCAAATAGATACAAATATCCTTAATGATAAAACACTAGACTCATTCTCCTTGTGATGGATGTTATTAAATCTTTCCTTCTTCTACTGTAAACATACGTATTGAGAAAAGATAATAAGAAATTCAGATACATCTACAGAGAGTAGGAACTGAGTAGAAGATATAAAGATAAATTTAAATAAATGGAAAATAATGAATTATAAAATAAATATAATTGGGAAAATGATTTTTATTTAGGAAAAAAGAAATTCTACCTCACACCACAACTCACAAAAAAATAAATTCCAAAAGCAACAAAGTTTTATATATAAAAATCTTTTTAACAGATACATAACATTAATTTTATAGACCCATAAGCAGGAAACCAATGTGTTTTCATAGAACACTGTCCTTTGCTATTATGGAAAAATATATCAACCTTCCTAGTATTAATTTTTTCATATTTAGCATAATTGATTACTTGCTTCTAAATATATAAAATCAAGGAACACCACTAATACAAAATATTTGATCCAACACCTCATTAATTTGAGCCTTTCCAAAGTAAAATTATGTTTCTTCATAGGTCAGTTTGCTTTTAATGTAACATGAGCGTGACTCAGTTCTGGTATCCAGCATGTGCTGTTGATTGGCTGGTTCATCTTCTACCAGTCTAGAAAAATGTCTACTGACACACTATAAAATGATGACAGACTATTTACTGGGTGAATTACAATTACAGAAAAGAAAATAAACCAGGAGAAAGTAAAAAATTCTGCAACTGACCAAATCATGAATTTCGTGTAAACTGAAAGACAACAGTTTCTTCTGTTCATAAATGATATTTGGAAACTTCTGCAATTCAATCTCAAATCATGTTCCGGAAGCGCTCTGTCTCAAAATAAGTTTGTTATTTTAGTCTCCACACTCATTGAGTCTTTCTCCAAAGAAGCTGCCAAACCAGCACCAGCTGGCCCCTTGGGAACAAGTCTAGGCTAACAGCAGGTATTTCTTTTTGAATCATTAATAGAGATTAAAAGAATAGAGTTGAACTAATCTAAACCTGTTAAGTTGGAATAAAGGGTTACAATCAAGAGAGTTTGAATTATACAGTAAAACTTTCAAACATACCCATTTTCTTCCCTATAAATGCTTACCTCTTTTAAATGTTCTGGTTTTTCTGAAATATCAATTGTAGATAAAGCACCTAGCAATTCTCCTGCTCCCTTATGCCTGGTTCTTTCTTGGTGTCATCAGAGAAGTTCTTAGAGGCATTAGTGAAACCTGGGTAAAAACATGCACAGCAGCATAGTTTGTGATACCCAGCCCCCACTTCCTTCCCTACCTTGCCAGACTCTTCCTACAATAGCAACAAAATGTACTGATTCAAGTTAATAAGAAAAAAGGAAATGCGTAAGATTGCTAGATTGCTAGTGAGAATATAAACTGGCCCAACCACTCTACAGGCAATCCAGGGTGATGCTCTTTAGTATCTTCATGCCCTTTAATCTAGTAATTTGCCAGAACTATTTATATTCATCTGGGCTTCCCAGGTGGCCTTAATCATAAAGAACCTACCTGCCAATACAAGAGAAGAGATGCGGGTTCAATACCTGGGTCAGGAAGATCCCCTGTAGGAATGCATGGCAACTCACTCCAGTATTCTTGCCTGGAGAATCCCATGGACAGAGGAGCCTGGCAGGCTACAGTCCATAGGGTTGCAAAGAGTGGACACGACTGAAATGACTTCATACATTCAACTAGGTTCAGCACATTATTTAGTCACAATAGGTTCACTCTTCACTGGATCTTTTTTTACTTTGAGCAGGTGGTACTCTAGTTCAGAAACAACAGAGTTAGCGGCACAGACACTGAGTAATGCTTCAGCCTAGCAATCTCCATTGATTCTCAACCAGGGTTGAAGAACCAAGGGTTCTTTAGAAATGTGGGAGAGTGTCAGATGGTCCTATTAGATGGTTAGGGATACTATATGCCTGCCATTCCTGGATTATTTCCATATAACAAAGAACTGCTGTGCCCAAATCTACCAGTAATACAAACTGGTGCTCTGCTCAGATCCCCTCTTCAAGGCCAATGCACCCACCCTCAAGTTGCAAGGAATATTGTTTTGCTTACATTTCACAGCCATGTCCTTCACTGAGCATTGCCTCTGATGCAGAGAACTACCTTGCCCAAGGTTGTTTCCCTCCCAGGAGGAACCCATAGGTGTTGTTCTGGCTGAGAAAAGATATACACATCTGACTACTTTGCTTCAACTTGGAACAAAGCCTCCATTTCCTCACAGCTTTCTTTAGGACTGGCTGAGAGGCCTCGGTTGCTATCCTAAATGCAGGTCAGCTTCTCCCTCAGCCCAATTTTGCTTCCTAATTTCACCTCAGGAGTGTCTCCTGTGAACACATGTACACCAGTAGAACTTCTGCACTCAATTCTCCCTCTCAGAGTCTGTTTCCACGAAACCCAGTTTATGAGAGTCCTCACTGAGTTTCACTGCCTAGTCCATCCCCTCATCTGCCAGGTGAATGAAGACTCGCTCAAGGCGCAGGGGTAGCTACTTCAGCACTCACTGCACACGCTGTGCATTAAAAACTGTGAGAAGCTGGAGAAATTGGGGGAGAACTGAATGAAAAAGAAAAACATGTTAAAATATTTACTTTTTTTAAACTTTTAATTTTGTATTGGGATATAGCCAATTAACAACATTGTGATAGTTTCAGGCGAACAGAGAAGGGGCTCACCCATACATATACATGTATCTATTCTCCCCCTTATTGTGGGAAATAATAAGTACCCAAGGAGAAAAAAAGCAGAATGAGAATTTTTTAAAGCATTTAGATTTAACTATCTGGGTAGTTCTAAATAATGATAGAGACTGAGATTCAATATTCCCAGCTCTTCGCAATCACAGAAATCTAAAGAAGACAGCCAAAATACCTCAGTTGGAGAAGACTACTTAGTCTGGATCCCATAATTACCATCAGTTGTCTGAACAACTTAAGATTTAGTACTGATCATCATGATGAAGCCAAAAAAGTTATAATTAGACATTTTCCTCCTAAAAGTAAACAGCTGGTATCATGTGGAGATCATTCTTGGAGGTTAGAGTGAATCAACATGACTGATCAATCAAATCCCCTTCATTTACAACCCTTATTCCTCTTTTCTCAGCAAAAGTTGCCAGTTCTAGACAGTCCACCAAAGGAGTCTTTCTTAGCTCCAGTTATCTCTTCCAAAGCACATGTCAATCTTGGAAGACACATCTCTACCATGGTCAATTCCTCCACTGTTATTTTAACATAGCTCTTAAGTATGGTATTACAACATGTTCGTTCTGCTTCAAGTGCAGAAATTCCCCTTATTTTTTTCAAGAATCAAGTGGAAAGAAGTATAGTGTCGCTGAAATTCCAAATTATGGCATTAACAACTACCCCTTTCCACACACAAAAAAGAAAAACAAAATAAACAGATTTTGAAAGATTTTGTTTAATGCAACCCCATACCTGGAATACAAAATTAAGTTTAAAATTATTAAGACTTCTTATTTTTTTGCATAAAAGAAAAATAATCTTTATCACACTGGAATTCTTAATTTTCTCAGAGTCTAAATTAATTATTTTATAAGGCAAGGAATAAAGCATACTGAATGAATGGAATTGTAATCAAAGCCAATATGGTCAAGATAATTTTCCCCAAAGCCTCATTTGAAAAGAATTTGACATTTTAATGTGAAAACTCACAGAAGTCCTTTGCGTTTAACTAAGCTCCTCAAAATATTGTGCCAAATACTTAACATTTATTTTTAAACATTTTAAATAGTACTTTTACCACTACATGTCCAAAAACAGTCTTGAAAAGAATGATTTTTCTAACTTACAATAAAAAAAACTTCTGCTTTTCAAAGTCTGATAGGTTATAATCATAAAACACTAGGTTTCTGTTTATCAGCTCATGATATGAAAAGAATTATGTCCAATAGCTTTGGTCAGGGGGAGTACCAACTAGAATTTACTCTTAATAATTTCCTCATTGTCTTGGTCATCTATGTGCAGTACCAGAAGAAGGAGTCAAATATTAGGACTATCCTCTTTTAAAAGATTGAACAATGATAGGAGTTACTGCCAAATCCCACTGTTAATACAAACTCCGGGTTTACATCAAAGATCACCATGGTTTTGTTTCAGTCATACTCCGACTTACTGGCCCCGTCTTCTTCATATTGCATAGGACAATCGTATGTTTAATTAAATCTGGGGGAAATAACAAGCATTCCACATTTAGGGGGTGGCAATATGGGCCCCCTCCTGTGTCAAACATGTCCCAGTTTATAGCTAAGTTGACAACTCAAAGGCTAAACCAGAAAAGTCAGGACAGCTTGACTTTGTTGCTTTCCCAGTTGTACAGCTTGCAATCTATTTCATTGAGGTAACAGGGCACCATAACAGGAACAGATTGTTCCATCAGTAGAACAAAAACTGAACTGGAGCAGCTTTCTCCAAAACTGTAACTGTTTTCCAAATGTGCATGCTCTAGTAAGGGCTAAGGTTATTTATTCAAATGCTAATAGAAATTACCGTGGCCACTAGCACTCTAAATTGAACTTAGAAACTGTTCTTTTCTCTCCTGCTAAAAGATCTGGTTATCTTCCTAGATCTTTTTCCTCATTGAACCAAATATCCTTTTGTATCTATGTGAAATAACCATTTGATGTTGATCACTCTGTTTACCTTGGCATCATTCCACAAATATTTATACATTTAGAAAATGAAATTTCCTCCATATCTTTCTAATTAGGATTTACTTCTTCTCTACTGGGTTACTTTTAAGATCAGTTATGATCAAGGTAAAAAAATTGGAAACCTTTAGATCATGGAAATAGCTTTCTAGTAGATACTCTCTGTTAAATCTCTAATCATCCCCAGCTTTGCAATGTCCTTGCAATGAAATCAAAACTACATAATTTGACTTACAAGCCCTGTACCATCTGCCTTCTGCTCATTTCTGCCAATGCCTCATTTCCCCCTTGAAGTTTAGCTTCAGCTTCAGTAAACTTCTTTCCATTCTGAAAGGCACTATAGTCTTCATGCCTTGAAGTCTGCACACCTACTTCTTTCTGCCTAAACACTCTTACTAGGAGTACTCCCACCCCTTTTGCTTGCCTACCTCCTCATCCTTTCTTTGTCACTCTTTTTCACAAATATATATGGAATATGTCAATGCTGAATAGAATTAGTGCTGCCATCAAAAAAAGACTTTTCTGTCTCAAAACATCTCCCTTAATGGGCATTTTTTTGTGAAGATTCAAATACAAAATTTAAAAGAACTGACAAAGAATTATTTGCATGTAACGAACTTACTGAAATTAATATGGTTTGTTATGTGAACAAGCCAAGCAGAGAACAGAGACCTTAGGTTAGAAATGGAGACCTGAATGGGGAACTCCCTTAGATGACCTGCTCATCTGTTTCAGTGCTACCAAACGGGGGACCATGGATTGGTACGTGTCTGTGAACTCTGTCACAGGAGGATGAGGAGATAGGAAATTGCACTAGAAAGTAAATTAACACACTGCTTCCTTCATTGAGAAAGTCTTGCAGCCAAAAAAAAAAAGATAGCTGAACTAAATGTATTTAGTGACTTTGCGTAGCTCTGATTATAACACAATCTGAAAGTCCTAGAAAAAGAACTAAACATAATAAAAAGGATCATAAAAGCAAGAAGAAGCTTACTACATAAAAATTTTGTGTCTGTCAGTTCTTTTTAAGGTCTGGCCTTAAATTGTATCCATATCTGTATTTTGTTTTCACTTACCTCTGGGCATACTAGATCTAGTTATAATGCTGACTAAGGAGGAAAATTCAGAAAACATGGGTAAGATATTAACATTATTTTAGAGTGAAGGGGTTGCACTAAATCAATGGTTCTCAACTAAAGGTGATTATGACCCTCACAGAACATTTGACAATATCAAGAAATTTTGACTATTATAGCTGGGACCTGGCAGGGAGGAAACAGGTGCCACAGATATACCACTGGCATTTTGCGGGCAAAGACTATAGGATAGTGGTAAACCTCCTACGATGCACAGGACTGTCCACTCCACTCCCACAAACAAAGGATTATCCAGTCCAAAATGCCAATAACGCTGATGCTGAGAAACCCTGCGCTGGTAACCTCTAAAGTCCCTCTCATCTCTAACATTCTCTGACTCTTTATTTTAATGTTCACAAGAATTGTATACATTTTAGTGATCTAAATGACAAGTGAACAAAAGTAAATTAATCTGGCTAATGTCAGTTATTCAGTGAAATATATTTAGGCTATAAAAAATAGGGTAACATAATTTCAGTATAAATTCAAAATCTGAAATAGCTTAATGTTCGACAAACTTCCAAAATAGTGATAATATATCTAATTGAATTTTTTAAAAAGACAAGAGAAAAAAAGCCAGAAACTTCTGCCCAAAAATATTTTTCTCTATCAGCTAATTGTTTAATCCAGTTTCATAGAAAACCAAAAATATTTAAGAATGGTTAAGTCAGCACCTCTGTCCTGATCTAACATAGAGCCTTAAGCAGGGTTCTCTATTCTGAGCTTTTGGCTTTTGTTAGTTTGTTTTTATTGGAAAAGAGATACCACTTGAAGGCTACAACCAAGAATGGCACAGAAATAAGAAGGTTTATTGTATTTCTTGAGGCCTTTAAACTTTACTACAGTTAAAAAACATACTACCATGAAAATAGTTTTATTCTAACATTCTATTTGAGTACTCTGCAAATTCCTTACCTCTACATCAAACCACTATTCCTTTTAGGTACATTTTATAGTATACTGCAAATTTTCTTTGTTAAGTTAAAACATTAATTCAAAAGGATATATTTCTTATTGCATATAAAAATTATTTCCTGTTAATTTCTAATGCTTGCTTGCTTAATGATATCATTGTGACTGTAAGATTCACCAGGGCTACTATGCTTTAGTGAAAGAAAAGATCCAAAGATTCTCTCAAAGGATGTCAGTCACGCCCCTGGAATTACACCCTTCTGTTTGATCTGTTCCAACTTTTTCAGCTGGCACGTGCATACTTGAAAAAACGAAAACCTCAAGTTCCCAGGATGGTCTTTTGTCTTCAGTCCTTTCTGCAGAGAGAAGTGATCTTGTCTCTACATCTCCCACTATAGTTGTGTCGAGTGGTTCCAAAACCACTTATCCCCAAATACTTGGATGTGACTCTTAAGTGTTTTTTCAAGTCATTAGATCTTTTATGTTCATAGCCATAAACAAATAGGGCTTTGTAAGCCTTATATAAATATTAATGACTACATGCTAAGCATCAGATGCAAAATGGGCAATCAGGATCTTTATATGAATAAAGATGTAGGATAGAAATATCAAGCCTGTAGGCAAAAACTGCAGACTAGATCTCAACTGCAGACTAGATCTCAAACGGCAATTTGGATAAGTGAAAAGGTAACAAGGAAGTTTCCAAGAATATCAGGGTTTTAACCCAAATAAAACACACTGAGGGACTTCCCTGGTGGTCCAGTGGCTAAGACTCTGTGCTCCCAATGCAAGGGGCCCAGGTTTGACCCCCCAGTCAGGGAACTATACCCCACATGTCACAACTAAGAGTTTGCATGCTGCAGTTAAAGATCTCACATATTGCAACTAAGACCTGGTGCAGCCAAATAAATAAGATATTTAGAAAAAAAGTACTGGCATACTTAAAAAAAAACAAGTAATCTTGTTCTGACCTATTAGTAAAATGTAGCATTTAAGAGCAAAGTCTCTGAAGTCCTAGTTCTGCCTATGACATCTATGAGTAACTTAATCTCTATACATTTTGATTTCCTCATTGGCCAAAAAAAAAAAAAAAGGATTTTAAACACACTTAACTTCAAGCGTTAGCATGAATTTCAAATGAATCTGAGTGTTACTGTGTTTGCCCAGTGCCTAACACAAAGCATGCACCTTAATGTACATTGCCTATTATCCCAAAAAATAATACAGAAATACTCAAAGGTCTAGACCAATGGTTGGCAACTACAGTCTGGCCCACAAGCCAAATCCAGGTAGCCACCTATTTTTATAAACAATTTTCTTGGGACACAGCCATGCCCCATTCATATCTGCACTGTCTAGGGCTGTTTTCACCCTTTGATACCAAAGTTGAGTCCTTGTCACAAAGATCATATGGCCTGTAAAGCCTAAAATATTTACTGTCTAGACCTTTACTGTTTCTAAGGATCTGTTGCTCCTCGGGGGGGGGGGGGGGGGGGGGAGACAATAAACACGCATCAAGAAGCAGAACACAAGTTCCCTCTGCTTTCACATGCCCAGAGATTTTTTGGAAGTGCTTCCCCTAAAGGGTTTTGATTTGAAAGGGGCAGGGGGGAACAGAACTAGTAAGGAGGTGAGAACAAGCACAGCCTATAGGGATGAAAGGGGGGGGGGAAGCTTTCTTTCAAATAACTGGGTTCTTGCAACTGAATGCCACTGTCATGGTTGCTGTCTCTTTTAGGGGGTTAAAATAAGACCATTTTGAAAGCGTTCCTGAGAAACTATATTGAACTGTGATTAAGATCACAAACCCTGGAGTTAGTTCCTTGGGTTCAAATCCTGGTTCTGCCATTAACTAGCTGTGTGACCTTATAAAATTAACTAATCTCTCTGAAGTTAAGGGTTAAGTAAATTAGTAAAAAGCACCTCCTACTTAACATCAATAATCCATTCCTAAAAATTCACGTGTTATATACACAAATGCTAACCAGACTGCACTATTTATAAATAAGAAAATCCCTCTGTGTGTGTGTCCCACCTCTGCACATCCTACCCACACATCTTAACACACATCTGTATAACCACTCCATCCTGACTCCACAATAACCCATTACTTGGAATGCTAATCCTTCTTATGTGTGTGCCAGTCCTGGCTGGGTCTTTCAGCAGTATGCTGTCCTTCCTAAAAATAAATAAGAATAACAATAAAACACTAAAGCAGTAAAACTGTGCCCATTTATAAAGTATCATTTTAGGATTTAAATGTTCAAAAAAATCTCCTGACCAGTAAACATCATTAATATGTTTGTTAAACAGAGTTGCTTTGTATGAAGTAACATCTTTTCCATTTCACTGCTTTTCTCGGTTGCTCTGCTATGTCACTACTTTCTTCAACACGTTCTCAACGTACCTTTTAGGCAAAACGAGGCGGTGGTTTAGTCGCGAAGTCGTGGCCAACTCTTGCGATGCCATGGACTATAGCCTGCCAGGCTCCTCTGTCGATGGAACTCAGGCAAGTATCCTGGAGTGGGTTGCCATTTCCTTCTCCAAGTCATCTTCCCAACCCAGGGATCAAACCTGGCTCACTTGCACTGAAGGCGGATTCTTTACCAACTGAGCCACTAGACAAAAGGAGACCTCAATACAAAAGGCATAGTGGAATCGACCTTCAGAACCAGCACGACGACAGAGAGAGGTGAGCCAGTGAGGCCTGTCTTCAGGACCGCAGCCTCCAAGATGCCCCACATCTTGGCTTTGCAAGACGTCCCCTCGCAATTCTGACTTCCCATCCTTTTGGAATAACTCCAGGTTTTTTCCACACACTGGGTTGTTTTAACATGTATGCAGTTTGAGGAATGTAAAAATAAACTTTTCCCATGTAAACACTGCCTGAGAGGTACCTACACGATGTATGAGTATGAAAAACCAAAATATAAGCTCCTAAACCACCTCTTAATCCTCTTCCAACTCCGCCCCACACCTGCAGCTCACCTGTTTTCCCGCCTTCGTGGTCTCCACACGGGTCTCCGCTCCTCAGTTTCCGGTCTCACCTTCCGGTCTGACCAAGCCCCGCCCCCAGGACGGCTCCTCCCCTTGCGCCCTCACCTGTCAGACCCCTTCGCCCTTCAGCCACGTGGGCAGCTTTCCTGCTGCAAGCCACAGAGCAGTCAGAGCTTCCCGGGGCTTAACCCTGCACTCACGGCCCAGAATGGCCCAAGATTCAGGAACTTTACAACGCCTGAGGACACGGCCTCCTGTTTGACGGAGCTTTGTCAAACCCCGGAATGGTGTTTCTCCAAAGAAAAGCGGGCTTCCGCTACTTTTGAAAAGGCACAGAGCTTCAGATCAAAACAGGGGCCACCGCCAAACCTCAGATGTGGCTGTAGTTCACCAAGATGATGAACGGAGGTCTTCACAAACTTCAGAGGTGGCCTGGTTAACGCAAAAGTCTTTGTAGGCCTGCAGCCTCTTTATCTGGTAGCTCTGGACTGCTAGAAAATGGATGCGAAGAATTTGGTAAGCGCTGGAAATAGGAACCCCAGATCTATGTATCGCCTGGATGGCAGAGCTCCACCTCTGGGTTCCCCCTTTGGGCTGCACACTGGAGGACAGCTTAGCTGCCCTGAACTCCCATGGGCACCGCTTGGGGTCATGCATGAGGAAATGGGCAAAGGAAATGTTGCAGGAACAGACTCGTGCTCTTCAGCTCTTTGATGCCCTGTTCTCTGCCTCACTGACCAACTCCTCAGTGACTGGGGAGTTGGGAGCCCGGGAGAAGCCAGACACACTTTCTCATTGCACTAGGGACCCTAGGTCCCACCTCACACACCCCACCTACTAGGAACGCATGCCTGCATAATTGCTATACTCTGACTCTACAATAACCAGCTACATAGAACACTAACCTCTCCTCTATGAATATGGGTCTTTTTTAATTTATTTTTTCCCAATTATTTTTATTAGTTGGAGGCTAATTACTTTACAATATTGTAGTGGCTGCAATCTTGAGAAGGAAGAATGGAACTGGAGGAATCAACCTGCCTGACTTCAGACTCTACTACAAAGCCACAGTCATCAAGACAGTATGGTACTGGCACAAAGACAGAAATATAGAACAATGGAACAGAATAGAAAGCCCAGAGATAAATCCATGAACCTATGGACACCTTATCTTCGACAAAGGAGGCAAGAATATACAATGAAAAAAAGACAACTTCTTTAACAAGTAGTGCTGGGAAAACTGGTCAACCACTTGTAAAAGAATGAAACTAGAACACTTTCTAACACTATACACAAAAATAAACTCAAAATGGATTAAAGATCTAAATCTAAGACCAGAAACTATAAAACTCCTGGAGGAGAACATTGGCAAAACACTCTCCGACATAAATCACAGCAGGATCCTCTACAACCCACCTCCCAGAATATTGGAAATAAAAGCAAAAATAAACAAATGGGACCTAATGAAACTTAAAAGCTTTTGCACAACAGAGTATGGGTCCTAACTGGGGCTTCCTTCAGGACTAGCTCCTGAAAATTTGAGTTGTTAAAAGGTGAGAATACATGAGCCTTTCCTGGCTAAGACTTCCACTTCCAATGCAGGGGTTACAGGTTCGATCCCTGGTCAAGGAGCTAAGATCTCACATGCCTCCTGGCCAAAAAACCAAAATGTTAAACAGAAACAATATTATAACAAATTCAAAAAGACTTTCTAGATCTCCATATCAAAAAAAGAAAACTTTGAAAAATAAAATGTTGGGAATACAGAATTGGATTTGAATATTTAAGTAACATGTATAAATATATATTCCATCAGACCTCTTGAAGCTCTCATGAGATGTGCCATCTGTTATGGTCTAGGGTTGACACAGAAGTGAGAGAAATACCTTTCAGAAAATAATGGAGTCAGACCACAGGTTGGGGTCTTATGAGACCCTGAGCCTCACCTCCATCAGGAGTAAGTGTCACTTTCCTCATCACTCCCTGCCATTCCTCCCCAACCACTGACATCACCCTTCCTGGTCCCACGTCTATAAACTCAGCCCCAGAACCTGATTCAGTGTTAGCTCTGGGGCGCTTAGGGCTGGGATGTCCAAGGTCTCCCTAAACGCCACGTGCCCACTTCTAGAAGGAAGAAAATAGAAAAGCCTGAGACTTCACCTCACATTCTCTTTTCCTCAGTAGTTACCTTTGGCCTTTTTGAGAACATTCCCAAACAGGAAGTAAAAGGTGGTATGAAACAAAAATTTCTTTTCATTCACAAAGAGCATTTTAATAACATATTTATGGTACTTGACATTTCATTTTAGCACAAAATGACTTTTACTCTATGAGAATTAATGCATAGTCAAAATGTTCTTTGTTACAGCACTCATAGTAGCCCCATAATCTTTTTATAGCACCTACAGGTCAAAAGAAATAGGTAATACTTGTGTTTATTAAGAAATCACTGATGTGCTCAGTTGTGGCCAACTCTTTACAGCCACATGGACTCTAGCCCTCCTGGTTCCTCTGTCCATTGGATTTTCCAGGCAAGAATACTTGAGTGGGTGTCCATTTCCTTCTCCAATTAAGTAGCTAGGTCTAATCAACTTAAAAGGCATTTATATCCTAAGAAAATAGTAGCCTTTGAAAAATAATAAACATGGATAGAGAGAAAATATTTTTATTTTATTCTTAAATACCAGTTATTAAATATTTTATTCTTAAATAGGATGTGTGAGCTTCAGGGCACATAGGATTCTCCAGTCTTAACATCAAATGGCACACCACCACCTTCCTTTCCTGATCTATATGGGTTTACTTGTTAAATTCTTTTCTCAAAGGAACCATCAAAAACACAGCTCCGCAAAAATATGGCATCATCAAAAGAAATATAACACTGTCTCATGTTGAAACTAGGAGCTACTCAAGCTAATAGACTGTGTAATTTCTGGACAGATGACAAGTATCACTACGTTTCCTTAAATGTTGTAATTATCTTGTAATGACCTTGTAGGGTCATTCCAGTGCTTTAGAACGTTTCATCACCCAGTTTGGGAACGTGGCTTTGAAGTGAAAGTGAAAATTCTTCAGTTCTGTCCAACTTTTTGCAACCCCATGAACTATATAGTCCATGGAATTCTCCAGGCTAGAATACTGGAGTGGGTAGCCTTTTCCTTCTCCACGGAATCTTCCCAACTCAGGGACAGAACCCAGATCTCCTGCATTGCAGACGGATTCTTTAACACCTGAGCTGCCAGGGAAGCCCAAGAATACTGGAGTGGGTTCAGTTCAGTTCAGTTCAGTTCTTGTCACTCAGTCGTGTATGACTCTTTGCGACTCCATGAATCATAGCATACCAGGCCTCCCTGTCCATCACCAACTCCCAGAGTTTACCCAAACTCATGTCCATAGAGGCAGTGATGCGATCCAGCCATCTCATCCTCCTGCACACAATCCCTCCCAGCACCAGGATCTTTTCCAATGAGTCAACTCTTCGCATGAGGTGGCCAAAGTATTGGAGTTTCAGCTTCAGCATCAGTCCTTCCAATGAACACCCAGGACTGATCTCCTTCAGGATGGACTGGTTGAATCTCCTTGCAGTCCAAGGGACTCTCAAGTGTCTTCTCCAATATCACAGTTCAAAAGCATCAATTCTTTGGCACTCAGCTTTCTTCACAGTCCAACTCTCACATCCATACATGGCCACTGGAAAAACCATAGCCTTGACTAGATGGACCTTTGTTGGCAAGGTAATGTCTCTGCTTTTTAATATGCTATCTAGGTTGGTCATAACTTTCCTTCCAAGGAGTAAGCGTCTTTTAATTTCATGGCTGCAATCACCATCTGCAGTGATTTTGGAGCCCAAAAAAATTAAGTCTGACACTGTTTCCACTGTTTCCCCATCTATTTCCCATGAAGTGATGGAACCAGATACCATGATCTTAGTTATCTGAATGTTGAGCTTTAAGCCAAGTTTTTTCACTTTCATAAAGAGGCTTTTTAATTCCTCTTCACTTTCTGCCATAAGGGTGGTGTCATCTGTATATCCGAGGTTATTGATATTTCTCCCGGCAATCTTGATTCCAGTTTGTGCTTCTTCCAGCCCAGCGTTTCTCATAATGTACTCTGCATAGAAGTTAAATAAGCAGGGTGACAATATACAGCCTTGACGTACTCCTTTTCCTATTTGGAACCAGTCTGTTGTTCCATGTCCAGTTCTAACTGTTGCTTCTTGACCTGCATACAGGTTTCTCCAGAGGCAGGTCAGGTGGACTCATAGTCCCATCTCTTTCAGGATTTTCCACAGTTTACTGTGATCCACACAGTCAAAGGCTTTGGCATAGTCAATAAAGCAGAAATAGATGTTTTTCTGGAACTCTCTTGCTTTTTTGATGATCCAGCGGATGTTGGCTTTTCTAAACATCTGGTTTAGATGCCTTTCCTAAAGGCATCTGGTTCCTCTGCCTTTTCTAAAACCAGATTGAACATCTGGAAGTTCACCGTTCATGTGTTGCTGAAGCCTGGCTTGGAGAATTTTGAGCATTACTTTGCTAGCGTGTGAGATGAGTGCAATTGTGCAGTAGTTTGAGCATTCTTTGGGATTGCCTTTCTTTGGAATTAGAATGAAAATGGACCTTTTCCAGTCCTGTGGCCACTGCTGACTTTTCCAAATTTGCTGGCATATTGAATGCAGCACTTTCACAGCATTATCTTTCAGGATTTGAAATAGCTCAACTGGAATTCCATCACCTCCATTAGTTTTGTTCGTAGAGATGCTTCCTAAGGCCCACTTGACTTCACATTCCAGGATGTCTGGCTCTAGGTGAGTGATCACACCATCGCAATTATGAAGATCTTTTTTGTACAGTTCTTCTGTGTATTCTTGCCACCTCTTCTTAATATCTTCTGCTTCTGTTATGTCTGTACCATTTCTGTCCTTTATTGAGCCCATTTTGCATGAAATGTTCACTTGGTATCTCTCATTTTCTTGAAGAGATCTCTCGTCTTTCCCATTCTGTTGTTTTCCTCTATTTCTTTGCATTGATCACTGAGGAAGGCTTTCTTATCTCTCCTTGCTATTCTTTGGAAGTCTGCATTCAAATGGGAATATCTTTCCTTTTCTCCTTTGCTTTTCATTTCTCTTCTTTTCACAGCTATTTCTAAGGCCTCCTCAGACAACCATTTTGCTTTTTTGCATTTCTTTGCCATGGGGATGGTCTTGATCCCTGTCTCCTGTACAGTGTCACAAACCTCCATCCATAGTTCATCAGGCACTCTGTCTATCAGATCTAGTCCCTTAAATCTATTTCTCACTTCCACTGTATAATCATAAGGGATTTGATTTAGGTCATACCTGAATGGTCTAGTGGTTTTCCCTACTTTCTTCAATTTAAGTCTGAATTTGGCAATAAGGAGTTCAAGATCTGAGCCACAGTCAGCTCCCGGTCTTGTTTTTGCTCCATCTTTGGCTGCAAAGAATATAATCAATCTGATTTTGGTGTTGACCATCTGGTGATGTCCATGTGTAGATTCTCCTCTTGTGTTGTTGGAAGAGGGTGTTTTCTATGACCAGTGCATTCTCTTGGCAGAACTCTATTAGCCTTAGCCCTGCTTCATTCTGTACTCCAAGGCCAAATTTGCCTGTTACTCCAGGTGCCTCTTGACTTCCTACTTTTGCATTCCAGTCCCCTATAATGACTGGAGTGGGTAGCCTATCCCTTCTCCAGCAGATCTTCCCAACCCAGAAATTGAACCAGGGTGTCCTGCATTGCAGGCAGCTTCTTCACCACCTGAGCCACCAGGGAAGCTGTGAGAACCATAGGCTTAAACTCTATCAAATGAGGCATAACCACACAACTGTGTGACCAAGTCTATCCAACAGGAGAGTATATGTGTGTGTGACTGTTCAAGTTACATTTATCTCCACAACTTTGGGTGCCATGTCAATTACAGGAAAAATCCTTACATCTTCACAGTTATTGATGCTTTCGGATTAAAATGTCCATCACATCTTTTATAGATCTAAGATCATTTTACTCCTCCAGGTAGGCACATTTTCTAGATCCCAGGTTTCATTTTCAGCTCAATTAAGGAAAAGAATATTAAGATATTATTAATTACTAAGTGCAGGATTACTCCTTGCATTTAACTAAAGTGTGGGATTGTTTTGTCATTTGTGCCAATCAACCTGAATTATCAAATTAAATCAATGCTATGATGTCAAAAACTGACTTTAGAATTCTATTGCAGCTTATTTTGAAGAGAACCATGAAAGCAGAAGAAATATATGGACATTTTTATTAATTCTGAATTATATATGTCTCTGATTCATGTGCAATTATGTGACTGTCTTATACATAAAAAGGAAACATGATATTTATTTTAAACTATAACTCAGAAGACATGATGCCATAGCTCTTCATGCTATCATTATTTGCATACTCAGAAAATATACATTGCTCCTTTTCAGAGACACCAAGTACATTTAAATTAAATGTGTTTACATTATGACTAGATAATGTGTAGCAAATACAAAGCTAAGTCATAAGTAATTCAAAGAGGTGTTAAGTTTCTTGTCTCTGAGTTGATCCACACAATTGCAGCTGCATTTTAATGAATATGACTTTACACAACTCCCCTAGAAGGCTTGTATTTCTTCTCAATCCTCCAAATGATCTTTTGAAGCATTTGCTGGTTGATACTGCAAACAGATTTTATATTTATCATTTCACTTCAGGCTTGAACATGTTATTTTCCTGTTTATTCTCCAGTATGATGCTAGCTCACTGGTACTGACTAATTCTTTGAACGAGTAAACAATCCAGTTATATAATTTCCATTTTTCTTACATGTAAAAAAATGTGATGATTTAATTTGTCCTCCAGTGTGCAGTTATGAAACCTGACATCAGTAGAATCTATGTTTATAAGCATTTTATTGAAGACAGTCCGAGGAATGTTTGCTAATGTGATTCACTTCACTGGACCTTCTTTTAATCCCTTTGAGATCTTGTTCTAGGCTCTTATTTTTTCTCCAGAGCTGTTGCATGTTCAGCCTGCCCACCTCACCCTGGTCAGGAACCAAGGCCTCTCGCAGGGACTGTGCTGTAAATGAATGGAAACAGGGATTCAGCCCAATACTATTTAATTATAATATTTAAAATCAGCAGTGCAAAGTGCAGGCTTCCCTGGTGGTCCAGTGGTTAAGAATCCGCCTGCCAATGCAGAGGACACCAGTTCAATCCCTGGGTCAGGAAGATCCCATATGCAGCAGGGCAACTACCCACAATGAGCCTGCATGCCTAGAGCCCATTCTCTGCAACCAGTGAAACCACCTCCGTGAGGAGTCCATGCACTGCAGCTAGCAAGTAGCCTCCATTCGCCGCAACTAGTGGAGAAAGCCCACATGTAGCAATGAAGACCCAGTGCAGTCAAAACAACAGCAACAAAGTGCAAAGTGAAACTGGAAGATTCCCGAAGAACATCACCTTTCTTAAATAAATTGAAAAAAAAAAATCACACAACAACCACCAGAAAATAAGTATTCTGCCTGTAAAATGCTCACTCAGGAGACTTTCTGTAAAGTTCTTAGATCAGTGTCTGGCATATAGTAATTAGCACTTATGTAAGTGTGTGCTATTATCATTATCCTTCATTGTTACTGCTGGTCTGCCTCCCTTCAACGCGTGAAAGGCTGAGATGGCAAGAATTAAGAGGAGTGGAAAATAGCTCAGATTATTTCAAAATAGTATCTCTGCTGTATAGATAATAGTGGAAGGAAGATAGGGTGAATCAAGAAAGAAAGTTGTTCCCTATATCCCTCCCTCTGAAAACCTCTTCATATTCCTTCATAAAGATCACTGCCTTGTCTAATAATTATTGTGTGGAGGCTGAGGGAAAGCACAGCGGTTCAGCTGTTGATTTACATGTGTACTTCTTCAAGGGTGGGATCCAAGAAACAGAGTCACCATGAATACTTTTTTGTATGGCTTTCATACCTAGCCCCCCAGGAACAGCATGACATGAAAGACAGATCCATGTCTTACCCTGTTCCTGCCAACACTCTCTCCACTGTCACCCCCATCTAGAATATTCCACTCATTTACTAGCATCCTCTTCAGAGTAGGCGTTTCCCTCTGTATTTAGTGGCAGTTCCTTTTCCTGCAGGTGAAATGTCCTTCATATGTCTTCCAGACCAAAGAATATTGGGTAAGACTCGCAAAAATACACAGGCCAACTTCCAGTGTGAGATGCCAGTGGTCCCATCTTCATCCCTTGAATCTCTGCCTCACTGTCTTCTCTCTTTCCCATAGGGTCAGGAGTACTGCCCAGCAAATCTTCACTGGGTAAGGGCCTTCTTCTCCAGTTTTTATTTCTATCAACCAAAGTCAGGAGCAGAGAATCAACAGTTGGCACTAATCATCTTAGTGACTCACCCCAATGTGTCTTAATCTTGTTTGGAACAGTGTCTTTATGGCAAGTAGTAGTATTTGCTTTCCAGGTGGCTCAGATGGTAAAGAATCTACCTGCAAAGCAGGAGATGAGGGTTTGATCCCTGTGTCAGGAAGATCCCCTAGAGAAGGGAATGGCAACCCACTCCAGCATTCTTGCCTGGAGAATCCCATGGATAGAGGAACCTGGCGGGCTACAGTCCACAAGGTCACAAAGAGTCAGACATGACTGAGCAGCTAGCACATAGGTCACAATGGAAAAGTAGTATCCCTCTGATTTACTGGGCAAGCCCAAAGTTTCAATGCTCTTGGTCTCCCTCTTAGCAAAATGTGTGTATATCTGAGCAGTGGTTTGCCTGTCTGTATCACTGTAAGAAACAGTAGTATCTGATACAATGATTCTCAGAACCTTCGGTCTCCTTTAAGTAATTGCATAACCAGAGACTTTTGTTTGTGTGGATTATATTTATCGATACTTATCATATGAAAAATTAAAACAGAATTTTTTGAAACACAAAAAAGTATAGACCTACATTCCATTAGCCACCACAGCAATGACATCATCACTGCACACTTATGAAGAAAAGTAACTGGGGGCTTTAGCAGTGTTCTCATACCTGAGAATTGGGTACATCCTCCGTCGCACAACAAAGGGCTGGTCTGTTTAGAAACCCTCAGGGCTAAATATAAACATTGAATAAGTCACTTTCCATGTATCACCATCTTCCTTATCTATCTTTGGGAATTATGGAGAATTTATGTTATTTAGAAAATTCTAGTAAGGCTGCAAACTGAAATCTTCCTTCATGAGTATATGAAACTTCGATTGAGAACTTTCAAAGATGCAAACGTGGTGTTCGCATGTCCAGTCAGATAAGCTAGCTCACATGTCTGGCGGACGCTGTCATCTGCGTGCATCCCCTACACGTAGTTGTGCTTTTGTGTATTTAATGTAGAGTCCCGTATAGAGTATAGTAGTACAGTACTTTGTTTCAAGCCCAGGATGTCTGGAAGCAAACATAAAAGCAGCGGTGATGTAGCTGGTACGACTGTACTTTTCAAAGTACTTTACTGTACTTTAAAAATCAAAAATGTTTTCTATCTTTGTGTTTGTTTTTTGTGTATGATTTGTTTATGTATTATTTTAGTATTTATTATGTATTATTATTTATGTATTTATATTATGTGTTATTAAAATTATATATTATTTTGTGTATTATTATTTTATGTATTATTTTAGCCCTGTACTGTACTTTAAAGATTAAAAATGTTTTCTATCTTTGAGTTTGTTTTTTATGTATTATTTGTGTTAAAAGTATTATAAACATATTATAATACATTACTATATAGCCAATTGTGTTACTTGCGTACCTAGAATAACTTTGTTGGACTTACAAGGAAACTGGACTTAGGAACGCACTCTCAGATGGAACTCATGTGTATGTAAGGGACTTGCTGTAATTAATTCCCAAAACCTGAAGGCTGTCTATGAAAAGTTCTCCTCATCCAGATCTACTTCAGTTCACTAACATCCATCGAGCCAGTTATGATCTCTCTCAGTCCTCATCCATATTCCACGTGCCAATTCCCAAAGAAAGACACTGACATTGTCTGAAGCTCAGGCCTTCTCCCAATATTTTCAGGGCCTGCAATAAAAGCATATCTGGACACCCTGGTTCCATGGCCCATCGCCCTACTCTTTCCACTCACAGCTTTTTCTTACAGAATTGTTGATGTTATTCAGTCACCCAGTCATTTAAAACTCTTTGTGACCCCCATGGACTGAAGCACACCAAGCTTCCCTGTCCCTCATCTCCCAAAGTGTGCCCAAGTTCATGTCCATTGCATCAGTGATGCCATCCAGCCATCTCATCCTCTGACACCCTCTTCTCCTTCTGCCCTCAATCTTTCCCAGCATCAGGGTCTTTTGCAATGAGTTGGCTGTTTGCATCAAATGACCAAAATACTAAAGCTTCAGCATCAGTCCTTCCAACAAGTATTCAGGGCTGATTTCCCTTAATATTGACTGGTTTGATCTCCTTACTGTCCAGGGTACTTCTCCAGCACCACAGTTTGAAGGCATCAATTCTCTGATGCTCTGCCTTCTTTATAGCCCAGCTCTCACAACAGTACATGACCACTGACTGGGAAGACCATAGCCTTAACTATACTTTTGTTGGCAGAATAATGTCTCTGCTTTGCAACACACTGTCTAAGTTTGTCATAGCTCTCCTACCAAGAAGTCCTTACAGTGTAGGGATACATCCTTATGCACGTTACAATCCAGAAAGTCAACCTGCAGAGTCTACAACACTTTTAACCTTTGAGAGCTCAGATTTATTCTAGGATTTTTGTGGAAGAGAAGAGAATGCCATCCTGTTCAACTCTATAACACATGTTGTCACCTGAATTCCCAAGCATCTCGGTTTATGCTCCAAACCTCAAAAAAAAAAAGTCTCTCTTGCATCATTCTGAAAATTTTTGAAACTCTCTTCTCTGACTATAAAGCTCAAACCCAAGGCCATACATTGAAATAGGGGCAAACATCATATTACATGCCCCATTCATTCATTTCAATCCCACATGTCTCATGTAAAACAAAATCTGTCTTCATGTGAATGAATGTAAGTAAATATAAAGTTCAAGGAATGAAATAAATAGAGTCTATGTGCCTTGTTACAAAGGTGTGCATGCATGCTGAGTCATGCTCGACTCTTTGTGATCCCACGGCCAGGCTCCTCTGTCCATGGAATTTTCCAGGCAAGAATACTGGAAAGGATTTCCTACTCCAGAAGGTCTTCCTGATCCAGGGATGGAATCTGCATCTCTTGTGTCTCCTGCATTGGCAGGAGGATTCTTTACCACTGGCATTTATAAAGCACAATTTGAAGCCTAGTTTTAGAAAAATGAAACCAATGTAATACATAATAACAATGTATCAAAAGCCACTTGTTCAAAGGTTTTAGGCCTGAAAGAGTAAGAAGAATGTCCAGATGTGAAGAGATCACTGACCAAACAGCAAGACCTTCAGAAGTACATGCCAAAGCAAGATTAAATATTCAAGAAATTTACCAAGGGAAACATCAACAGAGGTTCCCAACCTCCAGGATCTAACGCCTGATGATCAGTGGTAGAATTGATGTCATAATAATATAAATAAAGTTCACAATAAATGTAGTGTGTTTGAATCATCCTCAAACCATCCTCTTGCTCACCCCGACTGTGGAAAAATTGTCTTCCATGAAACTGGTCCCTGGTGCCAAAAAGGTTGGGGACTGCTGAACACTGGTGAGCAAAAATGTAGAGAACTTGAAGGAGACTGAGACAGACTCAGATTTTGGTGTAGATCTGACTCCTGTGCAGGAGAGGAGCAAGAAAGGGAGGAATTACCCTGCCTCAAGCCACGTCCTCCTGACTCCCCTCCCCATGCTGATAATATTAGAGGAGCCTGACCTTTTTTGCTCAGTCTTGTCTCTGTAAATGAATTCTCTCGTATCCACACCCCAACATTCATTCTCTCCTCTGGACCCTTTGCCCTGGTCCCTCTCTTAACTCCTGGGTAGGATATGCAGAAACCCTCCAGATCCTTCTCTGCAGCAAGAGGAGGACAAACAAGGGTATGTTGAATGCAGTAAAACAGAATGAGATAAATAAATGTGCTTCCATCCACGAAATGATATACAACTTACTAACACCAATTTAAATCACTTTTACATGGATCTCTGATTTAGATGATCCAAGACTCCGAACTCCTTCCCTTAATTCCAATAATAGAAATAGTTAATTAGAAGAAAATAGAATAAAGTGTTCTAAGTCCCCTTTACACTAGACTGAATGCTCTATATGGGATGATCACTGATGGCTAGTACATGGAAATCAATAAGTTAATTAAAACTTAGACTCATTTCATATAATGTGTGTCAGGGTAAGAACAATAATCAGCAATGAATCACCAGTTCTGAATCAGAGAAAACCAAATTATAACACTGCTTAATTTTTAGTAGTTTGACCAGGGCCAGAGTCATTTGTGGTGAAATGACAAATAGGTTACAGGAGCTGGTCACCCTTTAACAGTTTGGCAGCTCTAGTTACTAGAAAAGTTGAGTCATAGAGAATAGTACATAAATTCCAGAAAAGTCCTAGACATAAATATTTTGGGTCTCTTTATTTTATATGAACTTGCAAAGCCCTGTAAAAGAAAACAGATTAAAATGATCATGAAGAGATGAAAAAAAGAAAAATTCCTTTAAGCCATCACCAGAAGTGAAAATCAAAAAGATTGCTTCTCTCAACAGGGATGATACAAAATGAAAGAAAGATGAACAGGCCACACATTTTTAAAAGCAAAAAACAAAACAAAATAACACCATTTAAACTGGACTTTAGACGTGGTGAAGTCACTGTTTTACTAAAAAAGTGGAGAGAAATTCCAAAGTGAAAGCTTTTGGTTTTGTAAAACAGGCTGTGTGAAAAACAGATGCTCAATACACTTTACAGCAGAAAAAAAGATTCTTGTATTTACTCATAAGTCGAGGCACAGATATTTTCTTGTCTGGATGTGGTTGGTGTTTTGTACTACTTCTAATATATTGACTTAAACAATAAGAACTTATACCTACAACATGTCTATCAACTAAATTTTTATATTTTAAAAAATAATTTAGTGTTTTAATAAAAAGCCAATTTTTGTGAGCCAATTTAAAATTCCTAGAATATAAGCAGTGAGCCTACTCAGATACTTATCCTTTCTACCATTGCATTTTACAACCAATTACTTAGGGGATAAAGTTAAACTATTTTCTTTCCTTTTACTATTTGGTTGGCCAAAAAGTTCATTTGGGTTTTTTCTGTAAGAGTTTATGGAAATACCCAAACAAACCTTTTGGCCAACTCAACATTTCCATAAGGTTTATTTTTTGTGTGTCCACTTACAAGCCCTTGCATATTATATATTTTTTCTCTAATATATTTGGTAAAGGTCTTTGTTTGTTTCTAACCAATACATGTTAAACTGGTCAAATAGTCACTTTTACTAGTAACAAATTTTGGATACATAAAAACAACCGTGGGACATAAATTCTGAACCTGCAGCACCAGGTAGAGATGAAGCTGCAGATTTTCTCAGCACTCCCTCATCGAGCCTGGGGGATGATTTCTTCAAATAATTACATAACTGGGAAGAGATGTTAATGAAAGACCTCAAACTTGTGCCCACATTTCTTAGCCGCTTGTTAAGTTTCTGGTTTATCTGCCTTTTCCTGAAAAGATTAAGAATCGCAGTGTCCAATTTGTATGGGTCTCAGATTATCTAATACTGAAACTAAGGAACATAGGAAATAGACCCTGGGAAAATAATTTCCAAAGTAATTAAGCCCAAAGAAATCTTGAATCGCCTTTTGTCTTCAATAAGATTCCAAAGGCATTATGTTAAAAATAAGAGTTGAATTGCACAGCCACTAAAACCAACAAAATAGGGTCATTGGTAGAGACATGGATGGACTTAGTCTGTCATACTGAGTGACGTAAGTCAGAAAAGCAAACATCATATATTAATGCATATACGTAGAATCTAGGGGGAAAAAATGATACAGACAAATCTATTTCCCAGGCAGGCACAGAGACCAAACATAGAGAATGGACATGTGGACACAGTAGGGAGAGTGGGACAAATTGGGAGACAGGGATTGACATATATACACTTTGTTCTTGTTGTTTAGTTGCTAAAGTCATGTCCAACTCTTTTGCAACCCCATGGATTGTAACTTTGCCATGGTCAACTGTCCATGACATTTCCCAGGCAAGAATACAAGAGCGGATTGCCATTTCCTTCTCCAGAGGATCTCCCTGACCCAGGGATGGAACCTGCATCTCCTGCATTGCCAGGTTGGTTCTTCACCACTGAGGCACCTGGGGAGCTCTATGTATGCACTACCGTGTGTAAGAGAGCTAGCTCGTGGGAAGCTGCTTATAAGACAGTGCTATAAGTGGTGACCTGAAGTGGTTGGACGGGGGTGGGAGAGAGGTCCGTGAAGGGGATACATGTACACATGTGGCTGACTCGCGGTGTTGTATGGCAGAAACTAAGGAAGCATTTTAAAGCAATTATACGCCAATTGAAAAACAAGTAGAATAAAATGTCCAGGCTCTTTCTTTATTATACTCATGTCTCCCCTACTTGGGAGATGGGCTTCCCAGGTGACTCAGTGGTAAGAAATCCACCGGCAGTGCAGGAGACGCGAGTTCAACTCCTGAGTCAGGAAGACCTCCTGGAGAAGGAAATAGCAACCCACTCCAGTATTCTTGCCTGGAGAATCCCACGGACAGGGGAGCCTGGTGGATTACAGTCCATGGAGCCACACAACTCAGCAACTAAACAATAACACCTGGAAGATACCCTTAGTTCCTAAATGCAAACTCTTCCTCCTTAATCCTACAGCCACTCCAATACTTGCCCAATGACAGGACCACGAAGATACTTGTTCCTAAAAACCTTCCCAGATAAGTCCTTAAATCTGTAAGTCTCAAGGAAACCAAAAGTAACTTCAAAAGATAAAGGTCAGAGGACTCCAAAATTTAAGACAGCAGAAAAAAGACATCAGTGTCTCTGCCTTCCTCTGAAACCATCTGAAAATAACAAAGAATGAGAAACAGAAATAGATAGGACAAACCACAGTACATTTGAAGAAGAGTTGCAGGAAAAATTGGACCAGTATACAAAAAGATACTGAGAAAGGATACAGTAAATCTATGCAGAAAATATTAAAGCGAAGAAACATGCATAAATAGAAAGTAAATGAAGAAGGGACACTGGAAAAAATTTCCCACAGAACAGGTGAACATCCTGCCAAGCTACTCTCTGTTGTTTAATCACTCAGTCGTGCCCAGCTCTTTGTGACCCCATGGACCACAGCACACCAGGCTTCCCGGTCCTTAGCAATTCAAACATCAAAATTGCCTCTATGAAATAAGATGTCAAAGCATATAAAAGGATTCAAGAAAGAAATAAGAAGGTAAAAGAACTGTTTTCCTAATGAGCTGAAAAAAATCAGGAAAAAATAGAAAAGAAAAAAAAATCATCATAGAATTTAAAAGTAAGTAAATGAAAACAGTTTGACAGTGTGAAATTATATATAGTCTAGAAATAGGACTATATGCATTGGTTGTTTATTATTCAGTAAAGTGGCATTTAAAATTAGTAGAAGAAAGATAATTCAATGAATGATATTGAATGAATATTCAATGATATTCAATGAATGATATAAAACCAGATGAGTGTTAGCGTTAGTTGTTCAGTCATGTCTGACTTTGCAGGCTACTCTGTCCATGGAATTCCCCAGGCAAGAATACTGGAGTGGGTTGCCACTCCCTTCTCCAAGGGGTCTTCCTAACCCAGGGATCAAACCTGGGTCTCCTGCTTTGCAGGCAGATCCTGCACCATCTGAACCACCAGGGAAGCCCCAAAACTGTCTAGCCATCTGGCTATGCTGAAATGTTATAATTGATCAACTGTTGAAAAATAAAAATAAAGTAAAAACCATAAGTGACCAGAAGGAAATAAATTTCTCAAATTATTCACAGATGAAGGTAATATACAAACCCATAAACATATGGGTTTTGAAAGCATAAACTATGCTTTCAAATTTCAACACGACAAATATAATTCCCTTCAAGCCATGTCAAACCCAAAGTGACCAATTAGATAAGAAATCTGTAAGTAAATATAGCAACTAGTAGGAAGCATTTCCTTAATATGTAAATTCTTACTAATCATTAAGAAAAATATCAACAGTCAACAACGAGAAAAAGATAAAAGTTATGAATATGTAGTTATTTTAAAATAAATACAAATATTATTTAAACACATTAAAAGTGTCTGAACTCAACCCAAATTAAAGAAATAAATGCAGAGGGACGAATTGGGAGACTAGGATTGACATATACACACTAGTGTGTATAATATAGGCAAATAATGATAACCTGCTGTGTAGCACAAGGAACACTTCTTAATGCTCTGTGATGACCTCAATAGGAAGGAGACCCAAAAGAGAAGGGATATGTGTATACATACATCTGATTCACTTTGCTTTGCAGCAGAGACTAACATAGCATTGTAAAGCAACTATATCCCATAAAAAAAAAAAAAAAATACAACACTTAACGATTCTTATTCTTTAGTGTGGTACTATTTTTTAAAATACATATATTTTATTGAAGTACAGTTGACTTACAATGTTTCAGATGCACAGCAAGGTGATTCAGTTATACAAGTACACATATACTATTTTTTAAATTATTTTTCCTCATAAGTTATTACAAGATATTGACTATAGTTCCCTATGATACACAGTAAACCTTTGTGACTTGTTGCATATCTATTTTTTAATTAGAAATCTAGGATTCTATTCATACTAAGTCAAACAAGTGGAATCAAAATGTCACAATTTCTTAGCTAGACAAAAATTCATAAGTTCTCTAAAATGTCCATATTATACATGTTTACATATATTTATGTGTGTACCAAAGCTTTTCTACTACAGATGATAAAGGCTTGAGAAAGAACATTAAAAAAAAACAAAGGAAGAGATGGAGAAACTGGAGAACATAAACTAAATGAAATGGGAGCGCTGAATATGAAATAGAAAAAGTGAAACAAACTAGATAGAAGTAAAAGACCATCATATAGTCCAGTTGTTTTTAAATATGACTGCTCATTAGAAACATATCTGGAGCTCTGGAGGAAAAAAAATACAATACCTGAGCATTTGTATTTTTGAAAAAATTTCAAGATAGTACTGATACACATATGGATTTTAAAAAGTGATCACAGGCTTTTCTATTAGATCCTAGTTTTAGTTATGTAGAGTTCTACCATTTTTCTGTTGACCAATCATGATGCAATGATATTAAGTGAGTAATGGTTCCATAATCACAATATAGTAAAAGATGTTTATCAGCTTTCACAGTCAATAGCCAAACAAAAAATAAAAGATAATGACAATTGCAAGCCATAATGGGAACATGATTAACTTAGCAATACAAAATAATTGCATACAATTTGGGGTTGCAGTGGCTCAGAGTGATGTGGTAAGTGAAAATACACACAGGTACATGTTTCCATTCACCCTGTCAGACTATGTCTTTTGGCTAGTATTTAATCCATTTACAGTTAAGGTAATTATCAATATGCATGATCCTATTACCATTTTCTTAATTGTTTGGGGTTTGTTTTCTGTAGGTCTTTTCCTGCTCTTGTATGTCCTGACTAGAGAAGTTCCTTTAACATTTGTTGTAAAGCTGGCTTGGTGGTGCTGAATTCTCTTAACTTTTGCTTGTCTGGAAACCTTTTGATTGTTCCATCAAATCTGAAGGAGAGTCTTGCTGGGTAAAGTATTCTTTGTTGTAGGTCCTTCCCTTTCATCACTTATCATGGCATTCCCTCTGGCTTGTAGAGTTTCTCTTAAGAAAGTAGCTGATAGTCTGGTGGGGGGTCACTTGTTTGCTCTTTGCCATCTTTCCTTTGCTGCTTTTCATACTTCATCTCTGGCTTTAATTTTTGTCAGTTTGATCGCTATGTGTCTCAGTGTGTTCCTCCTTGGGTTTATCCTGCCTAGGACTCTCTGTGCTTTCTGGACTTTGTTGACTATTCCCTTTCCCATGTTCATGAAGTTTCCAGCTAGTATCTCTTCAGATATTTACTCAGGTCCTTTCTAGCTCTCTTATCCTTCTGGGACCCCTGTAATGCGAATGTTGCTGTGTTTAATGCTGTCACAGGGGTCCTTAGGCTGCTTTCATTTCTTTTCATTCTTTTTTCTATATTCTGTTCTGTAGCAGTAATTTCCACCATTCTGTCCTCCAGATCATTTATTCATTCTTCTGCCTCAGATATTCTGCAACTGATTCTTTCTAGTGTATTATTCTTGCCTGGAGAATCCCATGGACGGAGGAGCCTGGTAGGCTGCAGTCCATGGGGTCGCTAAGAGTTGGATACGACTGGGCGACTTCACTTTCACTTTTCACTTTCCTGCACTGGAGAAGGAAATGGCAACCCACTACAGTGTTCTTGCCTGGAGGATCCCAGGGACGGCAGAGCCTGGTGGGCTGCCATCTATGGGGTCACACAGAGTTGGACACGACTGAAGGGACTTAGCAGCAGCAGCAGTGTATTATTCATCTCTGTTTGTTTGTTCTTTAGTTCTTCTAGGTCTTTTGGTAAACATTTCTTATATCTTCTCAATCTTTGCCTCCATTCTTTTCCCGAGATCCTGGATCATCTTCACTGTCATTATTCTCAATTATTTTTTTCTGGAAGGGTGACTATCTCCACTTCATTTCGTTGTTTTCCTGGGGTTTTATCTTGCCCCTTCACCTGAGACATAACTTGCAGCTTTTTCATCATGATTAACTTTCTATAATATGGTTTTTGTTTTAGCTGCTGTGAGACTGTGCTTCTTCTTGCTTCTCTCTGCTCTCTGATGGATGAGGCTAAGTGGCTTCTGTAAGCTTCTTGATAGGAGGACTGGTGGTGGGAAAACCTGAGTCTTGCTCTGGTGGGCAGGGCCTTGCTCAGTAAAGCTTTCATCTAATTATCTGCTGATGCGTGGGGTTGCACCCCCTCCTTGGTAGTTGTTTGGCCTGAGGTGGCCCAGCCCTGTGGTCTACAGGATCTGTGGTAGGGTCAATGGCAAACTCTGCTGTGACAGCACAGTAGCAGAGGCTGAGAGGAGCTTCCCCACGCCCAGGTCAGGTGCGGTGGCCGAGAGGAACTACCCAACCCCAGAGGTCAGGGGCCCCGCCCAAGAGGAGCTACCCCGCGTCCAAGGGGTGGCTGCTGCTGGGCGCAGGAGGCCTGAGAGGAGCTACTCCACGTTCAAGGTCAGGAGGGGTGGCCATGAGAAGACACCCCTCGTCCAAGGTAAGGAGCAGCGGCTGCACTTTGCTGGAGCAGCCGTGAGGAGATACCCTACATCCGAGGTAAGAGAAACCCAAGTAAGATGGTAGGTGTTGCAAGAGGGCATCAGAGGGCAGACACACTAAAACTGTGATCACAGAAAACCAGCCAATCTGATCACAGGACCACAGCCTTGTCTAATTCAGTGAATCTAAGCCATGCGTGTGGAGCCACCCAGGATGGTTGGGTCATGGTGGAGAGGTCTGACAGAATGTGGTCCCCTGGAGAAGGGAATGGCAAACCACTTCAGAATTCTTGCCTTGAGAACCCCATGAACAGTATGAAAAGGCAAAATGATAGGACACTGAAAGAGGACCTCCCCAGGTTGGTAGGTGCCCAATATGTTACTGGAGATCAGCAGAGAAATAACTCCAGAAGAATGAAGGGATGGAGCCAAAGCAAAAACACTACCCAGTTGTGGATGTGACTGGTGATAGAAGCACGGTCAGATGCTGTAAAGAGCAATATTGCACAGGAACCTGGAATGTTAGGTCCATGAATCAAAGCAAATTGGAAGTGGTCAAACAGGAGATGGCAAGAGTGAACGTCAACATTCTAGGAATCAGCAAACTAAAATGGACTGGAATGGGAGAATTTAACTCAGATGAGCATTATATCTACTCCTGTGGGCAGGAATCCCTTAGAAGAAATGGAGTAGCCATCATAGTCAACAAAAGAGTCCGAAATGCAGTACTTGGATGGAATCTCAAAAACGACAGAATAATCTCTGTTCATTTCCAAGTCAAATCATTCAATATCATGGTAATCCAAGCCTATGCCCCAACCAGTAATGCTGAAGAAGTCAAAGTGGAATGATTCTATGAAGACCTACAAGACCTTTTAGAACTAACACCCCAAAAAAATGTCCTTTTCATTATAGGGGACTAGAATGCAAAAGTAGGAAGTCAAGAAACACCTGGAGTAACAGGCAAATTTGGCCTTAGAGTACAGAATGAAGCAGGGCAAAGGCTAATAGAGTTTTGCCAAGAGAACACACTGGTCATAGCAAACACCCTCTTCCAACAACACAAGAGAAGACTCTACACATGGACATCACCAGATGGCCAACATCGAAATCAGATTGATTATATTCTTTGCAGCCAAAGATGGAGAAGCTCTATACAGTCAGCATACACAAGACCTGGAGCTGACTGTGTCTCAGATCATGAACTCTTTATTGCCAAATTCAGACTTAAACTGAAGAGAGTAGGAATAACCACTAGACCATTCATGTATGACCTAAATCAAATCCCTTATGACTATACAGTGGAAGTGAGAAATAGATTTAAGGGACTAGATCTGATAGACAGAGTGCCTGATGAACTATGGATGGAGGTTTGTGACACTGTACAGGAGACAGGGATCAAGACCATCCCCATGGCAAAGAAATGCAAAAAAGCAAAATGGCTGTCTGAGGAGGCCTTAGAAATAGCTGTGAAAAGAAGACAAGTGAAAAGCAAAGGAGAAAAGGAAAGATATTCCCATTTGAATGCAGACTTCCAAAGAATAGCAAGGAGAGATAAGAAAGCCTTCCTCAGTGATTAATGCAAAGAAATAGAGGAAAACAATAGAATGGGAAAGACTAGAGATCTCTTCAAGAAAATGAGAGATACCAAGGGAACATTTCATGCAAAGATGGGCTCAATAAAGGACAGAAATGGTATGGACCTAACAGAAGCAGAAGATATTAAGAAGAGGCTGCAAGAATACACAGAAGAACTATACAAAAAAGATCTTCATGACCCAGATAATCACGATGGTGTGATCACTCACCTAGAGCCAGACATCCTGGAATGTGAAGTCAAGTGGGCCTTAGGAAGCATCTCTACGAACAAAACTAGTGGATGTGATGGAATTCCAGTTGAGCTATTTCAAATCCTGAAAGATGATGCTGTGAAAGTGCTGCACCCAATATGCCAGCAAATTTGGAAAAGTCAGCAGTGGCCACAGGACTGGAAAAGGTCAGTTTTCATTCCAATCTCTAAGAAAGGCAATTCCAAAGAATGCTCAAACTACCGCACAATTGCACTCATCTCACACGCTAGTAAGGTAATGCTCAAAATTCTCCAAGCCAGGCTTCAGCAATACATGAATCGTGAACTTCCAGATGTTCAAGCTGGTTTTAGAAAAGGCTGAGGAATCAGAGATCAAATTGACAGTATCATCAAAAAAGCAAGAGAGTTCCAGAAAAACATCTATTTCTGCTATATTGACTACACAAAAGCCTTTGACTATGTGGATCACAATAAACTGGAAAATTCTGAAGGAGATGGGAATACCAGACCACCTGACCTGCCTCTTGAGAAATCTGTATACAGGTCAGGAAGCAACAGTTAGAACTGGACATGGAACGACAGACTGGTTCCAAATAGGAAAAGGAGTATGTCAAGGCTGTATATTGTCACCCTGCTTATTTAACTTCTATGCAGAGTACATCATGAGAAACACTGGGCTGGAAGAAGCACAAGCTGGAATCAAGATTGCTGGGAGAAATATCAATAACCTCAGATATGCAGATGACACCACCCTTGTGGCAGAAAGTGAAGAGGAACTAAAAAGCCTCTTGATGAAAGTGAAAGAGGAGAGTGAAAAAGTTGGCTTAAAGCTCAACATTCAGAAAACTAAGATCATGGTATCTGGTTCCATCACTTCATGGGAAATAGATGGGGAGACAGTGGAAACATTGTCAGACTATTTTCTTCGGCTCCAAAATCACCTCAGATGATGACTGCAGCCATGAAATTAAAAGACGCTTACTCCTTGGAAGGAAATTGATGACCAAGCTAGACAGCATATTAAAAAGCAGAGACATTACTTTGCCAACAAAGGTCCATCTGGTCAAGGCTACGGTTTTTCCAGTGGTCATGTATGGATGTGAGAGTTGGACTGTGAAGAAAGCTGAGCGCCGATAAATTGATGCTTTTGAACTGTGGTGTTGGAGAAGACTCTTGAGAGTCCCTGGGACTGCAAGGAGATCCAACCAGTCCATCCTAAAGGAGATCAGTCCTGGGTGTTCTTTGGAAGGACTGATGCTGAGGCTGAAACTCCAGTACTTTGGCACCTCATGCAAAGAGTTGACTCATTGGAAAAGATCCTGATGCTTGGAGGGATTGGGGGCAACAGGAGAAGGGGACGACAGAGGCTAGATGGCATCATGGACTCGATGGGCAAGAGTTTGAATAAACTCCAGGAGTTTGTGGTGGACAGGGCGGCCTGGTGTGCTGCAATTCATGGGGTCACAAAGAGTCAGACATGACTGAGCGACTGAACTGAACTGAACTGAACTGAAGAGGGTTTTATGCCAAGGCAGACCTTCCAGTGCCCCCATTTCTGTGGTGAGCCCCTGCTGACCCACCCCCTGACAGGTGGCCTTCCAAACCTAGCAGGTCGTTTTGGTTCAGGCTAATGTAGGATCACTGCTCCTCTCCTCTGTGTCTTGGTGCATGTAAAATTTTATTTGTGCCCTCCAATACTGGAGTCTCTATTTACCCCAGTCCTCTGCAAGTCCCATAATCAAATCCCGCTGGCCTTCAAGGTCAGATTCCATGAGGATTCCCAGTCCTTTTGTTGGATCCCTATGCTGGGAAGCCTGACATGGGTTTCAGAAACTTCATAACAGTGGGAGAACTTCTTTGGTATTATTGTTCTCCAGTCTGTGGCTGACCCACCCAGGAGGTATGGGATTTGATTTTATCATGATCGTGACCCTCCTATTGTCTGACTACAGCTTCTTCTTTGTCTTTGGATGTGGGGTATCTTTTTTTGTTGGTTTCCAGTGTCCTCCTTTCAATGGTTGTTCAACAGTAAGTTGTAAATTTGGTGCTCTTACAGGAGGAGATGAGTGTATGTCCTTCTACTCTGCCATCTTGAACCAGAAATTGTTAGTTTGATACTATTTACAACATGCTGTATCAGCCAGTATGTAGAGAAACAGACAGTCTTACATTATTCTTATGCAGATATAATGAAAATAATTTCTCTGGAGGAAAAACTGAACTCTATCAAATTTTAAATGAACATTCATTACACCAATCTCACTTCCTGGAATCCATGTTACAATTATGCACATCTAAGTTTGCAAAGATATGAACGAGGGTATTCACTGCAAAATTGTTTATAATTTTAAAGAAAAGTTTGGAAGCAATCTAAATGCCCACCCATTTAGAAATATGCATATACAAATTCATATGTAAGTGATAATATCTATAATACTGTTTTATACATTATCGATTTTCTTAAAAATACATCTTAGAGATTGTTTCCTTTCAAGACACATGTGTAGGTCTGATTTATTCATTTTAACAACTACATGAACCATCCTTCCTATTTTTGATGCCTTTCTTTCTGCATTTCACAAGCTGTTCCACAGAGCTAGGTCCACACTCTCTCCCTCATTAAAAAGAGAAAGGAATAAAGCCCTCATTCACCCTTCATTTCTCTTCATCTGAAACCCTGTCTCTCAGTTCCCATAAGTGGATAAACTTATCAAGAGAGAATCACAAGCCATTCTTCACATCTCTCATCTGTCCCCACCCCCATCCTTCCAACAAGAGCCCCACTAAGGTTCTCAGAGTGGTACACATCCCTGGACACAAACGACGTTTGTTTCTCCAACCAGTGGTCTTCTTTATCATGTTTACCACTCAGCAGGTTCTCCTTGGCTTCTGTGATGAAAGGATCTCCTGTCTTTCCTTCTACCTTTTAACCATCTATTCCCCACCTTCTGTCTGGCCTTTAAATCTTAGAGTCGCTCAAGTCTCAGTCTTAAGTCATCTCCTCTCCTCACTCTACTCTCTCTGTTGGTAAAAATAAACCCAAGGGTGGGACTTCCCTGGCAGTCCAGTGGGTAAGACTCTGCCCCCAATGCAGGGGGTGTGAGTCCAGCCCCAACCTCTGGTTGGGGAGCTAAGATCTCACATGCCTCCTGGCAAAAATACCAAAACATAAAACAGAAGCAATATTGTAACAAATTCAATAAAGACTTTTAAAATGGTATACAGTAAGAAAAATCTTCTAAAAATAGGACCCAAGGCATCAATTGATCAAGCCCCCTATATATCCAGCCCTCATTTCTCCTCTAATTTCCACATTTGCTTATCCAACTGCCTGTTTGACCAGCATGTTTCCTCGACTGTGATCTTTTGGAAGTGCCTCAAATTCAGTATGTTCAAAGTTAGCTCAAAAATCTAGATTTAATTTCCAATATTCCCTATGTCCCTGGATGCTACTTTAGTAGCATGTGACTGACATGCTACTGGATGTTAGTCACTCAGTTGTATCTGACTCTTTGTGACCTCATGTACTGTAGCCCACCAGGCTCCTCTGTCCAGGGAATTCTCCAGGTGGGAATACTGGGGTAAGTAGTCATTCCCTTCTCCAGGGAATCTTCCCAACCCAGAAATAGAACCTAGTCTCCTGAATTGCAGGCAGATTCTTTACCATCTGAGCCACAAGTGGTAAAAGCTGGATGCCTCAGAACTATCTTGAATACTTTCCTCTCTCCCTGAATCCATCACAAAAGCATGCCTACTTAATCTCTTAAAGCTCTTACAAATATGTCCACTGCTTGTCCATCTCCACCCCAGCCCTAGAATGCCATGGACCCTCATCTTTCACGTGGACAACAATAGAAGCCTCCTAAGTGTATCATCTACTTCCTAATTCAGTCTCACAACAGCTAGTGATTTGCTCAGTATGAGCACCAAGAATGTCACATCCCTGCCTAAGAACGTGACTGGTCCTCATGGAAAAAGAGCCAAAAAATGGATCGATGATTAAAGTGCTCAGCTATTAGAAGAAGTAAAAGGGAAAATGAAATCATTTGGGGCTAGAAGCTGATAAAGGTTTAAAGAAACAAGTTTCAGCTGCACCTTGTCAAGTATCGGGTTGGCCAAGAAGTTTGTTCGGGTTTTTCTGTAAGATGTTATAGAAAAAACAGAACAAAAATTTGACCAACTCAGTATGTAGGCTCTAGAATATACAAAGGAGAAGGAAGGCCTTTCCAGATCATGTGAATAGCTATTAAAAAAAAAAATCACAGAGGAGACAGTGGGCATATCAGGTGAGAAGATCAGCCGGGGTGAACAATAACATTAAACCAGAGGGTGGAAGACGAGGGATACTACAAAGCCTAAAAAGAGTTTGCAACACAGAGCGAAAGAAAAAACAGACAAGTATTGTTCAGACAGACTTCAGAGCCAGAATCAACCCACAGGACAGAGCACAGTGAAAAGAGCCTCTGCTATTCACATGAGTGTCAGTGGGACTTCTACGTGGTTCTGGTAGACCTGTCCGTTTACCACAGGAAGACCTTTTTAAAGCCTGGAACTAAGACTAACGGAGCCTTAGCACAGCTCTCCAAGGTAAATGGGAGCAGAGAGACATATGGGCTGGAGACCAGAGCAGCACCTGTAATCCTGAAAGGAAAGGGTGACAGCCTGCAAAACAACTGGCTGGTTATGGCCCGGGGTCGAGCTATAAGCTCAGACCACGGTGCAGTGTTGTGACCCAAGGGCTTGTCTAGGTGCCCTACATGTTGGGGTCTGGTAGGAAACAAACTTGATTCTTTAAAATGTCAACTTTATTGAGTTATAATTGACAAATAAAATTATATTTAAAGGGTGATTTAATACACACAATAAGACTTAATTCTATTACTCAACCACAAAAATGAATGAAATTGGGTCATCCGTAGAGATGTAGAGGAACATAGAGAGTGTCATACAGAGTACAGTAAGACAGAGAAAACAAATATCATATATTGATATATATATATGTATAGGTGGAATCCAGGAAAATGGTATTGATGATCTCATCTACAAAGAAGAAATAGAGACACAGACGTACAGAACGAATGTAGGGCCAGCAAGCAGGGAGGGAGAAGAAGGGGGCGATAAATTGGTAGTTTGGGACTGACATATATACACTGCTGATACTATGCATGACATAGACGACTAAGGAGAACCGAGCATACAGCACCGGGAATTCTACTCAATGCTCTGTGGTGACCCACATGGGGAGGAAATCCAGAAAAAGAGGGGATGTATGTATTTGTTGGAGAAGGAGATGTATCCTTGTATCCAGTATGCTTGCCTGGAAAATCCCATGGACAGAGGAGATTAGTGGGCTGTAGTTTATGGGGTCACAAAGAGTCGGGCACGACTGAGCAACCAACACACACATATGCATATGTACAGCTGATTCACTTTTCTGTTCAGTAGGAACCAACACAACACACAACATTCTAGAACAGCTGTACTCCAACAAAAATTAATTTTAAGAATTTTTTTTAAAACCTTAATTCTAAAAATAACTAATTCCAAAAAAAATAATTTAATTCAAAACTGACCTGTTTGCTGCACTGGCTGCTGCTTTGTCTGGGGTGATATATCAGGGAGCTTGAAAAGTTCAACCATTATGTCCATCATCAGTCTTCTCGCTGAGGATCTGCCTCAACAGATTTGCTAAACAGTGAAAGCACTTCTACCTCTGACATTAGCAATGGTGACACCTCTGCCTAAGTTAGAGAAAATTCTAGATTTTTTTCTGCCCAAGTCTGCTCCTCCCCTGGTCTTCACTCTCTTAGTAAATGACATCACTTTCCACTTGTCAAGCAGGATATGTGGAATATATGGGGAAGTAATTTTTGACTACTCACGACGTCTGTCATCTCACATTAAATCTATTATCAAGGTCTTGTTGGCTCTTTTTTTTTCACATCATAAATCTGACCACTTTTCACTACAACTATCTCTACCCACCCTCATCCGAGCTCCATCATCTCTCACCATGGTTCCTGAAGTAGTCTGCAAAGATGACAGCTTACTTAAATCTTTCCCCCTGTGATAGATACTGCTAGTTGTCTGCAATATCCATTCTGCCATTATTTCTAATGGACCCCTGATTTTGATCAGGGATACAAAATAAGCAACTCAATACACACCTTCTGCATTTCTCTTGTAGCTAAAGATAGCCATTTGACCCACTTCTAGCCAAAGAGAAATACTCAGAATAATCCCAAGTAGAGCTTTGAAACGAGCTTTTTTGGAAAGAACGGACTAAAAACTACACTTTGCTCTCCTGCCACTTCCTTCCAGAAAAGTGGTCATGATATTCCAAAATGAAACCACTGCATTGCAGCCAAGAGATAGAAGCCACATGCTAAGGACGGTGCACAGGGAAGTGGAGGAAGCCTGGCTCCTTGATGACAGCTCTGAACCCGACTAGGATGGACACTCACTTTCAGTATTCTAATTTGGAAAACAAATAAAACTCTGGCTTGTTTCAGATGTTGTCTGTAGGTTTCTCTGCTGTCTTCGCTAAAAGCATTCTTAATAGATAAAACTCCTTTTTGTTCAAGCCTCCAGATAATAATCAACATGAGCTTTGCAAAGACTAGGTTCCCATCAAACCCAGAAAAAATTCCAAAGGCCTTATAAAGTCTTCATAAAGATAGTCCCTGCCGATCTTCCAGTATTCTTGCCTGCAGAATCCCGTGGACAGAGGAGCCAGGTGGGCTGCTGTCTATGGGGTTGCACAGAGTCAGACACAACTGAAGCGACCTAGCATGCATGCATGCATTGGAGAAGGAAATGGCAACCCACTCCAGTGTTCTTGCCTGGAGAATCCCAGGGACGGGGGAGCCTGGTGGGCTGCCGTCTATGGGGTCGCACAGAGTCGGACACGACTGAAGCGACTTAGCAGCAGCAGCAGCTGCTGCCTATCTTTCTAAACTCTTCTTCACTTCTCCTATTGTTACACTAGCCTTTCTGCCACTAAAACAATGTATGCGGTTTTGAAGTAAAGGAGATTATTATTAGAGTAGAACCTACACTTCTCTCCTTTAAGTATCCTACATTCATCTACCAAAGGACTAACATATCCTTAGCTCCCTTATTTTTATTTCAACAGTCTTGGCACCAATCTATACCCTCCTCACCCTTATTGGGGAGACCAGGAGTCAGAGAGGACCACTGTGACAGCACCCCAACTTTGTTCCCCTGGCTTCCTCCACCTCTAGAACCTTACTCTCCATCTTTATTACAACCTCTGCTGGGTCATCCTATTGAGAAGATACTCAAAAAGTTATCCACCTCAAATGTAAGATGTCTATGTCTGATTCCTTAATTTCATTAATAGATAATTGGTGTATTCAACTTTTCAGCTTCTAATCTTTGGATTTGCCCCCAAGAATGTCTAAAATGGCACTCAACTTAGATGATACAGCTCCTAAATACATGAAGAAATCTCCTCACGGGGCTGCTAAGGCTACCTGTGAAATTTATACCTCTGAGTTGGAATAATTATTCTACTAGACTGTACCTTCAATAATCCTGGGTTTATTAAGTATCACTGGGTTCATTGAAATAAAGCTGAGGAACTTTATTATGATATACTGAGTCTCACAAGCTTTAAAGAACACAGCATAATCCTGATTAAGAATCTCAATGATTTTGCTTCAAAATAGAATCAAAGCACATGAATCCTAAAAATTAGATTGTTGTCTATTTGCTAAGTTGTGTCTGACTCTTTGCAACCCCAAGGAAACCTGTCACCATCGCCAGGCCCCTCTGTCCATGGAATTTCCCAGTCAAGAACACTGGAGTGGGTTACCATTTCCTTCTCCACGGGATCTTCCTGACCCAGGGATCAAACCCACGTCTCCTGCACTGGCAGGCTTTCTTTACCACTGAGCCACCTTGCCTGAGACCAAACTCTTCAGTACTCTTCCCAAATAGTTATTTTGCATACAAAGCTTCTCAAATCCAAGATGCTAGGTGAATTCAATACCACAATGCACTTGACCCACCTCCTACAATAATAAAAATAAAGCCAAAAGTAAACAAATGGGGCCTAATTAAACTTAAAAGCTTTTGCATAGCAAAGGAAACCATAAAAATGACAGAAAGACAACCCTCAGAATGGAAGAAGATATTTGTAAATGAAGCAACTAAAAAAGGCTAAGTATCCAAAATATACAAGTAGCTTATGTAGCTCAGTATCAAAAAAAACAAAAACAAAAACTCAATCAAAATGGGCAGAAGACAGGCAGACTACCAACAAACACAGGAAAAGAGGGTCAACATCACCAATAACTAGAGAAATGCAAATCAAAAGTACAATGAGACATCACCTCACACCCAGGAGAATGGCTATCATCAAAAAATCTACAAACAATAAACTCTGAAGAGGATGTGGAGAAAAGGGAACTCTCTTGTACTGCTGGTGGGAATGTAAATTGATGCAGCCACTAGGGAGAACAGTATGGAGGTTCCTTTAAAAACTAAAAATAGGACAACCAAGTGACCCAGCAATTAAACTTTGAGCGTATACCTGGTGGTGGCGGTGGTTTAGTCACTAAGTTGTGTCTGACTCTTGCCACTCCATGGACTATAGCCGGCCAGGCTCCTCTGTCCCTGGGATTCTCCAGGCAAGAATACTGAAATGGGTTGCCATTTCCTTCTCCAAGGGATCTTCCCAACGCAGTAATCAAACCCGAGTCTCCTACATTGCAGGCAACTTCTTTACCGACTGAGCTACAAGGGAAGCCTTGTGGCTTTCAGGTTTCTTAAAGGGGATACACCCAGATTTCCATGGACTGGACTGTAGGTCCTTAATTCTGTACACTCTCTTCCCACTTAGCCAATTACTGGAACACATGCCTGTTTGAAAGGGGCTTATCCATTCTACAATGCTACAATCTCCCCCAGTCCTTATTAACCCAGTTGCTGTTTCTGTACACAATATGGTTCCCACCCTAGGCCTTCTTAGATCTTAAGTCCATGGACATGTAACTACATGAGTTTTTTCTCCTATGGTGGGTCTCAGAAGACAGCTATCTCTCAGTTTTGCCATGGGACATCCACCAAGTTCAAGGGCCCCAACTCAGGCTACTGCCAAATACTGCTGTTTGCGATCCATTTGCCCCAAGTGACTGTGGCTCCACAAATAATCTTCACATCTAGGGCATGAGATCCTGGTGCAGGGACCCTTCAGACTTTTCCAGGAAGCCTCAGGAAGGAGTCCAAGAAGGCCAGATTTACACTGAGAGCTGTTCCTTGTCCTCCTGCTATTTCCTTTAGGGCACACGTTAAAGAGTAACGGTAGCTTAAACAATAAGACCTACGGAGGACAGAAGTGCGATGTTCTGCAGCATCACGTGACAGTGCAGGAGTCTCTGAGCCTCATCACGAAGCCCCCACTCCTCCTGGAGAAATATATGGCCACGTCCTCAAAGACCACGAGGCCCTGAGCCGTCATCGCAGAAGCTTTGGTCGCCAGTCGTGGGAAGAGCGAGGACAGACCGAGGGCAACGCCGTCACCTACCGTCTCAGGGGCCCCCAGCCGCCACCTCTCCTGTCGTCTTTCAAAAAAGATACACGCACTCTAATGTGCAATGCAGCACTGTTTGCAGTAGCCAGGACATGGAAGCAGTGGGAATGTCTATTAACAGAGGAACAGATAGAGGAGGTGTGGTATAGACAAACAGTGCAATATTATTCAGCCATTAAAAGGAACGGAACTGTGTCATTTGTAGAGATGTGGATGGACCAGAGACTGTCATACAGAGTGAAAGTGAAAGTCACTCAGTCGTGTCTGACTCTTTGTGACCCCATGGACTATACAGTCCATGGAATCCTCTAGGCCAGAATACTGGAATGGGTAGTCTTTTCCTTCTCCAGAGGATCTTCCCAACCCAGGGATCGAACCCAGGTCTCCTGCATTGCAGGCAGATTCTTTACCAGCTGAGCCACAAGAGAAGTCCAAGAATACTGGAGTGGGTAACCGATCCATTCTCCAGCGGATCTTCCCCACCCAGGAATCAAACCAGAGTCTCCTGCATTGCAGGCAGACTCTTCACCAACTGAGCTATCAGGAAAGCCCCTAACAGAATGAAGTTAAGTCAAATAAAGAGAAAAACAAACATCATGTTATATATGTGCAGTTCAGAAAAATGGTATAGATGTTCTCATTTGCAAAGCAGAAATACAGACAGACATAGAGAAAAAAACATGGATACCAAGGGAAAAGGAGTGCAGTGGGATAAATTGAAATATTATGATTGACATATATACACTATTGATACTATGTGTAAAATAGAAAACTAATGAGAACATACTGTATCCACAGGGAACTCTACTTAATGCACTGTGATGTCCTAAATGGGAAGGAAACCCAAAAGGGAGGGAATATAGATAGATATGTAGATATAGATATGGTTGATTCTTTTTTCTGTGCATTAGAAGCTAACACAACATTGTAAAGCAACTATATTCTAAAAAAATAATTTTAAAAAATACCATAATGGTTTGTCATCAAGTGGCCATGTACTCCCTCCTTTTTGTACAGTTTCTTATCAGTTGAGCAGCACCTTCACTGCCCAAAGACACATTAGAGTAGTGATAAATAGAAATGAAATAAGAAGGTCTTCAACATTCCTGCACTGGGGTAAAAAGCATTCTCACTCACCCAACCATGAATTACTCACTACAATAACAAAGCAAACGGTGAACTGGCATACTTGCAGAATACTAACAAAGAGCTGGATCCTATGGACTCCAGGGTTTCTACATGCATTTTAATTCATTTCTAAAAACACATGCAACTAATTTTAAAATCATAATCTAAGCCACATGGACATTAGGATGTATCAAATAGAAATGTTTAACACATGAAAATCTCCGACTAACTAACTAACTTCAGCTGCCTGATTCACTCATTTTATCATGTTTAAGAGTTCTGCTTCCTTGAGGGGTTACTTACGTATAGTTATTTTTACCCCTTTGAATAATTTGATAGATTTTGACAAATGTACAGCCACGTTACCAGCATGACAATCATGATGTGCAGTGTTTCCATCACCTTCCAAAGTTCCCATGTGGCTATCTGCAGGTCAACCCCTACTCCCGCCCTCTGGCCCTTACCAACAACTAATTTGCTTTTCATCACTGTTGATTTGCCTTTACTGGAATTTCATATTCATGAAATTTCACAGAATATAGTATCTTGTGTTTAACTTCTTCCACTTAGCAAACTGTTTTTGAGATTCAAGCTTATCATTGCATATATCAGTACATTTATTTTAATGCTGAGTAGTATTTCATTGTTAGGTTATATCACTGGTAGTTTATCCATTCACCAATTGAAGCTATTATCCACAAAGCATCTATAAGTATTTGTGAATGAGTCTTTCAGTGGGCATATATTTTGATTTTCCTTGAGAAAATACAATGCTTTTTCTAAAAGTATAGTCCTATCCATGTCTACCCTTGTAACAATTTTTGTACAAGTACTCCAAAATAATATGGGTGCATCTGCTCTCATTGGTGCAAACATGCAGTTCAGCAATATCAGGTGAATGCATTAAGATGGAGCATTACAGAGTCAGTTGCTTCTTACCTGACTTGTGCTTGTGTTAAGGAAGGAGCATATTTAGTTAATAGTGCGAGTCATTTAGCCTCAAAAAATTCAAAATAATTTCTTCTTTTTACCTGCTTTTCCGAGTCTATAAACTTTGTGTATTTAAAGTATAAAATTTGATCAGTTTTGACATATGCATGCATTTATGAATCCAGCACACAAGTAGGACAATGAACATGTCACTACCCAAATTATGTTTATGTCCCTGTATAATCCTCTTCCCTGCAACTCCCCGAAGTGCCCAGGCAACCACCAGTTTGCTTTTGGTCACTAGAGATTAACTTAAGTTTCCTAGAGTCTTACCTAAATAAAATATATACTCTTTTCTCTGAACTTTTTCACAGTACAATTAACATATCCATATTTCGTTCCTTTTGTTATTTTCTAAAATTTTTCCTTGAGGCATAATGAATATATAACATATTAGTTTCAGGCATGCAACACAATGGGCTTCCCAGGTGGCTCAGTGGTAAAGAACCCACCTGCCAATGCAGGAGCCACAGGAGACACAAGTTCAACCCCTGGGTCGGGAAGATCCCACGGAGAAGGAAATGGTGACCAACTCCAGTGTTCTTACCTGGAAAATCCCATGGACAGAGGAACCTGGTGAGCTGCAGTTTGTGGGGTCACAAACAGCCTGACATGACTGAGTGACTGAGCACATTGTAACATGATTTAACATTCGTATACATTGTGAAATGATCACCATTATAAGTCTAGCTAACATCAATCACCTTATCTAGTTAAACACATTTCTTTCTTGTTATGAGAACTTTCAAGATCTACTCTTTTAGCAACTTTCAATGTGTGATGTAGTATTATTAACTATAGTCACTATCCTATACATTAAATCCCTAACATTCATTTATTTTACAGCTGAAAATGTGTACCTTTGGATCCCCTTCACCCATTTCTCCCACTCTACATTTTCCTTTTAATTGATGATATATATTTCACTGTATGTATATATCACAATTTGTTTATCCATACACTTGTTCATGGGCACTTGGTTTTTGCCAAATAAAAACATATGCAGCTATTCTTAAAACAATAATCTAAGCCACATGAACACTAGAATGTATCAAATAGAAATGTTTAACAAATGAAAACTCTGATTAATTTCAACTGCCTGATTCATTTTCTCATAATAAAGTTGAGCTATCATAAATAGAGTTGCTATGAACATTTGTGTGCAAATCCATGAACATATGTTTTCATTTGATAAATACTTAGGAGCAGAATGACTCCATTACTTAGATTTTTATGTTTAACATTTTAAGACAGTAATAAAATCTATTTTCACCATTTTCTATCGCCACAAGCAGTAAATGGAAACTCTAGTGGCTGGCTACACATCGCACCAATACTTGGGATGGTAAGGCTTTTGTGAACGTAGCCATTATGGTGAGTGTATAGTGTGGTCTTAATTTGAATCCCCTAAAAACAAATGATATTTATATGTCATTTTTATGTCAATATGCCATCCATATATCTTCTATAGTAAGCACCTTGACCTACTTTTATGGTTGATGTCTTCTTATTGATGAGTTGTAAGAATTCTTTCTATATCCTAGAAATGAAGTCTTTGTTGGATATATTTTTACAAATATTTTCTTCTTGTCTGTGACTTTTATTTACACTTTCATCAACATTTTTTGAGAAGTAAAATTTTTAATTTTGATGATGTTCAGCATATTGAATTTTCACTCCAAAAAAACTTCCTAAAAATCAAAGTCGCAAGTATCTTCTCTTATATTTTCTTTTAGATATTTTGGAGTTTCGCTTCTGACACCAACTTCAGTTAATGTTATAATATACTGCAGCTAAAGGTCAAATTTTCTTTGTTTTTGGTTGTCTTGTTTTGTTTTTACATGGCTATCCAGTTGTTGCTCGGTTCACATACTGTTGAAGCCTAGCTTGGAGAATTTTGAGTATTTACTAGTATGTGAGATGAGCCCAATTGTGCGGTACTTTGAACATTCTTTGGCACTACCTTTCTTTGGGATTGAAATGAAAACTGTGGCCTGTAGCCACTGCTGAGTTTTCCAAATTTGCTGGCATATTGAGTGCAACACTTTCACAGCATCATCTTTTAGGATTTGAAACAGCTCAGTTGGAATTCCATCACCTCCACTAGCTTTGTCTGAAGTTATGTTTCCTAAGGCCCACTTGACTTCACACTCCAAGATGCCTGGCCCTAGGTGGGTGATCACACTAAGTGGTTATCTGGGTCACAAAATTCTTGTTTGTATAGATCTTTCCCTGGTGGCTCAGATGGTAAAGAATCTGCCTGCAGTGTAGGAGACCTGGGTTCAATCCCTGGTTTAGGAAGATCCCCTGGAGAAGGGAAAGGCTACCAACTCCAGTATTCTGTCCTAGAGAATTCCATGGATTGTACAGTGCATGGGGTTGCAAAGAGTCAAACACGAAAGAGTGACTTTCACTTTCACTTTTTCTGTGTATTTTTGCCACCTCTCCTTAATATCTTCTGCCTCTGTTAGGTCCATACAATTTCTGTCCTTCATTGTGCCCATCTTTGCATGGTACGTTCCTTTGGTATCTCTAATTTTTTTTTTAAAGATCTCTACTGTCTCCCATTCTACTGTTTTCATCTATTTCTATGCATTGTTCACTAAGGAGGGCTTTCTTAAATCTCCTTGCTATTCTTTGGAACTCTGCATTTAGATGGTATATCTTTCCTTTTCTCCTTTGCCTTTCACTTCTCTTCTTTTCTCAGCTATTTGTAAGACCTTTTCAGACAACCATTTTGCCTTTACACAGAGAAACCAGAGATCAAGTTGCCACGTCCACTGGATCATAGAAAAGTAAGAGAATTCCTGAAAAACATCTACTTCTGCTTCATTGACTACACTAAAGCCTTTGACTGTGTGAATCACAGCGAACTGTGGAAAATTCTTAAAGGTATACCACCTTGCCTGCCTCCTGAGAAAACTCTATGCAGCTCAAGAAGCAACAGTTAGAACCAGACATGGAAGCAATTGACTGGTTCCAAATCAGGAAAGGAGTACATCAAGGGTATATATTGTTACCCTTCTTATTTAACTTATTTCTGGAGTATATCACGTGAAACAATGGGCTGGATGAAGCACAAGCTAGAATCAATATTGTTGGAAGAAATATCATTAACATCAGATATGCAGATGACACCACTCTTTTGGCAGAAAACAAAGAACTAAAGAGCCTCTTGATGAAGGTGAAAGGAGAGTGAAAAAGCTGGCTTAAAACTCAACATTCAAAAACTGAAGATCATGGCATCTGGTCTCATCACTTCATGGCAAGTTGATGGGGAAACAATGACAAATTTTATTTCCTTGGGCTCCAGAATCACTACAGATGGTGACTGCAACCACGAAATTAAAAGACACTTGCTCCTTGGAAGAAAAACTATAACCAACCTAGAGAGCATACTAAAAAAAGTACAGACATTACTTTACCGACAAAGGTCCATATAGTCAAAGCTATTGTTTTCTCTAGTAGTCACATATGGGTGTGCGAGTTGGACCATAAAGAAAGATGAGCACAGAAGAATTGGTGCTTTTGAACTGTGGTGTTGGAGAAGACTCTTGAGAGTCCCTTGGACTTTGGGGAGATCAAGCCAATCAATCCTAAAGGAAATCAGTCTTGAATATTCATTTGAAGACTGATGCTGAAGCTGAAGTTCCAATACTTTGGCCACCTGATGTGAAGAACTGACCTATTGGAAAAGAACCTGATGCTGGGAAAGACTGAAGGCAAGAGGAGAAGGGGACGACAGAGGACGAGATGGTTGGATGGCATCACTGACTCAATGGACATGAGTTTGAGCAAGCTCCAGAAGATGGTGAAGAACAAGGAAGCCTGATGTGCTGCAGTCCCTGGGGCCACAAGGAGTCGGACACGTTGAGCAACTGCACAACAACAGTAAATCCAATTGCTCCAGTATGATCTGTTGAATAGGTGTCCTTTCCCCCATTAAACTGCCTTGAAAACTGGAAAATGGGTGGACAGTTTATGTGTGGGTCTATTCCTGATGGTCCACTCTACACTAATAATCTGTCTCCATGTGGTAATCATACTGCCTTGATTACTGTAGGTTTATGATGAGGCTGTCCCCCAACTTTGAACTTTTTCAAAGTTACTTTGGTTGTTCAAGGTAAAATGTTGAAATAAAATTTAAAGTCTGCTTATCAACTTACACAAAAAAATACTAATTAGAATTTTGAATAGGATTCAACTGAATCTATAAATCTGGGGAGAATTGGTATCTTAATAATTTTGAATTGTTAGATGCATAAGTTCAGTATAATTCTCCATTTATTTGATTTTCCTTTTATTTCTCTCAGGAATGACTTAGAGATTGAGTGTACAGTTCTCCCGCATTTTTGTAAACTTTATCCCTAATTGTTTCATTTTTATGATATTAGAAATGGTAGTTTTTTCTTTTCAATTTCTAAATATTCTGTGCCTGTCTAGAAAAATATAATTGATTTTTGTTTATTGCTCTTGAATTCTATGTTTGCTAAAGTGCTTCCCTGGTAGTTACTGGAAAATGTTGAATGAAAATACTGAATACTTCTGTAGTACTGGCTGGAAAGTACCAAATCATCAAAGAACAGGTGAGAATGGATATCCTTGCTTGGTTCCTGATCAAAGGGAAAGCACTCAGGCTTTATCAATAAGTATGATATTAGCTGTGGTTTTCTAATAGATGTTCTTTATCAAGATAAGGAAGTTCATTTATATTCCAAGTTCTCTGAGAGTTTTTATCAGGAACAGAGTTCTTAGAGGAAAATATAGGCAGAACACTCCTTGACATACATCACAGCAAGATTCTGTGTGATGCACCTCCCAGAGTAATGGAAATTAAACAAAAATAACAAATGGGACCTAATTAAACTTAAAAAACTTTTGCACAGCAAAGGAAGCCATAAACAGGTTTAAAAGATAACCCTCAGAAAAGGAGAAAATAATTGCAAATAAAACAACTGACAAAGGATTAACCTCCAGAATATATAAGCAATACATTCAGCTCAATATTAGGGAAACAAACAGCCAAATCAAAATATGAACAGAAGACCCAAGCAGACAGTTCTCCAAAGAAGACACACACATGGCTAATAGACACATGAAAAGATGTTCAACATCATTAGATGTTGATTTCTAATTATTAGAAAAATGCAAATCAAAACTACAATGAGGTATCACCTCACAGCAGTCAGAATGGCCATCTTCAAAAAATCTACAAACAATAAATGCTGGAGAGAGTGTGGAGAAAAGAGAACCCTCCTTCACTGATAGTGAGAACATAAATGGATGCAGCCGTTATGGAGAAGAGTATGGAGAGTCCTTTAAAAACTAGAAATAAATCTACCATATGACCCAGCAGCCCCACTACTGGGCATAAACCCTGAGAAAACCATGATTGAAAAAGACACGTGAAACACAATGTTCATTCATTCACAATATTAAACATTCAGAAAACTAAGATCATGGCATCTGATCCCATTACTTCATAGCAGATAGATGGGGAAACAGTAGAAAGAGTGGCTGACTTCATTTTCTTGGACTCCAAAATCACTGGAGATGGTGACTGCAGCCAAGAAATTAAAAGACGCTTACTCCTTGGAAGAATAGCTATGACCAACCTAGACAGCATATTAAAAAGCAGAGACATTACTTTGCCAACAAAGGTCCATCTAGTCAAAGCTATGGTTTTTCCAGTAGTCATGTATCGATGTGAGAGTTGGACTATAAAGAAAGCTGAGCATTGAAGAATTGATGCCTTTGAACTGTGGTGTTGGAGAAGATTCTTGAGAGTCCCTTGGACTGCAAGGAGATCCAACCAGTCAGTCCTAAAAGAAATCAGTCTTGAATATTTGTTGGAAGGATGATGCTGAAACTGAAACTCCAATACTTTGGCTACCTGATGAGAAGAATTGACTCCTTGGAAAAGACCCTAATTCTGGGAAAGAATGAAGGCAGGAGGAGAAGGGGACAACAGAGGATGAGATGGTTGGATGGCATCACCAACTCAATGCACATAAGTTTGAGTAAGCTCCATGAGTTAGTGATGGTCTGCTGCAGTCCATGGGACCACAAAGAGTCATACACGACTGAGCAACTGAACAGAAAAAAAAAAAGCCAGTGTTCATAGCAGCACTGTTTACAATAGCCAGGATATGAAAGCAACCTAGATGTCCATCAACAGATGAATGGATAAAGAAGATGTGGTACATATATATACAATGAAATATTACTCAGCCATAAAAAAAATGAATTTAAGTCAGTTCTAGTGTGGTGAATGAACCTAGAACCTATTATACAGAGTGAAATAAGTCAGAAAGAGAAAAACAAAGATAGTATATAAACATCTGTATGGAACCTAGAAAAATGATATTGACAAACCTCTTTGCAAGGAAGGTATGGAGATGCAGATGTAGAGAATGGACTTGTGGACACAGTGGGGGAGAGAGTGGGACAAATGGAGAAAGCAGCATCACCACATACACACTATCAAGCATGGGATGGATAGCTGGTGAGAGCTTGCTCTGTAGCACACAGAGCCCAGCCTGGTGCCCCATGACGCCCTGGAGGGATGGGGCGCAGGGAGGTGGGGACGGGATGGATGTATACTTATGGTGGGTTTGTGTTGCTGTATGGAAGAAACCAACACAGCACCGTAAAAATTAATATATATATATATATATATTTTTTAACTTAAAAAAGAAATAACATGGAGGAGGGGGAGGAAGGGCAGGATGAAAGAGAATCAACAAAAGCCAATGTCATATACAGAGTCTAGAATATTTACTATCTGGCGTTTTGTAGAGGAAGTTTGCCAATTCCTAGTCTATGGATAATCTTGTCCCATTCTAGAGGCAATATCCTAATGAACGATAAGAATTGCAAGGTCTTCTATGCTGGCTTCTATAAACACCAACTATTCCTGGCTTAGTTCTTGGGACTTCCCTGGTGGCTCAGCTGGTAAAGAATCTGCCTGCAATGCGGGAGACCTGGGTTCAATCCCTGGGTTGGGAACATCCCCTGGAGAAGGGCATGGCAACCCACTCTGGTATTCTGGCCTGGAGAATTTCAGGGACTGTATAGTCCATGGGGTTGCAAAGAGTTGTACATGACTGAGTGACTCTCACTTTCACCTTCTGTCATTCATGGATGCACAATACATTCAAGTTATTTCCTCTGCTTCTTTTGGCTTGTTCTTTCTTCAGGCTCGCATAGTTTCCTCACAGGTGTATTCTGATAGCACTCAGCTGAAGGCTCAAGCAAGTCCACTGCAGACTTCAGGAGCTATATTTCAGGGCAGCTCTCTGTATTCCAGTACTCTCTTTTATAAACATTAGCTTTGTTGGCTTTTTCTGACTCAGTTGCATCTCAACTTAGAGACTGCTGGAATCCTTACGGATCCCCCTTCCCAGAATCTGGAAGCTTGGAAATTCTCTCCAGACTCTGACCTTAGTTCACTGTAGTCTATCATGGTTGTTTCCTGTCTTCCAAGCTCACTGTCCTACACTGCCTCACATCCAATGTCTAACAACCATTGTTTCATATATTTTTGTCCAGTTACTCCAATCCTGCTACAAATGATGGTTTCTATTGTACTCTTTCAAATATGTGGTTTTCCTGAAGAATATTCAGAGATTGCAAAACAAGTATGTAAATAAAGTGAATAGTTACTGTTTTATTCTTTCTAACTACTAATCTGTGCCATTATTTTCTCAGTACTATACAGTCAAAAAAAAAATTAATTTGTTGCTGATAAATTGAAACTTTTACCTATAATCTCCATTGAAAATTTTCTTTTTGTCTTCATAGAAAAAGAGATCAGATTTATAATTATCAGACACAGGTGTGGGAGACTGAAAGCAGTCAAAAGGTACCATAAACTTCCAGTTACAAGATAACTGTAGAGATGTGATATATGACATGATAAATATAATTGGCACTGTTCTATGCTATATTCTAAATTTGTTAAGAAAGTAGTCCGTAAGAGTTCTCACAAATAGTTTTCTATTTCTTTAATTTTATATCTATATGAGATGATGAATATTCATTAAATTATTAGGACAATCAGTTCATGATGTATATAAGTCCAATCATGCTGTATTCCTTAAACTTTTACAGTGTTGTACATCAATTATGATTCAATAAAACTGGAAGATAAATAAAAATTTGTCAATGTAGCCTCATCATTCTCATTGAATCCTTTTTATAAGTAAATGTCATTAAATTTGAACTCAAAAAAGAAAGGTATTCTAATAAAACAATACATTGATGGGTTTTGGGATTTTTTAGATGAAAAGAAAGTTCCGATGTTAAAAAAAAAAAAAGTTTGAAAGCACTGATTAGGCAGAAATAATCTTAGGTTTGTAATGTTAATACCTAAAAGTTTTATAAACACAAAGGAGCAAAGTCCACATTAGAGTTCAACAATCACCATCCAGGTGAGAAACACTAAATTCCAACACCAAAAGGGAAAATTACTGTAGCTCATTGTCTTTCAGGTACAAATATTCTTCTCTTTATAACTGTAGCTTGGATTGAGAAAGTTCTGGCTACTCACTATTTTATCCTATTTAATAATATGAAATGCAGGGCATTCTTTGCCAGTGTTTAGCAAATGTCTGAATATTCTTGATCCTCAGCAGGACATCATGCACTTGACCTCCTATTCCAACTTTACATAATTTTTTTTTCAAGATAGGATTAGACCACTAAGGACTTAGTTCAGTTCAGTTCAGTTGCTCAATCATGCCCGACTCTTTGCGACCCCATGGACTGCAGCATGCCAGGCTTCCCTGTCCATCACCAACACCCAGAGCTTGCTCAAACTCATGTCCATTGAGTCAGTGATGCCATCCAACCATCTCATCCTCTGTTGTCCCCTTCTCCTCCTGCCTTCACTCTTTCCCAGCATCAGGGTCTTTTCCAAGGAGTCAGTTCTTCTCAGCAGGTGGCCAAAGTATTGGAGTTTCAGCTTCAACATCAGTCCTTCCAATGAATATTCAGGACTGATCTCCTTTAGGATGGACTGGTTGGATCTCCTTGCTGTCCAAGGGACTCTCAAGAGTCTTCTCCAACACCACAGTTCAAAGGCATCAATTCTTCAGCACTCAGCCTTCTTTACAGTCCAACTCTCACATCTATACATGACTAATGGAAAAACCAAAGCTTTGACTAGACCGACCTTTGTTGGCAAAGTAATGTCTCTGCTTTTTAATATGCTGTCTAGGTTGGTCATAGCTTTTCTTCCAAGGAGCAAGCATCTTTTAATTCTCCTATTCCAGCTTTTTGGACTAGGAGAAGTTGGACCTCCTATTCCAACTTTCCATCATCTTTCTTTTTAAGACAGGATTAGACCACTAAGGACTTAAATACCTTTGGCAAAATTAACGTTTGTCCCATCCTCTGTGTTGCCTCTCTGTCTACCACAATGAAACGAAAAGCATAAAATTGCACCCAGAGACTGATTTACAGGGTCAGTAAATTTGCTATCTCCAGGGAACTTCTAGCTACAAAATCATTATCTAATTAAATTAAAAGGTGAAAGCTCAAAAGGTTTCCTAATTCAGGCCACAATCAAGCTAGTAATGAAGACAGCAGTAGCAGTCCATTACTGTCTCATCGTGAAGAAAATTCCAAGGTCCGTGTCTGCTCTGATTGGGTAGCCCTAAAGCTATTGTAGGTATTACTGTGGGCTTATAATTTGTGCTTTTTTATTATGGAAAAGATTTTATTTCTAAAACATTCATCAAAATGTGAATAATTAAATTTCCATATGAAAAACTCATTTGAAAATAATTGTATTGCCTTGCACAATAGAAGGGGTGGTTCCTCAGGTATGGAAGTTTTAAAAGCTGCATTTTGAAAAGCTGATTTAGAAATTTAAAATCTAAATCTCTAGCTATGTGCATGTACGTCCATTTATATGCACCGTGGTCCCTAAGCATGAAGTGCATTTACAAAGTAGCTCTGTTTATGAGTTATTTTTCATCATAGAATCTTACAAAGGCACAATATATTGCTCTGATAAAAATTACAAACACAATTTTCATAAGGAAATCCATGAAAGCCTAAATAAATATTTACAAAAGAGAGACTAACTAAATAAATAAATGCTTTTAAAGAGAGGGCTTAAAATTACAGTTTATTTACAAATTAACACATGAGATGAGTTGAATTCTTTGAGGAATTTTCATTTTAAAACTTTTCTTTTCTACTACATTCTGATGCACCAAAGCAATCCAAAGCCAAGAAAATTACAGTATGACTATAAACATAATGCAGATTTTTATGAGTATAAATTAGCTAAAATTTTTAAATTTTTAAAGTATATATGAGGATGATACTCATCTTATTTATTGGAAGTTGTCAAACAAATTTCTCTATGGTGTTAGTTCTCTCAAAATTCTCTGGAGATATCAGCACATAGAAAAATCTTTTTTTAAAATTAAACAAAACACATAACTTAGAACTATTTATGATGTGTCAGTTTTGACCCTTAAAAATAAAAGAGAGTATAGACTGATGAATTTGTCAGTTGCACCAAAAGGATCTTGCAAAATAATCCTTTGTAGGTTTTATCACCAATAGTACCTGGAACATCTATATTTTCAGGGGAAATTTTCTGAAACACAAACATGAATATGCTACATTTCTGTAGTCCAACAGTTTCTAGCAATCAATTTTGTATAAGAAGTTTCATATCTCTCTGTTTGCTTGTTTATGACTTGAAAAGCATATAGCCCAGTTCCAAGTGGAATGGAGGATTTCTAAATGCTCTTGGAACAATTTGCCTGACAATAATTTTTAACATCTTGGAAAAGAAAAATTAATGATTCTAGCTCTCTTCCCAGGATCATCATAATCATAAATAGTTCACGAGAAGTGCCTAAATCAGTGTATGTCTAGCAGAAAAGAGATGCTCAACAAATATAATTTTCTCTCCCTTTCCCCCACCCCTACTCCTTCCCTACCACATGCCAGGCAGGGGCCCCAGCCAGCGACAGAGCAGGATTGGGGGAAGTCAAGCCCCTGGTCTTGCGGACAGTTCTGTTTTTATCTGCCTTACATCTGGGCATCCGGTTAAGAGTTTGTTTGAATAAAGAGTTCTAATTGCACTACTGGGTGAAACAGATGATGATCTCTGTCCTTTGGCGGTGAAATCTGTCCCTAGTTTTCTCTTTCTAGGGTGGCCTCTGGTCTTCCTACAAGCTTCAGTTACTCACTCCACAATGATACCCGGACCTCTGTCCCAAGTTCTTTATCCCCATCACCCCCAGGACCCAGTCAGCCACAAGAGTATATGAAACCCAAGTATCTCTTACTCCTCTCCCTCCACCCAACTCCTATCATCAATGCCTAAATTCAGATCCAGATTATCTTGTGTGTGAACTAGTGCAAGAGAATAGAATAGAACAGGAGTCCACTCCATCAGCAATATGTAAGCTGCTTTGGGAGGAGGGATACTGGGAAGCAGTGATCCAGACAAGAGGTGATGAAGACATAGATGAGAGAGTGGTATTGAGAAGGAAAGACACCACACAGGAAGAGTCAAAAGGTTGTTTTTGTTTTTTGTTTTAATTTTTTAAAAAATTTTGGCCACTCCCTACAGCATGTGGCACCTTACTTCCCAAACTGGGGATTGAACCTGTGCCCCTGCATTGGAAGAACAGAGTGTTAACCACTGCACCACCAGGGAAATCCCTCAAAAGACTTAAGTGACTACTCATGAGGAGACGAGAGAGAGCAAGGAGTTGAAGTAACTCTAAAATTTGCAGTCTAAGTATATTGGAAAATGCCTACTGAGAATAGACTGCAGAAAAAAGTAGAGTCCTTTAAAAAAATGCAGGAAATTGACTTGAAAGTAGGCAAACCAGAGCTTGGCAGCATTAAAAATTTTAATTGTGATAAATATTATAAAGTATATATTATATAATTTAGAATTGTGTTAATGTTCTAATATCATTTTTATTAATATAATAATTATGGTGATCATATTAATATTACTTTTCCTACAAAGTAATACAAAGGCACTGGGGAATGATCAATCAAATGAAATGATGTCGACATTAAAAGACATGACTGCAGACAAATGTTCACTGGATTTGCCATTGAGGAATCCATTAAGGACTCCCTCAGAGAAGAGGGTGGGCATAGAAGCCAGTCTACAAGGGACAGACAACATGAGTGAGTAATGAACACTGCAGGCTGTGATAGATTTTAAGAAGTATGGCAGAGAAAGGAAGTTTGAGAAAGGGAAATACTAGGATAAGATAGCTGTCAACAGGGATCTTGAGCCATGTCAAGTTTGCAACATTTGCAAAGAGAGCTAGTAGGAAAGAATCATCCATTTTATAAAGGAGGAAAAATTTGTATCCAGTGCTTTCTTTATGCAGAAATCACAATAGGAGAAAGTAGACTCCCATATCTTTCTGCCTTTTCATACTGTTCATGGGGTTTGCAAGGCAAGAATACTGAAGTGGATTGCCATTCCCTTCTCTAATGGACCACGTTTTCTCAGAACTCTCCACCATGACCCGTCCATCTTGGGTGGCCCAACATGGCCTGGTTCATAGTTTCATTGAGTTAGACAAGGCTGTGATCCAAGTGATCAGTTTGGTTACTTTTCTGTAATTGTGGTTCCCAGTCAGTCAGCCCTCTAATGGATAAGGATAAGAGACTAATGAAGCTTCCTGATGGGAGGGACCCATCTTTCCATGAAATGTTCCCTTCGTATCTCTAATTTTCTTGAAGAGATCTCTAGTCTTTCTCATTCTGTTGTTTTCCTCTATTTCTTTGCGTTGATCACTTTAGGATTTGCATTGAATCACTTTTTTGCATTGAAAGAGGAAGGCTTTCTTATCTCTCCTGGCTATTCTTTGGAAATATGCATTCAAATGGGAATATCTTTCCTTTTCTCCTTTGCTTTTCACTTCCCTTCTTTTCATAGCTGTTTGTAAGGCCTCCTCAGACAATCATTTTGCCTTTTTGCATTTCTTTTCCATAGGGATGGTCTTGATCCCTGTCTCCTGTACAGTGTCACTAACCTCCGTCCATAGTTCATCAGGCACTCTATCAGATCTAGTCCCTTAAATCTATTTCTCACTTCCACTGTATAGTCATAAGGGATTTGATTTAGGTCATACCTGAATGGTCTAGTGGTTTTCCCTACTTTCTTCAATTTAAGTCTGAATTTGGCAATAAGGAGTTCATGATCTGAGCCACAGTCAGCTCCTCTTGTTTTTGCTGACTGTATAGAGCTTCTTCACCTTTGGCTGCAAAGAATATAATCAATCTGATTTCAATACTGACCATCTGGTGATGTCCATGTGTAGAGTCTTCTCTTGTGTTGTTGGAAGAGGGTGTTTGCTATGACCAGTGTGTTCTCTTGGCAAAACTCTATTAGCCTTTGCCCTGCTTCATTCCATACTCCACAGCCAAATTTGTCTGTTACTCCAGGTGTTTCTTGACTTCCTACTTTTGCATTCCAGTCCCCTATAATGAAAAGGACATCTTTTTGGGGTGTTAGTTCTAAAAGGTTCATAGAACCATTCAACTTCAGCTTCTTCAACATTACTGGTTGGGGCATAGGCTTGGATTACCGTGATATTGAATGGTTTGCCTTGGAAACAAACAGAGATCATTCTGTCATTTTTGAGCTTGCATCCAAGTACTGCATTTCAGACTCTTTTGTTGACCATGATGGCTACTCCATTTCTTTTAAGGGATTCCTGCCTACAGTAGTAGATATAATGGTCATCTGAGTTAAATTCACCCATTCCAGTCCATTTTAGTTTGCTGATTCCTAGAATGTCGACATTCACTCTTGCCATCTCCTGTTTGACCACTTTCAATTTACCTTGATTCATGGACCTAACATTCCAGGTTCCTATGCAATATTGCTCTTTATAGCATCAGACCTTGCTTCTATTATCAGTCACATCCACAACTGGGTATTGTTTTTGCCTTGGCTCCATCCCTTCATTCTTTCTGGAGTTATTTCTCCACTATCTCCAGTAGCATATTGGGCACCTACTGACCTGGGGAGTTCCTCTTTCAGCATCCTATCATTTTGCCTTGTCATACTGTTCATGGGGATCTCAAGGCAAGAACACTGAAGTGGTCTGTCATTCCCTTCTCCAGTGGACCACATTCTGTCAGACGTCTCCACCATGACCTGACTATCTTGGGTGGCCCCATACGGCATGGCTTAGTTTCATTGAGTTAGACAAGACTGTGGCCCTATGATCAGATTGGCTAGTTTTCTGTGATTATGGTTTCAGCGTGTCTGCCCTCTGATGCCCTCTCGCAACACCTACCATCTTACTTGGATTTCTCTTACCTTGGATGAGGGGTATCTCCTCACAGCTGCCCCTCCTGACCTTGAACGTGGAGTAGCTCCTCTCGGCTGCCACCCCTGACCTCGAGCGTGGGATAGCTCTTCTCAGTCACTGCCCCTGACCTTGGGCAAGGGGTAGCTCCACACGGCCACGCTTCTGTGCTGTCCATCACAGCCAGCTTGCTTCTGCATGGTGGCAAGAACATACAGAAGAACTGTACAAAAAAGATAATCGCGATGGTGTGATCACTCACCTAGAGCCAGACATGTGAAGTCAAGTGGACCTTAGAAAGCATCACTATGAAAAAAGCTAGTGGAGGTGATGGAATTCCAGTTGAGCTATTTCAAATCCTGAAAGATGATGCTGTGAAAGTGCTGCACTCAATAAGCCAGCAAATTTGGAAAACTCAGCAGTGGCCACAGGACTGGAAAAGGTCAGTTTTCATTTCAATCCCAAAGAAAGGTAATCCCAAAGAATGCACAAACTACCACACAATTGCACTCATCTCACACGCTAGTAAAGTAATGCTCAAAATTCTCCAAGCCAGGCTTCAGCAATACATGAATCGTGAACTTCCAGATGTTCAAGCTGGTTTTAGAAAGGGCTGAGGAACCAGAGATCAAATTGCCAACATCTGCTGGATCATCGAAAAAGCAAGAGAGTTCCAGAAAAACATCTATTTCTCTTTTATTGACTATGCCAAAGCCTTTGACTATGTGGATCACAATAAACTGTGGAAAATTCTGAAAGAGATGGGAATACCAGATCACCTGACCTGCCTCTTGAGAAACCTGTATACAGGTCAGAAAGCAACAGTTAGAACTGGACATGGAAAAACAGACTGGTTCTGAATAGGAAAAGGAGTATGTCAAGGCTGTATATTGTCACCCTGCTTATTTAACTTCTATGCAGAGTACATCATGAGAAATGCTGGGCTGGAAGAAGCACAAGCTGGAATCAAGATTGCTGGGAGAAATATCAATAACCTCAGATATGCAGATGACACCACCCTTATGGCAGTGAGTGAAGAGGAACTAAAAAGCCTCTTGATGAAAATGAAAGAGGAAAGTGAAAAAGTTGGCTTAAAGCTCAACATTCAGAAAACTAAGATCATGGCATCTGGTCCCATCACTTCATGGGAAATAGATGGGGAAACAGTGGAAACAATGGCTGACTTTATTTTTCTGGGCTCCAAAATCACTGCAGATGGTGATTGGAGCCATGAAATTAAAAGACGCTTACTCCTTGGAAGGAAAGTGATGACCAACCTAGACAGCATATTAAAAAGCAGAGCCATTACTTTGCCAACAAAGATCTGTCTAGGCAAGGCTACGGTTTTTCCAGTGGTCATGTATGGATGTGAGAGTTGGACTGTGAAGAAAGCTGAGTGCTGATAAACTGATGCTTTTGAACTGTGGTGTTGGAGAAGACTCTTGAGAGTCCCTTGGACTGCAAGGAGATCCAACCAGTTCATCCTAAAGGAGATCAGTCCTGGGTGTTCATTGGAAGGACTGATGCTGAGGCTGAAACTCCAGTACTTTGGCCACTTTATGCAAAGAGTTGACTCATTGGAAAAGATCCTGATGCTTGGAGGGATTGGGGGCAGGAGGAGAAGGGGATGACAGAGGATGAGATGGCTGGATGGCGTCACCGACTCGATGGACATGAGTTTGAGTAAACTCTGGGAGTTGGTGATGGACAGGGAGGCCTGGCGTGCTGCGAGTCATGGGGTTGCAAAGAGTTGGACATGACTGAGCAACTGAACTGATGGGAGGGATTGGCTGTAGGGGAGTCGGGATCTTGCTCTAATGGGAGGGGCCATGCTCAGTAAAACTTTAATCCAATTTTCTGCTGATGGGTGGGTCTGTGTTCCTCCCCTGTAGTTTGGCCTGAGGTCAAACTATCATAGGGATAATGGCAGTCCTTCAAAGGGACTTATGCCAGGACTGTTGTATTCAATGCCCCTGACCCCACAGCAGGCTACTGTCAATACATGCCTCTGCCAGAGTCTCCTGGAAACTCACAGGCAAGCCTGGCTCAGTCTCTTGTGGGGTCACTGCTCCTTTCTCCTGGGTCCTGGTGTGCACTAGGCTTGGTTTGTGCCCTCCAAGAGTCTGCTTCTCCAGTCCTGTGGAAGTTCTGTAATCAAATCCCACTGGCCTCCAAAGTCAACTTCTCTGGGGTCCATGGGGTCGCAGATAGTCAGACATGACTGAGTGACTGAACTGAACTGAGGCTCCCATGTTCAAGAAGATAGGTACAGAAATCTGCTGATGTGACATGGATCCAATCTGAGCTGCTTATACCTTTTGAATATCTGATTCTGAGTCACTCACTGGCTGGAAGGGAAAAGGTAGGGATATTGCAAAGATAACTGTCATCTTACTAAACAAGGCAAATAATGTCATAGGTCTACTACCTTTCAAGGTAATTTTTTCCTTCATACTTTCAGTTTAACATTTTAACATCTTTTTCCAAAAACTAGGTGCTATAATGATGGTACCTGGTGACAAAATATTTAGAATAGGGCATCCATCAAATAGGGCTTCCCAGGTGTCTCAGTGGTAAAGAATCTGCCTTCTAATGCAGGAGACACAGGTTCGATTCCTGAGTCAGAAAGATTGCCTGGAGTAGGAGATGGCAACCCACTCCAGTATTCTTGTCTGGGATATCCCATGGATAGAGGAGCCTGGAGAGCTACAGTCCATGGGGTTGCAAAAGAGTTGGACACAACTAAGTGACTAAACAACAACAATCAACCAAATAATCTATGTTAAGTCAAATGTCAGCACAAATTTTAAACACTAACGTAGCCAGATGACTGATAGCATATCTGATAGTCAGCATTTATGAATTACCTCCTAAAAGAAATCACACACTCAAATTCAACAGAAGTAAAAATGAAATTAAAATAAAGGATAGTAATTCCCAAAGTATGCCATTTACTGACAGGTCTTCTGCATTTTATAAACAGAGGGTGCTTGAAACCTGTCCTTCAGTTCATAATAAGAGCCTGCCAAGAGCTTCTAAAGCAAGCAGGAAAGAGTGGGGGAGTGAATTTGTGTCCTGAAGAGGAGATACTGTATATTTGGAAAATTCCATTTAACTAACTCAGTTGTAACAAATCTCCTTCCCAGAGCACCATTCTAGGAGATTGAAAAGCAGTAATTAGAACAGGTGGGCAGAGAAGGTCAACTAAATGCAGATTGACAGACGGGCCTACAAGAAGAGGCATCCCATGAACTTCATTATTCCAACAATAGTGTCTTTATTTACATACTAAAGCGGGTATGTTGTGTTCAGTAAAGCTTTTTAATAAGTAGAAACATGCTGCTGAAAGAATGGCCCACCACCACAAAGAACTGCTAATTTAAAGATACAAAAACCAGAGTGATAATTATTTCTATAATCCCACAGAAAACAGTGAAATCGCTTTCTTCCTGAGTCTTACAAATCACAACCATAGCAACTTAACAAATGGGGTCCCATATGGGTGGACTGCTTCACAGGATGTGGCCAGGAACTTGGGAATTTAAGCTCTTACACCAGAAAGAGAGAAAAAGTGGACATGGAACAATTTTGTATCAAAGTGAAAACTCAGAAATTCTAAGAGGAAGTCTCTAGGAATAACAACTGAACTGATGCTGTTCTTAGAATTGTCTGGCCTGTCCTACATCCCAACAATGATCAAAGAGCCTCACTGATTAAGAATGGAGTCACAAGGGATTTCCCTGGTAGTCGGGTGGTTAAGACTTCACCTTCCAATGCTGGGGGGGCGGGGGGTGGGGGGCGTGGGGGGGGGGGCATGGTTGGGGGGTGTTTGATTCTCCTTCAGGGAGCTAAGATCCTACCTGCTGCATGGCCAAGAAGCCACAATATAAAATAGAAGCAATGTTGTAACAAATTCAATAAAGACTTTAAAAATGGCCCACAGCAAAAAAAAAAAAAAAAAAATCTTTAAAAAAATGGTCATTGCAAGAGTGTGCATGTATGTGTATGTGTTTTATCTGGGATTTTTTTTCTGATTCTGAAGAGAATTTTCAAAAGAAAACTATTTTGTTGCTATAAATAGCCCACTGAAGGATGCTAACACTGGTTAGGGAAAAGCACCAGTTCCAACAATCTGCTACCAATTTGTGACATATACCTTGAATAAATAAAAAATCACTGATGAACTACCTGAATCCAAAAATGTAGGAATGGATCCTTGTAATTAAGCACGTGCCCTTGATGGGTGTTATTTTCCTCATATGTCAGTGAACAGGTTGAGCTAGATATATCCAAATCCTGGCTCTACCACTTAATTTCTAGAACCTTGAACAAAGTACTTAAATTCTCCATGCCTCAGTTTCCTCATCTGTAGAATGAGGAATGATAACAGTGCATACTTCAAGAAATGAACTAATACATGAAAGCAACTAAAACTACCTGTTTGCAGAAACTGCCCAATAAACATTCTCTAGGATCCTCAGGAGAAGACTAAAGTCCCCCCCAGACGCTTGGTCTGTGATCATATGAAAACTGCACATGCACTCTGCTGGCTTCCCTTAAGAATTGAGTATTAGAGCCAAAAGGGAAATAATTCTGATGAAATATTGCATTCAAAGTATTTTGAAGCATTTAATGCCATCATTTTGGAAAGATCAAATAAATTAGTGTTCATTGGGTGTTTTTTAATCAATACCTTCTGACCACAATTATAGACTTAAATGAAGATTAAATGTTATTTTCATTAGAGAAAAAGGAGTCATGAAATGGAGCAGGACCCTATGGTGCTTGCAGCCTATGTCCTCAGCCTGCCTTTTGTCTGTAGGAAAACCTTAGTCAAACAATCAGTTTAATCAGAGAAGTGAGAAAATGCAGAAACACAGGAAAATAGTCAGAGAAGACCAAATAACAGCAGTCATTAAGCAAAGTCAAAGACCTTTAGTCCCTCCTCAAGAGCCGTGGATAATATTCTGAGCCATCCCCTTTGAGCTGCTTTGTAGATACTGAAGCCCCCACCAGGTGGAAGATATTAACTACATGATGACCAGACTGTAGTCGTGACATGTGATAAGTCACTTCATTGACATCCAAATCTGTGCAATACCATGGACTGTAACCTGCCAGGCTCCTCTGTCCATCGGGTTCACCAGGCAAGAATACTGGAATGGGTTGCCTTGCCCTCTTCTAGAGGATCTTCCAGACCCAGGGACTGAACCTGCGGCTCCTGCATTGCAGGTGATTCTTTCCTGCTGAGCCTCCGGGGAAGCCCCAGCCATGACATGAGGTGCCACAGTTCTTAGAACTGGCCTCAGAGTAATGGGAACAAACCGACCCTGGAAGTGAAAACTAGTTTTACTGAAAAAATCAAGATGACACTGCTCAGACTACTACATGACCAGTTTCAATATCACTGGCAGAGCTGACTGTGCTGTTTCTGCATAGAGCCCCCTCCCTCCATCTATAAAAGCTCCTACTTTCTGATTGTTAGGGGAGTGGGACAAGTTGGCCTTAGGATAGGAGTTTGCCCTCTCCTCACCAGGTTGCCAGTCTCCAAATTAAAGCAGTTTCCATGCCACCAATCTGACCTCTTTATTGACTTCTAAGCAGAGAGAAGCCAGATCTCCACTTTGAGTAACAGGAAGAGCCATATCTGGGGTTTACTTTTCTTCCTGATCACTCCATCTTTTGTGGCCTCTATCTTTTTACTGGGTGTCCATAACTGTGGAACCACCAGAGTAGGTTAAAGAATATAAAATGAGTCAGTTTAGTTCAGTTCATTCACTCAGTCACATCTGACTCTTTGTGACCCCATGGACTGCAGCACACCAGGCTTCCCTGTCCATCACCAACTCCCAGAGCTTACTCAAACTCATGTCCACTGAGTTGGTGATGCCATCCAACTATCTAATCCTCTGTCCTCCCCTTCTCCTCCTGCCTTCAATCTTTCCCAGCATCAGGGTCTTTTCCAATGATTTGGCTTTTCACATCAGGTGGCCAAAGTATTGGAGCTTCAGCTTCAACATCAGCCCTTCCAAGGAGTATTCAGGACTGATTTCCTTTAGGATTGATTGGTTTGATCTCCTGGCAGTGCAAGGGACTCTCAAGAGTCTTTCCAACACAACGGTTCAAAAGCATCAGTTCTTTAGTGCTCAGACTTCATAAAATGGGTAGGTCTTGCAAATGATTACTAAAGATGAGATCTTTATTAAGAATGTACATAGAGGGATTAGGGTAAAGAACCTAGAATCTGAGCCTCTGTTGAAGGGTCTAACCCTTATAGGAAAGAAAGGAAAACATTTTTTATGCATTTCAAATGCACAATTCACACATTCATTTATTGAATAAATATCTAATGAAAATGTTAAGCACTGTTGTAGAAACCATGAACATATAAAGTAAGTACACAGTCCCTTTCCTCAAGGAGCTTATAGATTCATAGGAAGACAATCATGTAAATCAACAATTACAATACAGTAAGTACAACAAGAGAAATATTAGAGGTATTAACATAAGGGGTCCCGTGGGAGTATGAAGGAGAGCGGACCAGTGTCTGCCTAGAAAGTGCCAGGCAGAAGTTTACAAAGGAAAATAGTGCAAATTTTTTCTCAGCCTGAAAATGATCAGAGGGCACCCCAGGTAAAAGGAATGGCATTTGCCCAAACCTGGAGGCATAAAAGAGCCTGTTTGATGTGTTGCAAAGAGACTGATGTTGCCATCAAGAGGTTGAAGTTTGGATGGAGAGTCAGAGCTGAGAGAAAACCAGAGTGGGTGAGAGGAAACAGACCAACCATACCTGGCCACAGAATCCAGACTTTAAATGTATATTGCTGATCCTGTTCGTGACACCAGCTGTCTTGCTGTATCTCACTGTGCACCCTGGTAGGCAAGGCGCAAGCAAAGAGGCTGGAAGAAAATGCAAGGAGCCACAGGAACTGCAGCCAAGGGAACTACATTCTCTCTTGGCTAACACAGCAGATGTAGCAGCAGACATAACATAACACAATATAACCGCATGCGACCCTTCAGGGCTTTCCAGGTGAAGCTTATATACGTTTACAGAGCAAAAGTAGCCCATGGCCAAGGGAGTACCTCGTGAGGCACATGCACAGTGCCATAAGCAAACTCAGCTGTTACACGCAACTGTGCAAAGCCATTGCTTACAGGACATGGGGCAAGAAGGCATGAGAACATGGAGCGAGAGAGCCTGTTAATTCCCCCACAACAGGTGATACAGAAAGAAGCATTACAAATGCGACCAATACTAACTGATCTCAAAACTGGAAAGATCACTCTAGCCACAGAATAAAGACCAGTTCAGAGGAGAGGCGTAAGAATCCCAGGCTGGCAATGGTGAGTGCCAAAAATAAAGTAGGTGTCAGAGTAGACAGAAATGAGGGCTTGCTGAAACACAAATTTAGGGGAATGGATTTACAGAAGTTGATCATTGATTGGATTTAGGCATCAGAAAGAGGCAGGAAATGAGAATAATTGCAAAGCTTATTTCTCTCTTGATTAAAACAGGTGAGAGATGAGGGCAGGAAGAGAAGGTTTATGACTTCAGGTGAGTTCTCTGTGGAATTTCCAGGTGCAGATGTTGAATGTGGTGGAGTTCAGGAGAGAGACTGGGGTTAAAGATAGAGCTTTGGGTCTGATGAGAACAGAAGAGATGGGCATGAGTGAGTTTGCCCAGCTAGAGTGTAGAGATGAAAGGAAAGGGGACCAAAAGGGCAGCATTAGAATTCTCAGGGAGAAGCTGTCACGGAGACAAAACAGGAGGAGCAAGTGGTCACCAGTCCCAACTGTCCCTGCCAGCACGTGAAAAAGCACAGGGAAAAGGTATCTATCACACGCCCTAACTGAGGAGTCATTAGTCACTTTGCGGGGAATGGAGGGGAAAAGGAGTTGGGTTTTGCAGGCTGAGGATTAAATAGAAACTGAAGCAAGTAGCCATAAGCTGACTCAGCTTTCTCTGGATGAATGCACGCATCTTATTCCACACACGGTGCTTACACCATCACACTTTCAGTCCATGCGTTACCTCCATGCTGGCTTGAGTAGAGTAAGTTACTTTCTGTGTGGTGTGATAGTAAAGATGCCAGGGACCTCCCTGACGGCACATTGGATAAGAACCTGCCTGCCAAGGCAGTGGACATGGGTTCGATTCCTGGTCCAGGAAGATTCCACATGCCAAGGGGCAACTAAACCCATGCACCAGAACTCCTGAGCCTGCACGCCAGAGCCTATGCTCCACAACAAGAGCAGCCCCCACAGGGAGAAGCCCACCACCACACCCAGAGTCGCCGCCACTCAGAACAGCTAGCAAAGGCTTGCATTCAGCCACGAAGCCTCATCCCAGCCAAAAACCAAATAAATTATTTTTTAAACTTTTTAATATAATAAAGATGCCAGGAAGCTCCTTTTTTTCCCAGAAGGATCTTTTCACTAATTGACTAATGCCTGAAAATCTGACAGAACACAAAGCCATTCTTTCACACAATAATTAAAAATAAAATTTTAAATGTAAATTGCTTCAGGAGATGTAAAACATGGAACATTTCAAAGCAAGCTGGAAATTACCTTTACCTGACCCTCTTCTGAAAAGGGGTTTGAGTGGGGCAAGCTGCCAGAAAGAATCTGAGAGAGTCCTGAAGAAAGAGACTAAAACAGAGGACCTGAAAGCACTGAAAACAAAATTTTACCAGATCCTTAGTATTGCCCCATCCACATTATCATAAATGCTAGGAGGTAGATCCCCAACTGTTGGGAGAAAAACTCTTTCCTTTGATTATAGAAGGGGGGAATTATCATCATTAATAATTTCATTGTCTAAACTCGAGAGAGCTTTAAATAAAAAGTCTGCCCTCATTCTCCAACCCACATATTCATTTTCAACTTCTACCTAGTAATCTTGACATATTTCATTTGGTTTTATGAGGTTTTTTTAAAAATATCTAACATTAGTTAATTTTTTAATTGCCAAGAAGGTTTTTAAAATCTATTATGGGTATTAGGATATGGAACTATTAAGTTTATATATATGTATATATACACATGTATCTGACTCTGAGATATTTTTGAAGCCTGTCATAAAGTCTTAACTTTTAAAAAGACTCTACTACTTTCATGAGCTTTCTGCAAAACCACTCATCAGAGCCATTTAGAAAGAAATATGACATTAAAAGGTGGTAAATTTTCCTCATGTTATACTATGATTTAGTTATGCTCTCCCATTAAGTCTAAATCTGTCTTCCAACCAGTGTGAAGTAGGCATGATTCATTTAAGCCTGATGGTAAAGGTCTATTAAAGTAATAACTTGAACATAGTCATTGGAGAAGGGGATGGCAATCCAGTCCAATATTCTTGCTTGAAGAATCCGATGGATAGAGAAGCAGGGGAGGCTACAGTCCATGGAGTCTCAGAGTCAGACAGGACTGAGCAGCTAACACCACACATATGTAGTCATGGCTAACACGTCACTCATCAAAGAGACCAGGGCAGGGATTCCACGGAAGGCTGCGGGTCTCTCCATGTCAAGGAAATGAACAACCAAAGGGACTAAAGATATCAACCCCTCAGGAACTTCCTTGGTGGTCCGGGAGTTAAGACTTTGCCCTTCGATGCAGGAGGTGTGGGTTTGATCCCTGGTTGGGGAGCTAGGATCCCACATACCTTGCAGCCAAAACACCAGAACACCAAACAGCAGAAGAAATATGGTAACAAATTCAATATAGACTTTAAAAAAGCGATGTCATGTACAGAGAACCCCATTCTCAGAGGGTCTCAAGGAGCCAGGAAGCAGCCTGTTGGAAGTGGGAGTCTCCAAGTTTGTGACTGACACAATCATGAACCATCATCACAGACCAGCTCTGCATTTAACAAAGGAAATGTTTGCAGTTGGATAAGGAAAACAACAACAGAAATCCACGGCGTTTAAATCTTTAAAATAATACACAGCAGTGTTGCTTTTCAATGAACCTTGCTGATGAATGGGTTTAGACATTCTAAGGATCAAATTCACGTTCCCCGAGTGTTTTCACTATGACTACATCTACAAACTTTCTCACAGTCCTTTAAAATGTTAGGGCTTTTTATGTACTTGAATCCAACAATGACTTTAATCAGTCATTCCACTTTTTCTACAGCCGTACACCTCCTTCATCACCAAGATTCTCAAAGGCAAGTTCTATCCTTATATTATCTACTTCTTGCTCTGTCTTCACTATCCACTTCTCAGTACAAGGACATAAATCAAATCATTGCCTCGACACTCTCCTAAAACTGCTCTAGTTAAAATAACCAGTCATATACACACACAAAAAAACAACAGTCCTAAGTATTCCCTGGTGGTAATCACCTTTATTAGTTCTACTCTCAGAAATAAGTCCATTAAATTTTATGAAAATAGCTTGTAATAGCAATAGATGTTAATTCTGCTCCATCAGAAGTTAATGAAATGGCTGATATTCAGAGTATTCTCCAATGCTGCCACAAGAGTTAGAACTCTTGGTGGGAAACTACACAGGTGATTTTTTTCCTCCAGGAAAATCTTTGTCTCGATCAATGAAAAGTTTGAGGCCAGAATCAGAATTGTAGGAGAGACGGAGCATGATTTTATGGCTCTCTTTCCAGCCAACCTACATAAAATTCTCATCAGATAAAATTCAACTTACCCGCTTTTTTGAATGAGTTTCTGATTAACTTATTTATTTAGAGTAATTAAATAACAGCAGAATGTTACGTATTTTTGATTCTCTGGTATAAACCTGAAAAGCGTTCTTCTTTGAATAAAATAGCAAATTAACATGTAGAGAAAGAGGACTGACTTACCTCCTTTTATGTGGAGTGGTATTTTGCTTTTGTTAAGATCCATTACCAATTTCACTCATCACATAGCAGGTCAAGCTGGGCTCCAGGTGGAGACCCTGAACATTACTAATGGGCAAGTAAGTCTTGGAGCAAAAGACAGAGCAGAACTCTCCCCATTCAGATGAGGGAAACACATCAGAGGCTTCCTCAAGGTGAACCAGAAGTCAAAGAGAATTAGTCCATTTGTGATTCTGAACAGCTAAGAGTAAGTCAACGAGTAAGCACAAGGAGTAGTAAAGAAATCAAGCACCCACTACAGAACACTTCAGGAACAAAGGATGGGAAGCTGAAGATCAGAGTGAGAATCAAAGTTGTTGGAATCGTTAAAAAGCAAAGCTCCAGAGGGGAGCTGGGGAACTCCAACCCGGGAGGACTTCTCCAGTGGTTCAGAGGTCAAGAATCCACCCGCCACTGCAGGGAGCTGGGCTCAATCCCTGGCCCAGGAAGATCCCACATGCCACGGAGCGACGAAGCCCTAGCGCCACACGCCTGCGGGCGCCTGGAGCCGGGGCTTCTGAGCGAGGGGAGAAGCTGCGCATCAGAGCTGGAGCGCAGTCCCCACTCACCGTACCTGGAGGAAGCCCACCGGCAGCAGCCAAAGACCCAGTGCAGTCAAAAATGAACAAACAAAGAAGATTCAGTAGCTGGGATTCAAGAGTCAAAATCAGACAGTGAGAAGGCCTCATCTTTTAAGCAGCCTGGAAGAATCAAGTATGGCTTCATAAACTTTGTGAAGAGCTTGTCTTATATTCACTGTACTAGACAATCTCTGCGCACCTCTGTTTGACAACTATTCCCATAAGTGGGCTTAGCAGTTAGCAGGCATCTATATTTGTATGGATTCCTATCAGGACCCATTTCCTTGCCTCCTCAGGGGACGTCAAGGGTATTTTATTTTCCCCAAAAAATAGTTCATGAATCCTGAATCACCATCACCAAAGCAAACTTAGTTTTCTTTTCTTCTGCCAACATCTGTGTTAGCCTGTTGACCAATATGAAAAATAGTAGCCTTGTCTTCACACATGATCATTTAGTACCATTTTGAAAAACCCAGTTGCTGTCTCCCTTTTGAAGGACTAAGATGCAACATTCTGGAAAGAGAAGAGAAAGAAAGAAGAGTAACGGGGACCACTAGCATGCCAGAGGGGAGAAAAGAAGGAAGTCGTTTATTTGATTCATTTCCTGGCAGGATTAATTTATAATTCTTGAAAATTTTTGGCAGGAAAGTGGGAGGAAAGATTTCAAGAATTCATAGAATCATTAAAAAGAAGAAGCATGAGGAGGGGGATATACATTGCTTCTAGTCCAGTTCTTTCATTTCACAGATTTGGAAAAATGAAGAAAAGAGGAGCAGAAACAAGATGGTATTTACTTCCATCACGGTATTTGCCAATTACTTTATACTTGTCCTTTCATTTATCCTTTTAAAAAAAAAGTATGAAGTAATGAAATCTCCATTTTATGAAGAAGAAAACTAAGGCTCAGCAAGTTTAACTACATTTTCTAAGGGCACACAACTAGTAAATGAAAAAAAAATCAAGATTTAATTCAGATTATTCTGGACCCAAAGCTGCTTTCTACAAAGAGGTATTAGAAGGTTAAAGGATTGTCCCAAACAGTGTAACCAGTTAACAGGGGCAGCTGGGTCTCCTTACTCCCTCTGTGACTCCCAGTCTCTGTCACACTGTGATCTCAGTTTTTTTAACAAGAGACAGATGACACTGTGAATTAAATTATCCCATTCATTCAGCGTGGTGTCCATTATGTTCACCTGCCCAAGACTTGCCTTCCCCACCTTCCCTCCAGCCCGCGCTTGGTATCTGTCCCCAGTTCACGATTTTACTGCCTGGCCACGGACACTTACTTTACAATTTCCCTTCTCAGTTCCTCCCCTCAAAAAATAGCTTTCCTTTCTCTTATTCCCTGAGGACTCAGGGGCCTATTAAGGAACTGATACATCCATGTAAGGAATATGTTAACTGATAATGGCTCCATGCCTTACTGTATTATAACCACCCAGACATTAATTACATGTCAATGTCCAGCTACAATGTAGCAGCTCCAGGGATTCCAGTGCCAGAAATTTCAAGGAAGGAAATAGGCTTGGGGCTTTTTGCAGCAATTTTAAGAGTTAGGCCGGTACCACCTTCCCCTAAATCTGGCTCCAAAAGCAATATATATCATCAACTAATATGTATTTCCTGAGCACCTACAATGTGCTCAGTACTATCCTAGGGCTTAGGAGAAGGGAAAGGTGAAAATGAAAGATATCAGACACTGTTTCTCACATTAAGTGGCTTCCATAATAACGCTCTTGAGGTCGGACAAATTGGCACACAGTAACCTCCGAGATGCTCCCTCCTCCGTGCCTCCCTGGAAGCACCTCAGACCCGACACGTCCTCCCTTCCCCGGTTAAAAGCTGCCTCACCTTCAGCATACACAAACACCTCCATACTTACTTTGGTTAATGAACATCTTCCTCCCTACCACTAGACACAACACCTCCGCTCTTTCCTCAGCCAATCAATTGCCTGGTCCTGCTGGTTCTACCTCGGCCATGTCTTAGCCAATTCAGTCGCTCAGTCGTGTCCGACTCTTTGAGATCCCATGGACTGCAGCACACCAGGCTTCCCTGTCCATCACCAACTCCTAGAGCCTACTCAAACTCACGTCCATCACGTCGGTGATGCCATCCAACTATCTCATTCTCTGTCATCCCCTTCTCCTCCCACCTTCAATCTTTCCCAGCATCAAGGTCTTTTCCAAGGAGTCAGTTTTTCACATCAAGTGGCCAGAGTATTGGACTTCCAGCTTCAACATCAGTCCTTCCAATGAATATTCAGGACTGATCTCTTTTAGGATTGACTGGTTGGATCTCCTTGCAGTCCAAGGGACTCTCAAGAGTCTTCTCCAACACCACAGTTCAAAAGCATCAAATCTTCGGTGCTCAGCTTTCTTTACGGTCCAACTCTCACATCATACATGACTACTGGAAAAACCATAGCTTTGACTAGATGGACCCTTGTTGGCAAAGTAATGTCTCTGCTTTTTAATATGCTGTCTAGGTTGGTCATGGGCTTCCCTCGTAGCTCAGTCGGTAAAGAATCTGCCTGCAGTGCAGGAGACCTGGTTTCGATCCCTGGGTTGGGAAGATCCCCTGGAGAAGGAAATGGCAATGCACTCCAATATCCTTGCCTGGAAAATCTCATGGACAGGGGAGCCTGGGGGGATGCAGTCCATGGGGTCACAAAGAGTTGGGCACAACTGAGCAGCTAACACTTACTTACTTACTTTAGGTTGGTCATAGCTTTTCTTCCAAGGAGCAAGTGTCTTTTAATTTCATATCTGCCACGTGCACCCCAATGTTCATCGCAGCACTGTTTATAATAGCCAGGACATGGAAGCAACCCAGATGCCCATCAGCAGACGAATGGATGAGGAAGCTGTGGTACATATACACCATGGAATATTACTCAGCCATTAAAAAGAATTCATTTGAATCAGTTCTAATGAGATGGATGAAACTGGAGCCCATTATACAGAGCGAAGTAAGCCAGAAAGATAAAGACCATTACAGTATACTAACACATATATATGGACTTTAGAAAGATGGTAACGATAACCCTATATGCAAAACAGAAAAAGAGACTCAGATGTATAGAACAGACTTGTGGACTCTGGGAGAAGGCGAGGGTGGGATGTTTCAAGAGAACAGCACTGAAACATGTATATTATCTAGGGTGAAACAGATCACCAGCCCAGGTTGGGTGCATGAGACAAGTGCTTGGGCCTGGTGCACTGGGAAGACCCAGAGGGATGGGGTGGAGAGGGAGGTGGGAGGGGGGACCAGGATGGGGAATACATGTAACTCCATGGCTAATTCATTTCAATGTTTGACAAAAACTACTGTAATGATGTAAAGTAATTAGCCTCCAACTAATAAAAATAAATGGAAAAAAAAATAAAGTTTTGGAGAGCTAAAAAAAAAAAAAATTATTTCATGTCTGCAGTCACCATCTGCAGTGACTTTGCAGCCCCCATAAATAAAGTCACTAGACCATTCAGGTATGACCTAAATCAAATCCCTTACAATCATACAGTGGAAGTGAGAAATACATTCAAGGGGTTAGAACTGATAGACAGGTTGCCTGAAGAACTGTAGATGGAGGTTCATGACATTGTACAAAAGGTGGTGATCAAGACCATCCCCAAGAAAAAGAAATGCAAAAAGTCAAAATGGTTGTCTGACAAGGCCTTACAAATAGCTGTGAAAAGAAGAGACACAAAAGGCAAAGGAACAAAGGAAAGATATACCCATTTGAATGCAGAGTTCCAAAGAGTAGCAAGGAGAGATAAGAAAGCCTTCCTTAGAAATCAGTGCAAAGAAATAGAGGAAAGCAATAGAATGGGAAGGACTAGAGATCTCTTCAAGAAAATTAGAGACACCAAGGGAACATTTCATGCAAAATGGGCACAATAAAGGACAGAAATGGTATGGACCTAACAGAAGCAGAAGAAATTAAGAAGAGGTGGCAAGAATACACAGAAGAACTATACAAAAAAGATCTTCATGACCCAGATAACCATGATGGTGTGATCACTCACCTAGAGCCAGACATCCTGGAAAGTGAAGTCAAGTGGGCGTTAGGAAGCATCACTATGAATAAAGCTGGTGGAGGTGATGGAATTCCAGTTGAACTATTTCAAATCCTGAAAGATTATGTGTGAAAGTGCTGCACTCAATATGCCAGCAAATTTGGAAAACTCAGCAGTGGCCACAGGACTGGAAAAGGTCAGTTTTCATTCCAATCCCAAAGAAAGGCAATGCCAAAGAATGTTCAAACGACCACACAATTGCACTCATCTTCAGTTCAGTTCAGTTCATTTCAGTTGCTCAGTCATGTCCAACTCTTTGCGACCCCATGAATCGCAGAACGCCAGGCCTCCCTGTCCATCACAGACTCCCGGAGTCCACTCAAACTCATGTCCATCGAGTTGGTGATGCCATCCAGCCATCTCATCCTCTGTCGTCCCCTTCTCCTCCTGCCCCCAATCCCTCCCATCATCAGGGTCTTTTCCAATGAGTCAACTCTTCGCATCAGGTGGCCAAAGTATTGGAGTTTCAGCTTCAACATCAGTCCTTCCAATGAACACCCAGGACTGATCTCCTTTAGGATGAACTGGTTGGATCTCCTTGCAGTCCAAGGGACTCTCAAGAGTCTTCTCCAACACCACAGTTCAAAAGCATCAATTCTTCAGCACTCAGTATTCATGCTAGTAAAATAATGCTCAAAATTCTCCAAGGCAGGATTCAACAGTACGTGAACCGTGAACTTCCATATGTTCAAGCTGGATTTAGAAAAGGCAGAGGAACCAGAGATCAAATTGCCAACAGCCATGTCTATCATCTTTCTTTTCTCCATGCTGCTCTTACATCCATGCTTTGGTCATCTCTCCACTTGACTATTGCAATGACCTCTTCATCTATAGTTTCTTCCCTCTCAAAGCCATCCTATGTGTTATTGTTGTTCAGTTGCTAAGTCATGTCTGACTCTTTGCCATCCCATGGACTACAGCACACCCCAGTCTCCCCTGTCCTTCACTATCTACTGGAGTTTGTTCAAACTCATGTCCATTGAACCTGTAATGCTATCCTATGTACGCACTGGTTTAGTTTAATATTTTTTAAGTATACCTCTGTCCTTGTAACACTGTTGAAAACATCAGTGGTTCTCCATTTCCAGATGTCTAAACTCCTTAGCCTGGTACTCAAAACCCTTCATAATTTGGCGAGGTCCCGCCTTTCCAGTCCTACCTCTCATTAAATGTTCTTTGACAAACTTTGTTGGGCTGTATTCACTGAGCCAATTACTATTTCTTGGAAGACTCCTGCTCCCATGCCTCCATCTACCCCTCACCCTGGCAAGACTCCCATTCCTCCTCCTTTCTGCCTCCCAAAGAGTATCCATTCCTCCAGGGCTCACTCCCAGCTCTGCCATGAAGTAGTCAGAAATCACTAATCTGTCTCTAAATACTCATAGGACCTTACCTGATTATCTGCAAAGGTTATTTATCAGCCTCTACCTGTGTCGGAGTTATTAGCATATATGTCTCCCTCTTCTACTGGTCTGTAAACTCCATGAAATGCAAGATTAACATTTAATGCAGATATAGTCAAAGTGCTTTGTGTGGAAAGAAGTTAGATAAACTTTCCATCTGAGAAAGTAAGAGACAAAAATAAAGAAGAGGTAACCTTTGAATTAAGCCTTGAAGAATGAGGAAAGTATGAAGACAGAAAAGTCCTGCTGATGAGAAGGAGGATTCTTGGAATAAGGCTAACTTATATATGGCATTTATGTGGAAAAGACCCTGATGCTGGGAAAGATTGAAGTCAGGAGGAGAAGAGAATGACAGGGGATGAGACGGTTGAATGGCATCACCGACTTGAGGGACATGCATTTGAGCAAGCTCCAGGAGTTGGTGATGGACAGGGAAGCCTGGCATGCTGCAGTCTGCGGGGTTGCAGAGTCAGGCACAACTGAGCAACTGAATTGAACTGATGAAGAAAAGAAGGTTTTCCAGTTAGGTTAGAGTTCAGAGTGTCTGATAAACTGCTATCAGTATATTTTCAAGGATAGATTTTTAACTTGCATAGTTCCTAAGCACAAAACTTGGGCAAGCACTTCAGAGGAAGCTTGACTAGTGATCTATAGACTGAGCAACTAACACAATCTGCACCTCAAAATGATTCTATTATTAAGCCTATAGAGTAGAAGATGAATGTAACTCTTACCTGGTTACATATTTTTCTGTAAGTTTCTTTAGCTACATTATGAATATAAAGATTTTTATGAGGTATTTTTATTGTTTAAGAATGTTAATTTCTGCTACACAACAAAGTGAATAAGTTATATATATATACACATCTCACCTCGTCTTGAGCCTCCCTCCCACCATGTAAAGTGTTTTTAAACATCTACCAAGACTCTTGGGAGTCCCTTGGACTGCAAGGAGATCCAACCAGTCCATCCTAAAGGAGATCAGTCCTGGGTGTTCATTGGAAGGACTGATGCTGAAGCTGAAACTCCAATACTTTGGCCATCTCATGCGAAGAGTTGACTCATTGGAAAAGACCCTGATGCTGGGAGGGATTGGGGGCAGGAGGAGAAGGGGATGACAGAGGACGAGATGGCTGGATGGCATCACCGACTCGATGGGCATGAGTTTGAGTAAACTCCAGGAGTTTGTGATGGACAGGGAGGCCTGGTGTTCTGCGATTCATGGGGTCGCAAAGAGTCAGACATGACTAAGCGACTGAACTGAACTGAAGCTTTTAAGTCATGTATGTTGCCTCACTGAATTTGTGTTCCTTCCACTAGTTCAAAGAAAATGAAAAAAAAATTTTCATTATTTCTTGGAAAATTGAGGAAATTTGATTATATCTTCATTCAACAAATACTGATTGCAGATTTCCTTTCAGCCAGGCACTTTTTCTAGGCACTGGAAATACAATAATGAACAAAACTGACAAAAAAAATCCCTGCCCTCATGGGGTTTACATCCTAGGATAGGGAGACAAGCAATAAACAAAACTAATAAGTAAGGCATATAGTCACTAGAAAACAGTAAGTGCCATGGTGAAAAATAAAACGGTGAACAGGGAGGGGATGCTGGAGACATTGTGAAAGTGGAGGGAATAGCAATTTCAGATAGGATGATCAGGGATGTCCTCACGGATCAAGCAATATTAGAATAAAGAGATTTGGGAGCACTAGCAAATTAGTCATGTGACTGCCACAAGGACCAACGTTCTGGGCAGAGGGAACAGTCACGATAAAAGTCATGAGGCAAGAAAAGGACAAACACCTTGTGATATCACTTATACGTGGAATCCAAAAAAATGGCACAAAGGAACTTATTTACAAAACAGACACAGACTCGCAGACTTAGGAAACAAACTCCGGTTACTGAAGGGGAGGTAGGGGGAGGGATAAACTCGGGGTCTCGGAGGAACAGATACCCACCGCTACACATAAAATAGATGAGCAACAGGGACTGCTGTGTCGTGTGTGAGCTTCCTCAGTCACTCAGTCGTGTCCGGCTCTGCGATCCTATGGACTCTCGCCTGTCCGGCTCCTCTGTCCACGGAATTTTCCAGGCAAGAATCCTGGAGCTGGTTGCTATTTCCTGCTCCAGGGGATCTCCCCAAGCCATGTCTCTTGAGTCTCCTGCCTCCTCTTTACCACTAGCGCCACCAGGATAGCTCTGGGAACTATATTCAATATCTTCTAATAACCTATAATGGAAAGGAATCTGAAAAAGAATAGGTATACATGCATATTTAGGTAAAACTTTGAATCACTTTGCTGTACACCTGGGACATTGCAAATGAACTATACTTCAATTTAATTTAAAAAAAGAAAATGACTTCCCTGGTGCTCCAGTGGCTAGCATTTTGTGATCCCAGCACAGGGGGCACCAGGTTTGATCCCTAGTCAGGGAACTAAATCCCACATGTCACAGCCCACATGCCACAATGAAAACTGACTATCCTGTTTGACACAACTAAGACCCAGCACAGCCAAATCAATAAATAAACATTTTTTTTTTTTTAATCCAGGGATGGGAACAGGTAACTGAGGAAGGGCAGAGAGGTTACTATGACTGCTGCTGCCACTGAGGATCGGAGGCAGAGGGAGGGAAGCCCCTGGCACGTCACCACGGATAGGGGAATACATGGTCTAGAATGATGGATTGCGGTAGGGAAACCAAGGCATAGTGAATGGGACTTCCCTGGTGGCTCAGATGGCAAAGCGTCTGCCTATAGTGTGGGAGACCTGGGTTCGATCCCTGGGTCGGGAAGATCCCCTGGAGGAGGAAATGGCACCCCACCCCAGTACTCTTGCCTGGAAAACCCCATGGACAGAGGAGCCTGGAGGGCTGCAGTCCACGGGGTCACAAAGAGTCGGACACGACTGAGCGACTTCACTTTCTTTCACTTTTCCAGAAAATATTAGCCAAAGAGAGGAACTGGCCTCAGAAAGGAGAAGGGAGGGTATTACATAACATGAGACTTCAGCCTTCCTCCTGGAAGAGCCATACCAATTGGGCAGCCAGTCGACACCTGCAGAAGGCATTAGCCCATCTCTGTGCTGCCTGTAGGCCCACCACCCCACACACTTGTTTCTCCCTGCTGCCTGTTGTGGAAACGACACAAACCCCACCCAGACAGGGCTTTATCAGGGCGCTAGCATTAACCTGCAATCTGCATGCTTCGTCTTTGCTAGGCTGATAATATTTTCCCTGATAGTTTAATGTTCCCTGAAATTTTTGTGAAGGGACATAATGACAATTTAGGTTGTCAGTTTGTCTCTTTCATATAGTAGAAATTCCTAAAGATGCTGAGGGGAAGGCATTCCAATAAAAAGCACTATACCTAATCTAGGAAACTAAAGGGCCCTGGGGAGAGCTGTACCTGACCCAAGTATTAATAAAATATATAAAAAACTGTCTAAACAAAACCTTGATTTAACAAATGCCTTTACAAGTAGTTGCTTTATTGAACAGCATTCCTCTAGTATGTTCTGATAAACAATTAATCATAAATTTAAACTTCATATTTAATCCCACTGTAAGCATTGAACTCTTACTAAATATTTTAAGATAGAGAACAAAGACCAAATTTTTAAATTCCATTAACAAGTGTTAAAGATAAGCTGCTAAAGCCCATTAAAATATATATGCTTGAATGCCCCTTCATTTCAAAAAGTTGGAAAACAAAAAATGAAAAACTTTGGCTCACTAAAAATAACCATGCCAAATTGCAAATATGTATGGGGAAGTTGTCAGTTAATAAAAGCCAGGCAAACGCTTTTAAAATACCTGAAACCAATATAACAATAATTATCATTCACTTGAAAGCTCTGAGCTTAGCGTGACTTTCTATATTTGTGTGAGCTTTAGGTGATCACATTTGATTCTGTCTCATTTCACAGTAAAGCAATGTCATATATAATGATGTTATCAACTCAGAAAAAAATGGAACTGTTGTAACAGGATATCTTAATCCTGCTAAATTAGTGGTTTGTCACTAATTTGCTACAGCACTAATTTTGTCAAAGTACAAACACCTTGTATAGCAATTCACCTGCATTTACTGGAATTAAAATCTAGGCCTTTTCTTCAACAACACTGCCACCTTCTGTTTAGTGTGGGTTTACTTTCATTTCTATGCCTTGAAGAGTCAGGAAATTTACTTTGGAATTGTGTATTTTGGGGTGTTTCAGGGTTTTGTTTTCTTTTTTTCTTTGTTGTTGAAGTATAGTTTATTGTATCATGTTTATTATGTATATAGTTTATTATGAATACAACATTGTATTCATTTCAGATATACAGCAAAGTAATTCTGTGACTGATTATACATTCTTTATGGTCTCTTCCAATTTTCAGACTATACACATACTCTGTAGATGAGAAGACTGAGGCCCAAAGATATTAAGTCACTTGCTCATTGTCCTACAGCCATTTTGTCCCAATTAAAATCCATAAGGTATCGATTTTCTCTGATCCCTTGCCATCTATATATCTATTAAATCGAACATAGTGGAAATGTTTTATCAACTGCTTAATAATACTTTTCTCCAAATATAGAACTTGCTTACTTATGTTTCATAAATTTTGTACAGTAAGAAATATTGTACTTTCAATTCCAAAAGACGTATATTTGTTCAGTGTGTGGCTTCAAGGTAAGCAATTACTTCAGGCCAGAAAAGCAGGGCTAAAAATTTTCGTTTTACTTACCTCCGTTTTTCTCCTCCTCAGTTATGAAAATTTTGTATAAGTGGGAAGGTTCTAGAAAAAAAAAAGGACAAGAACTATATCACGTGGATTGAGAAGTAATTAAGCAAGAATTGTGTTGTTAAACTTTAAACTTGTAGATATATTTTAGAGTAAGCCATTTTTAAGTTAGCAGGATTTTTTTTAAGTTTTACATCAATTTAAATATCTCATTTAGCTAGGTTGGATGTAAATAAGATAAGCACTTCTGATTTAAACCCACTTAGTCATTCTAACATATTTTGCTGTGTTGTGCTAAGTCAATTCAGCCATGTCTGACTCTGTGACTCAATGAAACGTAGCCCGCCAGGCTCCTCTGTCCATGGAATTCTCCAGGCAAGAATACGGGAGTGGGTTGCCATTTCCTCCTCTAAGGGATCTCCCCGTCCCAGGGATCGAAACCGCGTCTCTTATGCCTCCTGCACTGGAAGGCAGGTTCTTTACCACTAGTGCCACCTGGGAAGCCCTACTCCTCTATCCATGGGAATTGTCCAGGCAATAACTCTAGAATGGGTTGCCATGCCCTTCTCCAGGGGATCTTTCAGACCCAGGGATTGAACCTGGGTCTCCCCCATTGATCCTTTACCATCTCAGCCACCAGGGATCCCACTCTAACATATTGCATATTTGTTAACATTTTAAGTATTTTTGTGTTCATATATACAATTTTTTAATTAATTTATTAATTTATTTTACTTTACAATATTGTAGTGGTTTTGCCATACATTGACATGAATCCGCCATGGGTGTACATGTGTTCCCCATCCTGAACCCCCCTCCCACCTCCCTCCCCATCCCATCCCTCTGGGTCATCCCAGTGCACCAGCCCCGAGCACCCTGTCTCATGCATCCAACCTGGACTGGCGATTCGTTTCACATATGATAGTTCACATGTTTCAATGCCATTCTCCCCTATCATCCCACCCTTGCCCTCTCCCACAGAGTCCAAAAGACTGTTCTATACATCTGTGTCTCTTTTGCTGTCTCGCATATAGGGTTATCATTACCATCTTTCTAAATTCCATATGTATGTGTTAGCATACTGTATTGGTGTTTATCTTTCTGGCTTACTTCACTCTGTATAATGGGCTCCAGTTTCACCCATCTCATTAGAACTGATTCAAATGAATTCTTTTTAACGGCTGAGTAATATTCCATGGTGTATATGTACCACAGCTTCCTCATCCATTCGTCTGCTGATGGGCATCTAGGTTGCTTCCATGTCCTGTCTATTATAAACAGTGCTGCGATGAACATTGGGGTGCACGTGTCTCTTTCAATTCTGGTTTCCTTGGTGTGTATGCCCAGCAGTGCGATTTCTGGGTCAGGCAATATTTTAAGTATTCTATATTCATAAAAAAATACTGACCTGTAGGTTTTTCTTGTAGTAAAGTAATGTTGGCCTCATAAAGTAAATTTAGCCTCCTCCTCTGTTTTCTGGATGAGTTTGTAAGGTAAGGAATATTTCCTCCCTGTATGTTTTATAGAATTCACCAGTAAAACTATCTGGGCCTAAAGTTTCCTTTAAACCAAAGTTTCTATTTACGAATTCACATTAATAAATATAGATATAGGTCTATTTTGATTTTCTATTTTTTTTACTTCATTTTGGTAATTGGTATCTATCAGGGATTTGTCCACTTCAGCACATTGATTGGCATAAAGTTGTCCATAAATAACCTCTACTATCTTCTCAAAGGATCTGTAGTGATATCTTCTCTTCCAATCTTAATATTGGTGATTTATTTCATTTTTTTCATGATTAGTCAGGTCAGAGGTTTATCAATTACATTCATTTTTTCAAAGAACCAGTCTTTGATTTTTATCTAGTATTTGTCTGATCCTTATCTCACTGATTTCTTCTCTTGTTTTCTTCCTTCTTTTTACTTTGTACTGTTCTTTTTCTAACTTCTTACTGTGGACGCAGAGATCAATTTTGATGTATTATATGTCCTTTAACATTCAGTTCTACTTTCTAATTTCCCTTGTTTTTTCTTCTCAGACCCATGTGCTTTTTTAGAGCATGTTGTTTCCTTTAAAAGTAGTTCAGAACTGTTTTATAGTCAAGCAAATGATATGTCTCACAGAATTTCTATGTGCACTTGAAAAGAATGCATATTCTGCTATTGTTTAGATGTGTATTCTATTAATGACAGTTCAAGTTGATTTACTTTTTAGATCTGCCAACTCAATAGTCAATACCTTCATTTACAAAATTTTGTTTCAGTAATTTTTAGATCATTGGACTCACCCAGGAGAATTACCGAATTGGAGCTGAATATCATTGCCTAAGGCAATTAATCAGTGTGAAAGCTAGTGACCACATGATTTACCATGGTGCCTCATTGCTCTGAATTTTTGTGATTAAGCACAACACTGGAAAATGTAGACTGCTTTATTGAATGGTCACTGGAAACTTGCTCTAAAATAAAACATTAGGAAAAAACAAGGTAAGATTAAGAATTATTCATACTTTTACAAACTAAAATAAAATTAAACTGCACAGTGGCCAGCTAATTTACCCTCAAGGGGTTAATTCTAATTAATCTAGGTTATATGATAACAATTTAAGAGCCTTTGCTCCAAAACCAGTGGATTATTATGATTCTTTACTTCATTTTCCTAAAGGCAATTGAGTCTTAACTTCTTTATGCTGTGGTTTCTTGCATATTACACTCCATAGAATCTAGACTGTAAATTAGGGTTAGAAGTGACTGAGTTTCTCAGAGATAGCATAGAAACAGAGCTAAGTATCCTACTGGAAAAAATACTTTCATTTCTGTATCACAGCTATAGTCAACTACTCTCCCCATTCTGCTAATCAACAATCATGGCAGGACAAGTTTTAATTAAGGTTAAAAAGCCAAGTGTGATTCATAAAGTAAGAATTTCAATGTATTTACTCCTAGAACTTCAATCACATTATAATTAAATTATTGCACACTAATGAGTCCTTACTGAATTGAGGTGAGACTATTCCAGATATTCTTCCTGTTCATCACCCCTACTTATATGACTTTATTTCTGGGACAAAGTTTATCATTGTTTAATAGATAAAGCACTTCGTAGGCAAGCTTTTACCTCCTGATAAATAATGAGGAACAATTAATAGCAGAGCAATAGAAATTGTAATTGGCTCTGACCAGTAACTTAAAGGAAAATATATATATATATATATATAGTAAGGATCCATAAGGTAATATGCAGCAGCTTTTTGCCATCCATTATTTCACAGCTGAGAGGGGAAAAACTTGTCTCTAAAACTGCCAAGATTTCTCAGTATAGAAATAATTGCTTTCTGTTGGAAATTGGTATGTCCTAATTAATAGAAGTGGTTTGGGAAAATTGAAAACTACTCTATAATGACATGGAGGAATTCATCAGCTCTCAAACTATTAGAATACAGAAAAATACACTTAACACCAAAACTCTACTGAACATAATTTAATTGTTTTCTGGATGTTGAATAATTTCAAAATCTTGTGCTTCTCTGTTATTGTTATGAAAGCAGTGACCATTATATTATTCATAAAGAAGGAGTTAGAGATTCTAGACTAACTCGTCTGATCAATCACGGTGCTGGCCATGCCTGCAGCCGTGTAAGTTTCAAGTGGAAACTTCCCATTCCTACAGCTTCTTAACAGTGGCAGCTCAAGGTAGCCCGGTTTCAAAGTTAGGGTAGTGTCTGCTGGTTGGACTAAAGTGATCATTTGATCCTTAAGAAGCCAATTCACAGTGTAACCAGCAATCTATCATGTGCTTTGACATGAAAAAAATCATCTACTTTAGGAAATTTAAACTTATTTTTTAAAATTATACATCTGTGTAAAAATGATCACTTTGGTCCAACACACAGGACTTCCCAGGTGTCTCAGTGGGTAAAGACCTACCTGCGAATGCAGGAGACTTAAGAGATGTGGGTTCAATCCCTGGGTCAGGAAGATCCCCTGGAGGAGGGCATGGCAACCACTCCAGTATTCTTGCCTGGAGAATCCCGTGGACAGAGGAGCCTGGCAGGCAACTGTCCATAAGGTCACAAAGAGTTAGACACCACTGAAGCGACTGAGCACACGCATGCACACACCCACGCGCGCACACACACGTGCACACACACATGCAAGCACACACATGCACGCGCACGCACGCAAGCACGCGCACACACATGCATGGACACACACGTGCACGCACACACAGAGACATGTGCACACATGCACACACATATGCACACACATATGCAAGCACACACACATGCACAAACACGCACACACAGGCACATTTGTCAGAGAAAACCAGGGAAGGTTAATGGGAAAATATTGGGTAGAGAAAATTGTGACAGCCAAAATTACAAGTAAATCAAAATTATGACTAAGCAGAAGGCAGAAGGTAAAGAAAAGATAGAGAGTAGAGGGTGATGAATATAGTAAACAGAGTGAGGAGAAAGGAGCAGACATGAGAAGTAACTGAATGTTAACAGTAGAACCCTTGATTCAAAATCAATAAACTCCTATTGTTCAAATGTTTGGAGCTGCCTGAGATTCTGAGCTGACATCTAGTTCTGTTTTTCTCTTGATTTTCATATCTTCTGGGGTCCTCCCTTCACCCCAAATGACTTGATAGAAATTGGGTTTCAAACCTTTTCATCAAATTAGTATATGAGAATAAAAGATGAAACCCTACTGCTCCTGGACTTCCCTCATAGCTCAGTTGGTAAAAAATCCGCCTGCAATGCAGGAGACCCCAGTTTGATTCCTGGGTCGGGAAGATCTGCTGGAGAAGGGATAGACTATCCACTCCAGTATTCTTGGGCTTCTCTTGTGGCTCAGCTGGTAAAGAATCTGCCTGCAATGGGGGAGACCTGGGTTTGATCCCTGGGTTGGGAAGATCCCCCGGAGAAGACAAAGGCTACCCACTCCAGTATTCTGGCCTGGAGAATTCCATGTACTGTACAGCCCTTGGGGTCACAAAGAGTCAGACGCGACTGAGTGAATTTCACTACTGCCCCCATAGCATTCTTAATTATATTGAATAAGCCTCTGCTGGTAATTTGTCATTGGTCTTTCCCTCATAAAACATTACTACAGTGATAGTAATAATTTTTACTACTATTTTTTGGATTTCACTTTAAGTAGCATGTAGACTCTCTGTGTGTAGCTCTTGGGTGAAGGGCAGGTTTTATCCAGAAATATATAATTTAGATTGAGAATCAAGGCTAAACTTCCCATGCAGACCAAAGCCAGCTCTACAAAGAAAGGAATTCCTGGTACTATTGTTATAAGTACTTTGAAAAATTCAGGTACTATTGGTCTTAGATGTCCAGGAAAAAATTAATTACATTTGCACAAAGTTTTATACATAGCTTATGTTAAGATCATATATCCCTAACTCTAATACACAAAATATAAGTGGATACATCTAATGAAATTACATATAGGCACAATATCTAGATTATCAAATTTGAGAAATAAATATGGTAAACTAAATACAACAGAAATGCCAAGAGAGGAGAGGAGAGGAGAAAAAAGAAGAACAGGGGAGAAAGGAGATTGTCGGAGGTAAAATTATGATCCAAAGCCTATATACACCTTAGACTCCACAAGGAACACCGGGCACATTAACTGGACCAAGAGAAAGGCAGGCTGAAAAACGGAAAAGATGGAGACTCCACTCATCCTTTACCCTTGCAGATTCTTTATGAACAGGCAGTGAAAGTTTAGTTCAATGTTACATTTTGACTATAAAGAGAAATTAAAGGAGCATTTATAGTCAATGTTAAAAATTGAAGTATTTTACTCAGGGAATCTTAATTAGACTGCATTGAATTCTGTTTATACACCTATGTATTTGCTTACAGTATATCTGAGAACCTTTATGCTCTCTTTTAATTTTCACTATAACAAGAGCTTCCTATTTGACTTTGGTGTTCTCAGATTATCCTACATCCCCAGGATACATGATGGTTTGTATTCTGTATACACAACAAGGAAAATCAGCTCAATGTTATATGTAGCTAGCTGTGACCAGCTGAGACTTGGTTCGAGCGTGTCTTCACCACGATCCTTCCACACTGGCGTCCAGAGTCAGTCTGCAGGGATGTCAATGACAGGCCTTGCCAACCGCACCTCCACAACCATCGTCACTGCCAGATATCAGAGATAGTGCTCAGGTAAGAAACACTATCAAAAAAAGAAATATTATCAACGGATGTTAGACACAGTGATATAGTACTGACTTTAGGGCCAGATGAGCTTTAACAGAACATACCCACCACCCACTTTATGGCTATTATGGGGAAATGCATTCCATATCCTAGTCAATGAGCCAACATTTTAACTTCCAGAAGGTACAAGTTGGTTCTAGCATGCATATGTGCATGTGTATGTAATACATAAGAAAGACTTCCGGATTTTCCCTGGGAATACAGGCAAAGGTTTTTAAAAATTTAAGAAGCGTCGGGGCGGGCTGGGATGGGGGGAAGCTAATGTGCTAATGCTTTAAGCTTCTCTTCACTCAGAAATATTAACACATTTGCTTTGAGAAGTCAAAGATTTGACCACAATTAGTGAAATGCTGTTTTTACACATTGCCTAGAGGTGAGTAAAAAAAGAAAAGTGCCAAGTGTTCATGTCATTTTAAATGTTTCAAGTTTCATGGATCTATTACAAAGTTTAGATGACAGGGAAAATACATTTTTTAATGGCAAGAGAGGAAAAAAAACTAGATTCACACTTTGGGAGCCTATTAAATTAAAGTGATTTTTACCACACTCTGCATTCTCCTTGCTTGAAAGAGAAATAATAACTCACAGATCAGCCCTTTTTTTATTCCTCTGAGAGGCATAAAGAATGACTGAAATGACTTTGAGAGGAGAAAAAGAAGCAACAGCCAGCAGGGAGAATGGATACTGCTGTGAAGAAAGGACTTAGAAGGAAAAAAATGTATCTTGGGTAAGGAAGTAAAAGTGGAATGGAAAATGGAGAAACAAGATAGAAGAATGGATGGGTCAGGGGAAATCAGAAATAATACAAAAGTTTTGCCTTCAAAAAACATATATAATGGGCACCATATTGGCCAGAAATAAACTCTCAAAAAAATAAAGATTACTTTCAGTACCCATAAAATATGTTCAAATTATGAAATGTTATTAGTCTACTCATTATTTCCAAATCTAGTATCAAAATTAAATAAATTGTCAAATTTATTTATTCTTAACATTGAATCACATATTCTTAATATTGAAAAATCCAGGTTGCATTTCATTAAGGAAAAATAATTAAATGGGAACACAGTCTGGACTTCTTTAAAAAACCATTTTCTTCCTTTATCCAAGGCATTGCAAGAATTCCTTCATGAGCAAATCATCAAGCCTTGAGAGTTTCCTTTCTAAACTTTTTTCTTTAATATTATAACCAATGCCCAACTGAACATTAACTGAAGTTAATTAGCTACCCTTATCTGATACGCATTCTCTTTTTTTTCCATGAAGTAATAAACTGAGAAAAAACATATCACAAGTTTCCTAAAATACAACCTTAATGAGTCCTATTTTATGTACTTAAAGAAATCCTAAAACTAAGCCCAACAATGCAGTTTCTCTCATTAATCGTAAAGTAAGTGTATCTGCATTAGAATGGTTTCTTTTTTTCCCTCAAAACTTTGCAATGCTGGTAGCTATTTGCAGTTCATCATACTGCATAAATCCAGAGAAGCATCATTGACTTTGTACCCATATAAATGGTACTTCCTGGAGAAAGTGCGTTTCCTTTTCAGGTTAATAAAGTATTGTCCTAGCACAATTTTGCTAAGAGATTTTTGTTGTTGTTGTCATGGGTAGTGTAAGGAAGCATTTAACGAGAGGCTCCCAGTGTGCTGTTGTGGATCTGTCAGGAACCCTCCGGCCCTCATTGATTCCTGAGTATTCAGGCATTAGGAGGAGAGGCACGCCTTTCCCGGGGCTGAGGAATCCAGGCATTTCTCATTACAGTGATAAGTACCCTCTTCCTTATTGTGAGCCAAATGGTAAAAGATGATTGTTTGCAACTCTCTCTCTTTGATAGAGATCATCTTATGTTTTGTAAGTCTGGAATTTTAATCTTTATCTTCGCTGAGAATTACTACAGTATATATGCCCACGCCATGTTGATTAAAACACCTTTGCTCCATCAGAGCTTTGGTCCCCGTGTCTTTCTTTCTTTCCTTCTTTCTTTCTATTCCTTCTCTCTTTCTCTCTCTCTATTTCTGGCTAATTCCTTGGAGCACGGAGGCCCGCTGAGCTCCCTTTCTTGCCTGGGCTTCTAAGACCCTCTCGAGAGGGCGCCTGGTGCCTCCGTGCAGCAGCGCCGCCCTGAGAACAGAGCTCTATTGGCTTTCCGTGTAAACCAGGGGATACCAGCCTCTTTCTCTCTCTCACTCTCGGAACCACCAGGTTCCGGTCCATTAAAGGACCAACAAGCGCTCTCTCTTACTTCCTTATCATCGACTCCGGACCACCAGGTTCCGGTCCACTAAAGGACCAACAGGGTAGGAAGAATGTTATCTAAAGCTTTTCCCCTCCACCTATACAGTAATCACATACATTTCCTCTTTTAATCTGTTGATGTGATTAATTATACACAATCATTATGTTACTGTTATAAACCAAACATGAGGTTTTTTTAATACACTGCTGAATTTGGATTGATACTATTAGGCTATCTGACAGTACATGAAAATCTTGGCAGTATTTACATTTTACACAGTCAGTTTTTCCAGAGGCCTATATCATCTGTTTCCAGAAGTAACAGCAACAAAATTTACTACTTATTACCAAAACTGATTCTCAGTCTTTGTCACCCATTTCCCAGTAAAATGCTGTGAAAAGGACAAGAGCTCTTCTTCATTTAGTTTAAATCTCAGATCTCCCACTCACTATCCATGAGATTTTGTACAAATTATCCAGCCCTAGGTCTTACTCATGTCTAATAGGATTAGCCATCTCTCCAATAAAAATATAAGCATAGGTACACTTCCTGATACAGAATATGTATCAAACAAATATTACTTGTTTTATCATGCCATCAACATACCACAACTTATCTGTTTGGACTATAAAAAATTCCAAAAGCTAAAGGGTTCAGGATTTATGTTAGGGCTTAGAATTTAAAACTATACCCCTGGTTAGATATATTCATGACATTAAATATCTTTATATTTGTATGTTATACATGTGTCATGGATTGGAGCATTTTCATCTTCACATGCACAAATAATCCTCTGTAACAAAAATTTAAGTTCAGGGATGTTAATATATGTAACAGTATCTATTAAAAGAAGTTCATTCATGAAAAATGTAACTGTAGGTTCCATGACAAGAGGTAAGTTGGAAGTGGTAAGTTCCACCAAACATTCAGAAAACATACAGTCTTACACAAATTATTTCACTAACTTATAAAGCAACATGGTGCTGGTGTCCAACTCTTTTAACGAAGCTAACAGTAACCTTTAAATCAAAATCAAGATATTTTAAAATAGAAAATTCTAGCTTAATAACACTTATGAGTATAGACATAAAATCCTAAATATAATACTATCAGCCCAAATACAGCAGTGTTTAAAAAAAAGTTTTATTTACTTAAGAATGATTATGTGATAAAAATATATTTATGTAATTGATCACAGTAATACATTAAAAGAGGAAATGTATCTGATTATCTCAATAGGTAGAAGGGAAAAGCATTAGATAATATTCATTCTACCTATGACAACAACAACAATAATAACAAAAGCCTATTGGCAAAATACTACTAGGAAAACATTTTATTAACATAAAAAGGATATACCCCAAAAACTTAGAGTGACTGTTACACTTACTAACAGGAAGCCTGAGGCATTCTCTTTAAGATAAGGATGTTAATTCTACTCAGCCACATCCTGGAAGTCTTAACTAATGCAGCAAAATTAAATAAAACAAAAGATTTCAGAATTGAAAAAGAGTAAGCGTTAAGTGTCATCGCTTTGAAGATAACATGATGTTTAGCCTACAGAACTCTAAGAGAATCTACAGACAAATTACAATCAGCAGACTTAGGAGGTGAAAAAAGCAATATATAAAGTTTATAGTATTCCCACACACCAGCAACAATTATAAAATGCAGCTTTTAAAAGACTTCATTTATAATAGTAACAGACATTAAAGATACACAGAAATACCATTTTTAAAGACCTTTTTAATTTTAAAGTTGGGTTGCATTTATATGGAGAAAACTTCCAAAACATTATTGAAAGGTAGAAAAGGATGGCAAAAATGGAAAGAAAAAATACATTATGTTCATGAATAGAAAGAGTAAAACTATAAATATTTTTATTTTGTTGAATTTCATGCATTAATTAATGTAATTCCAATCAAAATTCCAATGGAGATTTTTGTGGAAATCAAAACATTGACCCTAAATTTTACTTAGAATAATAAAGTCTAAGACAGTTTTGGAAACAAAGAAGAAGCTGTGGTAAAGTGACAGAGCAGTAAGAAGGCAATTGTATCACAAAACTCTAATAATTAAGATAATGGGGTCTTGGCAAAATAACCCAGCGGTAAAGAACAAAGGACTTCCCCTGTGGCTCAAAGTAAAGACTCCACCTGCAACGCAGGAGACACAGGTAGGAGACACGGATTCAGTCCCTGGGTTGGCAAGATCCCCTGAAGAAAAGACTGGCAGCCGACTCCAGTATTCTTTTGGGGAAGCCCATGCACAGAGGAGCCCGGAGGCTACCGTCCATGGGGTCACAAAGAGTCAGACTCGGCTAAACAACAACAAAGAACAAAACACACACACACACACAAACTATTCAAAAACAATCCCGGGACAGATAATTATTTAGACATGGGAAATAAATCAGGCCAGCATGTACAAAGACTGTGGTTTAGAAGATCAAAAAATGAAAAACAAAAGTTTAAAGCATGTATAAGAAGGAGTAACAATCTTTATGTCTGCAGGATAGAAAAACTTTCTGAAACAAAGAATCAAAAGTATAAACAATAAAGAAAATACCTCTACTACTGACTGTATTCAAATAATAAAACTAAAATACAACAAATGACAGCTTGATATGAAAAGACAAGCCACAGACCAGAAGAAAATACAACAAATAAAGCCACCAGCAGATGGAATCCAGAATTTATCAAGAATTCTGAAAAATAAGAAAAAAAAAAGTTCAATAGAAAAATAGCCAAAGGATATAAAGAAACAAGTCAAAGAGAAAGTAACAAGATTAATGAATAAATGAAAACATGTTCCTCCTAACCAATAATCTGGAAAAGGCAAGTTAAAACCACAATTCAAGACTATTTTATACTCATCAAGTTTGCAATAAATTAAAAGTCTGACAGTCCCAGGTGCTGACAAAAATATGGACCAATGAATTCTCATAAATAGCTGATGGAGTTATAAATTGGTATGTCTTTTGAGAAAAATTTGACAATATCTAATAAAATTGAAAATAAGCAGAATTTTTCATCTCAGCAATTTCACTCCCAGGTGTATGCTCTAGAGAAAGTTTTTTTTTCTGGGGGGAGGGGGAGAATAGCTACAGAGACCTGTACACAATATTCTTTATACTCCTATTTATAAAAACAAAATATTGAAAATAACCTATATACCTATCAACATAAGATTGGGATTGTAAAATTGTTATGTAGTTAAACTGGAATAATATTTTATTATTAGATTTTTTATGTTTTTCTCTATATTTGCAGTATTTCCATTTTTAAAAACAAGCAGAGAGAGAGAGTAACTATATTTGGGGAAAAAAAAAAGTACTTCTAAATATTTCAAGTCTATGTGCCAGGCTAGAAAACTGCAAAAAGAAACCATTATACAATAAATTCACAGACACTTAGAAGGCATCAGATTGCATCATCTGTATGGAACAGTTCTCATTAGACTCACCTAATTTTGTAACATGAAAAAATAAGAGATCTCTTGGATCCAGAGGAAGAGATAAATGCTATGTCACAACCTTAGCATCTTAGCAAGAATTCTAATCCTGTGCCATATGATATTCTCATGAAAAAAAAGAGAGAGAGAGAGAAGAGGAAGAAAATTTAAAACAAAAGTGGCGCTAGGATAGTCTAGACCTAGACTCAAGTCAATAGGATAAAATTACACAGCACACAGGAAGATGGATAACTCTTCCTTCTTAATCATCATCATCAACCTCTGGGAGCAAAACGAGAGGCAATCTGGGTTCTCGTGTCTCTTGGCCTTGGTGGTAAAATAAAGACCACAGGCCTTCCACGTGCAGTTGACATCTATCTTAACAGGGTTTGAGAATTCTGTCATATGGAGATGCATTTGTTAAAAAGTGGTCCACACCAGTCAAAGAGAGGATACCAAAGAGGAGCACATCTGAGCGAAAGAAAGTGGTATTCTACACTTAAAAGATGAGGGCGAACTGAAGCCCCAATTTGGAAGCCCCCTTCAGAGTCCTTCACAAGCGAAACAGCTTTGGCAAAGACAGTGGTGATTTTCTATGAAGCGATTAATTTGGCGAGAGACGCAGGATGGTGTGGGAGGGCCAGGCGTCCACACAGGTACCTCTCACTGGCAGCCTGATGAGGCCAGTCCACCCACACTGACCCACTGTGTGGGCAACCAGCCGGACGGCCTCATGTGCGGGGACAGGGCCATCGAGAGAAGAAAGCCATGTAGAGGTCAGCCTGGACGCCAAATTGACTTCTCAACATCATGTCACTATGATCTAAAAATCAATCACAATGGTGGGGTCCAAAACCAGGAATCCTGCCCTGAGCATGAGCACAGTAACTCTTCTCTGTTCCATGATGTGCCCACTTCCATCTCCACCACTTAGAAGAAATAGGGGGATGGGAAGATGGGCGGGGCGTGTGTGCGTGTTAAAAGTCACTTCAGTAGTGTCTGACTCTTTGTGACCTGGTGGACTGTAGTCCGCCAGGCTCCTCTGTCCACGGGGGTTCTCCAGGCAAGAATACTGGAGTGGGTTGCCATGCCCTCCTCTGGGGATCTTCCCAACCCAGGGATCAAACTGGGGGCTCCTCCGTCTCCTGCATTGGCAGGCAGGTTATTTACCACTAGCATCACCTGGGAAGTCCCAGAGCTAGTTGTTTTTACAACATGCCTGTCAGAAAAGAAATGCTTCTGTTCATGTTAAGAGAGAATTTTAGCTGGCCATGTAATACCCATGAAAGGCCTTACCCAGAATGTGGTTCCTGACTCTTCTTCATTTTAGGAAAAATAAAATAACAGCTTGGATGTACAACATGAGATATTTAGATCAAAAATGAAAATTAACTTTCTGAAAGAGCAGCTGAAAAACTTTACAAAGGGTCCATAAGAGAAGTTATAGAATTTCCTTTTAAGGAGGAATTCTTTAATAAAATGTATTTCATTCTGCTCTGGATAATTCTCTCAAGCTTCTTTCAGTCCTGAAAGAGTCTTTCTAGAATATCCCCCACTCCATGAAAAATTACTAAAAATTATTTGAGGAAATATTTTAACAGAAAAAAAGTCATTATAAATTAAGTACTTGGCAAGGTAAACTTTGCATTCTGCAAGGAAAGTGTTTTATCTTATATTATACACCCACATCCCAGAAGAAAGATCAGCATTAATGCTTTTAAAACACCTAATGCTTCACAGAAAAACATATAATTTCAGAAACCATCTGCCCACAGGTCTTATTTTCTTTGTTACGTCTTTCGGTTTTCTAAACTACTTGGTTAGTATTTGCATAAAAGCGGGACCTTACTTTCATGAAAACACAGATATTCAATTGATGTTTATAATATTACACAATTGTTGAAATTACATGGAACAAAAACCACACGTGTAGCGCTGAGGCATTTGCATGCTGAAAGATTGAGCATTCCCAGAGTAAGTGATACGTGTGGACTCAACGTTGTAATTGCTGGTGCTTCTCTATGCCCCCAGTATCTGCCCTCTATGTGATGAATGGACTCAGCTCTTCCCCTTTTAGGGCGCAGTAGCAAAGAGGGGCGAAGGGGGAAGGAGTGTGCAGGCGGTATGACATGCCTGTCTCTATCTGACTCCAACCAGCGCCCTGTCTCTATCTGACTCCAACCAGCGCCCGTAAAGGAGCCAGGGCAGGTGACTGCAGCACACACATGGAACTGCAATGGAAGGGGTTTTCCGGCTGAGACCCGGGCAGAGCGCAGAGCATTCTGAGGCCGTAGACTAAGAATAAACCATATATTAATGCATGTATGTGGAGTCTAGAAAAATGGTACAAATGAGTTAGTACCAGGGCAGAAACAGATATGCAGATGTAGGGGACAACCTCCTGGGCACAGAGGGGCAGACGGAGGAGAGAGTGGGATGAACCAGGAGACAGCACTGAAACACACATTGATGCATTGCCACGTGTAGAAGAAAGAACTAACAGGAACCTGGTGTATAGGATCTTTCTCTGAAAAAAAAAAACCAGAATCCAGGCAGTCGCAGGGATTTAGGAATGAATGGACAGCGCCTTCACAGCCTCCATCCTGAAGAATGAGTTCCAGGCCTGCTCAGCTGTCCCTCTGTCACTCAGAACCAAATGCAGATCAAGGAGGAAGGCTCCATCTTGAGTTTGTGCTCGACCCGAGGACAGAGGGGCACCTTGAGATGCAATTTGACTTTACTTTAGTTTTTATTTAGTTTGTGCTCGACCCAAGGACAGAGGGGCACCTTGACATGCAGTTTGACTTTACTTTAGTTTTTATTTATTTTTTGTGGTGACGGTTATATTTATTCCTTCTTGGAGTATAATTGCTGCACAATGCTGTCAGTCTGCCGTGCAACATGAGCCAGCTGTAAGCATACACATACCCCATTGCCTCTTGAGCCTTCCTCCCCGCTCCACCCCACCTCTCTGGGCCATCACAGAGCACCAAGCTGAGTTCTCTTTGGCATAGGGAAACCTCCCACTAACTCTGTTTATACCTGGGATTTGTTTACCGGGCAGCGCTGCTCTCCTGGTTCACGCCTGCCTCCCCTCCCCCCACCACCCTCCCCTCCCCCCACCAGCCGCCTGTCTGTCCTCTGTGTCTGCAGCTCTATTCCTGCCCTGCAAATAGCTTCATCTGTACCAGTTTTCAGATTCCACATACATGTGTTAATATATGATATTTGTTTTTCTGACTTACTTCACTCTGTATGACAGACTGTAGGTCCTTCCTCATCACTACAAATGACCCAATTTTGTTCTTTTTTATGGCTGAGTAATATTCCACTGTATATATGTACCACATTTTCTTTATCCATTCTTCTGTCAATGGACATTTAGGCTATTGTAAATAGTAAGTAGGGCCACTTTGAATGATAGTCCCATGACGCTGAGTTCAGCAGGGCAGGGGCCCAGATTAAGTTCCTCTGAGAAGGAGTAAGAATGCATGGCAAGCAGACAGAATCGAAGGCAGTGTAGGCAGTAACTAGCTGCATCTGGGAGGGAGCTAAGGCGAGAAGGAGAGTTAGAAGAACATGCAATCAACTCACTGCAGACAGCAACAGGTTCCAAGACTACAGGTTTATTTCTTCCCTCCTGGTGACTTGTTGGCAGTCTAGAACATTCTTCAGTATGCAAAAATATTGCTTGTCTATCATTCTCCTTTCACCTATTTATATTTCAGCTCTCTCCCATCCTCCTGCCTGCAATCTCATTTCAGTGATAGATTAAGGGAGACTTCTTGGAGGACCCCATGATCTTCCTCTAAAACAAATAGACCACTTTAAATACCACTTCCTCACTAATTCACTCCTTCATTCATTCAACAGCAACTGTCTTTGGTTTCAGGAAGTGTCACTTAGAACTGCAATTGTATGGGCCTCCAGCATCAGCACCTGGAGCAGCTGAATGAGCTGTTTTCGCAAACTGAAAAAGAAAGTGAAAGTGTTAGTTGCTCAATCGTGTCCAACTCTTTGTGACCCCATGAACTGTAGCCTACCAGGCTCTTCTGTCCATGGGATTTTCCAGGCAAGAACACTGGAGTGGGTTACCATTTCCATCTCCAGGGGAATCTTCCTGACTCAGGGATCAAACCCAGGTCCCCTGCACTGCAGGGAGGTTCTATACTATCTGAACCACCCAATGTGCACACAAAACCCTTTCTAAAGACTCCATGAAATTAAACAGGGTCATGCAGAACATTTTCAATTTGGAGACAGAGTTTATCAAACATCATACCCAAAAGGAGCATTCAGAGACATTCTAAACAATAAAACCCTTGAAATTTCTGAAAAAGACAACTCTGGAGATTAATACATGTGTCTATGACACTTCCAAATGGACCCAAAATGAAATGTCTTTACAAAAAGTGTATTATTCGGTCACTGTTTATGTGTAAGTATAGACACCAGCCCTATCCAGTAACTCGGTTTCAACTAGCACCGACCTCACACAGACCACCCGCTTTTATTTTCTCTGGCTCCTGTTTCTCTGTAGGAAGTGAATAGAGATGTGTGTCCACATACACATACACAGGTGCTTACACATTCACCTACATGACACCCAGCATGTTCTTACACCTGAGGTGGAGACCATTACTTATAAATGATTCACTGAGTAATAAAGTCCCCTTGACCCTTTCTGAGCATAAAGAGCTCAGAAAAAAAGGGAGAAAATCACCCAAGGACTTGGCAAAAAGCTAAAAATAACAAGGGCTAAGAATAACGAGGAAAATTTTAAGGAGAAAAAAGATTTAAGTATGGTTTAAAGAGAATAAAATGTTTCAACACCAGAGGAAAGACATATTTCTTCCTTAGGTTTTCAAATCTGAGGCCAGTATCCAAGTAAATATGAAGAAATACAATGGCTCCTAGGTGGTGGTGGTAATAAAGAATCCATCTGCCAGTGCAGGAGATGTAAGAGACACAGGCTCAATCCCTCATTCAGGAAGATCCCCTGGAGGAGGGCATGACAGCCCACTCCAGTATTCCTGCCTGGAGAATCCCATGGACAGAGGAACCTGGGAGCCTACAGTCCATAGGGTCGCAAAGAGTCGGACACGACCGAAGCGATTTGCACGCACGCACATGCCTCAGCTTCTAGCAGCTGAGAATTCAGTGAAATCTGGATAGACTACCAGCTGGGAGGTCTGCTCTGGAATAGGAGTAGAGATAATTTTACTAAAACTTTAACACTGTCAAATATTTATAGCAATCCAAGAAGGCGAACAAATGGTTAATATGGGGAAACCTGGATTTAATGAAAAGATAAGCAGAATTTCTTATCTAGTTCTCAAATATTCCTACTGAATATAAACAGATATCAAATTCAAATGAGATTTTTAAAAAAGTATAACCTGCCACACTGTTCTTTTTTAAGCCTAATCACAGAAAATCTATAGCATAAATGTTTTAAATCCCAAATTCTAATGAATTCAGACATTTGGAGTCACAACACTTTCAAAATTGTGCCCAAAAGATACCAGCTATTTTTGGTTTGAAGAGCTATGAAACACTATATTCCTTTACTGCCAGCCCTTGGACCGTCACCACCATGGATAAAAATTGTCCAAAACACTAGAGCAGGGAAGTCAGAGATCAGGCCTCCTTTCTAGGAGGTGCTGCTGCTGATAGACTATAGGAAGAACAGGAGGTGTAGGACTTGCTTTAGCCAGGGTATAACTCAGCCCTAATTGAGGAGAGAGCTTTGTGAAACCAGAATGGGCAGTGTGTGTTCTTTAATCCACATTAAATACCTCTCTAGATAACATTTTATTTCTCTAGAATGTCTTTTAGTCCTGAAAAAAAAAATTTCTGGAGAACTCTGGTTTTCTGCTCCTTCATGGTAGGTTGAGTTGGACAAATCTAATTGAGAATATGGCTTCCAAGTCTAGGAATTGGCTTTGATTGAATAACATGTAGAAACACTATATTTCACACAAGTCTATGTTTTCCTGTTTTTCTTTTTCTTTTTTTTTTTTTTTTGCTTTTATCATTTTGTTTTTTCTTTTTTGTAATTAAATATATGTAACAGAATTTGTCATTTTAATCATTTAAGACATGTATTTTAATCATTTAAAGTGTGGCATGGATAGCCGATCCTTTCTCCAGCAGATCTTCCCGACCCAGGAATAGAGCCAGGGTCTCTTGCATTGTAGGCAGATTCTTTACCAACTGAGCTATCAGGGAAACCCATGTATAACAGAATTTGTTATCTTAATCATTTAAAGAATGTAACTCAGTGGCATTAGTTATAATATGCAGGTAGTGAAAGTTGCTCAGTAGTGTCCGACTCTGTGACCCCATGGACTATACAGTTCGTGGAATTCTCCAGGTCAAAATACTGGAGTGGGTAGCCTTTTCCTTCTCCACGGGATCTTCCCAACCCAGGATCAAACCCAGGTCGCCAGCATGGCAGGCAGATTCTTTACCAGCTGAGCCACAAGGAAAGCCCAATATGCAGGTAATGCAGTGGTAAAGAATCTGCCTGCCAATACAGGAGACGCAGGAGATGTGGGTTCCATCCCTGGGTTGGGAAGATCCCCTGGAGTAGGAAATGGCAACCTACTCCAGCATTCTTGCCTGGAAAGTTCCATGAACAGAGGAACCTGACTCTACAGTCCATGGGGTTGCAAAAGAGTCAGAGGACTTAGTGACTAAACAACAGCAATGTTATACAATCATATTTACTTCCAAAACTTTTTCATCATCTAAAAGGGAAACTACCACTAAACAAGAATTCATTTCCCTTCCCCTCAGCCCTTGGTAATATCTAATCTGTTTTCTGTCTATGAATTTTCATACACTACATATTTTGTAAGTGTAATTATTCAATATTTGCCCTTTTGTGTCTGGCTTATTTCATGTAGGATAATGTTTTTAAGATTCATCCATGTTGCAGCACTTATCAGAACTCCATTCCTTTTATGGTTAAATAATATTCCATTGTATGAATAGATCTCATTTTGTGTGTCCTTTCATCTGTTGATGGACATTTGAGTTGGTTTCCACCTTTGTGGCTATCATAAATAGTGCTTCAATAAACATGGCACACAACTATCTGTTTGAGTCACTATTTTCAATTCCTTTGAATTATACCTAATACCTAGGAGTAGAATATTTGGGTTTTATGGTAATTCTGTTTAACTTTTTAAGGGACCATCATGCCATTTTCCACTGTGGCTGTACCATTTTGCATTTCTACCAGCAGTTGTCTTCCCTTTGTGAGCAACTTTTCCTTAAGCCTCGAAATAGAAAAAAAGAGAAGGAAGGAATGAGGAACTTGCTTGTATCACAAGGAGGCAGCCTCTGTCATCTTTCATCTCGTCAACCTGTCCTGCTGACTTATATAAATGGATTGTAAAATGGTTCTTATTTTAACACTTGGTTTTGTTTTTGTTTTGTTTCTTTTTCTATGACATGGGGATGTGTAATTAAGTGTGTGTTTCTCCTTCTGGTTCACTAGCTCATATTATTTCCATTTTCCATGATTGGGCTGTGGGAAAGCATGGCTTTGGTTGGGTAGAAGGCAGCATGCCCAAGGCCTATTATTAGTCCCCCTGCAAGCACACCGGGAGTTGTTCTCTGTCCCGCGATCACCCAGACCCTTCCGCCTCCCCAGACTGCGGTTACACTTCCCAGCCTTTCCCCTCTCTGAGCGAGTTTTCCCATGTCATTGCCCAGAGCAATTGCAGGCAGTTCTTCCTGCTTCTGGCAGATTGATTGTCTCATTTAGTGGTGTGGTTTTGCTTTGCCTAGAAAAAGAATTTCTTCTGCATTAATCTTTTGTCTAAAAATTTCAAGAATAACTCCACTAAGTATACAATTTAATGGGTCCTCAGCATGTGAACTGCACATGATTGCAACCAAAAGGACCAGAAATGGCATTTTTGAAAACTGCAGTCTATTCATCTTTTGGGCCCATTACATGTCCCGAGCAGAGGAGTTTTAACTGGTTGATGTATTAATTTCTCAGACAGCAAAAACCTCACTAGAGGGCACATTCTCAGTGTGCAACCAAAAGGATACCCTCTTCTCAATTTGCCAGTTAACTTAGGAGGCAGAGAGGACTCACAGACAAGGGATCATTATTGAGTGGCCAGAGGGCCAGGATAGGAGGCGTTCAGTCATGTACCCTCCTTTGGTACAAAATTGAACGGGCTCCAAAATCTCAGTAATCAATCAGGAAACATAATGTTTTAATCAAACATATTTTAAAAATAGAAATGAATACAAAATATACATGACAAACACTATATCAAAATTTTAAATAAAGAGGGGATTAGTATCACTGATTCTTCCCTTTTCCTCTGTCTCCAAAGGGTTCAGCACAGTAATAGAAGCTAGAAAGGTTTTTATTATAACAACAACAACAAAAAAGGCTGAATCTTTGTGAGTCACAGAAATCAATATTTCCGTGGTTCCACTGTTCTGCGGCCTCGCATTTCTCTCCCATGTAATAACTCACACAGCACCCTGGGCACATCTGTGGGCCAAGGAAAGCTTATCCAGTGGCTTCCATCTGATTCCTTTCCCCACCCCCACCTCCAGATGTTCAGTAGGCTCATGCCATGCCCTGACAACTGAGGGCCTTTCACTTGGGCACTTTAGCTGTGCCTGCTGTCCCCCCAAGTAAGACAAACTCTGCATTTCTCCTAGCCCTGGTGCAACCACACAAAACAAAAAGAATCTATCTCAAATGGAAAAAAAAAGTTTGGAATCAAAAAGGTGTAAGATTGTTGAGAGACAAAATTAGGATCATGTATTTTCAGAATAAGACAGCACCCAAACCAATTCCTCTTATTTTACTAATAAAGTGAGCTTAAGAATGGTTTGTGCAATGAGTTACACTAGAACATAGCAAACACTAGAAGCGAAGTCTAGTTGCTTACAAAATTGACAGAGCTTCATCTTCACTCCATGGTTTTGACATTCATAGCAGAACATTAAAAAACTCAGAAATCATTGAGATGTGAAACTATTCAATTTCTTTCTTAAAGTCTATTGCATAATCACCATCATTAATGACTTCAAACATTTATCCAGGGATGATTTTGTATCTGGGGTACTATGCTAAGTCTTGGTCTAGAAACAGAAATTTCATATAATCATTTAATAACCAAAAGCAGAGAGCTCATGGAGAAAAGAAATGGGCAAACACAAATGGGGAGATTGAGCAAAATAAGCAGTATATAGGTTTCTACAATAAAACTTTTTTTTTTAAGATGCAGCATTTAAGTGGGTTACAAAATTTGCTAGAAAACTTTTTAAAATATTTCAGTAACCAGAGCATCTTCAAGTTTGACCCAGGAATCCAAATGGATTTTCCAACAAATATGTCCCTTGTGCAAAAAGGGTGTCACAGTATTAGACTTCTTTCTTTTTTAAGAAGCTTCTCATCATTCTCCAAAGTGAGACATAAAATATGTTTACATACTTTACATATATCAAAGTCAGATGAGAAACAAACATCAACCATTAGCTAGAAAATATTTGTCACTGCATTTAAGTACAATAAACAACTGGGAGTGGGAGATGCTGAGCAGACTCAACCCCATAGAGCAAAAAAAAAAAAAAGTGTCAAATGCAGCTTACGGATTGGGGAATAAGGAGCAGGCATGATTCTTATTTTTCTGAGTTTTTCAGTTTTTTTTTTTTTTTTTCTGAAAATGATTACTCTGAGCCCATACATTTTAATTGACTTTTCTTTCTTACTATGATCTTAGTGATTTTTTTCTCTTCATTCAAGTGGTTGCCTGTTTTCTGTAAACTGTCAAAAGCCTAAAGATTCTATATTCTTTGATGATCAGTGATCAGAAATTTCTATTATTCTATTCAGTCAGTCAGTCAGTTCAGTCGCTCAGTAGTATCCAACTCTTTGCAACCCCATGGACTGCAGCACACCAGGCCTCCCTGTCCATCACCAGCTCCCAGAGTTTACTCAAACTCATGTCCATTGAGTCGGTGATGCCATCCAACCATCTGATCCTCTGTCATCCCCTTCTCCTCCTGCCTTCAATCATTCCCAGCATGAGGGTCCTTCCAGTGACTCAGTTCTTCACATCAGGTGGCCAAAGTATTGGAGTTTCAGCTTCAGCATCAGTCCTTCCAATGAATACTCAGGATTGATTTCCTTTAGGATGGACTGGTTGGATCTCCTTGCAGTCCAAGGGACTCTCAAGAGTCTTCTCCAACACCACAGTTCAAAAGCATCAATTCTTCAGTGCTCAGCTTTCTTTATAGTCCACCTCTCATGTCCACACATGATTACTGGAGAAACCATAGCTTTGACTAGATGAACCTTTGTTGGCAAGGTAATGTTTCTGCTTTTTGATCTGCTATCTAGGTTGATGATAACCTTTCTTCCAAGGAGAAAGTGTCTTTTAATTATTCTATTACTATTTTATTATTTGAATAATTCACTTTTTAAAATCTTAAAAATGTTTGGAAGTAAACAACACTTTCTGTATTATTGCTTCAAATCATACTTCTAAATTTAATATGATGATCATAACAATTGTTAAGAGTTGTCCCAATCAATGTATAATAAACTAACATAAGACAAGATCTGTAGGAGTATGGAAACCAATAAGCAATGCATACATTGAAATTCACCTCTCCAACTCCACCCCCACATCCTGACACGGCCACCAAAAATGGCCAAGACATGCTTTTCCCACTCTGTCGTTTCAATACATTTTCAAAATTCCTAGGAAGCCTGCATTTCTGCCTAGAATTCACCCAATGTATTAGAAAGCAGTTGACATTGTTGGACCCTTTGTTTTACAATTTTATGTAGCATGTGTTACTTAAATGCTGCTTTGGCTCCAACCTAGTACTTTCCTTGGTAGTAATTTTATCTTTGCTTCCTCAAATTTAAATCTAACATTATAACTGCTTATCCATGTCCAGTTTCCACATACTTACTGGAAAGAAAACAACATCAAGTAGATGCCATACAATAGGACTGTTCATTACTAAATTGGTATTTCAAGGAACAAATAGAGAATGTTACATACCAGCTTCAAAACATCACATTCAGCTTGAAAATACAGTTTATCATTCAAGTTGGCTTTCAAATATTTGATTTTTTCTTGGTGGGCAGGCATTTCCAATCATTATTATTGATACACACCAGGCAGGTGGTAAGGTGGAGCTAAACATACTGTAACTACATGCAAAATGGTGCTTTGACAACAGGGTGCCTGAGTTGTTAAAGGAAAACTGCTTCACACTGCATTGCTTGTTTAAAGCAGAAATGTTAAAAGATGGTCAGTGATGGTTTCTAGGCAATCAATGTTCTCTAAACTGAACTCCAATAAACAGAAATCATGAGGTCAGTTCAGGCACACTTTGACTGGACTGAAAGCATTGTACAAAACAAAAATAAAAATGCATTTTTAGACCATGGTTGACATGCTGATTAATTCTTATTCAGACAAAATGTTCCTGAAAGTTTCTTTCCAGATACTTAGTTCAGAAACTAAATATTGGAATACTTAAGTGATCTTTTCTGATAACACTTTTGCATGCTTATATAAAAGGAAGATAATTTTATCAAATAAAAATATGAAAATCTATATAATCCATCCTTGGACATGAAAGATTTTAGTTTTTCAGTCTTTGAATGAATCATATTGTGACTATATTGGTCTCTATTCTCACCAAAGTTGAAGAAATATTGAATGTAGTGGAAGCAATAACAATCTTGGAATTATGATATCAAATCAAAACAAGTAAATATCAAATATCAAAATATCAAATAAAATTTTACTATCATAATTGATGATAATTATGATTATCATAACTAGCTTGAGAAAGGAGTAGGGCTTCCCTGATGGTTCAAATGTTAAAGAATCTGCCTGCAATGCAGGAGACTCAGGTTCAATCACTGGGTCAGGAAGATCCCCTGGAGAAGGGAATGGCAACCCACTGTCCTCTTGCCTAGAGAGTTCCATGGACAGAAGAGCCTAGCAGCTACAGTCCATAGGGTTGCAAAGAGTTGGACACAACCAAGCAACTAACACTTCACTTCACTTCAAAAAAGGAGTATTTGCTGAATGTGTCTTTTAGGTCCCATGCCAAGGAACATGGTGGGTCTTGGGAAAACTGGGCCCAGGGACTCAAATCCCATTAGGAGGTTGTAGTGGCTACTTTTCTGTGTGAAGCAGTTTCATCTGTCTCTCTCTCTCTCTCTCTGTCTCTTGTCTCTGTCTATCTCTCTACCATTCTTTAGATGTTTTTACTCATATCTTCTGCCTTCATACCTGCAGCCTTGAACAACTCCCAACCTTCTCAAAATTAGGCTCTTGAAGAGAACCAGTCACCTATGTCAATTTCCAAAATTCTCAGGGAAAGACTCTGATGCTTTCAGCATGTGTCAGGAGAACAACCTTGAACCAATCAAATATGACAAAGTAAGATCTCATTCAAGTGATATATAATGAGAAGAGGCAGAAATGATAGAGAACATTGCACAGAAAAAAACAAAGAAGAACAAAGGTGTTGCTGTGCAACATTACTTTGGCCACCTGATGCAAAGAGCCAACTCACGGGAAAAAGATCTTGATGCTGGGAAAGATTGAAGGCAGGAGAAGGGGACCACAGAGAACGAGATGGTTGGATGGCATCACCAAATCAGTGGACATGAATTTGAGCTAACTCCAGGAGATAGTGAGGAGAAGGCAATGGCACCCCACTCCAGTACTCTCGCCTGGAAAATCCCATGGACGGAGGAGCCTGGTAGGCTGCAGTCCATGGGGTGGCTAAGAGTCGGACACAACTAGACAACTTCACTTTCACTTTTCACTTTCATGCATTGGGGAAGGAAATGGCAACCCACTCCAGTGTTCTTGCCTGGAGAATCCCAGGGATGGGGGAGCCTGGTGGGCTGCTGTCTATGGGGTTGCACAGAGTCGGACACAACTGAAGCGACTTAGCAGCAGCAGGAGACAGTGAAGGACAAGAAAGCCTGGCATGCTGCAGTCCATGGGGTCACAAAGAAACACAACTTAGCGACTGAACAACAATAGCATGCAGTCATGTTCATGACACCTACAGTCATGAACCTTTAGATAACAGCACAAAGGGACCCAAAGTGCTCAGATGTGTGATACACGCAAGCATAAGCCAGAGAACTTAAGATTTAACGAGCTTGAAGTCAGTAGAGAAAAACTTTCTGAAGGATAAATGAAATGAGTTGTCCTCTGAAAGAGGACTTATTGTGTTTTATTGCAGAGTCAAAAACTCAAAATGCTGAGCTGTTACAAAGGAAATATTCAAACCACTCAACAAAACTTTGTCAGGGACCTGTGCTGTGTGAGAGAGTGTGCAAGAAACCAAGGACCGAAGATGACCATAAAGGGTTAGGGAACAGTCTGAGCATCCCTACCAAATTGTGCTTAACTGAACAATGTGCTCAAAGAATGTGTGTGGATTTTTATCAACATTGACAGAAGTCCCTAGCAGCATTTTATAGAATACTATGTTAAATTCTGACTCATTTTATCAACTTGAATGAAGGCATTTAAAGTACGCTTACAAAATTTGCCAAGAATACAAACGTGAGAAAATTTAATAAATCAAACATACTCCAAAACACTAAAATATAGATTGAAACCAGCATCATAAAATGTAATAGGAATCACAAAAAAAAAAACTGCAGCAAGGAGCAAAGTGAAAACTGGTTTGATGCTCACAAGGTACAGATTGGGTAAAAGAGAAATTTTGTGGGGTAAAAAAAAAAAATCTATAATCTTCTGTTACTTGAGATGTTGCTAAAAGGCAACCTCATGATAAGATAATAAGGTACCAGATGAAATCTTTAGCAGAATTCATAGAATTATTGTGTCAAATAAGAATATCCGCAGTGCCACTGCTGGATCTGATTTACTGTTAGATGAGTCTATTCAACTCTGGATTCTGCATTTAAAGGAAGCATTGGCAAACACTTCCAATGAAGGGGACCAGAACCTGGAAGGGTCTGGAAACCATATCATAAAGAATAACTTAAAGCATCTACAGGGGAGGAAAAAATGAAGCTAAGCAGAAAAGTTTTAGGACAGCAAGAACTTAGACTAACTCTGAGGGTCTCTAGTGAGTGGAATAAGTACCAATGAAAGGAAATTACCAATAGGCAGTGTTGGGTTCACTTGGAGAAAGACATCGGGAAGGATTACTGCTGTCCCACAAAATTGCCTCTTAAAATAGTGAACAGGATAAATATCTGCCAAAGACCTTATCCTTGCAGTGGGGAAGAGGTTGGGCTCAACAACGTAATAATCTTCTGACATTCTATATTCCATGCAATTATTTTTCTCTACGTATTTACATGCAAAGGTGGGAGCAGCTGAATAAAGGAGCTAGCCCATGTCCTTCATCTTCAACATGTTAAGAGCTTAAAAGCTAACATTCGCTTAGGTGAGATATTTGCCAGACTTATTTTATTCTAAAAAACTCAAAGTTATCCAGAAAATGGATGCAATTCTATCAATTCATGGGCTGCTTACGTAGGAGGGGTGAACCTGAGGGAGCCAAATGTACCAGTGTTATAACTCATTTCAGAACAAAGTGAGGACTCCTACCTGCTCTTCCCTGGAGCATCCATGCACTGATGGTGACAAGAGAGACAGGAGTACCAGCTAGTTCACTCACTGGCTACATTAACTAAGGCATGTCATTAGCCTGCCTGAGGTCCCATTTATCACCATGAGAACAAAGCTATTAACGCAATAATACTTCCCAAAGATCTTTTGAGGTGTGTGTAGAGATCAAACTAGATAATACATGTGAATTCATAACTGTACCTATTAGGTATTATTTACACATAGGGAAAACAGCATATATTCAATTATGAATTTCTGTAGCTGGGGTTTCTTGCAGTGAAACATTTCTAATGTTCCATAAAATTCCTCTTCCACCTACAACTTCGCCTGGTTTTACTGCACCAAGTTACATTTTAAAGATATAACCCTTCTCTAATTACAATAGTTTCCTATATTGTAAGATTAACTGTTACACTTAAGCGCTGAGTTTAGCATCTGGCCCAACTTTTATGCTTTTTACTCAGACCACACACTGTGGCATAATATGCTTTCACTTTATTCCAGTGTTCCACATAAATTTTACACTTCTTAACTGTCCTTTACAGTAATTCTGTCTTTTAAAAAAATTGTTGCATCAAATGAAACACATTGTGGAGCCACAGGCCACCACCCAATCAAAACTTCAATTTTTCCTAACGAGTCACCTAACAATCTTATAAAAGATAAAATTCAGTAAAAGATAATGAAATTTCTGAGCACCATAGCTGATATTTTAATATAAATTATTTATAAAGCAGAAGGGAAGAATTAGATATTGCTGAAACAAAAGGATTTTGCATTTGAAGTATTTTAAGTGATTTTTACATGCACAGTGTGTTTTTAAAAGTGTTCTGATCCCACATTTAGTAATAAACTCCATTGGGTGTCTGGCAGAAATTCCCTGCCACAACAGTTTACATCGACCATCTGTGTCTACAAGAAGCTTCCAGATATTCTGCCACCTGATTCACTGTCCCAACTCTTCTCACTTCTATTCACAGGCTTCTTTTCATTTTCATCATATACTGTATCTGCCCTGAGAGGAAGAAAATATTACCCAAACAATTCAATGTTACATATTCCTGAAACAAAACTAAGATTGAAGAATTTTTAACCAACTTAATCTGAAATGGACTGATGAAGCTCCAGCTCTTGAGAATGAGGATACATCAGCATCAGAGACATTTATAGAAGGAGGGGTCTTTAAAACTTGTTTAGTCCACTGCCTTCTTTTGCTAGATAAGGAAACAGGCCCAGAACGTGGGAGGCTGGCCCAAGGCCCCACAGACCGAGGTAGGGGCAGAGAGAAGAACTCGGAGTGTGGCCTGTGCCCTGCTCTACACACCACTCAAATCCAGCCATTCATCATGACAAGTAACTCCTCTGCTCCAGATCCAAAGAGCAGCCTCCCACTCACCAATGTGGCTTTGAAGAGTAGACCTATTCAATAGGAAGGAGAAATATTCCAAATAGGTAAAGTCCAGCTGCTCTCAAAGACCTCATTCTATTATCAAAAATAGGGTCCAGCTGCTCATGGCTCAAAAACCAATATTCAAAAGGCAAGGCTGGTTCTTAATCTGGAAACCAGTAACTGGGGGAGAGGGTGGACTCATGTCCAAAACCCAACTGCCCCTGACAATCAGGCAAGAGCTTATAAAGGAGAGCTTCAGGGGTGAACAGGTGGAGGGAGGGTTGCAGACAGCAGTCAGCCCTCTCTGCCTTCCTGAAGCTGGTCATGCAGTGGTCTGATCAGCGTCATCTTGATTGTTTTCCATACAGTTAGTCTTCAGTTCCAGAGTTAGTTTGTTCCTATTGCCTTGAGGACAGTTCTCACAATTTGGCAACTCATGTCCTGGCTTCCACCTGGCGGGGGTTTCAGTACCTACAAAACAGCACAGAGGAAATGGCTCAGCATATCACCTGCAGCCCTCAAGGAAGAACTAGAGACCCTTGACATTGTTTAATGACCAAACTTATTTTTTGTCCCGTTTGACTGGTTTTCTTTGCTTCTGTGCTTTCTCACTTCTCTGATTAAACTTATTCTTTAGCTGAAGCTTTTCCATAGACAAAAGGCAGGCAATGGACCTGGTGGGGAAGGACCACAGGGTCCTCTTCCTTTTCAATTTCATGACCCCCCATGGCCCTACCTCCTTTCACTCAGTGTCCCGATATTTTTTAATTGAGATATAATTGACAAATAACATTATATTAGCTTCAGGTGTACAATACAATGATTTGACATTTGCATAAATTACAAAATGATCACAGTAAGTCTAGCTACCATCCATCACGATGCACAGTCACAAATTGTTTCTCTTATGAGAATATTTAAGATCTACTTACTTAACAACTTTCTAATGTACGATACAGCATTATTGACTTTAGTCACTCTTCTGTACATTACGTTCCTCAGAACTTTCATTCATTTCAATGAGACGTGTTTTTGGATATCGTATTGATATGTAGGTACTCTAATTACCTATAATGGCTTTAATGGAACTGCAAGATTGAAATGGACATTAAGGAAGTGTCTGATCCAACTCTAAAAGCTCTAAAAGTCTAAGAGAGTTCTAAAAGTCAGTCATACTGCTCCATCCTGACACACAGACTCTGCAGCTTCACATGATTTTCTCACTACTAACCACTCTCTACTCCACTATTCATTTACCTAAAGGAATTCTAGCCTTTTATATGCCAAACATCTGCTTAGGAAAATAGCAACTCTTTGCAAGACTGCTTTTGTAAATAACCATCTCCATGTAGGAGGAGCAGATGAAGTCGATACACAAGTTCACATCTCATCTGTTACTACCTAGATATTTCCCAGGCTACTCTATTATCTTAGGCTCTTGGTGCAGGCATGCATGCTAAGTTGCTTCAGTCATGTCTGACTCTTTGCGACCCTATGGACTGTAGCCCGCCTGTCTCCTCTGTCCATGGGATTCTCCAGGCAAGAATACTGGAGTTGGTTGCCATATCCTACTCCAGGGGATCTTCCTGACCCAGGGATCTAAACTGCATTTCTTATGTCACCAGCATCTCTTTCATCTCCTGCATTGGCATGCAGGTTCTTTATCACTAGTGCCACCTGGGAAGCCCAGGCTCTTGGGAAACCACAGTTATTAACAGGTTACTCAAGTCTCTTAGGGCCACATGTATAAGGAGGTAAGTCTACCAATTGTCTATGTAATTCACACTGCAGTCTACAGTTCTTCACTTTAAACATCTATGTAGCATGAGAAGGGGAAAAACAGTAATTAGTAAGAAAAGTAAACTTAACCTCAACCTGCCTATATTCATTAAATCCCACCCCATCACTCTAATATTCCATCTGAAGATATGTGGGGCTTACAGGTTTAAGAGAAGCTGGGTGAAAAAGATAGATTGGGAAATTATCAGTTAGCATCTGCTTCACATAGCATGGTAATTAAACATAGTATAAAAGCAATTCTAACATTCTGCTGTCTTGAACTTTACAGGTCCCTGGATTTACTGATTAAGATTTAGCCACACTGAGAAATGTGGTAATGGTTGTAACAATTCCAAATTAAATTAATGCAAAGACAGTTAAGAGAATTGGGGAAAGAGCTAGCTAGCTAATGAATAATTTTATAAAGTGTCAAAAGCATCTGACAAGAAAATAGTAATACTAATTAATACCAACTGGCTTCTCAAAAAATATCTAGCAGCCCATCTCAGGAAATGTGATTACTGGGTCACAGTTCACAGATTCAGGGCATTTGGAGTGAGTCCTGCATCTCTCAACATTCTGGACTGTGAATAGCCCTCAAATGGAGGAGTGATCTCACTGAGCATAAATCATGCCAGGCCCTCAGTAACTCCCCCATCTTGTACTCTCTGGAAAGATATCACTTCCCAAAAAAGCTGTGGGTTTTAATACATTAGGAGGAGTGGAGTGGGGTGGGCTTAGGTTTTCTGTGTTAAGATGTTAATGTGAGTATATGATTTCAGTGTTTAAAGAAAGGTAATCAGAACTTCTCAGTGCAGGTTGTTAATCTCTTTTTAAAAAATCTTTAACTGCAAAAGTAATACCTATTTGTTACATAGAACTTGGAGATGATAGAAAAGCACAAAGAAAAAAATTAAATCCACAGTCCTCTGGAATGGGCATGGTAACAATTGATGGTAAAGTTTACAATATAGATATTGTACCAGGACTATGATGGACTTCTCAAGTGGCATTAGTGGTTAACAGACTGCCTGCCAATGAAGGAGATGTAAAAGATTGAGAGAGCCAATTCTTAGGTAGGTTGATAAGGAGTTCAGGGTCCTCAAGAAGGAGGAAGAGCTCCAAGGCCCTCAAGGAGGAGAAAGGGGTCCAGGGCTCTCCAGGAGGAGAAAAGAACAAACTTTTTTTCTACAATGCTTTGTCTTAATCACATAAGATGCTTTTTCTTAAACTCTGAGTTGTTAAGACAACAATCTTTAAGACTAACAATCTTTAAGGCCAGAGCTAATGATTACATTGTACAAAGAAGATTTTCACAATGCAGATAATCACGATGGTATGATCACTGACCTAGAGCCAGACATCCTGGAAAGTGAAGTCAAGTGGGCTTTAGGAAACATCACTATGAACAAAGCTAGTGGAGGTGATGGAATTCCAGTTGAACTATTTCAAATCCTAAAAGATGATGCTGTGAAAGTGCTGCACTCAAAAATATGCCAGCAAATTTGGAAAACTCAGCAGTGGCCACAGGACTGGAAAAGGTCAGTTCTCATTCCAATCCCAAAGAAAGGCAATGCCAAAGAATGCTCAGACTACCACACAATTGCACTCATCTCACACACTAGTAAAGTAATGCTCAAAATTCTCCAAGTCAGGCTTCAATAGTACATGAACCGTGAACTTCCAGATGTTCAGGTTGGATTTAGAAAAGGCAGAGAAACCAGAGATCAAATTGCCAACATCCATTGGATCGTAGAAAAAGTAAGAGAGTTCCAAAAAATACATCTATTTCTGCTTTATTGACTACACCAAAGCCTTTGACTGTGTGGATCACAATAAACTATGAAAAATTCTTCAAGAGATGGGAATATCAGACTACCTGGCCTGCCTCCTGAGAAATCTGTATGCAGGTCAGGAAGCAACAGTTAGAACTGGACATGGAACAGAGTGGTTCCAAATAGGAAAAGGAGTATATCAAGGCTGTATATTGTCACCCTGTTTATTTAACTTCTATTCAGAGTACATCATGAGAAACACTGGGCAGGAGGAAGCACAAACTGGAGTTAAGATTGCCAATAGAAATATCAATAACCTCACATATGAAGATGACACCACCCTTATGGCAGAAAGCAAAGAAGAACTAAAGAGCCTCTTGATGAAAGTGAAAGAGAAGAGTGAAAAAGTTGGCTTAACGCTCAACATTCAGAAAACTAAGATCATGGCATCTGGTCCCATCATGGCAAATAGATGGGGAAACAGTGGAAACAGTGGCTGACTTTATTTTGGGGGGCTCCAAAATCACTGCAGATGGTGACTACAGCCAAGAAATTAAAAGACTCTTGCTCCTTGGAAGGAAAGTGATGACCAACCTAGACAGCATATTAAAAAGCAGAGATATTACTTTGCCAACAAAGGTCCATCTAGTCAAAGCTATGGTTTTTCCAGTAGTCATGTATGTATGTATGTGAGAGTTGGACTATAAAGAAAGCTGAGCACTGAAGAACTGATGCTTTTGAACTGTGGTGTTGGAGAAGACTCTTGAGAGTCCCTTGGACTGCAAGGAGATCCAACCAGTCCATCCTAAAGGAGATCAGTCCTGGGTGTTGATTGGAAGGACTGATGCTGGAGCTGAAACTCCAATACCTTGGCCACCTCATGCGAAGATTTGACTCATTGGAAAAGACCCTGATGCTGGGAAAGATTGAAGAGGGAGGAGAAGGGGACAACAGAGGATGAGATGGTTGGATGCCATCACCAACTCAATGGACATAAGTTTGAGTAAACTCTGGGAGTTGGTGATGGACAGGGAGGCCTGGTGTGCTGCAGTCCATGGGGTCCCAAAGAGTTGGATAAGGCTGAGCAACTGAAGTGATTGAATGATTACACAATAAAACAATTCACCTTACTCAAGGGTATGATTTTCCTAAAGCTCTCTACTAATGATTATATAACAATGTGTCTTGTTCAAGGACATGTTTCTCCTTCTTAACAAGAAACTTTTGACTAATCTAGTTATCTTAAGATGTATGTTGTGGGAGTGGGTCTGGCAAGACCTTTCTATTGTTAGTAACCAACTGATAAAGAATATAAGGTCTTGATAAGGCTAGTGGGGCACCCTCTGTCCCCTTTCCAATGTCTATGTCAGACGCTTTCTTTGTCCTTTTTCACTGTAATAAAACTTCTGCCACACAAAAGCTCTGAGAGATCAAGCCTGGTGCCTGATCCTGAAGCTAAATAGTCTTTTTTGGGGATCATAAATCTGACATCTTTCACCGTAAGCTATCAAAATGCAGGTTCGATCCCTGGGTTGGGAAGATCCCCTGGAGGAGGGCAAGGTAACCCACTCTAGTATTCTTGCCTAGTGAATCCCATGGTCAGAGGAGGCTGGCAGCCTGCAGTCCATAGTGTCTCAAAGAGCCGGACACAACTGCAGCGACAGAATGCACACACATAGCCCAGGACTATGACAACTGGACTATTGGGAAAGGGGGAAATTTGGGCTAAACCAGGTACACAATGATGCTCAGGGCAAGAAACGGGGTTAAAACTTATTTTTAAAGAAAGCAAACCGTTAAGGGTTATCTTGACAACAATTAGAATACTGCAAGAGAGATTTTCACACTGTGACTGTCACACTCAGCCAGCTCACAGGGACAGAGACTGCTCACCTTTGTGTCCTAGCACAGCTGGGAGGGAGGGAAAGAGGGAATCCCTGCTCTTCCTCACCCTGCACGGCAACCCGCATGAGAAATTGCTTGGTTATACATCAGAGAAGCAGAATGCCCCTCCTTGGGAGTTTTCCATTTAAGAGTCATGCCCTGCACCACACTTGCTCTCTCCGGTCACAGCATCTTAACAGACAGCATGTCTGTCCTTAAAGCAGCCCCACCGCCCTCCAACCAGCCCTCCATTTCAGACAACAGCTCTCTCTTTGAGGTATTCCCCCATAATCGAATGCTGAGTCTTCCCTGTAATTGAATGTTGTGTACATCACACATTCCCTATTTTCTGTGAGAAAAACACAAACCTACTCCCAAGTTGAGAAATATTTGTTCAGCTGTTTTTTCACATAGAGTAGCACAGCGAGAGAAATAGTAAATGGTGGTTAAGCTCAGTTCAGGGCAACAGATATTGATTAAGTGTTATGTGCTGGCAACTGTCCTAGTCACGTGCATAAAAAATCAAGACATGCTCCCTGCTCCTGAAAGTCTCACAGTCTGAAGTGGGGAGAAGGGCACAGAAATTATTTCTGTGCAATCTGTTAAGTGCAAATGTCTCTGTACATGTATGGTAAAGAAGGACACTGTGTTAAATACCACCAATTAACTTTCTCCTATTTCTACAACTTGTTCCTCAGGTTCTTTGACCTAGGAGGTTTTTTTTTAACTTTTTTTGCATTTTTGAGCTTTTCATTTTGTGGTGGAGTATAGCTGATTAACAATGTTGTGGTAGGCTCAGGTGGACAGCACAGAGTCTCAGCCATACATAGACATCCTCGCCCAAACTCTTTTCCCACCCAGGCTGCCACATAACGTTGCACAGAGTTCCCTGGGCTATACAGTAGGTCCTTGCTGGTGATCCATTTTAAATATAGCAATGTGTACATGTCCACCCCAAACTCCCTAACTATCCCTTCCCCCCCTCATCCTTCCCTGATGTGGGGAATTTTGGTTTGAAATTAATTTTAATTCATTTAACACTTCTTACATCTAGCAGATATTGTGTTAAGTGCTTTATAGAAATTATCTCAATTCTCAACAGCCCTGTGAAATGGACATTACTTCCACATTTTAAAGATGAAGAAACTGAAACAGAGATTTAAGTCACTTGCCCCAATAATGAAATTAGGAAAGTGAAAAGGTTAATATTAAATAGTAATCTGTCTCCAAAATTTATCATCTTTCCCCAGAAACCTAATACTTGAGAATATAGCTGCAGTGGATCATGATTATAACTGCAATTACCACTGTCTGAAAAAGTGGCAAGTTTGACTCCAATAGCACAGTCCTCAAACAATATAACTTTTTCAGGATTATGTTCATTTAGGTCCAACAAATGCTCTCATGCATTCCATTTCCGAATGTACACCCATGTTACAAAGGTAGTTAACCTTGGGGACATCAAAATAAACAATTTTAGAAGAAAAATATATATAGTTTCCTTTGATTATATGTGCTCAGTCACTCATTCATGTCCGACTCTTTGCAGCCCCAGGGACAATAGCCCACCAGGCTCCTCTGTCCATGGGTTTCCCAGGCAAGAACACTAGAGTGGCCTTTGATTATATGATCTCCCTTAATTAATAATTTCCAACAATTTGCCTTTAAGGAGATCCAGCCAGTCCATCCTAAATGAAATCAGTTCTGAATATTCATAGGAAGGACTGATGCTGAAGTTAAAACTCCAAACTGTGGCCACCTGATGCGAAGAACTGACTCCTTGGAAAAGACCCTGATGCTGAGAAAGATTAGGGCAGGAGGAGAAGGGGATGACAGAGGATGAGATGGCTGGATGGCATCACCAACTCAATGGACATGAGTTTGGGTGAACTCCGGGAGTTGGTGATGGACAGGGAGGCCTGGCATGCTGCAGTCCACGGGGTCACAAAGAGTTGGCCACAACTGAGTGACTGAATTGAACTGATGGAATGACCATCGCCTTTAAGAAAGATTTCCATCCAAAACATGAATTCTGGCATTCAAGGTCCTTTCATAATATCTCCCACGTCCACTGTGGAGTCTGTCTTTACAAACCCCATTTTGAGCTTTCTTCCTCCTTAAATAAAACTATCAGTAATTTCTCATTTATCAGGCACTGCCCAATAAAGACAAAGCTCTAGTATCCAATCATTGGAATTACTGATATCAATATAGTGGGACAATTTTTTTTGGTGATGTTACAAAATGACAAAAATTATTGTCATCTTCATTTCAACCAACTATATTTAAATAATTTAGGAGGAAAAAATAAGACTCTATTATATTTCAATTTTGTTGTACTCTGCCTCCAGCCTAAAGAAGTTTTGTTTCTATATCTTAAGATCAAGTTCAATTATATAAATTTTCTAATTTGACTAGACCAACCATGTGGTCTGATTTTGACCTGATCTGCAGTTTTCTTTTATTATAAAAATTTTTTTCAAATGCTGTATATACGCACTATGAAACACTAGAAATTACAAAGAAGCAAAGTTAAAATTAAAACACATGTTCCTACCACCAAGAGATTACTATCCTTGACCTTTCAGTGTATAACCATGTTTCATGTGAGATATTTTTTCTTATAATTTGCTTTTTGAACACTCAGATTTTAAAAATGTGATTTTCCCTCTATTAAATGAAATCTGTTAACCACATTTTATGTTAAGTCTCTGTTAATGAGAAAGTACTCTCTAGCACTTCCCAGGTGATGCTAGTGTTAAAGAATCCTTCTGCCAGTGCAGGAGATGCAAGAATACGTGGGTTCAATCCCCGGGTTAGGACAGTCCCTTGGAGTAGGCAGTGGTAACCCATTCCGGTATTCTTGCCTGGACAGAGGAGCTTGGTTACAGTGCATGGAGCTGCAAAGAACTGGACGCGACTGAGCACGCTGCTGCTGCTGCTGCTGCTGAGGCGTCTCAGTCGTGTCCAAGTCTGTGTGACCCTGTGGACTGCAGCCCATCAGGCTCCTCTGTCCATGGGATTCACCAGGACTGCTGGAGTGGGTGGCCATGCCCTCCTCCCGGGGATCTTCCCAACCTAGCGATCGAACCTGGGTCGCCTGCATTGCAGGCAGATTCTTTACCACTGAGCCACCAGGGAAGTCCGACTGAGCACGCATGCACGCGCACACTCACACACACACACACACACACACACTCACACTCACACACACTCTACTGTAAAGAGAATGCCCCAGAGAGGGGACAGATGAGAAGAAAAAGAGGTGACCTTCTAAGGAGACACAAGATCACTTGAGAGCAAATTTCTGTCTTTTAGAGATAATTTCATGACCATTCACAGTCAGGTTAGCAACACAGCTGGAAGAGGTCGGTTCAGACAGGTTGGAGGGGCAATGTCCAAACTGCTTCTTAGTCAAAATGGAAATGTTTTCCAATACTGAAGAATAGAAAGAAGGCTGGGAAAGGCATGAAAGCAGCACGTCTAAAGCAGAAAAGGAAACCATTTATTCTCTAGTTCCTGTTTTTAAACAACAATAGAGTCAGATTTTGCCTTTTTGCCTGGCCTTGTACTAAGCACCTTCAAGCATTAATGCATTTTATACTCACTTAAACCCCATGAGATCAGTACTATTATGTCTTCTTTCGCAGATGAGGAAAATGAGGCACAGAAAAGCTAACTGACTTGCCCAAGTTCACACAGCTAGTCAATAAAGGAGTCAGGGATCAAATTCTGGCAACAGAGCCTAACCTCTGACAACTGCTCTATTTTGCCTCGTTCAATCATCAAATTCTCTGAAGGTCAAATAGAGGAATGGGAAGAAGAAAATGCCTGCAGGGAAATAGGCAAAACCAATGGAGCTGTGTTCTCCAAACGAAGGAGGCAACTTTGAAATGCAAACCCTACTGACATTTGTTGGGGAGCTTTCTGAACAGACAATAAACAGAGGATGTGGTTTCAAATGAGTAATCTCACAGGTATGTCATCTTTGCAAGCCTGCAACTCTGGAACATAGCCTTGACTCCATCGTACAAATCTCCCATGAAGAGCTGATACAAAGACATCTCAGGCAGTCCAGGGGTTAAGAATCTGCCTGCCAATGCAGGGAGCACAGGTTCAAGCCCTGGTCCTGGAAGATCCCGCATGCCGCGGGGCAACTAAGCCCATGTGCCACAACTATGGAGCCTGCATGCCTAGAGCCGGAGCTCGGCAACAGGAAAAGCCACAGCAATGAGAAGCCTGCACGTTGCAACTGAAGGTAGCCTGACTCACTGCAACCAGAGAGAAGCCACACGGCCGCAAGGGCCCAGTGTGGCCAAAAATTCACTCATTCATTCATTTTTAAGAAAGAGGTGATCCAAAAATAATCTTCCTTATTCAAACTTTATCAGTAGTTAAAATGTGTCACCACAAGATTTGTACTAAGGTACCACATTGTTTAAAAGGAAGGAAGTGGCATGGGAGAAAGCTAAATAATATAGATAAGCATAAAACACATGAAGCTAAATAAAATAGATAAACCAAAATAATATAGATAAACCAGATAAATATAGCCACAGAACAAATGGAAACTGTGACTGAAACTCTGTATGACATAAAAGGAATCTTAAATAACTATTAAAGACTTTTATAAAATAAGAACAAAGCAAAGACATAAGAGCTTAGAATAACTGACAAGATACCAGAAAGAGATGAAAGTGACCTGGCAGATCTTAGAAAGATAACTGACAAGATACCAGAAAGAGATGAAAGTGACCTGGCAGATCTTAGAAAGAAGAAAATAAATCACCATAGAAATCAGATTCATTTTGAGACAGTAAAATACTGCTGGAAATAGTAAGGGACACAGAAGAGAGGAATAAGAAAAAAAAAAAGAAAAGAAAAATGCAAATAAAGAATTGAGAGAAAATGGCTAATCATAAACATAAGAGAGATTCTACCATAGGTGTTTGGTGTCTCTAAATAAGAGAAATAAAGTAAATTTTTACAAACTTATGTCAAAAAAGCAAAGAATAAATCAAAGAAAATTTAAATCTAAAGATGGAGTGATATGACCACCTAAAAAATATTGACACAAAGCTTAGCACCTAAACATATCTGAGTGAAATGAGAGGACTTCAAATAAAGAATTATTTAGGTGTGAGGGCAGGAAGGAACAGGCCATCTATAAGGGGAAAATTCAGGATCAACTTAGACTTCTTCTCAGCAACACTCAACACAAATACATAATTGAGAAACACCTGAAAATTCTTCAGGAAAGACAAGTGACCCAGCGACTTAATTTCCAACCAAACAAATCTCAAATGTAAAGATAAGCTAAAACATTTTGGGGGTTTTAAAACCGCAGAGAATACAGCTCCAGCTCACAGTTGGCTCTGGGTCTAGTCCCTCTGTCACACCACCTGGACACCCTGGGTGAGGGCGAGACTTGTGCTCACATTAGATGCAGGGCTCCCACCAATGCCACTGGGAACACACAAGACTGTACAGAGATGCTCCCACACAAGGACATCACGTCAAGATCGGCATAGTAACTGCTTCACCTAGTTTCACATAGACAAAGTTAAAATGAGAAGACAGAGAGATTTGTTTCAAATGGAAGAACAAGAAAAAAAATAATAAAACCTGATAAAACAACTAATGAAATAGAAATAATTTACCAGACAAAGAGTTTGAAGCATTAGTAATAGAATGTTAATTAAATTAGGGAAAAGACTAGATGAACACAGTGAGAATTTCAATAGGGAAGTAGAAAATATAAAGAACCAATCAGAACTGAAGAATGCCAAAACTGAAATGAAAACACTAGAGAAGGAATTAACAGGAGAGTAGGTGATATAGGAAAATGCATAAATAAACATAAAAGCTTTTGAATAGCAAAGAAAATAACAAAATGAAAAGACAACTGATGGAATGGGAGAAAATATTTGAAAATGATATGATAAACAAGGGGTTAATATCCAAAATATATAAACACCTGATACAACTCAATATCAACAAAATCCATAACCCAACAAAGAAAATGGACAGAAGACCCAAATAGAGATTTTTCCAAAGAAGACAAACAGATAAACAAGCACATGAAATGATGCTCAGTATCACTAATTATCGGAGAAATGCAAATTAAAACAATGAGATATTACCCCACACCAATCATGACTACTATCACAAAGTCTACAAACAGCAGATGTTGGACAGGGTGTGGAGGAAAGGGAACTCCCCTACACTGTTAATAGAAGGCAACTTGGTGAAGTCACTAGGGAAAACAGTATGGAGCTTCCTCAAAAAACTAAAACTAGATCCAGCATAAAAATATGACCCAGCAAACCCACTCCTGGTATATATCTGGGGAAAAAAAAACTTAAAGCACTAATTTGAAAATATACCTGCACTAATAGCAGCACTATTTGCAACAACCGAGATATGGAAGCAACCCAGTGCCCATCAACAGATGAATGGATCAAGAAATTGTAGTATACATGTACAGTGGAATATTACTCAGTCATAAACAAGAATGAAATTCTATCATTTGCAGTAATGTGGAAGGACTTAGAAGGTATTACACTTAGGGAAATAAGTCATACAGAGAAAGACAAACACTGCATGTTATCAGTTAAATGTAGAATCTTAAAAAAAGGTTAATATAACAAAATAGAAACAGACTCACAGATATAGAGAACAAACTAGTAGTTGCTAGTACGGAAGGGGGAGACAGGTGTTGGGAATTAAGATGTACAAACTACTATGTATAAAATAAGCTGCAAGGATATATTATAAAACTCGGAATATCAATAATATTTTATAATAACTTAAAATATTGAATAACTCTGTTGTATATCTAAAACTAAATATAATGTTGTAAATCAAGTACACTTCAATTTTTTAGTGGTAAAATATACACCACCTCATACAGTTACAATTTCCTGTTTATTTTGAGGCACTATTGACATACAGCATTAGTTTCAGGTTTACAACATAATGATTCAAAATTTGTATATACTGCAAAATATTCAACACAATGTGTAGTTAACTTCTGTTACCAAATAGAATTTTAAAAATCAACTTTTATTAAGCAAAACTACAAGTATGATAAGAAAAAGTACATTTATGGCAGTAGTTTTCAATTACTCCTCCAGAAAGCTAAGTGAGCAAAAATTAGTAAGAATTAAGAAATATTCATTATATTTAAAAAATAACTCTATAACCTGGAAAAAAATAATAAACTCATTTTTCAAATATACATGAAATGGTGACTTTTCTATAAAGTCCCTTTAACAGTCCACAGAAAAAAGTCAGTCAGTTCCAAAGGAAATAAAAAATAAAAATAGTTTTCTCTGATCATATTCTATAAAAATGAAACACAATGTCCTGGCATATGAAGAGAAAAATAGAAAGTGAAATAAAATACAATGTCCAATAATAAAATCAGTATATACAGAAATAAACAAAGTAACATTCAGAAGTGCGGGTGAAAATGAATTACTTAATACATACTGTTGGAACAACTGAACACCTATCTAGAAAATAACTGAAGTAGGATCCTGTGACACAGACTATCAATCCCCCTCAACACCCATTGTTTCCTTCATTCTCTGATTCTTAGCTGGGTGCATGGCATCATCTCCTTGACTCCCTCAGAGCTCACTGTGGTCATGCAACTCAGGTACCAGCCAACACTATGTGTACAGAGTTGGTATAGGCAGCTTCCAGTAAGTGTTCTGAAAGGGTAATGACCTGCACTTCTTTGTTTTTTCCCTCCTTCCTGCTGTCTGGAATCCAGATGTTTTAGCTGGAGCGCCAACAGCCATCTTGAACTATAAAGTGAACTTGGAAATGGAACTTCTTCACAGTGAAGCAATGAGATGGAAAAGGCAGGAAGTATTCATATCATGAAATATGATACAAACTCTGAACCTGTATTACCTCCATGGGAGAGAGATACAAACCCCAATTTTGTTTAATACACCATTACTTATGTTTATTTACTATTCTCAGCTGACTCTATCTCAACCAATGCAGTTCTCTTTGACTTTGTTATCATACCTTACACCAAAATAAACACAATTCTTAAATATAAAAAACAGGCTAAAGCCTTTGACTGTGTATATCACAACAAACTGGAAAATTCTTCAAGAGATGGGAATACTAGATCACCTGACCTGCCTCCTGAGAAATCTGTATGCAGGTCAAGAAGCGACAGTTAGAACTGGACATGGAATTACAGACTGGTTCCAAATCGGGAAAGGAGTACATCAAGGCTGTATATTGTCACCCTGCTTATTTAACTTATATGCTGAGTACATCATGCAAAATGCAGGGCTAGATGAAGCAAAAGCTGGAATCAAGATGGCCTGGAGAAATATCAATAACTTCAGATATGCAGATGACACCATCCTTATGGCAAAAAGTGAAGAGGAACTGAAGAGTCTCTTGATGAAAGTGAAAGAAGAGAGTGAAAAACTTGGCTTAAAACTCGGCATTCAGAAAACTAAGATCATGGCATCCAGTCCCATCACTTCACAGCAAATGGGGAAAGAGTGAAAACAGTGACAGACTTTATTTTAGGGGGCTTCAAAATCTCTGCAGATGGTGACTACAGCCATGAAATTAAAAGACGCTTGTTCCTTGGAAGAAAAGCTATGACCAACCAAGACAGCATATTGAAAAACAGAGACATTACTTTGACAACAAAGGTCTTCTAGTCAAAGCCATGGTTTTTCCAGTAGTCATGTATAGATGTGAGAGTTGGACTATAAAGAAAGCTGAGCACCAAAAAATTGATGCCTTTGAACTGTGGAGTTGAAGAAGACTCTTGAGAGTCCCTTGGACCACAAGGAGATCCAACCAATCAATTCCAAAGGAAATCATCCCTGAATATTCATTGGAAGGACTGATGCTGAAGCTGAAACGTCAATGCTTTGGCCACAATGAGAAAAACTGACTCATTGGAAAAGACCCTGATGCTGGGAAAGGGTGAAAGCGGGAGGAGAAGGGGATGACAGAGGATGAGATGGTTGGATGGCATCACCAACTCGATGGACATGAGTTTGAGCGGGCTCCAGGAGTTGGTGATGGACAGGAAGACCTGGTGTGCTGCAGTTCATGGGGATGCAAAGATTCAGACATGACTGAGCGACTAAACTGAGCTGAACTGAAACAAAAGCCATGAGAACATGAAAAGAAAACATGATAAAACTATTTTAATAAGATTGAAGAGTGCTTTCTAAATGTAACACAAAACCTAGAGTGTGTAAAATGAAAGGTTGTTCAGTTCAACTGCATAAAAACTCCACACAGCAAAAACAGAACAAAGTACCAAAACAAGGTTAAAAGACAAACAGCAAACTAGGAAAAAACATTTGTCACATATTTTGCATTGTTGTTGTTCCGTCACCCAGCCGGGTCCGCCTCTCTGCGACCCCATGGACTGCAGCACGCCAGGCCTCTCTGTCCATCACCATCTCCCGAAGTGTGCCCAGTTCATATCCATTGCATTGGTGATGCCATCCAGCCATCTCATCCTCTGACACCTTCTTCTCCTGCCCCCAATCTTTCCCAGCATTGGGGACTTTTCCAATGAGCCAGCTGTCCCCATCATATGGCGAAAGTACTATAGCTTCAGTTTCAGCATCAGTTCTTCCAAAGAGTGTTCAAGGTTGATCTGTTAACAGAGACTGGTCTGATCTCCTTGCTGTCCAAGGGACTTTCAGGAGTCTTCCCCACCAGCACAGTTCAAACACATCAATTCTTTGGTGTTCTGCCTTCTTTACGGTCCACGTCTCACAACTGTACGTAACCACGGGGAAGACCGTAGCCTTGACAATACAGACCTTGGTCAGCAGAGTAATGTCTCTGCTTTTCAATACACTGAGTAGGTTTGTCATAGCTTTCCTGATAAGAAGCAATCATCTTCTGATTTCAAGGTTGCAGTCACCATCCGCAGTGATTTTAGAGCCCAAGAAGAGAAAATCTGTCACTACTTCCACCTTTTCCCCTTCTATTTGCCATGAAGTAGTGGGGCCAGATGCCATGATTTTAGTTTTTTTAATGTTTAGTTTTAAGCCAGCTCTTTCACGCTCCTCTTCACCCTCATCAAGAGGCTCTTTAGTTCCTCTTTGCTTTCTGCCATTAGAGTGGTATCATCCACTTATCTGAGGTTGTTGATGTTTCTCCCACCTATTTTGATTCTAGCTTGTAACTCATTCAGACCAGCATTTCTCATGACGTGCTCAGTGTACAGGTTAAACAAATGGGGGGCAGCAGACAGTCTATTTTGCATTAGACTAGGACTAAATTCCGGAGAAGGCAATGGCACCCCACTCCAGTACTCTTGCCTGGAAAATCCCATGGACAGAGGAGCCTGGCAGGCTGCAGTCCATGGGGTCACTAAGTCAGACACAAATGAGCGACTTCACTTTCCCTTTTCACTTTCATGCATTGGAGAAGGAAATGGCAACCCACTCCAGTGTTCTTGCCTGGAGGATCCCAGGGACGGGGGAGCCTGGTGGACCGCCGTCTTTAGGGGTCACACAGAGTCGGACACAACTGAAGCAACTTAGCAGCAGCAGCAGCAGGACTAAATTCCACTACATACATTGGTCAATAATACCAATTAGTAACCCAGCAGAGAAGCTGGCAATGATTATGAACTGTTGGTTTATACACAAGGAAATACAAACAACTCTAAACATATGAAAAGATGCCCAGTCTTACTTAATAAAAGAAATACAAATTAAATCTACTGAGAGGTATCATTTTCTACTTAGCAGTTTGACAAAAAATTTTAAACTTTGATAACACAGGCTTTGGTCAAGGTTTTGAGGAAACAGGTTACATATTACTAAGTGGAAATTGATACAACTTAAACCAAAAGAAACTTGACAATATATATAAAAAATGCTGGGCTTTTCTGGTGGCTCAGACAGTGAAGAATCTGCCTGCAATGCAGGAAATCTGGGTTCTATCCCTAAGTTAGAAAGACCTTCTGGAGAACGGAATGGCCACCCAACCAAGTATTCTTGCCTGGAAATCCCATGGACAGAGGCGCCTGGCGGGCTACAGTCCACAGGGTCACGAAGAGTCAGACACGACTGAACAACTAATACACACACACACACACACACACACACACACATCAAAAGTGCCATGGACTTGCCCTGGTGGTCTAGTGGTTAAGAATCCGCCTGCCCGTGCAGGGAACTAGGGTTCCAACCCGGGTCCAAGAAGACTCCACGTGCCAAGGAGCAATTCAGCCCATGCACCACAACTGCTGTCCCCTCGGGCTCGAGAGCCTGCACTTGGCAACAAGAGAAGCCACTGCAGGGAGACGTCCACCGCCTCAACCAGAGAGTAACCCCCACTCGCCACTGCTAGAGAGAGCCTTCCTGCAGCAGTGAAGACCCAGTGCAGCCGGAGATTTAAAAACAAATGTAAAAAATTTTGAAGTGCCAATACATATAACTTTGGCCCAGAAATTCCACTTCCAGAATTATATCTTACAATACACGTGAACGTTTGCCAAATAATACATGTCCAACAATATTCTTCTTTGCCTCTCTTGGGAAGATTGGAAAGGACCTAAATGTTCATCAACAGGAACTGATTAAATAAAATACGTAACATTTATATGCTGGAATCCTATGCAGCTATTAAAAAGAATTCTCTATGCACTGATACGGAATGAAAAGAGATACCTTTTTTGGTAGGGAAAACCTATTTATCATAATTCCTTTTGTGTTTGAAAAAGTAAAGAATATATAATTATAGATGCCATATATAATTAAAATCAGGTAGCTCTTTGAAGTGCACAGTTGTAACAGAACAAATATTAAACTAATTTGCTAATAATCGAAGCTTGAAATTAAGGAATAGTGTTTATTTCATTGTATGAGAGCCAAAACTGGTGTCGGTGTTTTTTATTTAAAGAAAATCAGAGAAGTCCGTGAATGCAGCTGTTTGCCTTGTTCCTGGCCTTTCTCAGAGCTTGTGACAGGACCCGACACGGAATAGGAGTGTACCAAATATTCACAGAAAGAATTATAGATTTAAATGAATTATAACTAAAAGAAACAATGGAAACCGTAATGCTACAATGTGTCACTGAAATTCAGGATGAATCACTAAAGCTGGTATTGGTCCTAGTTTCCCTGTTCTGATTTTCATGATTCTAGGGTCTCAGTTACTCTTCACCTGGCACATTTACTGGATCGTTAGCCCTGGAGAACAGACTGCAAGGTTTACCATTTCTTGGGCCATTTTCATCTCGTGGCACTAGCTCTCTTTTCACACACACACACACACACACACACACTCTCCGTTTACTGTAGTCAGGCTGCTCACTTCTCACACCAGCTGCTCCTTCCACCTGCTCCCCCAAAACGTGACATAAACCCTCCATCTGATGCACAGAAGGGACACCAATGAAGATAAGGACACATTTCCGAAGATGGTTCTCTTCTCTCTGGAGGCAGAGGGTGTTGAAAGAGCTTCAGGTAGCAGCAGATGATTTCAGTTCAGACAGGAAAGCAGGAAACACTCTGGCCTCAAACAGAAAGCAGAGGAAGTTGTGGCCTCAGGGGAGGATTTTTCCTTTAAGCTGATGTTCAAAATCCCAAAGCCTTCCCTAGAAGGATGGCATTTCTTGAGGATGACTTCAGTCTCTTCTGAGAAAGCAGTGAGGTATCTAAGAATTCTTCCCTTAATTTCAGTGTTGTTTCCAACTAGCAATGAGGTTTAATAAGGACACCTTAGGCATGTTTCTCATGACAAAAAGTGACAAGAAATGTGAGCACTCTGGGGTCCTTGCAGAACATGATATAGATGTTTTTTTTCTAAAAAGCCTTCAAAAGTTGCCCAGAGTCACCTCAAACTGGAGTATGAAATTAAAACACCAATTCATCTATTTGTAAAAAATCTGCTTAATTAAGATGAGTTACTGATATACAGTTACACTAGGATCTGCTTCTTGGTTTTCTTTGGTAGGAGTATAATCTGCTTCTTATTTTTCTTTGGTAGGAGTATAGCTTAATTTCATTTAATTAAATTATTTTTATTTTCATTGGAAGCCCTCTGCTATGGGAATTTAAAGCAGAAGAGATCATTGACAATATCAGGAGCCACTGCTAAGAATGGAAGCAGCAGAAATTGGGAGAAATCAGGTTAAGTATTACTCTTGCCTGGAGAATCCCTTCAACAGAGGAACCTAGCAGGCTACAGTCTATGGGATTGCAAAGAGTTGGGACATGACTGATGCAATTTAGCATGAGCACAGGGTTAAGTATTGAGAACCAAAAGCAAAAGCTGTGGTGGAGAACCAGGTTGACAAAGGACAAATAGAATAATCTACAGAGCTGAAACCCAAGGCTGAGACAAATCAAAATAACAATATGAAAAGCACTCTATTAAAGAGAAGAAGTGAACATAAGCATAGAGGTGTTTACTCAAGGGCAGCACTGCCAAGTGGAGGAGAAAGAAATTACCATTATTTATCCAAGCCAACTATCTCTTGTCTTCTTTCATACATGATCCAATAAATATTAATTGATGACATTCTCTGTGCAAAACACTATGCTGAGTGAGTACTGGAATGAACAAGACAAACATGGTTCTCTAACCTTGTGGAGCTTACATTATGGGGGAGGAGCGCAGATCAAATAAATTAATTAGTAACCTGATTAAAAGGTAAGCAAATTAAATATTTAAAATGATACTAGTGCAATGAAGGGAACAAGCAGGATGCTAAGAGGCAGTACAGGAAGAGGGGACATATTTTAGAAAGACTGGCCAGGAAAGGCTGCCTGTAGTGACGCTGAGCTGAAGCACACAGGATGAGAAGGAATCAGCCGTGAGAAAAATGGAGGAACAGGTATCTAGATGAAGAGCCCAGCAGATGCAAAGACACAGAGGTGAGATAAACTCCATCTATTGAAAGAAAATCCATGTGGCTGCAAACTGGTGCTTCTTGCATAGCTCCCCTCACCTTCATGGGTTACCCTGCAGCTCGCAAGCATCTTGAAATCATAGCTGCCTGGAGGATCTAAATTATTCTTTCATTTCCCCTTGAGAAATACTGTCTAAACCATGATCTCAAATCTGGTGATAAATAGGGAGGAAATTTTCTTCAAAAGTTGTTCTTTGTTTTGTTTTAATGATATACTTCAAATACTAAAAACCCACCGGGAAGTTGTGTAATCGACGCATATGTATTTGAATGTGTCTCCACAAAGACCCACCCACCTAACTCAGAATCAGTGGCCTGTTCCCATGGTTACCATGGCACTGCCTTCCTGGAGCTTGGAGCTCACTTAAACCACCTTGCTGGGTTTTGCATGTAGGTCTCAGTGGGGAGAGGTGTCTGTAGGGAACCACACGGCTGAGTCAGAAGGCACTCTAAACCTGAAGAGAGAGAAGAAAATTAATCATGTGGTCTACTCCTATCTTGAAGTGGTGGTGCTAATGCTAATATTTAGAAAATAAATTATTTTATGTATGAAAGATGTTTGAATCTTGGCCTACAATCCAGGAATATAAAAATGTCACATTTCTTTCTTTTCTTCCTATGAACCTAAATAAAATTCAATTTCTGTCCCACCAGGTGGTGGGAAATTCAATTTTAGTCATCATGGGGTTTCTTTTCCTCCTACTTGCTGCCACCTCCAACTCAAGGTCATGCAAAGGTCTCCCAGTCTCATTTAGAGAGGTCAAAAATGACATTCTTTGTTGGCTCTGGAATACCACTACCTAGATTTGTATCTTGGTTCTGCTACTAAGTACTATGTTACTTTGGGTAACTTACTTAACCTCTCTGACCACTAATAGAGCTAATGATAGGAAGTACCTCATAAGGTTATTGGACAGTTAGATGTGTTAATATGTGCAAGTTTCTTAGGATGATGTCTGGCACTTTAGTATGCAGTAAATATTTGACACCATCATCATTATCATTTTTACATGATTTGAAAGTATCTGGAAACTTCCTCCAAGAACTGGCTCATTCTAGTTATCAGAGATGCCCAGTCTCTAAGGATTATCCTCATATCCTGAGGCAATGTTGCTTCTGACTGGAAGAATCTAAACTTCTGAAATGTCTTCCCCTCCCAGGACACCTTGAATAAGCCACAAGTCCCACCAATGTTGGAGATATTCCCCAGGAATCTCTCTGTCAGCATCTCCCATCTTTCCTCTTAGGACCCTTGAAGGTCTCTCCTCCTTTGCAAAACACCCAGCAAAATGCATTCAGTGAGCTTGGTCTCATCAACAAAAACAAAAGTAACCTTCAGAAAACTTCAATCAATTTTTTGGCTTGTATAAAGGCTGGCTATCTGCTTGCAGAGGATTCAGGGAGATGCAACAATACAGAGAATAAATAGGCTTCCATGGTGGCTCAGCTGGTAAAGAACTGCCTGCAATGCAGGAGACCTGGGTTTGATCCCTGAGTATAGAGAGAATAAACATTAAACTTTCTTTTCCTGCCACACTGATATGTCATACTTGCTTAGATGATGCACACTCCAAAAGGTTGCAAATAGGGGGCAGTTGACGGCAGTTTCACAAGTGTAATTCTTCTGCCCTCAGGAATAGCTGATGGCTCAGGCCTGATTCTCATCTGACAGTAGTCAGGAGGATAGGTCCCAGTGATGCTCCTGGACAGAAAGACAGACAATGAAGAAAGAGCACTCCCAGAGCTTGAGAAGCACCAAACGACTGGGCGGTGTGCTTTGCAACTTCACTCCAATGTGGGTGCCATCAGAGTTTGCAGATTCACCCACATGCAAAACAACTCCTGAAACAACTGCGGTAAAGATAATAATCAGATACGCGGTCCAGTAGGGGACAGGAGCACCTGGCAGATTCAGAAGAACCATGATAACAGGGAGCTTAGGTTGGGGAATCAGCTTAGGGAGAGGAGACGTGAGTCCTGCCAGTGTAGGCAGGACAGTCACCCCTGACCATCTATTTGTGTGCAGAGTCGGGGAGGGAAGCCACTCCAGGTGGGAAGCAGAATGAACCACAACACTGAGAGAAAAAAGGAGACACAAACCTCAAACAATGCCTCGAAACGAAACCACAGATGTAGAGAACAGATGTATGGATACCACGGGGGAACGAGGGCTGGGATGAAGAGAGAGATTGGGGGTGACATATATACAATTTATACTATGCTTCCCTGGTGGTTCAGATGCTTAAGAATCCATCTGCCAATCAGAAGACGGTTTAATCTCTGGGTCAGAAACTTCCCCTGGAGAAGGAATGGCTACCCACTCCAGCATTTCTGCCTGGAGAATTCCTGGACAGAGGGGCCTGGTGGGCTACAGTCTCTGGGGTCACAAAGAGTCAGACACGACTGAGCGACTAACACTTTCACATAAAACAGATAACTAATGAGAACTACAGAGAACTCTCCTCAATACTCTGTGGTGACCTAGACGGAAAGAAAATAGAAAGCTGATTCACTTTCCGTGCAGCAGAAACTAACACGCCATTGTAAAGCAACTATACTCCAATAAAAATCAGTTAAAAATTAAAGCAAGAAACTAGATTAACCCACCTACAACACTGACACTTTGACTTCTGCTATTATATTCTTTTGTCAATTTTCAGCTCCAGAGACAGTCTCTCGTTTTCTCGTATGATTGCCTCTAGCAATGTCTTCAACAGTGCTGGGAACGTTGCTTTCCAGGTCGACACCTCCCTCACATGTTTGGGGAAAACAGAGAAGGGAGAACAGAGAGAAGAAAATGGAGCTATGAAAAAGCAGGATCCCCGCCTGTTTCCATAGCTTCCAGGCACTGGGGTACCATTGTTCTCGGTACTTCTCTGAGCCTGGGCAGAGATCCATGCACCTGGAGAGGGAGATGGGGCTGGAGGAGGAGAGCCATCTGTTTCCTCTGCCTTCTTTTCTCCTCCCTGATCCCCCGTCCCCAGGTGCCTCTATGACTGATGACCCACTGAAGGCATGAGGTGTTGGCAGTGAAAGGACAGAAGTCCACTTCCTCAAGAGCCTATGCGTCAGTTGGGACAGGAAGGACTGGCTTTTGTTCTAAATGGCAGCTATAGGATGTGCCTTTCAACCTCCGTGGTGGCTTTGGCGCAGGAGTTCATGAACCCTGAGATCATACACACCTGCAAGGCGTCACCTCCTTCTGGGTGGAGAATAACTTCTTGCTCAACTAAGGCGACTTCCTAGTGAAGCCCAGCCCATGCCTTTTTTTATAACTGACTTCCAAAGTTTTTAAAATAAACGTTCTTGTCCCTTCCATGCACACACAGCTGCCAGACAAACCATGCTCGGTGGGATCCACAGACTGCACCCTGGCCGTATGCACACACACGGCTGGAGGAAGCTAGTTTTGTGTCCCATCCCATGTGAAGGCAGGCAAAGACACAGATGTGAGCCCCACACACACCAAGAAATACTAAGTTACTGGAAGATGAGGCACAAGGCCTTGTCGCTATTTCTTACAGCAACAGTGCACCTCACTGGAACCCAGAAAATATTTCAGCTTTGGATACTCTGAGATGTGGTGCAGACAGTGTTGGTCAGGCTATTTGCTCTTTTACCTTGCGGAGGTTACTTAAATGAGTTTTATCGTATGTAAAATCAAGATAAATCACATAATCAAGGACTTCCGTGGTGGTCCAGGGGATAAGGCCCAATGTGGGGGACACGAGTTTGATCCCAGGTCCAGGAAGCTTCCACATGTGGCTGAGCAACTAAGCCCATGTGCCACAATTACTGAAGCCCGCATCCTAGACCCCGTGTTCCCCAACAAGGGAAGCCACTGCAATCAGAAGCCCACACACCACAACTAGAGAAAGACTGCGCAGAGCAGTGAAGACCCAGTACAGGCAAAAATAAAGTAATTATTTTTTTTAGAAGATAATAATATAATCTATTTCACAGGGATGGTGTTCGGATTTAATGAAATCATGTATAATGCTTGCAGCAAAATGTCTAATACAGAGACAAAATGTCTAGCACTCAAAAAAATATCAGCTCCCTCTCTTCACTTTTCTTTTCTATAAAAAGACCACCATCTTTCATTCTTTCTGACTTCATCTCACAAAAATCACTCCTTTGAATTTAGGCAAAGGTGTGATCTGGAGAAGGCAATAATTAGATGCAATTGCATAATTAGAGGCAATTAATGAGATGCAAAAGGAAGGAAAGAGGGCGGGGGGGTTTAATCTTTTCCAGAGAACACATTACCCTAGATTTGGTTTTATTAAATAAGTGATTTCTCTACTATTTACCTTCCTAGTCAATTTTGAGGAAGTAGCAAGAATCGCCCAGGGACGATGGGGCTTGAGACCTGAACACATGTATACTTGCAAGCTAAGGAGAGGAGGATGGTCCAGTGGGCTCTAAGCGACAAATATCAATCCACAAAGGGGAGAATGAAGACAGAGTTTTCTGAGTTTTCTGAATTCAGAATTCTGCGTAGAATCAGCCCTGGTAACCTGCATGGGAAAATGAAATAAAATAATATAGATCACTAACTATATCTCAGCAAGTAGGTATTTGAATCCACTCTGCTCAAATATGTCAATAAGAACTTGCAAGCAATACTTCTTGTCTTATGAGAATTAACTATATTCTCTTTCAATGACAGACTTTCTCTAAGAGTAGAGAATTCAATTAATTCAACCAGCATCTATCATGCTCCTATTATATGCCCTAATACTACAAATCCTTACAGTGACAGGGAATCAATCTTATCTCCACTAAAAGCCAACTCTGAAAGGCCCACTCAGAAAGACCAGACAAGGGTTCAAGAGTAATGTACTGTTCACATAACTTTAGTGATATTTACACAAAATTCATTGGTTGTGTTCCCACTGCAATTGGCTTATAACATGACCCACACTTACAGTTGTGTGTCATACTGACAGGGAAATAAGCTCTAGTAACTAACACAGTGAGTTTTTTACATAGTATCTTTTCTTGAGGTAAAGTTGGTATAGACTCTCATATTGGTTTCACATGTACAACATAATAGTTCAATCTTTGTATTCACTATAAAGTGATCAACACAACAAGTCTAGTTATCATCGCCCACCTTCCATAATGATTAATCCCCTTTACCCATTCACTCAACACCCTACTCCCTTCCCCTCTGAGAACCATCAATCTGTTTTCCACATCTATGTTTGTTTGGTTTATTCATTTGTTTTGTTTTTATATTCCACATATAAATGAAATTGTAAGATATTTGCTTCTCTTTGCCTGACATTTCACTTTGTATAATATCCTCAGGATCCTCAAGTTGTTGAAACAGCAAGATTTACTTCTTTTTCATAGTTGAGGAATATTATATATATATAGTGATTTCCATATCTTGACCTTTGTAAATAATACTACTATGAATATCAGGATGCATATACTTTTTCAACTACTGTTCTTCAGTTCAGATCAGTTCAGTTCAGTTGTTCAGTCATATCCAGCTCTTTGCAACCCCATGAACCACAGCACGCCAGGCCTCCCTGTCTATCACCAATGCCCAGAGTTTACTTAAACTCATGTCCATCAAGTCAGTGATGCCATCCAGCCATCTCACCCTCTGTCATCCATTTCTCCTCCCACCCTCAATCTTTCCCAGCATCATGGTCTTTTCCAATGAGTCAACTCTTCGCATCAGGTGGCCAAAGTATTGGAGTTTCAGCTTCAACATCAGTCCTTACAATGAACACCCAGGACTGATCTCCTTTAGGATGGACTGATTGGATCTCCTTGCAGTCCAAGGGACTCTCAAGAGTCTTCTCCAACACCACAGTTCAAAAGCATCAATTCCTCGGAGCTCAGCTTTCTTTATAGTCCAACTCTCACAACCATACATGGCCACTGGAAAAACCATAGCCTTGAGTAGACAGACCTTTGTTGGCAAAGTAATGTCTCTGTTTTTTAATATGCTGTCTAGGTTGGTCATAACTTTCCTTCCAAGGAGTAAGCATCTTTTAATTTCATGGCTGCAATCACCATCTGCAGTGATTTTGGAGCCCAGAAAAATAAAGTCAGCCATTGTTTCCACTGTTTCCCCATCTATTTGCCATGAAGTGATGGAACCAGACGCCATGATCTTAGTTTTCTGAATGTTGAGCTTTAAGCAAACTTTTTCACTCTCCTCTTTTACTTTCATCAAGAGGCTCTTTGGTTCCTCACTTTTTGCCATAAGGGTGGTGTCATCTTCCTATGTGTGGTTATTGATATTTCTCCTGGCAATCTTGATTTCAGCTTGTGCTTCCTCCAGCCCAGCATTTCACATGATGTACTCTGCATAGAAGTTAAATAAGCAGGGTGACAATATACAGCCTTGATGTACTCCTTTGTTTTTCAATTAGTGTTCCATTTTATTCAGATAAATACCCAGAAGTGGGATAGCTGGATCATAAAGTAGTTCTATATTTAATTTTTCTGAGAAAACTCTATATTGTTTTCCATAGTAACTGTACCAGTTAGCATTGTCACCAACAGTATACAAGGGTTCCCTTTTCTCCACATCCTCTCCAAAACTTATTTCTCATTTTAATAATGTGAGTAAAATGTGTTATTTCTCACATTTTAATAATGTGAGAAAAGTATTGTGTAAGTTTAGTCATCCTAATAGGATGTAAGGTGATATCTCAGTGTGGTTTTGATTTGCATTATGATAATTACTAATGCTAAACATCTCCTCATGTCTGAATGTCTTCTTCAGAAAAATATCTGTTTAGATCTTCTGCTCATTTTTATATTGAGTCATTTGGTTTCTATGCTACTGAGTTGTTTGAACTCTTTATATGCTTTGAATATTAGCCCTTTCTCAGATATATGATTTGAAAATATTTTCTCCCATTCCATCTGTTGTCTTTTCATTTTGTTGATTTTGTATTTTTTTTTTCTGTGCAAACGTTTTTTTAATTTGCTGTAGTCCCAATTGTTTATTCTTGCCTTTGCTTTAGAAGTCAGGTTCAAAACTTCAATCCAGGACTAACGTCAAGAAGCTTACTACCTATGTTTTCTTCTAGTGGTTTTATGGTTTCAGGTCTTACAGTCAAGTCTTGAATCCATTTTTAGTTAATTTTTGTGAATGCATAAAATGGTCCAGTTTCACTCTTTTGAATGTAGCTGTCCAGTTTTCCCAACACCATTTATTGAAAAGATTATTCTTTCTCTACACAGTCTCTTACATTGCCCAAGGCCAAGAGCATTCTCCAGGTAACTTATCTCTTTAATAGCAGATGGCTGATAATGTTGGGATGCTCTAAAGCCCATATTGCACTTCAGAAGAAAAGTCAACACTGTGATAACCTGAGTCTAGTAAACTGAAAAGCCATGAAAAGGTTTGGAAGCTGAGAGTGCATAGAGAACCAGAAACAGGCACGAATCGCATGAAAGTCTTCAAGAACAGGTGATCTGCGTAATAACAAATGCAGAGGGAAAGCTTGCTGATTATGAGGGTCTTTGTAGCAGAGCAGAGGAGTAGAGAGAGAGCTGAGTGCTCATAACCTTTGAAGACACATATCCAAGAAATAAGTGCCTAGAAACTAATTCATTCCACCAGCCTACCTTGGAATCTTCACATTTTGATATCTTACACTATACTTTGCTGTCATTTTGCCCCAGTATATATTATTCATTTCTTTTTTATATGCTGGAGTCTTAGTCTGTATTAATAGTTTGCATTTGTCTTATAATTTTTGTGTATACTGCTTGCAGATAATAGGCTCTCAGTAAATATGTATGGATTGATGACTGATTGATACCCAATCACTGGAAGATGGAGCATTAATTGCTTACCCATACTCCCTTCTAGTTTGAACCCATCCATTTTATGTTCTAACCTGACTGTTGCTCTGAAAGTCATACTGTTAAACTTCACTTCATCACTTTACAGATTTGGTTACATTGGAATCACCTGAGATTCTGCAGCCTGGTTTTCACCCTCAGAGATTCTGATAATCAGGGCATGACCTGGGCATCAGGATTTCTGAAAGCTCCCAAAGCGATCCCTACCTGAGGTTGAAAACCTCAGCTTTACAAGCAGATATGGGACAATAAAGAACCAAAGGCTATTAGGGAAAAGAGAGTCTGGAAAGTTGTCTTACCTATCTAGAAGTCACTTATCACAATATTACATTGGCAAAATTTAGTAAGCAAACATCAATAGAAATGTCTTTGGAGAAATAGGAGAAAAGTATTGTGTAAGTTTAGGTCATTATTATTACCTATTAATACAAGAAATTTTCATGTTTTAGATTAAATGAAACATTTTCTATTGTTAAAATATTTAAGTATACAGTATGCTGTTTTAGCAGTTGGGCCAGTTTAATGAACTATATATGAAATTTTCAAGCATGAACGCTTTATGTCTCAATTGTTTCAAGAAATATGTATATTATTATCATACCAATTAATTACACCTAATTATATATTATTATATCAACTAATTATACCCAATTTGTATAATTAGCTGGTATAATGTATATTACTATACCAACTAATTACACCTGCTTATTTAACTTATATGCAGAGTACATCATGCAAAATGCCAGGCTGGATGAAGCACAGGCTAGAATCAAGATTGCTCGGAGAAATATCAATAACCTCAGATATGCACCCTTACGGCAGAGAGCAAAGAGGAACTAAAGAGACTCTTGATGAAAGTGAAAGAGCAGAGTGAAAAGTTGGCTTAAAACTCAACATTTAAAAAACTAAGATCATGGCATCTGGTCCCATCACTTCATGGCAAATAGATGGGGAAACAGTGGAAACAGTAAGAGCCTTTACTTTGGGGGGCTCCAAAATCACTGCAGATAGTGACTACAGCCATGAAATTAAAAGATACTTACTCCTTGGAAGAAAAGCTATGACCAACCTAGACAGCACATTAAAAAGCAGAGACATTACTTTGCCAACAAAGGTCTGTTTAGTCAAGGCTATGGTTTTTCCAGTAGTCATGTATGGATGTGAGAGCTGGACCATAAAGAAGGCTGAGTGCCAAAGAGTTGATGCTTTTGAACTGTGGTGTTGGAGAAGACTCTCGAGAGTCCCTTGGACTGCAAGGAGATCAAACGAGTCAATCCTAAAGGAAATAAGTCCTGAATATTCACTGGAAGGACTGATGCTGAAGCTGAAGCTCCAATATTTGGCCACCTGATGCAAAGATCTGACATTAGAAAAGACCTGATGTTGGGAAAGATTGAGGGCAGGAGGAGAAGGTGATAACAGAGGATGAGATGGTTGGATAGCATCACTGAGTCAATGGACATGAGTTTTAGCAAGCTCCAGGAGATGGTGAAGGACAGGGAGGCCCAGTGTGCTGTAATCCATGGGGTCACAAAGAGACAGACATGACCAAAAAACTAAACAGTAACAATACTAACTAAGGTAAAATATCTCTGTATTATGCATCAAGCTGAATAACTATGCTAGGTCAATAATAATAATAACTATCATTTATTGAGGAAAAGTAATAGGCTCTTTACAACCACTGTTAAATGTATATGTAACAAGAACACTATGTAATGAAGTTCAATTTATTAATTTTTCCTTTTATGGGTCATGCTTTTAGTGTCAAGAACGCTTTCCCTAATCCTAGGTCCCAAAGACTGTCCTGTTTTTTCTAGAATTTTTATAGTTTTATGTTTTACATTTAAGTTCATAATCCATTTTTAATTCATTTCTGTATAAAATGTGAGGACATGCTGCTTTGGGGATTTTCTTCTTTGCCTATGGATATTCAATTGTTCCAGCACCACTTATTGAAAAAAACTATCACTCTTCCATTAGATTGCTCTTTGCTCCTTTGTCAAAAATTAACCAGTCATACTTGTGTGGATCTATTTCTGGGTTAACTATTGTGTTTCATTGACTTATATGCATCTATCCACACTGTAGTTATAAGCCTGAACATCAAGAAGAATGTTTCCTCCCACTTTATTCTTATTTTTCAAAACAATTTTGTTCAGTTTAGAACCTTTATCTTTCCATTTGAATTTTAGAATAAGCTTGTTTATGTCTACCAAAAAAACCTTGCTTGGATTGATAGGAACTGGGTTAAAAAGTATTTGATTTAGAGGGCATTGGCATTTTTACTCTATTGAGTCTTCCAGTACATCAATATAGTATGTTTTTCAAATACTTAGGTCTTCTTTGATTTATTTCATCAGCATTTTATCACATCCTTCACACCAATCCTGTACATGTTGTGTTAGATTTATAACTAAATCTTTAAAAATTTTTGGTGTAAATGAAACAGTCCTGTTTTTTTAAATTAATGTATTTATTTTAATTAGAGGATAATTACCTTACAATATTGTGATGGTTTTTTGCCATACATCAACATGAAAACTAATATCATGGCATCTGATCCCATCACTTCATGGCAAATAGATGGGGAAACAGTGAAAACAGTGAGAGACTTTTTTTTCAGGGGCTCCAAAATCACTGCAGATGGTGATTGCAGCCATGAAATTAAAAGATGCTTACTCCTTGGAAGGAAAGTTATGACCAACCTAGACAGCAGATTATAAAGCAGAGACATTACTTTGCCAACAAAGGTCCATCTAGTCAAGGCTATGGTTTTTCCAGTGGTCATGTATGGATGTGAGAGTTGGACTATAAAGAAAGCTGAGTGCCAAAGAATTGATGCTTTTGAACTGTGGTGTTAGAGAAGACTCTTGAGAGTCCCTTGGCCTGCAAGGAGATCAAACCGATCAATCCTAAAGGAAATCAGTCCTGAATATTCATTGGAAGGACTGATGTTGAAGCTGAAACTTCAATACTTTGGCCACCTGATGCAAAGAACTGACTCATTTGAAAAGACCCTGATGCTGGGAAAGATTGAAGGCAGGAGGAGAAGGGGACGACAGAGGATGAGATGGTTGGATGGCATCACCGACTCGATGGACATGAGTTTGTGTAAACCCCGGGAGTTGGTGATGGACAGGGAGGCCTGGGCGTACTGCAGTCCATGGGGTCACAAAGAGTCGGACACGACTGAGCGACTGAATTGAACATGAATCGGCCACAGACACACTCGTGGTATTGTTTTCTAATCTTGGTTTCCACTTTCTGTTGTCAGTATATAGAGAAGCTACTGATTTTTACGTGCTGATGTTGTTTTCTGTGCTCTTACTAAACTCACTTATTAGTACTAGGAGTTTGGGGTCGGTTTTTCTTCATCTGTCTCAGATCCTGTGGGATTTTCTACATAGACAATCATGTCATCTGCAAATAGACACAGTTTTATTTCTTCCTTTCTAATCTGTATGTATTTTTTCTTTCTCATGCCTCATTTTATTTCACTGACTGGGACTTCAGGTACTATATTAATTAGAATAGTGAGAGCAGACATCCTTAGCTTGTTTCCTGATCTCAGAGGAAAGCATTTAATCTTTTATCATTAAGTACAATGTTAGCTCTAAGTTTTTTATCGATGCTTTTTATGTTTAAGGAAATTCTCCTGTATTCCTAGTGTACTGCAAGTTTTATTATGAATGACAGTTGAATTTTGCCTAATGCTTTTCTTGTACATTGGTATAATCATGTGATTTTTCTTCCTGAGCCAGTTAATATGGTGTTTTACAGAGTTTCAGATGTTGAACCATCCTGTATACCTGGAATAAATCCCACTTATATGTGATATATTATGCCTTTTATACACTGTTGTACTTGATTTGCTAAAATTTTCTTGAGGATATTCATACTTAAGTTTATGAGACTTATCAGCCTATCATTTCCTTTTTGAAGATATTTGTCTAGTTTTTGATATCGGAGTAATACTGCCCTCATAAAAACAGTTAGGTAGTTGGGACAGGTTCCCTTTTCTTATATTTTCTAGAAGAGATCATGTAAAATTTTTGTTAATTCTTGAATGTTTGATAAGTTTCTCCAATAAAGTCATCTGGGCCTGAATATTTAATTTTTAAGAGTTTTTAAATAATAAATTCATTTTCTTTGATTATTAAAAGCCTATTCAGGTTATCTATTTTATTTTAGTTGTATTTTAGCAGATTGTGGTTTTTTGAGGGAGTTGTTCAATTCTTCTAAGTTGTCTAATTATGAGTGTAATGTTGTTCATAGTGGTCCTTTATTATCCTTTTAATGACTGAAGGATCTATAAATTATATTCCTTGTCATTAAAGATATTGGTGATTTCTTCTCTATTTTTATCTTACTAAAGGTAAGATAAAAAGATTTCAAAAGTAAGATAAGATTTTAGTCTTACTAGAAGTTTATTAATTTTATTGATTTTTTTCCCCCAAAGAACCAGCTTTTCACTTCATTAATTTTCTTTAATGTTTTCCTATTTTGAATTCCACTGATCTCTGCTACCTTGACATGTGCTATCCATTCCTCTGTTTGCTTGGCATTTATTTTTATGTCATCATTCTAATTTCTTGAGGTAAAAACCTGAATTACTGATTTGAGATCTTTCCTCTTCTCTAATGCAAGTCTTGAGTCCTTTCAATCCGGTGTTAGCTGCATCCCACAAATTTTGATATTCTATGCTTTCACTTTCACTCAGTTTTATGTATTTTTAAATTTCCTTTGAGATTTCCTCTCTGACCCAGGGATTATTTGTAAGTGTGTTGTTTCATTTCTAGGTGCTTATAGATTTTCCTGTTGCCTTTCTGTTGGTGATTTCTAGCTACAGTGTAATGTGGTCAGAGAGCACACTCTATGTGGTTTCTTCTTAAATAATTTAACGTTTCATGACTCAGGATAGGATCTATCTTGGTGAATGTTCCATGGTACTTGAAAAGAATGTATGTTCTGCTTTTGTTGGATGGAATGTTCTACAAATGTCTATTAGTTCTTATTGTTTAATGGTGTTGTTCAGTTCTATATTCTTCATAAGGTCCTACCTAGTAATTCTATCAGTTGTCGAGAGTAAGATGTTGATGTCCCCAATTATAAGCAATCTTGGTTTCAACAAGCCTGCCAGGTGATTCAGAAGTGCCCTAAGGCTTGAGGACCGCTGACTCAGAACAGTTACTCAATAAAGTTAGCTGAGTTGCATAAACTATAAACTTATAAACTATAAATTAGAACTTTCTAATGAACTTGATATCATTTTAAATGAGTGCAAAAAAAAAAATTGTTCAAATTGAGTAAGGTAGAAATACAAGGGAAACTCACCCCAATCATTTTTCCATTCATTAAAATAAGCAATAAGTTGTACCACAACAACCCACCATGAGAACAGGGTCACCATAAGCAGCACCACACACGGGAAAGGGCCCAAAATCTTTGGGGTTTTAACTAAAGTCAAGTTTTATTTTTAAAGCTAAATTTTAAACTTAAACAAAGGTCCACTTAATGCATTCATTGATTATTTCTGAGGCTGGTCCATTTATTAGCATGTGCACTCAATCATTGAGTATTTACTGATCTCCTCTCCAAGAACTGTACAAGGTACTAAAAATAAAGCAGAGAACAAGACATGGAGTTTACTGCATATACAAATAATCTCTTTAATTATACTTGTAATAAATACTAGCAAAAAGAAGGGCAGAGTGCTAACACACCATACAACAGCAGGCCTAGCCTGGTCCAAGGGGATCAGGGAAGTTTTCCTGATTACTTGACAGGTAATCTGAGATTAAAAGGATGAGTTAAATTTAGTCTAATGAAGAGGAAGGAAATGAGGTTAAAAATCAAGGGAATTATATTTGTTAAAAGCTAAAAGAAATAGTTAGGTCTTATGAAGGCAGTAGAAGTAAAGATGCACTAGCAAGAAAATTGAGGGTGATGGTAGGAACCAGAGAAAGTACTCATTTACCTAAAGTGGCCCATATGGAGATCACAGGTTCCAGGCAACTCAAGTGCATCTCAACAATTCAGTGAGGCTGAGGACCTGTGAAATGATGATAGGTGCCTCTTACCAAATCCTACTATGTTCTAGAACAGTACCAGGAACCTTCTGAACATTCACTCCTATAATTTCTTGGGTCCACATAAACACAGTTTGGTTTCTACTAGAATGAAAGCCATTGTGGGGCCATATTGAAAAGGTAAATGGGAAAACAATCAAACTGTGCATTGAGAGATCTTCCTTCATCAACTCCTAGGCATTGGGGAGGATGAGAAAGTAACATTATAGATAAGAAAGAAAATTAGCATTTGTCAAGGGTCTTCCCTAGTGGTCTGGTAGCTAAGACTCTGCTCCCATTGCAAGGGGCATGGGTTCAATCCCTGGTCAGGGAACCAAATATGTCACATGCCATAACTAAGAGTTCACATGCTGCAACTAAGACCCAGCACTGCCAAATAAATAAGCTTTTTTTTTTTTTAATCAGCATTTGTCAAGGGCTTTCTATGTGCTAAGCACCTTTTTGATTGATAATTTGGCATATGTTATCTGTGTTCATCTCTTCTAATATTCACAATAACTCCAGGAAAAGGGGGCATCATTTTTCTCATCTTAAGGCACAGAAAGCAAGACTCAGAAGTGAAGTAACTTTCTCATGATGAAAGCTACTGACTAGCCAAGTATAGAGCTGAATCCAGGGACTAGTGATTTATACTTGGGGCAGATTCCCTGAGAGCTATGTTCCATCCCAGAGACACTTGTTCCATTTCTTAACTCCAGTCTCATTGTTTCTTTGCCTTACCCCCCTATGTCAGACCCTGGATTAATTCTAATCCCACCCACCCTAGTCTCCATAGCTGCCCATTGCTGACTCTTCCCCTTATATTCACCAAGACTCCTTCTGTAATACTCAATAACCAAAGCAAGATGTGTGCCAGTGCTTGAAAGGCTACTTTATAAGTATATGTTGAGAATGTACAATGCAAGCCATATCATTCTAAGAAAGTTCAACATGACTGAGAACATAGACGTTTATTGAAAATAGTTTATTTACAATATTGTGTTTGTTGCAGGTGGACAGCAAAGTGATTCAGTTTATACACATACATACATCTGTGTGTGTGTGTATATATATATATATATATATGAACATATGTGTGTGTGTATATATATATGAACGTATGTGTATATATATACACCTGTATATATATGTGAACATATGTGTATATATATATCTATATATATGAACATATGTGTGTATACATATATATGTATCTTTTTAGATTCTTCTCCCTTATAGGTTATTACAAAAGATTGAGTATTGCTTTCTGGGCTATACAGTAGGTCCTTGTTGGTTATCTATTTTATATATAGTAGTGTGTATCTGCTAATCCCAGCCTCCTAATTTATCCTTCCCTTCCTCTCTCTTTTGGTAAACATAAGCTTGTTTTCTATGTCTGTGAGTTTATTTCTGCTTTGTATATAAGTTCACTTGTATCATGTTTTTTAGATTCCACATACAAGCAATAGCATGTAACATTTGTCTTAGTGTCTTACATCACTTAGTATTGACATGGAGCAGGACTCTACGGTCCTTGCACCCCATGTCTTCAGCCTGCTTTTTGCCCATGTACAAGCTTCAGCCACGCCAGTATTCTTGCCTAGAAAATCCCAAGGGCAGAGGAGCCTGGCAGGCTTCAGTCCATGGGTTTGCTAAGAGTAGGACATGACTGAGTGACTAACATTTACTTAAACTTTAGCCAAAGAAAAAGTTTAATCAGTGAAGCGATAAAATGCAAAAACAAAGAAGAGCAAATAATAATAGTTTAGTCTTTAAGCACAGTCAAGGACCTTAGTCCCTCCTCAGGGGCTCTAGATAACATTCTGAGTCATCTCCTGTGAGCCGCATTGTAGACACTGGAGCCCCCGCCCAGGTGGGAGATGTTAACTGCTTGATGACCAGACTGAAGCCCTGAGGAAAGCTGCCACAGTTCCGAGAACTGGCCTCAGAGAAGGACTTCCCTAGTGCTTCAGAGGTAAAGAACCAGCCTGCAACGCAGGAGTTGCAGGAGGCAACAGGTTCAATCCCTCGGTCAGGAAGATCCCCTGGAGGAGGGCATGGCCGCCCACTCCATTATTCTCGCCTGGAGAATCCCATGAACAGAGGAGCCTGGAAAGCTACAGTCCACAGGGTCGCAAAGAGTCAGACACGACTGAAGAGATAGCACACATACACGCGCGGCCTCAAAGAAATGGAAACAAACTTCCCCTCACCACTCCCAGATTCCTGGCCCCTGAAATAAAGCGAACTTACCTTTCCTCCAACCTTACTGGTTTTTGAGGGGCGAGAAAGTGTTTTGCATCCAAATAAGGCTGTGCTCTCGCGATATCTAGCTTCCAGGGGATTTCCCAAGCGTAGCCGTCGGCCGTGACGACGTGCCGGGATGGCTCCGATGGGGCCGCTGCTGCTGGCTAGCTGGCCCCGGGAGGAAGATTTGGGGGGAACATTCCTAGCAGTTGCTGAAGCCATTTGTTTCAGGGATCCTCCCCGTGTCCCTCCTGCGCGGCACTGGTTGTCAACTTATGCTTTTCGTCAGTGGAATGGGAAAATGGACCTGGACAAGCTGATGAACTCCGAGACCAAGTAAGTCCACTGGTGTGCTGCTGGGCAAACTTCTCTTTTGAGCACGAAGTTCTATTTGCGCATTTTGCCAAATGATTCTGATGTCAGTCTGCTCTTGAGGACCTTTTGTGAGCAGAGAGAGTCGTGTGGGCGTTTTGCCAATTGATCCTGATGTGTGTTTATCGTTCAGGATCATTTGTGTTGGGGAAGAGTTTATTTGGGACACCATTTCAGTCACCCTACCAGTGAATTTGTGGCAGCTCTGTCTTCTGGTATGTGAGTGTGTATTCCATTTTTGAGACTGGTATTCTTGTTGCCTTTTGCAAAATGGGAAATTCAAATTCAATTTATTAGAAAAAATTTATCTATTGAACCTATGACTAAGAAAAAGATAATTTTCTAACACTGTATGGCAACTGTACTCTTTAAACTCTGGAAAAAACTGATCAAGATGAAACTTTTGAAACTCCAAAATGAGTTCTTTTTGCAAATGCAATCAAGAGAAAGCTAGCTTGATTAAAACACATTTTTCAGCGAGTATAAAAATATACCTAGGAGAAAACTTGAAGTTTACTTTCCTCATGTCCTTAAAATACAAATACAATGCACTTTGCCTGAGTTAATGAGTAGAATTTCAAGACAAAAGAAAAAGGAGGAAAAATTAAAACTGAAGTCTATAAAATTCCAATTGTTATTTATACACTAGTAAGTTTTATATTGAAATATTTGATTTATGATTAAATTTTAAGATGAAAGTATGAGATCTCTGGATATATATGTGTGAGATATTGTCATAAATGGGATAAAAACTTTTGGGTGAACATTTTGGAAATATGTTTCAGGGATGTCTATTATAAAGTAGTTTTACAGATTTTTAATAATTTGAAACTTTAGAGTTTTGCTAAATTAAGTTAAATGATGAGATTTAGTTACAAAGTTTAAATCATTTTTAAGATAATATACTGGAACTTTGATTGCCAGACAAGTTTAGGTTTACCTGATATTGTCTTCTTATGAAAAAAGGAAAAACTAAAGATGTTTGCGTTTATTAAACACACATCTTGCACCACATTAAAGAGAAATTGTGCTATGAGAAAAATGTATTTTTTTAGTGGTTATGGAATATGTTCTTAAGTTTGCCAATCAGAACATGCTGATATAACAGTTCAATTACTTGGTTCTGTTCAGGTCTTTTAAAGGTTAAAAATTATAATATGCAATTAAGGCTACTACAAATGATAAAGGACACACTTCAGTGTATAAGCCAAGTAGGATGTGTGTTGTTGGCAGGAAAAAGTGTAAAGAATGGAAATATTATTGTTGAGGGATAAAAGGAGAAAATTTTGTTGTTTCTGGATAGGAAAAATATGGGACAAATTAATATAGATAGAAAAAATGATGATAGTTTGTGAAAAAGGAACTTTGAGAAAAGAATTCTGTGTGTTGTCAAACTGAATAAAATTGGATTGAATTTAATTAGATGAACGAATTTTGTTATTAATAGTAAGCTGGTACAAGGCTGGGATTTAGTTTTCTCTCTGTTAAGAGAACAACATTTTCCTTGTATATTGAACTGCTTTTGATAACAGATATGTTTCTTTCTCTACCTAACTTTGAATTTTCCAGAAGGTTCCCTGAGGCACTTCAGGGGGAAATATTGATAAGAACTTTAAAGAATTCTAATGAAAAGCTATTATTTTACTTGTAACCGTATTTTTTACCCCAGTGTTCAAAGATGGAAAAAACTGTCTATGAAGTTATCACAGAGTATAAGTCCTTACGCTGTGTACCATTGCAGGCTCTAAGTCTGTTGCTAAAAGCACATGTATAATGTTTGTGTGTCAGTTGAATATAACTGATAAAATGTATAGCTTGCAAGGAGCTTCCCTGTCAGCAGAAGGGATGCAGCAGTATTCCCTGTCAGAAGTACCTCTCTCTACTTGAGAGGGAGAAGAAAGAAGCCTGTTTGCAGAACAAAGACATAGGAGGAAAGCAGTAGTGGAAATCAGGTAATTTTTAAAAAGTATAATTTACAAAACTGACCCTAAAAACAGTTTTAGAGAAAAATTAAGTTAAAAGAAATACAAAACACTATCAAAGACTTACTCACTATCACCCCCTCTCATCCCCCTGCTACACACACAAACACACACACACACACACACACACACAAACCATTTATAAAAGTACCTTATTCGGATTGTTTCATAGAGGAAACAAAATTTTTAAAGGTAAATAATTCCAGTGCTACTTAAACTACTATATAAACAAAAAGCGGTATAAATAAAACACTGCAGTAATACCTAATTCTGATGAAGATACATTAAAATATACAAAACACATATTGGTTAATTAAAGTAGCAAACAGAATCTTGAATTATATTAAATAAGTGAGTGACATTTATTCTAGGAATAAAATACATATAGTTAGTCTTATACATTTAATTTATATATATGTATATATATAAAATACCCATTATATACCCATATATACCCATTTAAATGCAGAGTTCTGAAGAATAGCACGAGAGATAAGAAAGCCTTCCTCAGTGATCAATGCAAAGAAACAGAGGAAAGCAATAGAATGGGAAAGACTAGAGATCTCTTCAAGAAAGTTAGAGATACCAAGGAAACATTTCATGCAAAATGGGCACAATAAAGGACAGAAATGGTATGGACCTAACAGAAGCAGAAGATATTAAGAAGGGGTGGCAAGAATACACAGAAGAACTATACAACAAAGATCTTCATGACCCAGAAGACCACAATGGTGTGATCACTCCCCTAGAGCCAGATATCCTGGAATGCAAAGTCAAGTGGACCTTAGGAAGCATCACTACAAATAAAGCTAGTGGAAGTGATGGAATTCCAGCTGAGCTACTGCAAATCCTAAAAGATGATGCTGGGGAAGTGCTGCACTCAATATGCCAGCAAATTTGGAAAACTCAGCAGTGGCCACAGGACTGGAAAACGTCAGTTTTCATTCCAATCCCAAAGAAAGGCAATGCCAAAGAATGCTCAGACTACCACACAATTGCACTCATCTCACACACTAGCAAAGTGATGCTCAAAATTCTCCAAGCCAGGCTTTAACAGTACATGAGCCATGAACTTCCAGATATTCAAGCTGGATTTAGAAAAGGCAGAGGAACCAGAGATCAAATTGCCAACATCCGCTGGATCATCAAAAGAGCAAGAGAGTTCCAGAAAAACATCTATTTCTGCTTTATTGACTATGCCAAAGCCTTTGACTGTGTGGATCACAACAAACTGTGGAAAATTCTTCAAGAGATGGGAATAACAGACCACCTGACCTGCCTCCTGAGAAATCTGTATGCAGGTCAAGAAGCAACAGTTAGAACTGGGCATGGAACAACAGACTGGTTCCAAATCAGGAAAGGAGTGTGTCAAGGCTGTATATTGTCACCTTGCTTATTTAACTTACATGCAGAGTACATCATGAGAAATGCTGGGCTGGATGAAGCACAAGCTGGAATCAAGTTTGCCTGGAGAAATATCAATAACCTCAGATATGCAGATGACACCACCCTTATGGCAGAAAGCCAAGAACTAAAGAGCTTCTTGATGAAAGTGAAAGAGGAAAGCTAAAAGTTGGCTTAAAACTCAACATTCAGCAAAGTAAGATCATGGCATCCAGTTCCATCACTTCATGGTAAATAGACAGGGAAAAATGAAAACAGTGGAAATACCAAAATCACTGCAGATGGTGACTGCAGCCATGAAATTAAAAGATGTTTGCTCCTTGGAAGAAAAGCTATGACCATCCTAGACAGCATATTAAAAAGCAGAGACATTACTTTGCCAACAAAGGTCCATCTAGTCAAGGCTATGGTTTTTCCAGTGGTCATGTATGGATGTGAGAGTTGGACTATAAAGAAAGCTGAGCACTGAAGAACTGATGCTTTTGAACTGTGGTGTTGGAGAAGACTCTTGAGAGTTCTTTGGACTGCAAGGAGATCCAACTAGTCAGTCCTAAAGGAAATCAGTCATGAATACACATTGGAAGGACTGATGCTGAAGCTGGAACTTCAATACTTTGGCCACCTAATGTAAAGAACTGACTTATTTGAAAAGACCCTGATGCTGGGAAAGATTGAAGAGGGAGGAGAAGGGGACGACAGAGGATGATGGTTGGATAGCATCACCAACTCAATGGACATGAATTTGAGTAAGCTCTGGGAGTTGGTGATGGACAGGGAAGCCTGGCATGCTACAGTCCATGGGGGTCACAAAGAGTCAGACATGACTGAGTGACTGAACTGAACTGATATATAATATAACTTATATAAATATATATATTTGGTAAAAAGAAATTATCAGGGATCATTTATAATTTTGCTACAAAGTCATTTGATAAAACTCAGCATCCATCTGTTTATGTCTTTTGCCTATTTTTCTCTTGGTTTATAAAACTTTTTAATTAATTTATAGAGTTCACATGGGAAAAATATTAATTTGTAGGATGACTTTATATATTCTACATGCAGTTTCACTATGGCAAATGTTTTTTCCCAGTTTGTGGTTTATCTTTTAATTCCACTATAGTTTCCTTTGAAGAACAGAGGTTTTTAATTTTAGTCTAATCAACTATATTAATATTTTCCATTTTGTCCCTTATTATTTAATCTAAGCATCATTCTCAAAAAAAAAATGGATAGTTTGTATGCTTGGACATCTGCTCTTTATAAAATTAAGCTCTTAATAAAATGAAAAGGTGCAGACACTTTTTTAAGAAAGTAAAGTCTGTTCATCCATCTCCAAAGTTAGTGCCATGCTTAATGAAGAACCTTAAGTGTCACATTAAAAACAAAAACAGAACAAGGATCTCTATCATCCCCACCATTATTCAACATTTTTCTCCACATATTAGCCAAAGCAGTTAGAGAAGGGACGATTCTGTAAGGCAATTATCCTTCAATTAAAAAAATAAATAAAAAGGGAAAGACATGAAGTACACAAATTGGAAAGGAAGAGATTAAATCATTTGGGTATAGTAGGATCACATATCTGGAGAACCTAGAATAATTCACTCAAAAGCTACTTTGAACAAGAGAATTCAGCAAAATGACTAAATGTGATATTAATATACAGAAATTAGTAGTTCATTTATAAAACCAACAGCCAACTAGAAGCCATTTTATGGTAGAAGTACAGTTTTTTCAGTATTCAAGATCTACATGATTAAATGCTTTAAATGCTGTGAAAGCCTAGAAGAAGACTTGAATAGTTGGAAAGTCATATTCTTTGAGAGCAAGATTCAATATTGTGATGATGATATACCTGAGAATTTAACATAATCACATTAAAAGTTTCAAATCATTTTATTTTAATTAGACAAGCTGGACAAGCTGATTCTAAATCCAGATGTGATATTAGACAAGATAATTCTGATAAAGAAGAAAAGGGGAAGGCTAGCCCTAAGGATCATAAAACAAATATTATATGGAATATAATAATGTAATAATAATTAAAAATGAGATATTGAAGCCATAACCAAGCAGACACAGCAACTGAACAGAAAAGAAATGCCAGAAAGACGTCCTAACACACCAAGAATCTGTTATAGAATAAAGGCACTATTTCAGGTCATCAGGGAAATGATGGTACTGAGAAAACTGGGGTAAGTGCTAGCAGGAGGTGATGTCACCAAAATGAGAGCAAAGAGACCCCAGCCTCCATCCCCCAACAAAGATCAACAGTTAGACAACTATCCATGAATAAAAAGCAGCTCTCGGAGACCTCTAGAGTCCACTTAAGAAACCTCAACAGCACAGTAGAACTAAACAGAAAACACAACCAAACAAAAACTGAGAATAGCCACACATAAAGGGAAAGAAGACAGCTCCATTTTGCCTGCATCGCCCCATTCCCCAAGCTGGTATTGCTCTGCACCCACCAAGAGGGAGATCCCCCTCCAGAAAGAGTTAATGTCAGTGGAAAAGATAAGCAGGATGACTGGCTGATGAGCTTCCCCAGACTTTAAGGGCACTGCACAAAGGTCCTGCTTCAGTTTCAACCCACCCAGACCAGCAGACTTGAGATGTGTATAGACAGTTAGGAGAAGGAGGGAAAGTAGAGGACACCAAGAGCAGCCATGCGCAAGTCATTGTGTTTCCCAGTGATTTGCTCTGCAAACAAGCCCAGCAGTTTTTACCACTGAAACTGTTCGCTTGCATACCACCAGTCTGATACCTCTCACTGGCCTCCTCTGCTCTGGGTTGTTCATCTTTTGATAATGAACTGCATGAGCTGTTTGTATATTTTGAAGATTAATCATATATACAGTGGAATATTACTCAGCCATAAAAAGAAACTGTGCCATTTGCAGCGATGTGGATAGACCTAGAGACTCTCATACAGAGTCAAGTAAGTCAGAAAGAGAAGAACAAATACTATACAATGTTGCTTATATGTGAAATCTAGAAAAAGGATACAAATGAACTTATTTGCAAAGCAGATATAGAGACAGGGACATAGAGAACAAATGGATACCAAGAGGGGAAAGGGGGTGGTAAAAGGGAATTTGGGACTGACTTCTATTGGCTATTATATGTAAAATAGGTAACTGATGAGAACATACTTTTTAGCACAGGGAAACACTACACAGTGCTCAGCGGTAACCTAAATGAAAAGAAATCCAAAAGAGAGGGGATCTATGTATACATATAGCTGATTCACATTGTTGTGCAGCAGAAACTATCACAACATTGTAAAGCAACTATACTCCAATAAAAATTAATTTTTAAAAAGGAAACTTTAAAAATTTTTTAACAATAAAAATAGGAACACCATAGCAAAACTCATAAGATGCTGCAAAAGCAGTTCTAAGTGGGAATTTTGTAACAGCAAATGTCTACAGCAGGAAAAAAAGAAATATTCTAATTAAAAACTCTAAATCTCAAGAAACTAGACAAAGAAGAACAACTCAAACCCAGAGTTAGCAGAAGAAAGGAAATAATAAAGATTAGAGCAGAAATAAATGAAATAGAGACCAGAAAAGATAGAAAAAAAATCAATGAAACTAAGATGTTTTCTTTAAAAGATAACAAAATTGACAAAATTTTAGCGAGACTAAGAAAAAAGTTAGAAAACTCAAATACATAAAATCATAAGTGAAAGAGGAGGCATTACAATGGATACCTCAGAAATAAAAAAATTATACATAATAGTTATAAGATACGACTATAAGCATCTAGATAACAGAAATGGTATGGACCTAACAGAAGCAGAAGATATTAAGAAGAGGTAGCAAGAATATACAGACAAACTATACAGCAAAGATCTTCATGACCCAGATAATCACGATGGTGCGATCACTCACCTAGAGTCAGATATCCTGGAATGCAAAGTCAAGTGGGCCTTAGGAAACATCACTACAAACAAAGCTAGTACAGGTGATGGAATTTCAGCTGAGCTATTTCAAATCCTAAAAGATGGTGCTGGGAAAATGCTCCACTCAATATTCCAGAAAATTTGGGACACTCAGCAGTGGCCACAGGACTGGAAAAGGTCAGTTTTCATTCCAATCCCAAAGAAAGGCAATGCCAAAGAATGCTCAGACTACCACACAATTGCACTCATCTCACACACTAGCAAAGTGATGCTCAAAATTCTCCAAGCCAGGCTTTAACAGTACATGAGCCATGAACTTCCAGATATTCAAGCTGGATTTAGAAAAGGCAGAGGAACCAGAGATCAAATTGCCAACATCTGTTGGATCATCGGAAAAGCAAGAGAATTCCTGAAAAACATCTACTTCTGCTTTATTGACTATGCCAAAGTCTTTGACTGTGTGGATCACAACAAACTGTGGAAAATTCTTCAAGAGGTGGGAATAACAGACCACCTGACCTGCCTCCTGAGAAATCTGTATGCAGGTCAGGAAGCAGCAATTAGAACTGGACATGGAACAACAGACTGGTTCCAAATCAGGAAAGGAAAGGCTGTATATTGTCACCCTGCTTATTTAACTTATATGCAGAGTACATCATGAGAAATGCTGGGCTGGATAAAGAACAAGCTGGAATCAAGATTGCCTGGAGAAATATCAATAACTTCAGATATGCAGATGTCACCACACTTTTGGCAGAAAGCCAGGAAGAACTAAAGAGCTTTGATGAAAGTGAAAGAGGAGAGTTAAAAGTTGGCTTAAAACTCAACATTCAGAAAACTAAGATCATGACATCAGGTCCCATCACTTCATGGCAAATAGATGGGGAAACAGTGAGAGACTTTATTTTGGGGGGCTCCAAAATCACTGCAGATGGTGATTGCAGCCATGAAATTAAAAGACGCTTGCTCATTGGAAGAAAAGCTATGACCAACCTAAACAGCATATTAAAAAGCAGAGACATTACTTTACTGACAAAGGTCAGTCTAGTCAAAGCTATGGTTTTTCCAGTAGTCATGTATGGATGTGAAAGTTGGACCATAAAGAAGGCTGAGTGCCAAAGAATTGATGCTTTTGAACTGTGGTGTTGGAGAAGACTCTCAAGAGTCACTTGGACAGCAAGGAGATCCAACCACTCCATCCTAAAGGAAATCAGTCCTGAATATTCATTGGAAAGACTGATGCAGAAGCTGAAACTCCAATACTTTGGCCACCTGATGTGAAGCACTAACTCACTGGAAAATACCCTGACGCTGGGAAACATTGAAGGTGGGAGGAGAAGGGAACAACAGAGGATATGATGGTTGGATGGCCTCACTGACTCAGTGGACATGAGTTTGAGTCAACTCCGGGAGTTGGTGATGGACAGGGAAGCCTTGTGTGCTGCAGTCCATGGGGTCACAAAGAGTTGGACACGACTGAGTGACTGAACTGAACTGATAAACATCTAGACATCAACAAATTGGATAGCCTAGTAGAAATAGGTGAATTTCTAGAAACATACAACCTACCAACTGAATTATAAAAATTCTGTAGAGACAATAATAAGTAAAGAAATTGAACCAATAATCAAAAATCTATCAACAACAACAAAAAAGCCAAGGACCAGGTGGTTTCACTGGTGAATTCTACCAAACATTTAAAGAATTAATGCCAGTTCTTCTCAAACTCTTCCAAGAAATTGAAAAAGAGGTAGTACTCACAAACTTATTTCACAAGGCCATCATTACACTAACACCAAAGCCAGATGAGGAAAAGAAGACTTCAAGGAAGTCACAGACCAATATCCTTGATAAATATAAAAAAGATGCAAAAATTCTCAGCAAAATATTGGCAAGTCAAATTCAGCCATACATTAAGTGAGAAAGTGGGATTTACTATTGGGCTGCAAGGATGGTTTAACATATGCAAATCAATAAATATGATATGCTACATTAATACAATAAAAGATAAATATTATATAATCATCTCAGTAGATGCAGAAAAAGCATTTAAAAAAATACAATCACCATTCATCACCAAAAAAAAAAAAAATTTAACAAATGGAGTATAGTAGAAGCATATCTCAACATAATAAAGGCTGTATAACAAGCCCACAGCTACCATCATACTCAATGATGAAAGATTGAAAGCTTTTCCCCTAAGATCAGGAACAAGACAAGGGTGTCTACTCTCACCTTTCCAGTTCAATATAGAACTGGATGTCCTAGCCAGAGCAATGGGTAAGAAAAATAAATAAAATACATCAGAATTGGAAAGGAAGAAGTGAAACTGTCTCTCTTTGCAGATGACACAATTTTATATATAGAAAATCCTAAAAACTCCACCAAAAAATAAAAAAAGCTGTTATATATAATCAACAAATTCAGTGAAGTTGCAGGATACAGAATTAACATACAAAAATCAGTAGTATTCCTATACACTAGCAATGAACTATCTGAGAAGGAAATAAAGGAAATGATTCCATTTACAATAGCATCAAAACAGTAAAATATTTAGAAATAAACTTAACCAAGGAGGTGAAAATCTGCACACTGAAAACTACAAGACTTTGCTGAAAGAAACTGAAAAAGACACAAATAGAAGGATATCCCATGTCCAAGGACTGGAGCAATTAATATTATTAAAATATACATGGAACCACAAAAGACCCTGAGTAAGCAAAGAAATCCTGAAAGTGAAAAAAGCTGAAGGCATCACATGTCCTGATTTCAAACTATACTACAAAGCTACAATAGTCAAAACAGTATGGTATTAGCAAGAAGAATATAGACTAATTGAAAAGAATAAAGAGCCCAGAAATAAAACCCACGTATACAGTTAACTAATACTTGACAGGAAAGCCAAGAACACTCAGTGGGAAAAGTATAGTCCCTTCAATAATGGTGCTGGGAAGACTGGATAACCACACGCAAAAGAATGAAATGGGACCCCTATCTTATACCTCTCACAAAAATTAACTTAAAAGGTATTAAAGACTTAAACATAAGACTTGAAACCAGTCTAGTGATGTTTGATCAAAGAACCAAAAATACTCAGTGGGGGTAATACAGTCCCTTCACACCTCTCACAAAAACTAATTCCACATGGATTAAAGACTTAAATGTAAGTCTGAAACCACAGAACTCTTAGAAAACTTGGTGAAAAACTGCTTGATATTGGTCTCAGCACTGATCGCTTGTATGTAACATCTAAAGCAGAAGCAACAAAAGCAAAAAGATGCAAGTGGCTGGGCCAGGCTGGGACCTGGGACCGTTTACTGCAGTGCTGCAGTGCTTATACCTAGACGTACCTCTTTTCCTGCAACAAAATACGAAGAAACTACATGGAACTAAAAATAACTGTGTGCATGTGCAGCTGGGGCGAATTCAGGACAAGAGAAACAAACAAACAAAAAACCAATTGCCTGTTTTGAAAGCCTGGAGCAAAGGCCAGGGGTTAGGAGCAAAAGCAGGGTCCTGCACATGGCCCCTGCACACACCACACCACCTAAGGGGTGGGCAGAACCCCTAAGCCACCCCTTGACACAGCAGATCAGGCTCGCCCCACTCAGGGAGTGGACAAGCAAGGAACCTGTTAACGTGTTCTTACTCCCAACCGCTGGGGCCCCAAGGAAGCTTTGCCTGAATTTTTTGTCTGGCCTCTGATCAACCTCTATTGATTAAGGAGGCCAAGAACCCTAGTCAGTAACAGCTATATCAAACTAAAAAGCGTCTGCACAGCAAAATAAATAATCAATAAGACGAAAAGGCAACCTACAAAATGGGAGAAAATATTTGCAAACCACGGATCTATTAAGAGGTTAATATCCAGATATATATATAAGGAATTCATACAGCTCAATAGCAAAAATAAAATAATCCAACTTAAAATGGACAAAAGATCATGAACACATTTTTCCAAAGAAGATATACAGATGGCCGACAGGTATATGAAGATACTCAATATCATTAATCAACAGAAAAATGCAAATCAAAACCATGGTGAAATATCACCTTGTATCTGTTAGAATGGCTACTATGAAAAATATAAAAGATAACAACTGCTGGCAAGATTAGAGAGAAAAGGGGACCCTTGTACACTGTTGGTGGAATTGTAAATTGTTACAGTCATTATGGAAATCAGTATGAAGTTTACTCAAAAAATTAAAAATAGAACTACCATATGATCCAGAAGTCCCACTTCTGAGTATATGTCCAAAGGAAATGAAACAAGATCTTGAAGAGATACAGGTAATCCTATGTTGGTCACAGAATTATTTACAACAGCCAAGCTATGGAAGACATCCCTAAGCATCAACTGATGGATAAAGAAAATGTGGTATGTACACGCGCATACACACGATTTATGGCTGAATACTATTATTCAGCCATAAAAAAAGAAGAAAATCCTGCTATTTGCAAAAACATGGGACAGACCTTGAGGGTATTATGCTAAGTGAAATAAGTCAGACAAAGAAAGACAAATACTGTGTAATCTTTCTTATATGTGGAATCTAGAGAAACCAAAGTTACAGAAACAGATCAAATTGGTAGTTGCCAGAGACAACTAAGAATGGGACAAATGGGAAGGCAGGGCTGGGAGAAATGGGTGTAGGTGATGAAAAGATATAAATTTCTAGATACAAGATAAATAAGTTCTATGGATATAATGGTGATTGTTGTTAATAATACTGTATTATATTCTCTTCTACTGACGTATAGTTGATTTACAACTTGTGCCAATAAATGTAAGAATTTAGATAAGATGGACACATTTTTCGAATGATACAGACTACCAGAGCTCATTGGTGTATATCAGAGCTCAATGACCTAGATTATTTCACTGATTAATTTGTGTGAAAAACTTAAGGAAGAAATAATACCAATCCTATACAAACTCTTCCAAAAAACAGAGGAATGCAGAGTCAGTAAATGGAAAGCTTGCCTCCAGCTTCCCAGTGTATCAAAAGCAGATCTCTTACACACTTACAAAAGCACAGGTCTGCTGAGAATAAATGCAGATTAAGTGAAAAGAAAGAGTATAAACTATTTGCAAATATCCTTCACCAACTTGGCCTTATTCAGTTTGAAACCATCACTTCCAAACAGCTTCTTCATTGTATCTTTTGGTAAACCGTACCAGGGTGACCAACCACCCCAGTTCACCCCAGACTTCCCCAGCTATGGCATGAAAGTCCTGCATTCTGGGGAACCCCTCAATCAGAGGAATATCAGAACGATGGCCACCCTCTCTGACCCTGAATTTCATTGCTCTATAAATGCAAGACTTACTTTAAACCTCAAGAAAATGTCTGCTTCTTTCAGTTGACTTCCACAAATTCCAAATAAAAAGAGAATTTAATTATAAAGAAGAAAATATCAACATAAGGGTATCATTCTTTTTTTTGTTTGTTTGTTTTATATACTCTATTCCTCTACCCCCACTGGATCGTTTAAGGGTATCATTCTTATCCTTATTTCACAAACTCCCAGCCCTCCTCTTTTCAAGTACTAAACATGAATTAATTTTTTTAAAAACTCAACGGCAAAAAATGAAAACCTATAAGGACAATTCTTACACTTCAAAATTTAGAACCCAAAGAATTGTTTTTCTGTGACTTTAAGAATTTTATTTTAACAAGAGGCATCATTAAGACAGTATTTTCAGTCTTAAGAGACATTGATAAGATTGATTACACTCAGTCCAAAAGGTATGACTGTATTTACCCCTTGTTTCCACCAGATGGCAGGCATGAGCGCTACTTCTGTGCTTCTGCCTAAGATTCTGAATTGAGTTAGATTTTTCTGAGTTCAAAGTCATAAATTAGAAATGTCCTTAGAGTGACCTATGGATGTAAATTACCAGAATTTATCATCTGCTGTTACATATGTGGGATCTTTCCTGATGTCCTGCCTTAGAGAGTCATTTATTATGTGTGTTCAAAAGGAATTTTTCCTTTGAGGCCCCACAATGTGGTCACTGCAGTGGAAAGCCTGTTTCCCATGCTTAATGACATACCACTCTCTGAGCAAAGGACAAAGATGAAGAACACTTGGAGAGATATGAGAAGGAGCAAGAGGCAGGGGCTGCTTAATACATTCCATGTCTCAATATCTGTTCTAATCGCTGAAATGAGTAAATTGAAAGGTACAAAAACACAGCATCTTAAGAACTTCCGATCTTTGCTGACTTTCTAAGTCATCAACCTTGAGTAACACCAATCTCTATCTGTTCTTGAAACAAATTTATAAGTTCACGTCTTCCCATTTGACATGTTATGGAGCTGTACATGGGGCACAATTTATTCACACTACACTGAGATATACAAAGAAAATATAGCTTCCTTATTTTTCTGTTATCTAGGCCACCAACCCCCACCCTCCTTAGGGGTAAAACAAAACTTTTAACTTGCTTAAAATGAATACCCAGTCACTTCTCATTATGCAGCCTATTTTCTGTTTGCAGTATTCTTCTCAGATAAAAGTCAGTCTTTCCAAATGTTTCCCTCACTCCTCTCCCTCTCCCTCCCCAAGGTGGCATCTTGTGATGCCATAAAGAAAATTCTATCCTTCTGGAGACGCTGGGGTGTCCCTAGGTCCCTACCGGCCTCAGAAGTGAGAGTGCGTTTTACGCACCAGATCAGATTCACCATGCTGAAGTTAATTCTCTGCATCCCCTCAGGACTGGACAGCCCTCCCTGCTGATTTAGCAGCGTCAGCCCCAGCCCTTTTCTCAGTTAAACATGCTTCCTGAGGGGGAGTGTTGATCCCCAAGCCACATGGTCCACTGGGCAGCCTTCAGTTTCAAGATAACCTCCCCCCTCCCAGTGCCCTCCTGCAGCAATGTTCCTGACAAAGCCACCGGCCTTTCTCACAGATCATCCCAGCCATCTGGATGCCGTCCACCCCACGTGCCAAGTGAGGGGTGTCCAAGATGCAAAGTCAGGCTTCTCCCCGAGCCGAGCTCTCCCTGGACATCTCCTAAGCTGCAGCTGCTCTTGGGATGCCAAATGGGAAAGAAGCCACGGACCCTCTGCATTTGGCTTCAGCCTCCACAGTGGGGCTTCTCTACTGGCTCAGAGGGTAAAGAACCTGCCCGCAATGTGGGAAACCTGGGTTTGATCCCTGGTTTGGGAAGATCCTCTGGAGAAGCGAATGGCAACCCACTCCAGTATTCTTGCCTAGGAAATCCCGTGGACAAAGGAGCTTGGGGGCTACAGTCCATGGGGTCGCAGAGTCGGACACCAATGAGTGACTGACACTTTCCACTCCGCAGTGCAGTGGGCACACACACGCTTTGGGGTTTCGTGGGCTGTGGTCGGGAGGCAGGGCGGCCCGGCACGTGCTGGATGCCTGATGGACGCCTCCCTGGCTGCTCCCTCTCGCCTCTCCTGGTCGTCACCCAGCCCCCAGCTAAGCAGGGGCAGACTCACTCTTCCTCTCTGCCCTGCCTGGGGCGTGCCAGCGTCCTTTCCAGTTCTGGGGGCCGTGACGCCTCCCTGCTCAGCAGCTGTGTCTAATCGTGACTTGAGGACTGCCTTCTCCCACTGCACCTCACTCTTGAAATGTAAAAGTTAGGTCTTTGGAACATAGAAACCCCATCTCTCTGTCTCAAATGCCTTATATCCGAGACCTTTGAGATGTTAATTCTTTGTTCTCTCTCGTGTCATTTTTTTCCTTCCCTGGGGAAATCGCTTCCTAGTTCACTGTATTCTCTGGGTTGAAGTTAAAGGAAATAAGGTTTAAGGGACAAATTAATATAAATTCTTTTCAGATTGAAAGTATTATCACTGTGATAAGGGCTAAGAACTCCAGGTGTAAAGTGTTTGAAACAGGACTTGGCACACACATTATATAGTAATAATATTATCATCATATAATTATTACATTATTTTGTGATATATATTTTATATGTTATTATTTGATTATATTATTATCAATATTATTACTGGATGCCACGTAAAAGCAGGCCTGCACAGCAGAAAACAAAGTAAATTGTTATGTTGGGAATAATTATTAGAAAAACTTACTAGTAAGACACAAAATAGCTTTTGAATTTTAAAAATGTTAAAAATATGGAATGTGCTGGGGGGGGAGTTAAGCATGAAATCAGAATATACTTTCCATTTGTGTTTGTGAAAAGTTGATGGGCCAGTTCAGCATCTGAAACATGTTAATCCCTATTTTTCATATTTTGATTTGAATCAGATGGCTGATGTTGTATACCTCATAACAAAACCAGCACATGTCCTAGCTTCTCTCAGATCAGCATAAACAAAGTCACTGCTTCATCACATCAGAAAATAAGGAACAACAGGAGACATAAAGGATGTTAAAGTGGCTACCATTGGCAGCTGAAACACAATTGTTGTGAAAGAAAAGTACTGACAGAAAACCATGGTCATCATCATGGTGGAGCCTGTTTTGGTGGAAAAGACAGAGGAAACCTATGCTGTTAGTGGCAGTAAATAGAAAGTTGCTTCAGCCATGAGTTTTATGATCGAAACATTCAAATTGAAACGTACGTGTCGTTTCTGTTTTCTCTCAGTGTGACAGCTGCCAGCCCTGGACCATTATGCAGACAGGCCCGTGTGAGAATCTGCTGGGTGAGGCAGTATTAACCTCTTTGACTCTGATTTTATTAACTAGTGGCTCCTGTTTCTTCAGTTAATGCAGATTTGGTGTTAATATTTCCAGCCTTCCAAGGGACGTGATTATGGGTGCCTCCTAACCGTTGAGAATAATTACATTGTTTGCGCAAAGTTGAGAATAATTACATTGTTTGCGGCAAAGTACCTGGTGTTTTAGAAATCAATAAGACAATCTGAGTATATAAAATTAAAGTAAAAAAGCAAGTAGGAAAAGAAGGAAAAAGAGTTTCCAGCCATTTTGATGTTTTGAAGGTTCTGTCATCTTAAAATAACAGAACCATTTTGGGGGGGGGCCTACGTTTTCAAGGTTTGGATTTCATAAGAGCCCTCCCAGGTTAATTGTTATGACACCTTTAGTCATCCCTTCATCAGCCTGAGTGCCTCACAGGACTTCTTGGAGCCACAGGGTAGAAAACGAAACAGAGAGTAACGGCCGCGGCCAGTAATTCAGCAGCAGCAGGACGCTCCCAGCAGCGTGGCCAGAGCCCCCGCGAAGGCAGGATGCCCAAGGGGTGCTATTCCCTGTTGTCTGGGCCTGCAGAAGACGATTCTGGCGGGGCTGAGAGCTTCCTGTGTCCAACTGTTCCTCCAAGTGCTTTTCAAGGCTCCACAGGGCCCAGAGGTTCTCTTGCAATGCCTCGGCGGCCACTGTGAGGATGTAGGTGAGCAAGGTTTATATGTCTGGCTCCTGGTTATTCTGAGGAGAGCACACTTCTGTTTGGAAAACAGTTCCAAGCCATTATTGTAAGCCCTGTTGTATAATCACAGTACAGGGAAGGGAAACCAAGCACCTACCCTTCTCACGGCCTTTCCCATCCTCCAAGCTGGTGTGAACCAAAAGCTTATGCTTTGAACCTTTAAAAGATACTGTTTTTCAGTTTCTCAGTTGTGTCTGACTCTTTACAAGTCAATAGACTGCAGCATGCCAGGCCTCCCGGTCACTCATTGTCTCTCGGAGTCTGCCAAAGCTCATATCCATTGAATCAATAATGCCATCCAACCATCTGATCCTCTGCCACCCTCTTCTCCTTCAGCCCTCAATCTTTCCCAGCATCAGGGTCTTTTCCAGTGAGTCAGCTGTTCGCATCAGGTGGCCAAAGTATTGGAGCTTCAGCTTCAGCATCAGTCCTTCCAATGAGTATTCAGGGTTGATTTAAAAGATTACTGAGCTGTAAAAACAACTATAACAGAGTGCACAGAAATGTCTTCATAAGCATATTTTTCAAATAAAAATAATACCTAGAATCCAAGAGGTATGCACAAGGTGCTATCTGTCTCCTGGGCATATTTGAATAACTGGGAAACTTAAAAAAAAAAAACAAAAAGAAACTAGGCTCCCAACAGAAATCAATCCGGAAAGGAGTCCAGGAATTAGCAAGTTTTAAGTTTCTCAGATGGTTCTAACATACAGTGGAGATTGAAACCATGGTACTACAAATATACAGAGAAAGGTATACTCACTCAGAGAACGGAAAAACAAATATGCCTCTTAGTGGGTCCTGCAGCTTCCAGACACCCAGAGGGCCCCCAAGCCCCTGCTCCACCTGAAGGCCACTGAGGTGGCCTTTACTCCCCAAAGTTAACAGGAGCAGTTTCCATCCCTATATCTGTCTGAACACTTTACCTTTTGCTTTGCCACAGTATTTCCAAAACTTCTCAGCTTAAGACTCACCAGAAAAAAAAAAAAAAAAAAGGACTTACCAGATAGACTCATTACAACTAAAGACTCCAGGTTCTCCTCCTCCAGGCTCCAATTCTACAGAGTCTACGCTGCAGCCTGGGAAGCTGTACGTTCAAAACACCCAGGGGGACTTCCCTGGCAGTCCAGTGGCTAAGACTCCGAACTTCCAGTGCAAGGGACGCGGGTCCCCTGACCAGGGAGCTAAGATCCAAAATGCTGCAGGGCATGGTCAAGAAATTTAAAAATTTTAAAAACAAAAAATACCCCAGGTGATGCTTAGGATTTGGCAGGCAGGGAACCCTGCTCTTGGATCTAAATTGCTAACATGGCCTCTTACGCCAGTCTTCCAATTTCACCCAGTGTCAACCCATCACACACCTCGTTTCTAAAACAATCTTCCCACATCTTATATCCCTTATGCCATTCTATGTGGCATATGCATATTATGTGTGTGTTCATCTTATCAGAGCCTAACTACACATTCTTAGGTTTTTTCATTAGTTAATTAACCTAAATACTCAGTTCAGTTCAGTTCAGTCACTCAGTCATGTCCGACTCTTTGTGACACCATGAACCACAGCACGCCAGTCCTCCCTGTCCATCACCAACTCCCAGAGTTTACCCAAACCCATGTCCATTGAGTTGGTGATGCCATCCAACCATCTCATCCTCTGTCGTCCCCTTCTCCTCCTGCCCTCAATCTTTCCCAGCATCAGGATCTTTTCCAATGAGTCAGCTCTTCACATCAGGTGGCCAAAGTATTGGAGTTTCAGCTTCAACATCAGTCCTACCAATCAATGAACACCCAGGACTGATTTCCTTTAGGATGGACTGGTTGGATCTCCTTGCAGTCCAATGACTCTCAAGAGTCTTCTCCAACACCACAGTTCAAAAGCATCAATTCTTTAGCACTCAGTTTTCTTTATAGTCCAATTCTGATATCCACACATGACCACTGGAAAAACCATAGCCTTGACTAGACGGACCTTTGTTGACAACCTAAATACTAACATACTTAAATCTCATTGACTCCCTCTGGGAATGCAGGAAGTGGGACTGGGAATAGGGGACATCGGTCTGGTCTTAAAATCCCAGAACATGGAGGTTGGAAAGTCCAAAAAACAGTGACCCAACAACGATGATAAAGGGATGGAGCCATATTTGGAAGTCAAGCAGACAGGCCAGCAGGCCAGCCCAGGGCCTGCTAGCGTACCCGCCGGGAAGAAGAGGTGACAGCGAGAAGTGAGGAGAGGCACAGATGCCTGCGCACACTTGCTGCTGACTGCTTCACAGGCATTAACCATCGGAGCCACGTGGTATGTGAGGGGTGTGCTGCTGAGGCCCTGAGGTCCACAGGGGGAGACATGGCGAGTATTTAGGTTCAGTAACTTGCGCAATGACACACGTGATACAGACCCACGAAGCAGGCAGAGACCAGGCAGCCTCCGCACCCCTGAGCGGTACTGCCTCCCACGCACAGAGAACAAGCCGGCTGCCGGGGTCAGTTCCCTCCACCTCTTGCCCTGCTTCCAGAGGAGTGAACATGTGACCCACAAAACCCCCAGGCTTGGGCTGGAGGCCAGTCTTTCAGGGGGGCGCCCCGGTGTCTTCTCATGTTCCTCTACTGTTCCTTGTAGGCAGAGGTTCAAGGAAAATGACAATGAAAACCAAAAACAAAACAAACACGGGTGTTCCTACTTTTCTGGGGGGTGTGAAAGGAATCTTTTAAGAAATAGACTGTAACAGAAGGTACAGTGGGAAACAAATGAACTGGAAGCTGAACACCCCAAGACGTGCCAGACCGTGGGCTGTGGGATCTGGATTAAGTACTCCCCTCTCTGAACTGTGATACTTCGTCTTAAACGTAAGGATGGTATTACCAAAAATGGGGATCAACAAGTCATAACCAAGGGCCAGATCCAGCCCCCTTGGACTATTTTTAAAGGATTCTTTGCAGATAAGAATAATTTTTATGTTTTTTAGAGTTGTAAAAAAGAGAACATGAGAGAGAGAGAAAGGAATAAGGTTCAGCCATGCCAAACCTAAAATATTTGCTGTCTGGCCCTTTAAAGAAAAAATTTGCTAACCCCTGACCTAAAAGTAAGATGGTACCATCTGCCCAGCTATCATAAACAACAAAGCCAAGATGAGTTACAGATCTGTATTTTAAAGTAGGCTCTCTCACTAGCTAATTGACTATCTCCCAAGCAGCCTCTCAGCACTGAAGTTCAAACTTGTGCTTCAGCAAAATTTCAAAGGACTACAGGGTCACTAACAAATGAGACAGACGTCAAAGACTTATTCTTCAAGAGGCAAAGATCTGTTCCGTGTTGAAACTACCTAAATGATTGCTATGCATGGGGTCTAACAGAGGTCTTGAAACAGAAGAGAGAGGACTTGGAATGCATTATCCTTCAAAATGTCACACAGAAGCATAAACAAATAAAATAGGTAAACCTTGGTGGTAGGGTCTGCAGTGAGATGAGCTGAACCCTCACTTGACCTGCTCCAGCAGGGCTGCTCTGAGAGCTCCCTGAAGGCCTGTTTAGCAACCACTGATGGAGAGGAAAAGGTTGCACTAGCATCCGAAGGGGCTTCAGAAAATTCTCACCTCCCCAGCACTTTTAAAGAGTTTATCAAGTCCCATTCCCTCTAATCCAACTTTCTCAGTTTTAAAAAGGTGATCTAAATATCTTCTAGAATTGTTTTTGACTAGTGTTGATATATATATATGCATATATAACCAAAAAGAATATTCTTCATATACATATCATAGAATTATGTACATAATTTGGGAGTTCCCTGGCAGACCAGTGGTTAAGACTTCACCTTCCGATACAGGGGGGTGAGTTCAATCCCTTGTCAGGGAGCTAAGATCCTACATGCCTTGCAGCTAGAAAAACAAAAATATGAAATAGAAGCAATATTGTAACAAATTCAGTAAAGACTTTAAAAGCGATCCACATCAAAAAAAAATCTTCAAAAAAAGATAATTATGTATGTAATTTAATTTTGTTCAAATTTTGAAATATATATAAATTATGTAACATTGTACATTGGTACATATTATGGTGTCATTAATAATTAATAAACATTTAAAGTATGTATAGCTTTTATAATACATTTCAAAATTTGAACATATATTTGAACACAATTTGAAATATATATATAAATTATATAACTGTACATTGGTACATATTATGGTGTCATTAATTAATAACTAATTACATTAATAAACATTTAAAATATGTATAACTTTTATAATATACATTTTAAAATTTGAGCAAAATAAAATTAGCTTGCAGTAAACATGGCACAGGCTTTCCTGGTGGCTTAGACGGTAAAGAATCTGCCTGGAATGCAGGAGACCTGGGTTCAATCCCTGGGTGGGAAAGATCCCCTGGAGAAGGGAATAGGAAGCCACTCCAGTACTCCTGCCTGGAGAATTCCATGGACAGAGGAGCCTGGCAGGCTGCAATCCACCATGTCTCGGAGTCAGACATGGCTGAACGACTAACACTACCTAAACACGGCACGGAGTACGACAGGAATGGGATTAAAGAGGTAACTACTTTATGAAAATCTGGAAATGCCCCTCATCACTGCACTTAGAGAAAAGCAAGGGTATCAGCCAGAACTTGGAACCTGGCGCTGTCCTCCGTGGACCCCACCCATCCTCTCCCTGTTTCTGGGTCAGGGACTCACAGCAGCCATGGGGAAATGTGGCTTCCATCCCAGGGGAGGGCGCAGAAAACAAAAACAAGTCTACTGTAAACCAGAAAGGAGAGTGGGTCCAACAGACTTATTCCTGTCCGCATTTCCTGTTACTGTTCCCAGGGCCGGCTCTCGAAAGCGAGACACTGACCCAGGAGAATAACCTCCACAGTGAGACAGCCCTCTCTGAGAAAGATCTGCCTCTCTCTCTTCATTTCTTGATTTTTTTTTTAAAAATTCTGGAGCCAAAGTAAGCTCCAGGTGTCCTTTGTGTCCAACACTAACATGTAATATTCTCTTTCCTCTGTTTTCATAAGGCTGTAGAAAGGAAGAGGGAGTTATCCCAGGCCTCAGGAGGGGGAAAGGGAACCCGGAGGCAGTCCCAGAGGGCAGGAGAAAGCCGTGTAATGTTTGCAGAACAAACAGAAATAACGACAAACTAACACTTTGGAAAAGCTAGAGCCATTCTCATTCATGTGTCTGTTTGAAAATGTATGTTTTGTAAGTACATGTAAGTGATACCCCAAAGACAGATTCAGGAGGCTGGAGATAGGCGTTCACCTAAGTGCAGACTCAGAAAGGATAAAATGATTCCATGGGGGCGGAATGGTGAACTAATGTGTATTACATGTCAAAGTGTCTGCCAGTTGGGTATGTTCTTATAAAGAATTAATGTTTCACTCACATTCAATACAGTTGACTTGCTCCAGTTGAAATGGACCCAGATAGCTATTTATTATCTGAATGGCTTTAACACAGTATTCTCCACCCTGCAGCTGAAGTTATTGAGTCTAACATATGGTATTCATTAGTCAGAATCCTGGAGTGTAATTGTCTAGATTTTAGGCATAAAGCTTGGCAATAAAATTTTGCATTTAAAAAAATAAAATTTGTTTGAAATCGCCAGGGTTCTGCTACCAACACAGTAGAAACAACACCAATTTTCTTTTCCTTTGGCCTAAAATATACATTTCATTGATTTTTTTTTTTCTTTTTTGTATAGGCAGTTGCATTCCGAAAAGTTAGAATTCCTCTTGCAAACAATTTTTGAATAATATTTAGTATATTTTTTCTGGGGAGTCATTTAGGAAAAAGAACACTTCCTCTTGGAAGTATAGAGAATAGTGATTTCTGTACCTAAAGCATTTAATTCCCTTCCAGTTTTCTCCTCCTCCTCTTTAGCAATTTCTCATTCTACCCTCTTATTTGAGAATTGTTATTATACAGGGAGAAAACAATGCTAATAATCAGTAAAAATAATCTATAAAATCTTTTTCATATAGTTTGAATTTTAAAGTTCATTTTTATTTACTTGTTAAGTTATTTTCAGTGATGAATCATAATGTCAAGGGCCTAAGCAAAATGTAGAAATTTTTTTTTTTTTTTTAGTTATGTAGAAATATTTTTGAAAGTGAGGTCTAGAGGACAGTTTCCTTTTTTCCTAAGTACCTCACTTCCAAAACAGGGAAGTTTTGGATTCTCATTTTTTCCACGATAAATAAAATACTTAAGGTAAATGATAATTAAATATGTTGCTTAAAACTTTACTACCACCAGTCCTGCAATAGTGTAAGGACTATTCAACAAGAAGGTGTCAGAGCAAATAACCTAGAGTTTCAAATCATGATATACTTCTATATACTATATATATATTTATTTTTAAAAATTTAGGATTTTTTAAATTCCTACTGAAGTGATAGATTTTCTTTTTTTTTTTTTTTTTTTCCAGCCATGCCATGCAACTTGCAGGATCCTAGTTCCCTGACCAGGGACTGAACCCATGCCCCTTGCAGTGTAAGTATGGGGTCTTAACCACTGGACTGCCAGGGAATTCCCAAAACATATACATACTTAAAAAGTGAAGTTGTTGTTGGTTAGTTGATAAGTTGTGTCCAACTCATGTGCAACCCCATGGACTGTAGCCCACCAGTCTCCTCTGTCCAGGGGATTTCCCAGGTACAAACACTGGAATGTGTTGCCATTTCCTTCTGCAGGGGATCTTCCTGACCCCGAGATCAAATCTGTGTCTCCTGCACTGACAGGCAGATTCTTTATCACTAAGCCACCAGGAAAGCCCCAAAAGTGAAATACTACATACAAGAGAGTGAAGTTGGACTCTTACCTTGCAGCTCAAACAGAAGTAACTCAAAATGCATCTGAAGACCTAAATGCAAGACCTAAAATGTGAGAATTCTTAGACGAAACCACAGGGGGGAGTCTTCACAACACTGGATTTGCCAATAATTTTTTTTTATATGACACCAAAAGGAAAAAATAGATCAAATGAACTACATTAAATTAAAAGCTCTGTGCATCAGAGAACACAATCAACAAAGTAAAAAGCAACCTGTGGGAATGGAAGAAAATATTTGTAAGTGATATATCTGATAAGGGATTAATATCCAGAATATATAAGGAACTCCTACATTTCAATGATAGCAACAAAATAGCCTGATCCGAAAATAGGCAAAGGACTTGAATGTACACTTCTCCAAAGATGATTTACAAATTGCCAACACATGTAAGAAAAAATGTTCATTATCACTAACTCATTTGTTGTTGTTGATCAGTCCTTCAGTTGTGTCCGACTCTTTGTGACCCCATGAACTGCAGCATGTCGGGCTTCCCTGTCCTTCACCATCCTCCGGAGCATGCTCAAACTCATGTCCATTGAGTCTGTGATGCCATCCAACCATCTCATCCTCTGTCGTCTCCTTCTCCTCCTGCCTTCAATGTTTCCCAGCATCAGGGTCTTTTCTAATGAGTCGACTCTTTGCATCAGGTGGCCAAAGTACTGGAACTTCAGCTTCAGCGTCAATCCTTCTAATGAATATTCAGGATTGATTTCCTTTAGGATGGACTGGTTGGACCTCCTTGCAGTCCAAGGGACTCTCAAGAGGCTTCTCCAACATCACAGTTCAGAAGCATCAGTTCTCTGGCTCTCAGCCTTCTTTATGGTCCAGCTCTCACATCCATACATGACTACTGGAAAAACCATAGCTTTGACTAGACAGACCTTTGTCGGTAAAGTCATATCTCTGCTTTTTAATATGCTGTCTAGGTTGGTCACAGCTTTTCTTCCAAGGAGCAAGCGTCTTTTAATTTCACGACTGCAGTCACCATCTACAGTGATTTTGGAGCCCAAGAAAATAGTCTGTCACTGTTTTCATTGTTTCCCCATCTATCTGCATGAAGTGATGGGACGGAATGCCATGATCTTCAGGAAATGCAAATCAAAACCACAGTGTATCACTTCATAGCCATTAGAATGGCTACTATTTAAAACAAAAAAAAATTAGAAATCTTATAAAGATGTGAAGCAATCAGAATTCTTGTTGTGCACTGTCAGTGGGATTATGCAATGATACAGCCACCATGGAAAGTAGTGTGATAATTACTCAAAAAATTAAAAATAGAATTACCATGTGATCCAGTAATTCCACTTCTGGGTATACATTCAAAGGAATTGAGAGTAGGGACTCAAAGATATTTACACATTTATGTTCACAGTAACATTATTCATAATAACCAAGAATTAGAAGCAACCCAAATGTCTCAAATATCCAAACAATGGATGAATGGATAAACAAAATGCGGTATATTCATGCAATGGAATATTATTCAATCTGAAAAAGGAAGGGAATTCTGGCACATGCGGCAACATGGATGAAACACTGCCATTATGCTCAGTGCAATAAATCAGACACAAAAGGGCAAATTTTGTGTGATTCCACTAATGTGAAGTAGCCAGAGTAGCTAAATTCATAGGGGCAGAAAGTAAAATTGTGCTTGTCATGGCAGAGATCAGAGCAGAATGGGGAGCTGTTGTTTAATGTGTACAGAGTTTCATTTGGTAAGATGAAACAATTCTGGAGATGGATACCAGTGATGTTTGCATAACAATGTGAATGTACTTAATGCCACTGAATTGTACACTCAGAAATGGCTGAAGTAGCAAACTGTACACAGCTGAACCTGTGTGCATGCATGCTCAGTCGCTCAACCGTGTCTGACTCTCTGCAACCCCATGGACTGTAGCCCACCAGGCTTTTCTGTCCCTGGGATTCTCCAGGCAAGAGTACTGGAGTGGGTTGCCATTTCCTCCTCCAGAGGATCTTCCCGACCAAGGGATCGAACCCGAGTCTCCTGCACTGGCAGGCGGATTCTTTACCACTGCACCACCAAACACCCACATACATATACTTCCTCTCATCCCTGTCATCTTTTTAAAACAGATAGCATTTTTTTTACTAAATTAATATTTTATTATGAATATGTGAATATTGTTCTGATGAGGCTCATAGTATACAATGATTACACTCCCTTGTATGTACAGCCTTTTATTTTTTCCTAGAATTAATCCTTACCTCAGAATTTTGATTGGGGGAGGGTGTTGGGAAGGTTCTTTTTCTGTGTAATTTTTTAATCTATGTAATTCTTTTCTATATCATTCTTCTCTAAAATTCTCCAGCAAAGCTACAAATCCCTTTCAACATAATGAAGACATTAAGCAATCTGTCAGTTTCCTTTTCTCCCTTGGAGACGCTTGTCCCAGAACACACCATCCTCCCACTCCAACCTGGATTTGTCATCTCAGCCTGCTGTGCAGCTGTCATGTCAGGACGCGTATTCACTATCTCCCTAGGAGTTCCTTTCACCTCAGAGTTCTCTGTTGTTGTTCCTCTTTCCCAGATCGCACAACAATCTTTTTCTTGAATCATTTCCTTCTTTCAGTGGGACACATTTCCAGAAGCTCCCCAAGGAAGTAGACATAGGAGGTTAATTTTTTTAACTTGCTTATAGGAAAAAAAAAAAAAAACTTTTTGTAACCCTCCTTGGAAAAAAAATAAGTTAGTGAGTTGAATTCAGTAATGGAAATAACATATTTAGAATGTTGAAGCTACTTCTCACTGTTCCCCGTATTTAGGGGTTCCTCGGAAGGAAAGATATGACCAACCTAGATAGCATATTAAAAAGCAGAGACATTACTTTGCCAACAAAGGTCCATTTCATCAAAGCTATGATTTTTCCAGTGGTCATGTATGGATGTGAGAGTTGGACTGTGAAGAAAGCTGAGTGCCAAATAATTGATGCTTTTGAACTGTGGTGTTGGAGAAGACCCTTGAGAGTCCCTTGGACTGCAAGGAGATCCAACCAGTCCATCCTAAAGGAGATCAGTCCTGGGTGTTCATTGGAAGGACTGATGCTGAAGCTGAAACTCCAATACTTTGGCCACCTCATGCGAAGAGTTGACTCATTGGAAAGGACCCTGATGCTCAGAGGGATTGGGGGCAGGAGGAGAAGGGGACGACAGAGGATGAGATGGCTGGATGGCATAGCTGACTCGATGGAGGGGTTTGGGTAGACTCCTGGAATTGGTGATGGACAGGGAGGCCTGGCGCACTGTGATTCATGGGGTCACAAAGAGTCTGACATGACTGAGTGACTGAACTGAACTGAACTGAATTGACAAATCCAATGCCATTCTGAATCTCGATCTTGATTTTTATATGATGTGATTTTTTTCTTTCTAGACATTTTGAGGATCTTCTCTTCACCCAAAATTTCAAAATGATGTACTTTAAGTCTCTTCCCCATTAATGTGTTGAGTACTTTGTAGGTGATTTCAGTCTAGAACCTCCTCGTTCTGTTTTGGGAAATTTTATTTTTTATTATTTTTAAAAAATTTTCCCACCTAAATTTTTTACTTCCCTTTTTTGAAATTACTATCAATCAAATATTAGACACAAGATTCTGTCCTTTAGTTTCCTTATCTTAGTCTCTTTGCTCTGAGTTGATGGTACATGCTCCGTTGGTTGCAGAGAAGGCAGTGACACCCCATTCCAGCACTCTTGCCTGGAAAATCCCATGGACGGAGGAGCCTGGTGGGCTGCAAGTCCATGGAGTCACTGCGAGTCGAGACACGACTGAGCAACTTCACTCTCACTTTTCACTTTCATGCATCGGAGAAGGAAATGGCAACCCACTCCAGTGTCCTTGCCTGGAGAATCCCAGGGAGGGCGGAGCCTGGTGGGCTGCTGTCTATGGGGTCACACAGAGTCGGACACGACTGAAGCGACTTAGCAGCAGCAGCAGCAGCTCCTTTGGTTAGGTTATATTTGGTAGCGCAGCTAGTATAGAATCTGTCTGCAGTGCAGGAGACCCTGGTTTTATTCCTGAGTCGGAAAGATCTGCTGGAGAAGGAATAGACTACCCACTCCAGTATTCCTGGGCTTCCCTAGGGGCTCAGCTGGTAAAGAATCTGCCTGCAATGTGGGAAACCTGAGTTCAGTCCCTGGGTTGGGAAGATCCCCTGGAGAAGGGAAAGGCTACCCACTCCAGTATTCTGGCCTGGAGAATTCCATGAACTGTATAGTCCATGGGGTTGCAAAGAGTCGGACACAACTGAGCGACTTTCACTTTCACTTCTTCATCTGGCAAAGTGGAGTCACTCCCATGACTACATAATCTTAGTAAACCGGAGTGAGAGGTTATCCTGACTTGATGAAGCAAGCAGGCATATTGAAAAAGCCCATGGAGCAAGAAAGAGCAAGTAATATCTAAGATATGCAGATGGTCTCTGGGACCTGAAGGCAACTGGTAGCCAGGGGGAAGGGGAGGTAAGGTGGGACACAGGAAAATATAGCAGCAAGAAAATGAATTCTGCCAACAACCTAACTGTGCTTTGAATTGGACCTTTCTGCAGTTGGGCTTCTCATGAGACCACAGTCCCATCTGAAACCTGTGTCATAGCCTTGAGTGACTCTAAGGCAGAGAACATTACTAAACCATGCCTGAATTCCTAACATACAAAAGCTGTATGATGAAAGTGTGTGTTGTGTAGCACGCTAGATGTCATGCATTTGTCATGCAGCAATTGAAGACAAATACACTGATGATTTCCAACTTTATTTCCCAACTTTTTCATTGAACATTTAAAATGTCTATCGTATATTTATTTTCTAATTTTTTTGTTCTTCTAATTCATTTAAAATATCAATAGTAGGGACCTCCCAGTTATCCAGTGGCTAAGACACCACACTTACATTTTAAATGGTGTGTGTTTGATCCCTGGACTGGAAACTAAGATCCTATGTGCTGTGCCATGCATCTAAAAGATGGGGGCGGGGGGGGGGGGCGCAGGGGGGAATGTCAGTAGTATCCGGTTCTGGTTATGAGGGGAGGGGTGTAATGAGTACTTCTTTAGTATCGATCACAAAAGTAGCCAAACCCTTCACATACGCTTTGTAATATTACGTTGTAACCCCTGCCGTGAAAATGTAGAGTCATTTCCCCAACTCTGAGCTGGTCTCAGACTTGCCTTGGCCACTATAATGTGGAAGAATTACTCGTGTACATGTTAGAGCTTCGGCATCAAGAGGCTTTTCATGCTTCTCTTGCTCTTGAGATCCTGCTTCTGCTCATGAATAAGCCTGTTGGAGGATGAGAAACCACACAGACCAGACCTGAGTCAGACTAACTGCACCAGCCAAAGCCCCAGAGATGTGAGCGGGCCCAGTCACAATCAGTGGAGCTCCACACCCACAAACCAGATGCCCCAGCAAAGCATCCTACAGCCAGCCCACTGGTGACCAGAATAAGGTGAGCTGGTAAACAAATGTTGTTGGTTTCAAGATACTACCCTACAGAGTGGTTTGTTATACAGCAATTTCCAAATGCTGTGTAATTCTTTACACAGGTTTATAATGAACCCTTTTTGCTTACTTGTTTCACCCTACCCTCACCTTTCTTCTGAGTCGTTTGTGGCCTCCAGTTTCTGGGGATCTATGGTGGAAATCTTTATTCTTCTCATTGACTTCTGTCTCTGTATCCCATGAGGTTTAAACTTCCTCCACTCTGCTAAGTCAGCTTCAGAGTTCCCTCTTCCAAATTGTCACTGTCAGTTCTTATTTGGCATCATGTCCTCTCCCATCCTTTTTGGACTTATTTATTCCTTTACTTCCATCACAGTGGGATTTCAGGAAAGAGTGGTGATAAGCTCTGTATTCATATGTGTTACTGTATTCATAAATTAAATACAACCCTCAATTGCAAAAGCAAGATGTAGTTCTGTCTCCAAATTTCATTTTTATTAAACAACAACAGGTATTCGTTCTCCTGCACGTGTCTCTCTTTTCCTCATGATTTATTTTTGATCTAGATGTCCATAGCAGCCCCTCCCCTTCCAGGACTCTATTCACCTTTTCCTGCTATGCTTTTCACCACTTATCAGCTTTTCTTAACCAGGGTTCTAACAGAATCTTTGGATTCTGTGATAATGTTGCTAGAGTTTCTGTGAGAAACATGAATGAAAAACATATACCTTGATTTTTTTAATTTTGCAGGTCATGCAATTCTAACAGGCATAGTGATGGACAATGACCAGTTCAGTTCAGTTCAGTTGCTCAGTCGTGTCCGACTCTTTCTGACCCCATGGACTGCAGCACGCTCAGGCCTCCCTGTCCATCACCAACTCCCAGAGTTTACTCAAACTTGTGTCCATTGAGTCGGACAGTGACCAAGCAACCCCGTGTAAAATTTGTTTGGAAGTTTTTCTGCCCCAGGTGGCAGTGTATTGTAGGGCTATTTTGTCTGATTAGCATCTCTCTTGGTTTTTGATACGAAATACAGGGGGACCATTGGTGACTGTTGAACACAAAATCGCACAGAGTGGGGGACAGTAGATTATCAATGTCAGCCTTTCTCTTCCAAATTATAGCCCCCCAATCACCACTTACACATACCAAGTGACCTGGTTGGGGGTGGGAAGGGGGGACTCTACTAGCACAGCAAAAAATCAGGAGGAAATTTTCATTCTAAAGAAGGAATTTTTATGCACCATGACTCAGCTTCTCCTCTGTCACTTTGCTGTGGTAAATCTTGCATGGATTATGCATCTTAGAGGTGAAGTATATTGAATGTTTTCACAGTCTTTCAAAAGTCTTTGCCTAGACTTTTAAGCAAACTGAATAACAGCGCCTAAAGATGTCCACATCCTAATCCCTGAAATCTGTTAATGCCTTGCCTTACTTACACAGCAAAAGGGACTTAGCAGATTGATCAGATTTAGGGTCTTAAATAGGATAGTCTTAACAGGGAGGCCATCCTAGATAATCCAGGTAGGCCCGATGTAATCACTAAGGTCTTTATAAGAGGGAGGCATTAGAATCAGAGGGAAAGACTTGAGATGCTAACTTTGAAGAGAGAGAAAGGAGCCCTCAGTGAAGTAATGCAGAGCCTCTAGAAGCTAGATAAGACCAGGAAATGGATTTTCCTCAGAAACCTCCAGAAGGAACATAGCCCTGCTGACCCATGTTGAACTTCTGATCTCCAGAATAGTAGGGTAATAAACTTGTGTTGCTTTAAGCCACCAAGTTTGCAGTCATTTGTTACAGCAGCAAGAAACTAATTATGTAAATTGGGAAACGAATACATAGGACTAATTGGATAAGGTTAAAACACAAGATCATACAGGTAATTTTTTTTAACATAAAGGAAAAGCTGAATTTCTTCTACCTACAGTTACTGATTTGCTTTGGGGAATTATATATACTTGGCTTCCCAGATGGTGCTAGTGGTAAAGAACCTGTCTACCAGTGCAGGAAGCACAAGAGATGTGGGTTTGATCCCTGGGTTGGGAAGATCCCCTGGAGAAGGAAAGGGCAACCCACTCCAGTATTCTTTCTTGGAAAATTCCATTGACAGAGAAGCCTGGCAGGCTACAGTCCATGGGGTCACAAAGAATAGGACATTACTAAGCAACTGAGCATACACACACATATAAACTTGGTGGAGAGGAAAAACCAAACAAAAAAAGAGGCTAATAGGCTGGCCAAAACAGATCCATAGGAAAATAGCATTCTTTATTCAAAAGATCATTGGCAACTATTCTTGGATTATCCTGTCTACAAATTACTAACCCTGCTAACTTACCGCGAGCTACAGTTATAGTAATTTTATGCAGACGGGCTCTGAGACCTGAAGGTTATTTCAAGGGTTCATCTGAGTAAAAAGACAGAATGGCTCTACTGCGTGTTTACTTGCTGATCAGTGCAGCCTGCAGCTGCTGACTCGCTGTGAAAGCTCCCCTCCCTGCACCTGGCCAGGCCAGGCCTGAGCTCTGCCCGTCTTCCCGGAGCAGGTGCTCTGGTTCCCTTAGGAAGCACAGTTGTCCCTTCTGAAGCTGCAGTCTCAGTGCTCTGCTCCACAAGCCAAATCCAGTCCACTGTGTCTTTTCATGAAAAGGTTTTATTGGAACACAGCCATGCTCATTGGTTTTTAAGTTTTCCATAGCTGTGTTCAGTTTACAACTTCACAGCTGAGCAGTTGTGATGGAGATCTTATGGCCTGCTAAGTCTGTAATATTCACTAAATGATATTTGAAAGGAAAAGTTTGTCAGCCTCTGCTCTATGCTTCCATACAAGAGGAGGATTTTGACCCTCCTTTCATTGAAACAGACCTTTCCTGTTTGGATTCAGAGCTGACAACTGTTCCTCCTTTTGTGCTATTTACCTGCTATATAACAGAGATACCTGCTATATAAAAATGTCACATATGGTTACTTAACCCATGCTAACATTGGGATATTATGTTTGGGATATTAGTTCAAAATAGCCAGCAGCTTACAAAACAAGTGTCATATAGAGAAGATACTGTCCTACCAGAGAAAATGGGCATTTCAGGTTGAATATATATGTGTAAAGAAGCATCAACTTTATTTTTATGATAGACTGAGTTCACTGATTTGTGGAACTTCTGACCAAATATTTTCAGAGATATTCAAGCTCAAACTGTCCTCTCCATATTCTTGATAACTTCAATGAGAATTATGCTCACAAAGCTGCTTCCTGTATCACATACCTGTGTATATTTTTTCATAATTGGGGAAGTTTTGTAATAAATCATTTTTAAATCTATATAAAGTATCATTGACTAAGACAAAAAAAATTTCTAAATCTTCTATGCTCTAAGAAAATTCTGTGTATAGTAATTTTTTCATTCTAGTCAACCTTATTTATAGACTGCCCCAAATTTTCAATTTTAAATAGGAGTTTAAAAGGTCTCCATTATTCTAACATTTTTTAAATATCTAATTAATTCTGCAGCATAAAGAACTGTTCAAGCATCTAATCCAGATTCTCAGAATGCAAATGATCTGAGCATATTTCTCTGCCTGGCAGAAGGTGGCACTAGAGTTATGCTTGCAAAACCACTGCTAAATGTCTAGAGTGTTTAATTAGCCAGCTTTCAAACAGCTTGCTAGAATAGGAACCATGATATATACAAATCAACTTGTAGATTTCAAATATGTTTATCAGAATCAAGGCCGTATCAATCAAACCTCTCAGAATCCTCCTCCAAAACCTTCAAACAAGTATAGCAAAGTATTCATTTTACAAATACTTGTTAAGTCCCTACTATGCACAGGTCACCCTCTATGTATGTATGCATGTGTGTATATACATGTGTATATGATACTGAGTATATACATATTTTAATGGAAGGGACAGACATTAAGTAAGCCATGGACAATTCCCTACTTAATGACAACTGTCATGAGTATTATAAAGCAGAGGCACAGGACGCTATGACAGGATATTAAAAGAGAACCTGGCCGGGTTGTAGGGACACGGTAAGAGGTCTTCCTTGAGTCCTCCTTCCTGAAAGTGCTCATTCTTCATTCATAAAATGTCATTCTTTCTAGACCCCATTTCTCCTTCTACTCTTAAATACCACTCAGTAATTAAGTACATTTTTAAAGTTCTGTCCCATTTTCCATTAGCTCATCTGGCACTAGGTAATTTCCCTTGGGTTTGCAATGCTAGTGTGTGTAGTTTTTTTTTTTTTTTCGAACATTCAATAGAGTCGTAGTCCCCACCTGGGGCAGGACCACCCTCACAGGCAGTTTGGAAACTTGTGGAGGTGTTCGTGTGGATTTCACAGTGATTTGGAGGGTGTCCCTGGTGTTAATGAGGGAAGGCCAGGAATCCCGGCAGCCTGCCAGGTGTGGGGCTGTGCTGCCCAAGGAGGACTCACTCCTCATCCTTCATGACCCTCCACAGCCTCGCTGGTCATTCACGCATGTGGACAGCCTGCTTATGTTGTACATGTAAACACATAGTTGTCTTGTATAAATTTTCCAGGACTGTAAATGGAAGACTGTACTGTGTTTAGTTTGAAACCTTACCAAAAGTTCCTAACCATTTTAGAAAAGTCCATTCAGTGGCAGCGCGGCGGCTAATAATTGGAGTTGCTTATATGACTCACCAGGACCATTCTGTTTCTAGAGCTGAGATGTTCATAAAGGTAACAGGAGGGTGTAAGCATCCGCTCACCTCACGATGTCTCCTAGCAATTACATATGGAAATACACATTTTTTCATTCAAAATTACTTTCCTTGAATGTCTCCTTTATATTAAGGCCAGGGAATTTTTTCTTTTTATTATGTGTGTGGGGAGGTTATATTAAATGTGAATTTCATTTCAGGGTTGTAAAGAAGACTTAACATGATAATTTGTTTTTAAAAGAGGGCATTGGCTCCGATGGGGGAAAAAACCACTGCAGCTGGACCTAGTAGTTTGGAAAAAGGAGATGGCCAGACCCCCCTACATACTGTCTCTGTGTCTGTGGGCAACCTTCTAAATGCCTACTTCAGTGTTTTCCTCTATGTAACAGGACACCAAGGGAACCCACTCAACAGTAGTGCTGTTGTTCCTATGACGATTAACTGAGATAGTGCTCAGAAAATGTGCACCAACCACACCATAAAAACTCATTAAATGTTATTTAATGATTTTAGTAGCTGAAGTGGCAATGGATGATAATGCCTTAGGGATTATTTTCTTTGTCGGCTGAAGCATGCTTGTATCCATCCTCTGAATGTTAAACTCCGTATTATGACTGAGTATGTTTGGTATGTGCACTTTAAAAAGAAAGTGTTTGATTATTGTTTTAGGCTCTAATCCTTTAGGATTAAAGCCATCTGGCTTCCACTCTGAGTCCAGCTACACACTGTTCCAGCACCTTCAGTTTACATCACTGCTACATCATCCTATAACCAGAGAGAATAAGAAAATGTGGTTAGTGACCAAAACTGATCAACAGGAGTCAAGATCTTGTATTTGATGAGGAAATATCCTTGGTTCCACTTCCTCTATAAACCCAAGACCATATTTATCAGAACCAAGTAGGTCATTGTCCAAATGAAAATTACTGTCTCCTAAATCAGGTTCACGACCCATATAACCATGATGGTGTGATCACTCACCTAGAGCTAGACATCCTGGAATGTGAAGTCAAGTGGGCCTTAGGAAGCATCACTATGAACAAAGCTAGTGGAGGTGATGGAATCCCAGTTGAGCTATTTCAAAAGCTCATCCTAAAAGATGATGCCATTAAAGTGCTGCACTCAAAATGCCAGAAAATTTGGAAAACCCAACAGTGGCCACAGGACTGGAAAAGGTCAGTTTTCATTCCAGTCCCCAAAATGGGCAATGCCAAAAAATGTTCAAACTACTGCACAATTGCACTCATCTCACACACTAGCAAAGTAATGCTCAAAATTCTCCAAGCCAGGCTTCAACAGTATGTGAACTGTGAAATTCCAGATGTTCAAGCTGGATTTAGAAAAGGCAGAGGAACCAGAGATCAAATTGCCAACATCCGTTGGATCATCATAAAAGCAAGAGAGTTCCTGAAAAACATCTACTTCTGCTTTATTGACTATGCCAAAGCCTTTGACTGTGTGGATCAAAACAAACTGGAAAATTCTCCAAGAGGTGGGAATACCAGGCCATCTGACCTGCCTCCTGAGAAATCTGTATGCAGGTCAAGAAGCAACAGATAGAACTGGACATAGAACAACAGACTGGTTCCAAATTGAGAAGGGAGTATGTCAAGGCTGTATATTGTCACCCTGCTTATTTAACTTATATGCAGAGCACATCATGCAAAATGCCAGGCGGGATGAAGCACAAGCTGGAATCAAGATTGAAGGGAGAAATATCAATAAGAAAGCTGAGTGCCAAAGAATTGATGCTTTTGAACTGTGGTGTTGGAGAAAACTGTTGAGAGTCCCTTGGACTGCAAGGAGATCCAACCAGTCCATCCTAAAGGAAATCAGTCCTGAATATTCATTGGAAGGACTGATGCTGAGGCTGAAACTCCAATACTTTGGCCACCTGATGCAAAGAACTGAGTCATTGGAAAAGCCCCTAATGCTGGGAAAGATTGAAAGGAGGAGAAGGGGACGACAGAGGATGAGATGGTTGGATGGCATCACTGACTCGATGGAGATGAGTTTGAGCAAGCTCTGGGGGTTGGTGGTGGACAGGGAAGCCTGGCATGCTGCAGTCCATGAGTTCACAAAGAGCTGGACATGACTGAGTGCCTGAACTGAACTGAACTGAAACCAGGTTGAGAAAAAGATTGATATTATCCCTAAGTAAACTATTAGTCTTCTTTATGACTCTGAATAATTCATTTATTCAACAAATGTTTATTTGGCTCTTACTTTGAACAAGGAAATGTGCTGGGAGCTGGAGTGAATAATGAACTATAGAGTTATAAGTTAGTATTCACACTGATGCATTGTTTCAACAAATATATATTAGCATGACAGGCTCGGGGCCAGGACTAGGGATAAGCAGATGAATAAGAAACGGTCTGTGCTACAAAATTGGAAGCCGTATGAAAGAAACCAGCAGAATTTGAAAGGTAAAGAATCTCATCTCAGAGAAAATTTGTAAGATGGAAAGTAAACTAATTAGTGAATAACCCCCCGTGACCAGAGTACTCTATGGCAGTGCAGTGTCACATACACGAAAACTGGTTTTCGTTTCATTCTGGTTCCCAGCATTTGAGACAGGTATTATACTCATTCCTGTTGTGGTGGTTCATGAGGAAATCAACTTAGTGAAAATCTGTAACTTTTCCAAATTAGTGATAACTTTTCCAAAGACCTGGGTTTTATTGACACAAGTACTGTGCATTAACTTATGTTTAGTCTAAAAATGATACAAATGAATGTATTTACAAAACAGAAATGGTATCACAGATATAGAAAACAAACTGATGGCTCCCAAAGGGAATAGTGGGGTGGGGAAGAGATAAACTAGGAGTTTGGGGTTAATATCTACACAGTACTATATATAAAATAAGGAAACAACAAGGACCTACTCTACGGCACAGAGAACTATACTCAAAATCTTACAATAATGGAAAAGAATCTGAAAAAGTATATATACATATATATATGCACACACATGGGCTTCCCAGGTGGTGCTAGCGGTAAAGAACCTGCCTGCCAATGCAGGAGACACAGGAGATCCTTTGGTCGGGAAGATCCCCTGGAGGAGGGCATGTAACACTCCAGTATTCTTGCCTCGAGAATCTCGTGGACAGAAGAGAGTGTTGGGCTACAGTTCATAGCATCGCAAAGAGACAGACAAGATTGAAGCGACTTAGCATGCGCACATACATATGTATAACTGAACCACTTTGCTGTACGCTTCAAACTAAGACACTGTAAATTAACTATACTCAATTTTTTAAATTATACTCCCCCTTTATAAAAGTCCTACATAGCAGGTATCATTATTGTTCATATTCTATAATGTGGAAGCAGAGGATAAGGGAGGTTTAAGTCAGTGTTGCAATTTCATACAACTATTTGTAGAACCAGTACTCTGCCCAGGGCAACTGCTTGCCAAGCCAGTGCTCCCCACTATATGTGTTACCTCCTATCCCAGCGGATAAGTAGAAGAATTGGAAGGAGGATCCCAGCCTGCCTGACATCAGACTGTCTGCTCTTTCTACCAGACACAGTTCCTCTAGTTCTGGTCCATGTCTGGTGGCCATGGAGGAACTGCCTCCAGGACTTTTTGAATCCTTAATGAAATGAGATCCAAAAGGAACTACATAGATGGAATAGAATGGCACAGTTTGAGGCAGACCGAAGCTCCTGCCAAGAACTTATTTTTTTTTAAAAGGATACAAGAGCTTCAGAAATAAGAGGACCTCAAGGACTGATATTCTAGAGAAGTAAGAGCCTCTCAGAGGTGAGCTGAAGGTCTGAGCTATTATTTATTTTTTCCCCCTAGGACATTTACTAATTCTGGAGGCAGTTTGGGGTTTGGACTATGTGAAGGCACTGCCATGGGCAGAGAAAATGGCAAACTGTAGGCAGGTGCTCAAGGGTTGGAATGACAACAGTTGGAGAATTCCAGAGCCTCAGATATACAGAGTTTAACCATCCAAGACTTTATTAAATTCTGAAGTTTCATGAGGCAAGAATGTAAAAACCTCTATCTGGACTCTCCTGTAAGCAGAGCTGACTTTCCTGGTGTCTCTCTTGGTGCTGAGGAAACAAAAACTTGCCCAGCTCTGAATTAAAGCCCTGGAGGGCCATTTCCCAGGAAAAGGGACAGTCAGGGGGGGACGGAATCTTACTGTCTTCAGAAGCTGGGGCCGCCATAATGGAACACCATAGACTGGGTAAGTTAAACAACAGACATCTATGTCTCACAGTTCAAGAGACGGGGAAATTCCAGATCAAAGGTGACGACTGAATCATTATTAGGTGAGGGCTCTCTCAGCTGCCTTCTAGCACATTCCCACATGAAGGACAAAGAGAAAGATCTCTCTCTTCCTCTTATAAGTCCACAGTCCTCTGGGATTGGGGTCCCACGCTCAAGACCTTGCATGCATGTTAATCGCTTCAGTCATGTCTGACTCTGTGAGACCCCAGGGATTGTAGCCCACCAGGCTCCTCTGTCCATGGGATTCTCCAGTCAAGGATACTGGAATAGATTGTCATTTCCCTCTCCAGGGTATCTTCCCCACCCAGGGATCGAACCCACATCTCTTATGTCTCCTGCATTGTCAGGCAGGTTCTTTACCACTAGCGCCACCTGGGAAGCACCAAAGTGCAAGTGTTAGTCACTCGGTTATTTAACCTTAATTACTTCTAAAGACCCTATCTCCAGCAATTGTCACATTAAGGGTTAAGGCTTCAACATATGAATATTGGGATGAGAATTCAGCCTACATCAGTTATCAAAAAGGAATGTGGCCTCAACATACCTAAATGTGGTAAAGTAAATTAAACAGTATTTCCTAACAGTATTATGCTAAAGGTTACAGCCTATAGTTTATATAAATATAGACTCTGTACAGAATATCTACAAAACAATATTGAATGCATTTTTTTCCTCTTTGTTTAACCTATCACCTCAAACTATAGCTGTCTGAAAATAAAACCTAAGCAGTGAGAAATGAGTGATAAACTTTCATAACAACTGATTCTATATTATCACATTCTTTTCAGTGCTGACACATTATACAGGGTGGTTAATTAGCTCTTCCTGCAGAACTAGGTGTTGGCTCAATATGAGATTTCTGGGATTATCATTTGTGATATAATTTACTAATTTACTGAAAATAGTTTATTTAGAGTGTGAGTCCCTTTCATCAGACAACTCTTTGAGGTTTTATTCCTTCATTTGTTCTTAGAAAAATGTGTCGGTGCCTTAATATTGTAAGCAAAAGCATAAAGCAAAAGCAAGGACTCTTAGCTGATTCTCAAGTAGTGCTGGAGTCAAGGGTATTTCTTCCTAATTTGGAGGCAGCCAAGTTCAGACTCCAGACACAGGGAAAATGCAGAACAGGACTATCAGTCTTCTTTGTTCAAAACAGATGACTCTTCAAGTATTTGCCTAGTTAAAAATAACAGCATTCTTTCCCCAAGTCATCAGCTGGACAGTCTAGCCTGCTCATATTTTTTTAACCCAGTCAGGGGAATTAAGGTCAAAAGGCTATGTACTCAGAATTAAGTTTTTATCATCATAGATTATACTTAAAAATTTGTCTGCCATTTATATTTTTCTTTAATGATTTTCCTACTTCTCATTGTGAAAAATGTAATGAATTTACCTTCAGTTGCCAATGAACTGCTTCTCTTTCACCAATTTTTTGTGTTGTTAACAGAAAAGTCAATTGGTTTTTACCAAATTGTTATTTAATTTTTTCTAGGAAGTTTCTAGTAATTCCAATAACAACAGTCTTACTTGAATAATTCCATCTTTGATGGCTGTTTGCTAGGCTGTATATCAATTGAACAGTGCTGATGTTTTATTTCTATTGTTTCATTTGTATAATTTCCATCCCCAAGTGGATATATCCTTTTATTTGATTCAGAAAGAAACTTGTCATGTTCTCTCTCACTTTTCTTTTTTTTTCACTTTCTGTTACCTCCTCATTATTTCATCTTGAGAATCTTATGCAAGAGTTGGTGTTCAGTCGCTAAGTTGTGTCTGACTCTTTGAGACCCCATGGACTGCAGCACACCAGGCTTTCTTGTCCTTCACTATCTCCCCGAGTTTGCTCAAATTCATGTCCATTGAGTCAGTGATACTATCTAACAATATATTTGGAATTTTAGGATAACATTTCAGTGGAATGTCTCAGACTGTGCTATCTCCTCCCCATTAATCTATGCTCTGCCCTGCCCCCAGCATGAAGAAAGAAACCATCCAGAGCAAAATAAAGTTATATGAACTTGTAAAGTAAATGTCAAAGCTCTCTCTTTTAAAATGCAAGTATAATTTATTGCTAGTATAAAAAAGTGACAGTGAAAGAGTAGTTGATAGCATGAATTTGGCTATTAGAGCACAGTGAGCATTGAGGAATAGTTATATTCCAGCTGAGAAGATTTCAGAGCCTTCAGGAAGCCTGCATGTGTTTTTTATTTTAATAATTCATTAGCTACTCTGGGTTAATCAAATGTTGAGCTATCCAGTGCTGCTTTCAGATCTTCTGGAAAGAAAATGCTATGTTGTTGTACAGTCCATGCCCCCTATGGGGTTCCTATCAGTTCTCATCTTAATGCCCAGGAGAAGGGGTACAAAACCCAGCACCGGATGATACATGTCAGTATGGCTCCTGGTCCCATTGATAAAGATCACGCAGTTGGCATTGTGCATTGCTGGTTGTGATCTCAGCAGTTTTGCTCAGTGTGGGTCCTGGCTACCTGAGATCATCTTTCTCCTCTGAGGGTTTCGCAGTAACCAGCAGAAAAGCAATGGAAGGCTGTAAACTTGGTCAAAGACACATGGAGCCCCGGGGTCCTTTGAGGGTCACTGAAGGGCAAGTATGCTTTGTACCCCATTTGTCCCCCCTCCCCTGTGATCACTGGTGCTGAACTGAGGCATGCTTCCTCTAATGATTCCCTATAGGGGTATTTTTTTCATTGAGTTCATGCCCTTGACCTTCAGATCAGGCAGTGAAATTAGAATGTTCAAGAGCAGCAAACTAGGAAAGTTTATGCTTCTCTAAATAGCCACGACATGGCATCCAGGGTGTGATTTCTAAGCTAATATTGCTAATATAGAATTTTTAAATTATCTTATTCATGCCACAAATTTTTAATTAGGACATAGAGGTGCGATGACCCTCCATCCAGGCAAGAACACAGTCAGTCTTTTCAACTTGCGGTAGAATGTGAAGCTTGCCTTGTGCATCTTCCTTCAAACAATAATGTGTGGTATTTGCACTCTGGGATTGTTGCCAGAATTTAACTTGAACAGGCTGCTCTGCAGCTTCTGTCAAAAAGCAGCAGAGAGAAGCAGTATTGAAGGAAGATAGTTTATCCAGCCGTCTCGTTAGGTATGCTAAACTATCTTCTTTATCCAAATAATCTCTAGAAAGCTATTTACTTCAACCGCATAGACTTTGACCCTTGAAGAACTATCTTCACTGAATTTTCAACTTATTGTTAAATAATTGTTAAAAGTTGGCTCAAGAAAGACCCACCTGATAAACATTTCCAGCAGCCTGATATGAAGAAAAAGAAGAACTAGAAGGTATTAGAAGTTAAGAGTTAGGGGACCTTGCTTAGAGGCTTGCTGGTACCTCCATATAGTTGGGTAATATCTCAAAAGCTCAGTTTTCTTGTATTAATAATACATTAATGATTAAAGTGCCGCGATGGTAACAAAGGTCTGACACAAGAGTAGATGCTTAAATATGAATTGAATTTGTATCTTGTATGAAAAGTGTTGCTATTATGTTGTTCATAGTCCTCCAAATAAGAAACCACTACTGAGAAAATATTCATTCTTTGAGGAAATCATCCCAGTGGCTCTAGTGGTAAAGAACCCACCTGCCAGTGCAAGAAACATGATGAGATGTGATTCAGTCCCTGGGTTGGGAAGATCCCTTGCAGGAGGGCACAGTAACCGACTCTAGTATTCTTGCCTGGAGAATTCCATGGACAGAGAAGCCTGGTGGGCTGCAGCCCATAAGGTCGCAAGGAGTCAGACATAACTAAAGTGACTTGGCACACATGCTGATTCTTTTTAAGTTGACCTGTCTTTATATTTAGATATGTCTCTTAATAGTAGGCTTCCCTGGTGACTCAGATGGTAAAGACTCTCCTGCAACGCAGGATCCCTGGGTCGGGAAGATCCCCTGGAGAAGGAAATGGCAACCCACTCCAGTAATCTTGCCTGGAGAATTCCATGAACAGAGGAGCCTGGCAAGCTACAGTCCATGATGTTGCAAAGAGTCAGGCGTGACTAAGCAACTATCATTCACTCATACTTCATTTTAAAAGATAAAGCAAAGAATCCAATCTATGGCTTTTTAGACTTGGCCAGCAGAAAGGATATAGCTAAATTTAATGCCTAAAAGTGATATTTATCTAAGTGTTTTTCATTGTTCCACGTGGTCATCTTCATTTTCTGTTTCCTACTAACCTTGTCACAGCTTTGAAGGCTCAGGAAATATCAGTTAGATTCTCAATTAATTGTGTCAGTCCCTGTGTTTCTCCTCACAGTGATTCCTCTGTGCCTACAAACACTAATCCACCACCAGTCTCAAAAAATGATCATAAGTTCTGTACTGGATTCCTGGGGCCAGAACAAGGGTCCATAACCAGGTGGCCTAAAACAACATAAACGGGATCTTCCCTGGTTAAGATTCCTGTGCTTTCTCTACTGAAGGCCTAAGTTAGAGGCCTACAGCCCCCCGCCCAGCCCCCTGCCCCAGGGAACCACGATCCCACAAGCCGCTTTGCATAGCCAAAGAAAAACCAAAAACAATAATACTAATAATTAAACAAGAGAAATGTATTATCTTACAGCTCTGGAAGCAGGACATCCAAGATCAAGGGGCCAGCAAAGCCTTGCTCCTCTGGGTAGAGTCCCTCCCCGCCTTCTCCCAGCATCTGATGGTGCCTGGCAATCCTTGGCATCCTAGAGCTGGTAGCTGCATCACTCCCCTGCCTCTGTCATCACATGGTGTTTTCACTCATCTTGTAAGGCCACTAGCCATCAGGGATTAGGGCCACCTTACTGACCTCATCTTAACCTGATGCCATCTACAAAGACCCTATATCCAAACTAGGTCACGCTAACAGGTATCAAGAGTTCAGATTTCAATAAATCTTTTGGTGAGGACACAGTCCAACTCAGAGCAACTTCCTGCTTCTCAAAAAAAAAAACAACAACCCTGATATATTGTTTCTAAACTATGTGCACAATTATCCATCGTGACTCCAAGCCTTCTGTACTTCCCCACAGTATCAGAAGTCCTCTCCTCCTTTTCACCTGATCTCTGGGTTCCCTCTCCTCCCCTGCTTCACCAATTAGCCCCTCTCTCAATCACTGTCTCAGAAATTCACTTCTCCTCTAGAATTTCTTTGCTTTATTCTGCAAATATATCCAAGCTTTCCCATCTATTAAAAAAATCTTTATTTTGAATCTATTTGCCATGTTGAATCTGCTTTCGCCATGACTGTTACACTCCTTCCCTTTGGGATCCAAGTTTATGGAAAACTTATCAAACCTGTAAAACTCACCCTCTCTGCATTCCTACCACATGCGCTCGTTTCACAGGGAATTGCTGAGTGAAAAGCCACTGTCTGTCCCTGGCACTGGGGTCGCAGCTGTGAGCCAGATAAATGGAGCCCCTGATTTCATGAAGAGAAAACGGACACCACATAATACCTACTCTTCTCCGTGAAGGAGAGGATGCAGGGCTGTGAGCATGATAAGGGAGGCCAGATGAGACTGAGGAAGTGGGGTGTTCCCTGAAGAAGGAGCATAACTTAATAAACAAAGAATTCAGAAGAGTTCACTACACAATGGGGGAAGAGGCAGGCTGGGGGCGGAGGTCGGGTGCAGGTGGGGAGGGGAGATTCCAGCCTCAGGGATGAGTGGATGTGAAGATGTAAGGGAGAAAGAAATGTGGTGTTTTTCAAGAAACTAGAAGAGGGCCAGTGTGACTTTAGAGACTCAGGGGAAATGGTACAAAACTGTGTTGACGGGACACACAATGGATGAATCCTGAGGGTCTTCGGGCCTGTTGAGAATTTGAAATTTACCCTTAGGAAAGTGAGGTGGGGGAGGCTTTAGATAGGGATGTGATCTGACAGATTTTCTTTTATAAGGATCAGTCTGGCTGTGGGTGCAGCATAAACTGGAGGAGACAGGACAGATAGGAAAGAACAGTTCAGATGTCATTATAGGAGTTCAGCTGAGAAACGCTTCACTCTGGGGTGAAAATCAAGACACGTCCTGGCTGAACCCCGGGTCTCCAAGTAAACAGTTGTAGAGATGGCAGTGTCATCCCTGAAAGAGAAAACACTGATTTCCTCAGGAAGACGATGCGCCCCTGGTGGCTTAGAGGGTAAAACATCTGCCCGCAATGCGGGAAGCCCGGGTTCGGTCCCTGGGTCAGGAAGATCCCCTGGAGAAGGCAATGGCACCCCACTCAAAATCCATGGACAGAGGAGCCTGGTGGGCTACAGTCCAGGTGTCACAAAGAGTCGGACACGGCTGAGCGACTTCACTTTCCAATTAGAACATGTTGACTTTGAGGTACGCATGAGACTTCCAAGTCAAAATAATAAGTAGACAATCCTCAACGTTAGTACAATGGCCAATAACAAACCCATTTCTGAGTGTAGCGAGTCCATTTCACTATTCAGCTCATTGGACCTCTCTGAAGCATTTGAAGCTGTAGGTCATTCCTTCCTTGAAGCAAGAGATCTTCATCTTTGATTTCTACTAGAACACTGTCCTTTTTTCCCTTCTCTGGCTTATCCCCCTCTGTCTGACGTTAAAATATTTGACATTTTCAGAGCTATTGCCTCCCCCTTGTCTCTTCTGATTTACATTCTCTCTATGCCAACTATCTCTCCATTCTGCCCTTGCAAGAGTTTCGAAGAGGATCTTGAATTAATAAATTCCAAATCTATATCACAAGCCTCAACTTCCCTCAAGATATATGTCTGAGCTTCCTCTACCTATATTTTCCACAAGTATTTCAGAGTCAATAAGCCTAATTCAAATTATTGTCTACCCTCGATCTCACTAGACCATTTCTTTTGCCAAATAGTCTTCCTCATTGAATAGCATTGAAAGATGTGTGAGAAGGATACGGAGGTGTCAGCAAAATTCAGTCTGTTTCTTCCAAGTCCTTACAATTGCACCCAGGGAGCTCTCCTCCCATTCCTCCACAGGCATGCCTGTCACATGGACTATGGCAAGCATGGTCTAACCTGACCACCAGCAAACATTTTATTTTTATTTTTGCCAAAGTATAGTTGATTTACAAGGTTTTAAATGTAGAGAAAAGTGATTCCGTTTTATATATATATATATATGTATATATATAGAGACACATTCTTTTTCAGATTCTTTTCCATTATAGGTTATTGTTGTTGTTCAGTCTCCCAGTTGTGTCTGACTCTTTGAGACCCCATGGACACACCAGGCCTCCCTGTCCTTCACCACCTCCTGGAGTTTGCCCAAGTTCATATTCATTGCATTGGTGATGCCGTCCAGCCATCTCATCCTCTGATGCCCTCTTCTGCCCTCAATCTTTCCCAGCATCGGGGACTTTTCCAATGAGTTGTCTGTTCACACCAGATGACTCAGATACTGGAGCTTCAGTTTCAGCGTCAGTCCTTCCCATGAACATTCAGGGATGATTTCCCTTAAGATTGACTATTTTAACCTCCTTGCTGTCCAAGGGACTTTCAGGAGTCTTCTCCGGCACCATAGTTCAAAGCCATCAGTTCTTTGGTGCTCTGCCTTCTTTACAGTCTAGCTCTCACAACCGTCCGTGACCACTGGGAAGCCTTGACCATACGAACATTTGTTGGTATGGTAATGTCTCTGCTTTTCAATACACTGTCTAAGTTTGTCATCGCTTTCCTGACAAGAAGCAATCATCTTCTGATTTCATAAGTGCAGTCACCATCTGCAGTGGTTTTGGAGCCCAAGAAGAGGAAATGTCACTACTTCCACCTTTACCCCTTCTATTTGCCATGAAGTAATGGGGCTAGATGCCTTGAGCTTAGTTTTTTTAATATTTAGTCTTAAGCTGGCTCTTTCACTCTCCTCCTTCACCCTCATCAAGAGGCTCTTTAGTTCCTCTTCACTTTCTGCCATTAGAATGGTAGCACCTGCATATCTGAGTTTGTTGATGTTTCTCTGCCTATCTTGATTCCAGCTTGTAACTCATCCAGCCCAGCATTTCTCATAATGCACTCAGTGTATAGATTAAACAAACAGGGTGACAGCAGACAGCCCTATCATATTCCTTTCTCAATCCTGAACCAATCAGTTGTTCCAAACAGGGTTCTAAGCATTGCTTCTTGACCTGCTTACAGGTTTCTCAGAAGACAGGTATTATCAGGTAAGACAGTCTGGTATTCCAATCTCTCTAAGAGCTTCCCACCGTTTTTCATGATCCACGCAGTCAAAGGCTTTAGTGTAGTTGATGAAACAGAGGTAGATGTTTTTCTGGAATTCCCTTGCTTTCTCTATGATCCAGCAAATGTTGGCAATTTGATCTCTGGTTCCTCTTCCTTTTCTAAACCCAACTTGGACATCTGGAAGTTCTTGGTTCCCATAAAGCTGAAGCCTAGCAGGCAAGATTTTAAGCATAATCTTATTCGCATGGGAGATGAGTGCAATTGTCCAGTTGTTAGCACAATCTTTGGTATTACCCTTCTTGGGAATTGGAATGAGGACTGACCTTTTCCAGTCCTGTGGCCACTGCTGAGTCTTCCAGATTTGCTGATACAGTGAATGCAAAACCTTGATGGTATCCTCCTTTAGGGATTTGAGTAGTTCTGCTGGAATTTCATTGCATCCTCTAGCTTTATTAGCAGCAGTACTACCTAAGGCCCACTTGACTTCACACTCCAGAATGTCTGGCTCTGGGTGACTAACCTTACCATGGTAGTAATCTGGTTCATTAAGATCTTTTCTTAATACAGTTCTACCAGGTATTTTTTCCATCTCTGCTTGATCTCTTCAGCATCTCCTCGGTCTGTACCATTTTTATCCTTTGTTGTGCCCATCTTTGGGCAGAATGCTCCCTTGATGCTTCTTATTTTCCTGAAGAGCTTTCTAGTCTTTCCCCTTTTGTTATTTCCTTCTATTATTAAGCACTGTTCATTGAAGAAGGCCTTCTTGTCTCTCTGTGCTATTCTTTGAAAGTGAAAGTGAAGTTGCTCAGTCTTGTCCGACTCTGCGGCCCCATGGACTGGAGCCCACCAGGCTCCAATCCACGAAATTTTCCAGGCAAGGGTACTGGAGTGGGTTGCCGTTTCCTTCTCCAGAGGATCTTTCTGACCCAGGGATCGAACCTGGGTCTCCAACATTGTGGGCAGACACTTTACCATCTGAGCCACCAGGGAAGCCCTTGGCTGTGAAACTCTGTGTTTAACTGGGTGTACATTCCCTCTCTCCCTTGGTTTTCACTTCTCTTCATTCTCTAATGTTTTTCCTGGTTTTCTTTAGTTTAAGCCTGAATCTTGCTATGAGAAGCTGATGATCTGAGCCACGGTCAGCTGCAGGTCTTGCTTTTGCTGACTATCTACAGCTTCTCCATCTTCGGCTACAAAGAATGTAATCAGTTTGATTTCAGTATTGACCATTTGGTGATATCCATGTGTAAAATCTTCTTTTGTGTTGTTGAAAGGCAGTGTTTACTATGACTAGTGCACTCTCTTGGCAAAATTAACTTAGCCTTTGTCCTGCTTTATTTTGTTCTCCAAGTTTTGCCTGTTACTCCAGTTATATCTTAACTTCCTACTTTTTCATCCCAATCCCTGATGATGAATAGAACTTCTTTTTTAGGTGCTGGTTCTAAGAGGGCTTCATAGAATTGATCAGCTTCTTCAGCATCAGTGGTAGGGGCATAGACTTGGATTACTGTGATGTTGAATAACTTGCCTTGGAATCGAGATCATTCTGTCATTGTTGAGGTTGCACCCAGGTACTGTATTTATGAGGGCTACTCTGCTTCTTCTATGGAATTCTTGCCCACAGTAGTAGATATAATGGTCATCTGTGTTAATTTCACCCATTCCAGTCCATTTCAGTTCGCTGATTCCTAGGACGTCAGTGTTTACTCTTATCATCTCCTGCTTGACCACATCCAATTTTCCTTGATTCATGGACCTAACATTCCATGTTAGGCCCCTATCTTATATGTTATTACAAGGTATTAGTTATACTTCCCTGTGCTATACCATAGATCCTTATTGTTTATCTATTTCATATGTAGTATATATCCCTCCCCTCCTTTCATCTTTGGTAAACATTAGTTTGTTTTCTCTGTCTAAGTCTATTTCTGTTTTGTAAGTAAGTTTATTTGCACCTTTTTTTTTTTAGAGTCTACATATATATGATACCATATAATATTTGTCTTTCTCTGACTTACTTCACTTCATGTGATAATCTCCAGGTCCATCCATGTCACTGCAAATGGCATTATGCCATTTTTTATGGTTGAATAATATTATATATATATTATATTCATATTATATATATGTGTATATATATACACACCACATCTTCTTTATCCATTCTTTTTGATGAACATTTAGGTTGCTTCTACTTGTGGGCCACTGTAAATAGTGTTGCTATGAACATTGGGTGCATGTATCTTTTCAAATTATAACTTTTCATCTTTTCTGGATATATGCCCAAGAGTGGGATTTCTGAATCATATGGTAACTTTAGTTTTTTAAGGAGCCCAGCAAATATTTTTTGTAAAGGGCAAGAGAGCAAACATCTTAGGCTTCACAAGCTATGTGGCTCCTGTGACTGCCACCCAACCCACTGTTACAGTCCAGAGGCAGCAAAGGACAATATGCAAATGAGTGGACTTGGCTCTGAGCTGATAAGACTTAAGAATTTGAATTTTTCCCCCTCTAAGGACAAAAGATGTCTTCAGAATCACACTGATAATATCACAAATGGCCCCTGTCACTGTCCCTAAATATTTATTTTTAAAATAGAATGTGTATCACTGATCATCAGGGAAATGCAAATAGAAGCCACAACGGGATATCACCCCCTCCTGTCAGAGTGGCTCTCACCAAAGAGACAGGAAATAACGAGCGCTGGAGAGGATGTGGTGAAAAAGGGACCGCTGTGCGCTGACGACGGGAATGAGAAGGTGCAGCCACTCTGGAAAACAGTGCGAAGGTTCCTCAAGAATGGAAAATGGAATTACCACACAAACCAGCAGTGCCACTCCTGGGCACTTGTCCAGAGAAAATCCAAATGCTAATTAGAAAAGATACATTCACCTTTATGTTCATTGCTGAACATGTAGCCAAGATACGGAAGCAACCGAAGTCTGTCAACCAATGAATGGATAAAGATGTGGCATACATACATAGATATGTGTGTGTATAATTGAATACTACTCAGCCATAAAAAGGAATGAAATCTTACCCTGTGCAACAGTACAGATGCACCTAGAGGGTATTATCCTAAGTCAGACAGAGAAAGACAAATTGTGTATGATTTCACTTATATGTGGAATCTAGGCAAAACCCATGAATAGACATAGAGTCAAAAACACAGAGAATAAAAAGGTGGTTACCAGAGGGGAAGGGGCCTGGGAGGGAAGAGAGAAACAAGTGAGGGAGATTAAAAGGTGCAAACTTCTAGTTGCAAAATAAATGAGTCACAAGTATGAAACATACAGTGTGAGGAATACAGTCAATAACTATGTTTGTGGTGACAGATGGTAACTAGACTTATCATGACAGTCATTTTGAAATGCATTGAAATACTGGATCACTATGTTATGTAACCGGAACTAACCTAGTGTTGTAGGTCAATTATACTTCAAAAACAAACAGACTCATAAAAAGGGAGACCAGATTTGTGGTTACCGGAGGTGGGGTGGAGGGAAGGTTGGATGAAGGCAGTCACTAAGTACAAACTTCCAGCTACAAGATAAATAAGTACTGGAGATACAATGTACAACATGATAAATATAATTAACCCTGCCATATGTTTTGAAGTGTGGTGTTGGAGAAGACTCTTAAGGGTCCCTTGGACAGCAAGGAGATGAGACCAGTCAATCCTAAAGGAAATCAACCCTAAATATTCGTTGGAAGGACTGATGCTGAAGCTGAAGCTCCCATATGTTGGCCACCTGGTGTGAAGAGCCGACTTATCAGAAAAGACCCTGATGCTGAGAAAGATTGAGGGTAGCGATGAGAATGGGTTGACAGAGGATGAGATGGTTAATAGCATCACTGACTCAGTGGACATGAATTTGAGCAAATTCCAGGAGATAGTGAAAGACAGAGGAGCCTGGCATGCTGCAGTCCGTGAGGTTGCAAAGAGTCGGACACGCCCTAGTGACTGAACAACAACAAATGTTTTATATATATGTGCATATAAAATATGTATATATACACATATATATGAGTAAAATCCTGAATTCTTATTACAAGAAAAAAAATTTAATTCTGTATCAATATGATATGATGAATGTTCCCTAAACTTATTGTGATAATCATGTCATGATGTATAAGTTGAATCATTATGCTGTGCATTTTAACCTTATATAAACCATTAGACCCAGGACCAACTGGGGATCAGAGCTGGGGTGCAATTCTTAAGAGTAAAAAGATCTTGCTAAATTTCTATATCCCATTCAATTATAGCTCAATAAAACTGAATGGAAAAAAAAATAGAATGTACGGAAGGGGAAGAGATCCAGGGCTATTATTTTCAATTTTCAATTATTTGTAGTAAAAGCTTTATTTTTTTTCATAAGAAGAGCTCTCCCTTGATGCACATATGCAGTGCCCACTGGCCTTTTATAGGAGACGTGTGCCTGCACTGAGGGGGATTTTTTTCCATATTAGCTCACTTACCATGAAGTCCTCGTCTTTACTTCCCCACATAATAAAATAAAAGCCATTCTTAGCCCTCAGGCAGTACCAAAACAGGCGGTAGGCAGGTTTGTCCCGTAGGTCTTGGTTTATCTTGGTTCCCTAGTCAAAGTGGTCTCTCTGCCTCCATGTGGCAGCCAGAGACGACTCTAAACACAAGTCTGAACACATGTAAGTCCTCTTTCTCAAAATTTTCTGTTGTTGCCTTTGTACTAACTAGACTGAAATACAAGGCTCTTCCACCAGGTGGCCCCAAACTTATTTTCTAAACTCAACTTCTTACACCCATCCTCCCCCACACAATGTTCCCAGGCCCAGACAGACTAAACCCTGGGCTGTTCCCAAGCCTCGGATGCTCTCACGCCTCTCTGCCCTTACACCCGTTCCAAGTTAACCTAAGGCAACTTGACCATGCTCAGCTCTTAGGTGCTCCTTGGTCGACAGTGACAGCCCCAGAAAATATTCGAAGTAGGTCCACTGCTCTCCCACAACTCAGCTACTTAGTTATAATGAAAGCACGTCTCTAATCAGATTCTTCCACAACTCTTATTAGTAAGCAGGCATAAAGCAGAGAAATCGTGTGTTTAACTTGAACTGTACTGAAGTTTGAGCTCTTTGTCTACATTATCTTACTTGAAAATTTCCCTGAGGCAATGAAATAATCCTGGTAGCCAGATTCAACTATCCACTCAGATTCTGGCAACCAAGAATCAGGGAATAAGCCATTAATCCCAGGACCGATTGCTGATCAGAGCTGGGGTACAATTCTTCAGAGTAAAAATGATCTTGTTAAATTTCTACATTCTATTCATGCAAAGTAGGAATGTCTCCAAAGTATCCTCATCAGTCCACATACACTGAACACCAGTAATCTGACCACTGAAGAAACATTTCTAATATCCTTTATGTTAAATAAGTAGCAACTAATTTTATATATAGTGACTGAATAACTTTATATATGTATATAGTTATATGTATAGTTACATATATACACTGTATGCATAGTATATGTATACATACTAATACATATGTATAGTGTATATGTAACTATATAATATATTATAATAAATATATAACATAATATATATAATCCCATACATATGGGATTATTGAGTTACTATATATGAAATTAGTGGCTACTTATTTAGCATAAAGGCTATTATATGTCTCCTGTAGTAATGATCAGGGATAAAAAATGTTGAAGCTTTGCAGTAACTTTCTCTAGAGTACAGTCTCATGATTAAATGGCAGTGTACATACTCTGGGTGTGTACATAATCCAAACTACATCAACTGAGGACTCCTTAAAGTGTAGCTTTAACTAATAAATATTACACACATAAAAACAAATGACATTTCCTCTTCCTGGAATGTTCTTTTTTCTTTGCCTAGAGAAAGCCTATTCATCCTTCACAACTCAGTTAAAAGATTTCCTGTTATTGTAATTCCCACCAACATACAGGCATTCCCTGTGGTGGTGTTAGTTTAATCACCTGGTGGATGAGGAAACTGAGGTTCAGGTGGCTAAGTGGCCAGCCCAGGTTAGGATACAGAGCTAGGATTCAAGCCCAGGACAATTGTGCTGAGTCGTGAGTAAACCTGTGGGGACATGGTGGGAAAAAAGACCTAATAAGTTAAATTCAACCCTACCTTAAGAGCCTGTGCTATCTTTCGTGTGACCATGTGCCTGAAGATGATAGGTGGTTTTGTCGCTGTCATGTCTGACCTCCGTGACCCCGTGGACTGTGACCCCATGCCAGGCTCCTTTGACCACAGGATTTTCCAGGCAAGGATATTGGCGTGGGTTGCTGTTTCCTTCTCCAGGGAACCTTTCTGACCCAGGGACTGAACCCGGGTCTCCTGCACTGCAGGCACATTCTTTACTGACTGAGCTACCAGGGAAGCCCCGAAGATGATTGAACTGGGGTTAAAGAAAACAGAGAATTCCGAGAAACAGAAGTATTGAAATAGCTGGCTCAGAGATGTGATTTTATTGCACAGGTTTGAGATGAACTAGCACTGTTTTCTGGGTTTTGTTTTTTGATCAGGTATATACCAAAGCCCAATAAAGTCCTTTCTCTGCAATAATCAAGATGCGTGGGTCTCTTACCACCTAAAATAAATGCATTTAGGATGTATACCAAGTAGCCTAGCACGGAATGTACGTGTATCCAGTCGCTCAGGTGCGTCTGACTCTTTGCGACCCCACGGACTGTGGCCCGCCAGGCTCCTCTTTCCATGGGATTTGCAAGGCAAGAATACTGGACTGAGTTGCCATTTCCTTCTCCAGGGTAGCATGTAATGGGTGTCTGAAAAATATGGAATAATGAGCTACATGACTTAGCATTCATTTCACGGTCTAACTCAATTCCAGGCTCCCAGACATAGGTTCTATCTAATACACTCACAGAAACAATTCTTTGATATACTTCTTCTCATATGGCTAAGGTAATGTGAAGATCTCCTTTTAGAATTCACTGTGTTTATTATTGAGCCCTCAAAAGCACTGAGGAACAATGTAATTTTCCCACACAAGGCATCTTTTAGGAGCAGATAACTCATACACATGGTTCTTTAAATTCCTCAGACACACCCAGTGTAAGACAGAGACAGTGTGAGAAGCTCACAAACATCTATTTAGTCATCTGGGAAAGATGACTCAAGGCAGCTATGAAATGTCAGTCTTTCCAGCCAGGGTAGTAAAGCGTAATCCAACTTCCCCTATGGCAGAAGCAGCAGGGCATTGGTATTTAAAGTCAGTCTTTCCAGCTCACAGACACGTCCAGGGACATACGAACTCAACAAAAGACACCAGGGCTCCGTACAAAGCGGCTCCTTTAAGGATTTGGTACTATCCTTGTAAGAGGCTCACCGTAGAGGCATTTGATCAATGCTACATAAAAGACATGATACAGAGATGGTTGTAGAACTTCTTGACCCTGCTGATAACAGCAGTGATTTCCTTGTTGGCCTTATGGTCTACAGATGATCCAGGTTTTAATCTGTTAGCACTTGAGAATTCAATGTCCTCTCAGAGTTTGTGTCTTAGCACTGCTCTCACTCGTCTGGAGAGCAGAGTAATAAGAAACAGCCTATGTTCATCATTATGTATCATCTTTGACTCAGTCAGAAACCAGTAGTAACTTGAGATGATGGATGATGCCCTCCTACCAGAAGGTTAATAACATAGAGGGTCTTTGTTGAGGATGTGACAAAGTGCCACCTTTTGGAGGCGAAGGAGGTAAATGTTAGAAACTAAATAATTCTGGGTATTTGAAAGATTGGTTTTTTTTGATAAAGAGTCTTATGGGTTTTTCATGTCCTTTCTTAAGTAGTAAGAAGGCATTTTTACAGTTGCCTGAGAAGCATATTTCCTTTCATCTCTTTACTGAAAGGAAAACTTTCTGAGTTTATCTTCAGACGATATTCATCCTTGTTTAGTTCACAAACAAAATTAGAATTAATTATTAGAATTCTTAAATCTGAAATCTGATTTTAAAACACACACATAGAATATCCCAGGTACAACAGAAATTTCTGGTATTTGACTCCAAAATCACCTTGTTGAATAATTTGTTTAGCTTTGGTGGCCTTGTCGATAAGCTGTAAAGGTTAGGCTTGCAAAGGCCTCTACCTCAGGGAGTACAAATGACAAAATTTGTTGAGAGCAGCCTCTACTTAGGCGCACTTCTTAAGTGCCTTATTCAAACAATCTTAGTTCCTGTGACTTTGGCATAGCATAACTGATACAGCTCCCCAGGCTTGTGAAACTGGTTAGGAAATGCCCATATGTGGAAGATCTTATCTTGACATGATACTGAACTTTTCTGCACTTCGGTTTCTCCCTGTATGAAAATGGAGATAATAATAGCACTACCGTCCCTGTAAAATGCTTAGAACAATTCCTGGCATGTAGTAAGTGCTCAATAAACAATGGTTATTGAATTTTTTCTGACCTTCAGGTGAGGTGAGGGAACAGTTCACCAAAAGTGATCTTACTGGATCCCTCTACTTCTTTTTTAAATGTCCCATTCCTGTACAACATACTGACATCTTCATGTCATTTAAGAAATTCTCAAAACTAAGAGGCACTAGAAGATGATGCAGTTTACAAAATGAAACAGTGATATCCTAACCAGTTCAATCATTGGACTGACTGATGGTATCGAAAAGCCATGTCTCCTCTTATCTCAGGAGGCTATTTTGACAGCTCTGTTCTACAATTTAAGTGAAGCTGAAGTGGGGATGGACTGTGGTATACCCTGAAATTTGCAAATGCAGGTTCTCTATTTGGTTTACTTCTGGGGAAAAATGGAAATTCCTAGGCTATCAAACACAGAAAATAAGCCAACTAACATAAAAATCTCCAATATGCTCCCTGGATAGTCTTTCACATTTTTCAAAAGTAATGCATATTTAGTGTGTAATTTAAATTTTTTTTCTATATCAAAAGGAAAATAAAACTATCTTGATTCAATCACACAGAGATAATCCTGTTAATATACTGCTATGTATAATTCTAGTCTTCATACCCCACCATGTGTACATACAAATATAAGTAAAATTTGGATTATTCATGGCATCCCACTTGAAAATATACTCTTTTTACTTAACACATCATGAATGTTTTCCCATTCAAAGAAGTGTCATAAATAGAAAACTCTTCTGGGAAAAAAATAAGTGGAGATCCTGGCAAACAGGCCATCAGTGTGGGGATCTTCTCACAGGACTGGAAGGAATGGTCAGAGGAAGGCAGGACGCTGTCCAGGATGAACAGAGATATGGACTAGGATTGCAAGATATACAGAGTCAGATATCAGGAAATATCACAAGGACCAATAGCTGAAACTGGAAACTGGTAGAGACTGGCAAATTGGGATAAAGAAAAAACATACAGAGTACAGTTATTAGCCTTGGGACTGGTGACTTGATTGCCCTGATGCTTATACATTACTGAGGTGGGCAAGCAGGTCAGACTGACAGATTCCACACTGCAGTGCTGGGTCGACCTTGGGGTGGAGGCATTTGGGAGAAGAATGTGCTAGTTCTTCCTACAGAGGAAAAAGTAACAATTTCGATATATGCTTAGCTATCTCTATTATCCTTAACAAAGTCAGGCCATGCCAACAGCATCTTGCTGACCTCTAGATTACAGTTACAGTGGCAAGAACTTGAAACCAAAGGTTCAAAGGCAGCCCTCAACTTCCAATCACTCAGCCTTTCCTAAAATACTATGTGCTTCTAATCCCTTGTATTAAATCCCTTTCTGTTGACTTCCGGTCTCCACTTTGACATGTAAAGAGCTGTCACTCTGTGCTCACAACAAGAATAAACTGAAAACCAACAACCCTTCTTAGATTCACCAAAGAATAAAATCAGGGGGCAACTGTTGCCTCCAAAACTAGAAAAACAGGCAATACAGAGAATTAGCGCTTCCTAGGACCAGACGCCCACAGAGGAGTCACCGTGAAGCCCACCATGAGCCGGAGCTCAGTTTAGTCAGAACACTGCAGCTGTGATTGAGGAATTGCTGGCGGCTCAGCATAGACTAGTTTGAGAGTTAGAAAGCCCAAGGAGGCCCAGTCCCGAGGGAAGTGACTCCCACACTTTCCCAAGCTTTACCTGCAGGAGCCCCACAAGGCTTCTTACTGTGAAAATCAGAGAAGAAGCTGCTAGTTCTTCCCATGAGAAGAAGTAATCATTTTGAAATGTGCCTGGAGATCTCCATTACCCTTAACAAAATCTGCCCTCAAAAGAAATTGCATTAGGTCCAGGGGTTAAGACTCCACAGGTCCATGACAGGAGGCACAGTTTCAATCCTTGTTCAGGGAACTAAGATCCCACCTGCTGCACAGCCAAAAAATAATGATAATAATAATTAAATTACAGCTTGTTTACAAGACAGTAATGGACTGGGGTTTTCCCAAACCCTCACCTGGGGAAGGGAGATACCTCCTCCAGCTCCCTTACCCGTCCTGTCTCACCTGAGGCGAAGGAGGAGAAACTTCTGGAAGGTCATTAGGCCAAGGACACAGGCTCACTCAAAGGCAGGCCTAATCACAGGACGGAGACTGTTCCCTCCCTCCGCACCTCACCAACGCCCACGAGGTGCCTGTGAAAGATACAGGGGATGGTAACTGAGAGAACTGTAAGCCTCAGACCCTATTTAAGGACTCTGTAGGAAAACCAAGAGACAGTGGGACAGACAAAAGCACGGACTAGGGGAAATTTCAGCCTCTGACAGTATAGTGACTACAGCAAATAGTAAATCCAGCTTCACTTTTTGTCAAATTAACATAAAAGCTCACACTAAAGGCCTACAATGTATATGTATATCAAAGCACCATGATGTACATTTTAAATATTTTATAATTTTATTTGTCCATTGTACCTCAATAAAGCTCAAAATTATTTTGAGGTTCTATTTAACTCATTTCCTTTTACCCAATGCATCACCATGTTCAGCTTAAAAAAAAAAACTATAAGCCATGATAAAATGAATAAAACACAGCCTAAAGAGACAAAACAAGCATTAGAACCAGACTCAGATATGGCAGAGATTTTGGAATTATCAGACCAGTAATTTTAAATAGTTGTGATTAATATGCTAAGGATTTTAATGAAAAAAGTAGACAAATACAAAAACAGATGGGTACTATAAACAGAGGTGGAAACTCTAAGAAAGAATCTAAAAGAAATTCTAGAAATAAAAAAATATCAAAACAGAAATAAAAAGTGCCTTAATGGGTTCATAGCCTGGACCTGGCCAAGGAAAAATTAGCAAGCTTTAAGAAATGTCAATAGAAACTTCTAAAACTGAATCCAAAAAGAAAAAAGAATGAAAAAGACAAAACAGAATATCTAAGAATCATGGAACAATTGCAAAAGATATGCATAATAGGACTAACAAAAGGAGCAGAAAGAGAGAAAGACAGAGAAGAAATTGTTGAGTTAATGGCTGAGACTTTTCCAAAATTAATGACAGACACACAACTGCAGATCCAGAAACCTCATTAAAAATGAGCAGGATAAATATCAAGAAATCTTCACCTTGTATCTCATAGTTAAAATGCAGAAAAATCAAAACCCTTTCTATGTAAAACCACCAAAGTAATTTGTTTCCTTTACTGAACACTAGCTGTGTGACATTCTTACTAAACCTCCTAAGCCTGTGTCTCTTATATAAAATGAAGTTATAATATCTAAGAGCTATTATGAGAATTAAATTCGATATTGCAGCTAAAATACTTAACATAGTGATAGATCTATCTATCTCTACCCTAAGTATGTGATAGTCATAATCATCATTATTACAGATGATAAGGCACTAGCTCAGGAAGTCTTCATTTTTCTGTTGGCAAAAACCTGGTTCTGGCCTAAGCCAAGCCTCTTGAGGAGCTACATGACCCCAGGTGTGAGGGTGAGCAGTTGCCTGGGCAGAAAGCCAGACAGAGCGTTCTATTAACCACCTTAGTTCTCAGGAAGATGCTCTTCTGCTTACCTCTCCAGGGTGCTTGCTACTTCTTTGCCAACTTCCTGCACCATATGGCCCAATCCTATGCCACATGGCTTCCATTCTTCCTAAATCATAATATCACAAGTTTCTTTAACTGTATTGAAGGATCTTTCTGAAATGGTCCTTGCACTCTTGGAATCTTTCCTATTTACTTACTCCAGAATTTCATCATTTTTGCTATTCTTATCTTTTCAACTCATCAGAGCTAATACAGTAATAACATCAACATTTCCCCACATAGATAGAATAGTATTTGGAACATAGGAAACTTTATCCATCACAGAGACATTCTCATGCCTGTAATTAGGATATTCAGAGCTGATATTTCACACTGGAAGGGCACAGCAATACCCTGAATCATTCCTGGAGCCCAACATAGCTCAAGTTGCTGGAAGTTGGATACAAAGATACAATCTAATTGCCAAGAGAAGGGAAAGAGGATTCTAGTCTTCATTTGTGCTCTTGAACAGCGTTTAAAGAAACTGGGACTCAGAATGCATACCAACATTCCTACATCTTCTCTGCTCCCCCAGTTTCTGCATATGCCACAGTTATTCCCATGGAAGGGGGATTCAGGATGGGGAGCACAAATGTATACCTGTGACCTGTTCATGTTGATGTATGGCAAAAACCATCACAATATTGTAATTATTCTCCATTTAAAATAAATTAATTAAAATAATTAATAAAAAATACACTCCAGAAAACTTCTCCCAGGCTATCAAGTTTCAGTTATGCATCTTTTTTTTTTTTTCTATTTCCTATTGCCCCTTTATTATGTGGGTTGAACTAACCTCTGACTTAAGCAAGTTTTCCCACCCCCAACTCATTTCTCCTCATCCTACTTTACAAAACATTCTAAGACCCAGTTGCAAATAAAGCCATGAAAAATCTGAATTGTTCTTGGATTGCAAAAAAAGAAAGAAACTAAATAGGCAGAGACAAAGCACACTCATCTGCAGCCCCATCTCAGCCCCACCACAGATTGTTGGCATTCCTATTCGCAGTTGCAGATTGTTCACTGTGGAGGGGCTTCTGCTCCGGGTCTCTGCCAGCTTTTAATGCAGCCCAGCAGGAGATCTTCCTCCAACCCCGGCCACTTTCTCCACCCGCCACAGCCCAGGGCCCATGCAGCTCTATTCCCTGCTCCTGCTCTCCTCTGGAGCCTGCCCTGACATTTAGTGGCTTTAGAAAAATTAAAGTACTTTCCAAACAGGAAAAATGAGGCCCTTAAAGTACCTTTCCAGAGTCCTTAAAAATGAAGAGATTATTAATGACCCCTTCCTCTACTCGTCCACCCCCAAAACTGTTACGTAATTCTTTTGAGGAATGGAAAAGGAAGAAGTTAGATGACTTTGATATCATTCTGCATCCAACCCTCCTTATCTGTACTTCTAGAGTCTGCCTTTGATGAAACAGCAAAGCCCTACTTCCCTGAAGAGACTGGGTGATCATCTATCTCCCCAGTGAATAGATGATTTTGTACAAAACTCATTTACTAATATGGCATTAATGCTGTGAGTCCATGGGAGGTGGCAGTAGGGAACAAGAAAGGGATTTTTAATTTCATTAATTATTTCAAGCATATGAAAGATATAGAATAAATATGACAGCTTCCCAGGTAGCTTAGCAATAAGGAATCCACTTGCAATGCAGGAGATACAGGAGATTTAAGTTTGATCCCTGGGTGGAGAAGATACCCTGAAGTAGGAATGGCAACCCACTCCAGTACTCTTGCCTGGAAAATTCCACGGACAGAGGAACCTGGCAGGTTGCAGCCCATGTGGTCACAAATAGACACAATTTAGAGACTGAGCAAGCTCACAGAGTAAATACAAAGAGCAACCTTACATCAACGATCCAGGTTTCAGGAATCTGAACATTTTGCTCTATTTGCTTCAAAGCTCTTTTTCTGTTCACACTTACAGGTACAGTTAAAGCCTCCCCATGGTTCCATTGCCCTTATTATTACCCAGAGGTGAACATGATCCTGAGTTACCAGGAGGGCACTTTTATTTGTCTCCTACATTAGACTATAAATTCATCAAGGGCAAAATCCGTACCGTGTTTGAAGTGAAAACAACTGTCTGTTGGCTTTATAGCCAGCTAAGGAAAAGCAGGAGGTCATTCCCACATCAAAGTCCTATCTCTCCCCAATAATTCTGGACATATCCAAAGGGGTGACTCACAGGTACTCACAAAGCAGTCTGTCAGGTGCACTAAGCATTACAATAATAACAATGACAACATTTATTAAATGCTACTGAGTGCTTACTCTGCTGAACATTTTGATAACCACTTTACATGTAAGATTTCCACCCTAACAATTACCTATGAAAACAGTTGTTCTTGTTTTATTTTTTAAATTTAATTTATTTATTTTAACTGAAGATTAATTACTCTACAATATTGTGGTGGCTTTGCCATACAGTGATATGAATCAGCCATGGTTGTACATGTGTCCCCCCCGTCCCGAAACTGCCCCCCACCTCCCTCCCCATCCCATCCCTCTGGGTTCTCCCAGTGCACTGGCTCTGAGTGCCCTGTTTCATGCATCGAACTTGGACTGGTCATCTGTTTCACATATGGTAATATACATGTTTCAGTGCTGTTATCTCAAATCATCCCACCCTTGCCTTCTCCCTCAGAGTCCAACAGACTGTTCTATACATCTATGTCTCTTTTGCTGTCTCGCATACTGGGTTGTTGTTACCATCTTTCTAAATTCCATATATATGCATTAGTATACTGTATTGGTGTTTTTCTTTCTGACTAACTTCTCTCCGTATAATAGTCTCCGGTTTCATCTACCTCATTAGAACTGACTCAAATGTGTTCTTTTTTTTTTTTATAGCAGAGTGATATTGCATTGTGTATATATACCACAACTTTCTTATCCATTCATCTGCCAATGGACATCTAGGCTGCTTCCATGTCCTGACGATTGTAAACAGTGCTGTGATGAACATTGGGGTGCACGTGTCTCTTTCAGATCTGGTTTCCTCGGTGTGTATGCCCAGCAGTGGGATTGCTGGGTCATATGGCAGTTCTATTTCCAGCTTTTTAAGAAATCTCCACACTGTTTTCCATAGTGGTTGTACTAATTTGCATTCCCACCAAAAAGGGTTCCCTTTTCTCCACACCCTCTCCAGCATTTATGGTTTGCAGACTTTTTGATGTAGACATTCTGACTGCCGTGAGATGGTACCTCAATGTGGTTTTGATGTGCATTTCTCTGATAATGAGATTCCATGTGTTTGTTAGCCATCTGTATATCTTCTTTGGAAAAATATCTGTTTAGTTCTTTGGCCCATTTTTTGATTGGGTGTTTGTTGTTCTGGCATTGAACTGCATGAGCTGCTTGTATATTTTGAAGATTAATTCTTTGTCAGTTGTTTTGTTTGCTACTATTTTCTCCCATTCTGAAGGCTGACTTTTCACCTTGCTTATAGTTTCCTTCATTGTGCAAAACTTTTAAGTTTAATTAAGTACCTTTTGTTTATTTTTGCTTTTATTTCCATTATCCTGGGAGGTCGGTCATAGAGGATCTTGCTGTGATTTATGTCAGAGAGTGCTCTGCCTATGTTTTCCTCTAGGAGTTTTATAATTTCTGGTCTTACATTTAGATCTTTAATTCATTTTGAGTTTATTTTTGTGTATGGTGTTAGAAAGTGTTCTAGTTTCATTCTTTTACAGGTGGTTGACCAGTTTTCCCAGCACCACCTGTTAAAGAGATTGTCTTTTCTCCATTTTATATTTTTGCCTTCTTTGTCAAAGATAAGTTATCCATAAGTGTGTGGATTCATCTCTGAGCTTTCTATTTTGTTCCATTGATCTATATTTCTGTCTTTGTGCCAGTACCATACTGTCTTGATGACTGTAGCTTTGTAGTATAGTCTGAAGTCAGGTAGGTTGATTCCTCCAGTTCCATTCTTCTTTCTCAAGATTTCTTTGAGCTATTTGAGGTTTTTTGTGTTTCCATACAAATTGTGAAATTATTTGTTCTAGTTCTGTGAAAAATACTGTTGGTAGCTTGATACAGATTGCATTGAATCTATAAATTGCTTTGGGTAATATACCCATTTTCACTATATCAATTCTTCCGATCCATGAACATGATATATTTCTCCATCTATTTGTGTCATCTTTGATTTCTTTCATCAGTGTTTTATAGTTTTCTGTAATAGGTCTTTTGTTTCTTTAGGTAAATTTATTCCTAAGTATTTTATTCTTTTCATTGCAATGGTGAATGGAATTTTTTCCTTAATTTCTCTTTCTGTTTTCTCATTGTCTGTGTATAGGAATGCAAGGGATTTCTGTGTATTAATTTTATATCCTGAAACTTTACTATATTTATTGATTGGCTCTAGTAATTTTCTGGTGGTGTCTTTAGGGTTTTCTACATAGAGGATCATGTCATCTGCAAACAGTGAGAGTTTTACTTCTTCTTTTCCAATCTGAATTCCTTTTATTTCTTTTTCTTCTCTGATTTCTGTGGCTAAGACTTCCAAAACTATGGTGAATAATAGTGGTGAAAGTGGGCACCCTTGTCTTATTCCTGACTTTAGAGGAAATGCTTTCAATTTTTCACTGTTGAGGATAATATTTGCTGTAGGTTTATCATAGATGACTTTTATTATGTTGAGGTATATTCCTTCTATGTCTGTTTTCTGGAGAGTTTTTTTTATCATAAATGGTGTTGAATTTTGTCAAAGGCTTTCTCTGTATCTACTGAGATAATCATATGGCTTTTATCTTTCAATTTGTTAATATGGTGTATCACATTGATTAATTTGCAGATATTGAAGAATCCTTGCATCCCTGGGATAGAGCCCACTTGGTCATGATGTATGATCTTTTTAGTATGCTGTTGGATTCTGTTTGCTAGAATTTTGTTGAGGATTTTTGCATCTATATTAATCAGTGATATTTTTTGTGGCATCTTTGTCTGGTTTTGGTATTAGGATGATGGTAGCCTCATAGAATGAGTTTGGGAGTTTACTTTCCTCTGCAATTTTCTGAAAGAGTGTTAGCTGTTCCCTAAATTTTTGGTAGAATTCACCTGTGAAGCCATCTGGTCCTGGGCTTTTGTTTGTTGGAAGATTTTTTATTACAGTTTCTATTTCCATGCTTGTGATGGGTCTGTTAAGATTTTCTATTTCTTCCTGGTTCAGTTTTGGAAGGTTATACTTTTCTAAGAATTTGTCATTTCTTTCAAGTTATCCATTTTATTGGCATGTAGTCGCTGATAGTAGTCTTTTATGATTCTTTGTATTTCTGTGTTTTCTGTTGTGATTTCTCCATTTTCATTTCTAATTTTATTGATTTGATTTTTCTCCCTTTTTTTCTTGTTGAGTCTGGTTAATGGTTTGTCTATTTTATCTACCTTCTCAAGGAACCAGCTTTTAGTTTTGTTGATTTTTATTATAGTCTCATTTATTTCTTTTTCATTTATTTCTGTTCTGATTTTTATGATTTCTTTCCTTCTACTAACTTTGGGGTTCTTCAATTCTTCTTATTATAGTAGCTTTAGGTGTAAAGTTAGGTTATTTATATGATGTTTCTCTTATTTCTTGAGGTAAGTTTGCATTGCTATGAACCTTCCTCTTAGCACTGCTTTGACTGAATCCCATAGGTTATGGGTTGTTGTATTTTCATTTTCATTTGTTTCAATGCATATTTTTATTTCCTTTTTTATTTCTTCCATGATCTGTTGGTTATTCAGAAGCATGTTTTTAGCATCCATATGGTTTTTTTTTTTTTTCCTTGTGGTTGACATCTAATTTTACTGCATTATGATCAAAAAAGATGTTTGAAATGATTTCAATTTTTTTGAATTCATGAAGGCTATATTTATGGCCCCGGATGTGATCTGTCCTGGAGAATGTTCCATGTGCACTTGAGAAAAAGGTGTTGTTTTGGGGTGAAATGCCCTATAGATATCAATTAGGTCTAACTGGTCCATTGTATCATTTTAAGCTTGTGTTTCCTTGCTAATTTTCTGTTTGGTTGATTTATTCATACATGAGTGGGTTATTAAAGTCTCCCACTATTATTGTGTTACTGTTAGTTTTCCCTTTCATACTTATTAGCATTTGCCTTACATATTGTGGTGTTCCTATGATGGGTGCATATATATTTATAATTGTTATATCTTCTTCTTGGATGATCTTTTGATCATTATGTACTCTCTTTTCAGTCTTTATTTCAAAGTCTATTTTGTCTGATATGAGTATTGCTACTTCTGCTTTCTTTTGGTCTTTATTTGCATGAAATATCTTTTTCCAGCCCTTCACTTTCAGTCTGCCTGTGTCCCTTGTTTTGAGGTGTTTCTCTTGTAGACAGCATATATCGGGGTCTTGATTTTGTATCCACTCAGCTAGTTGTTCTTATTTTAGAGACAAGAAAATGTCTTCTAGAGAAGAAACATATCACAGTTTCCAGTGAGAAAGCCTGAACCCAAATAGCTGACTCCTGCATCCTTTCTCTTGCTTCTTCCTTCAGCCCTGTTCTTCCACCAGCTCCAATTCCCAACCCACTTGTCCAAGTTCACTTGTAAAGCCATGTGGAGATAGCTCAGCAGTTCCCTGGTCTCTCATGAGATCATCACTGCCCCTGCCGCCAGTGTTTGTCACATGTTCCCAAGCACGGCAGAAGGGCATCAGGGTGGGATTCTTCCTGTTTCAGGCTGATCATCTTGAGAGATTGGGGCCCAAAGAGAAAATCTCCAATGTAGATTTAAAATTAAATGGCCCTGAAAAACTGCCCTGTGATTTTTGGAGTCTTAAGTCAGAACTATTTCAAAAGCAGGAAGGGGGTGTGATTTTGGCCAAGATGAGGTAAACCCATGTATCTTTCCCACTGATTAAACTTAAAACTCTGGACAAGATACCAAAGAAACTACTTAAAGACTTTAAAAAGTAAATAACAGCAGAACCAATTATTAGATTGGAAAAGGACTAATCCCAGTCCTTTTATTGTCCCAGGACAATGAAACAATAAGAGCAAATTTTTCAAGGCGTTCTACATCCATCTCATGTTGACTTTCTCTAACCCAATGTTAGATTCTAATCTAAAGTGTTTTTGAAATGGACTTGAGACCCATAAGTGAGGCAACGAATCAGTTTTATCAATCAAGTGAATGTTGATCAGCATCACTTAAGTAGAATAAAATACATCAGCAAATTCTGCACAATCTTGGTTTGGAAAGCCACTGCACTGACTGGTAAAAGGGGTGGTCAACTACGCACACGTGGTAGGACATGTGTCATGCTGGTGGCGCCACAGAAGAGTCCCCCAGGAAGAAGACAGGTTTCTGTCTCACCTAGTGAATGATGGCTCCAGAGAAGCACAGGGACTGCATAAAATACTAAGAGTCAGCTTTGGCATTTGAAATTTTCTTGTGGATAGAATAGGCAGTTTCCCCAAATCCATTTATGTCTCCTCCAAATATGTAGACTTCCTGGAGTTTTTATTAGAAATCACAAATATAACAGCAATAGTTTTCAAGTCTCCCTACTTTCACTAATAAATAGTTCTAGTTTTCAACCAACTCTCGATTGTATAAATTGCCCAGCTCCACTCTGAAAGAGAAAGATGTTAGCTTTTCAAAGTTAGAAACCAAAATCAAGACAAGCCATTTTGGAACTCTCTGCATGTATAGTGCATGCATGCTAAGTTGCAACCCTATGGACTGTAGCCCAGCAGTCTCCTCTGTCCATGGGATTTTCCAGGCAAGAATATTGAAGTGGGTTGCCATTTCCTCCTCTAGGGATCTTCCCAACCCAGGGATCAAACCCAGGTCTCTTACATATCCTGCATTGGCAGGCAGATTCTTTACCACTGGCACCACCTGGGAAGCCCCCTCCATGTATAGAGTTGTGTGCAGTTTAACAAACATTTATTGAGGGCCAACTCTACAAGTTGCCATGGAGGACAAAGATAAAATGAATATGATAAATTTTCTATTAAAAAGCATGTGGCTAAATTTCTCTGGGGAAAAAAAAGAGGGGGTTATGCATGATTTCAATTCAAGTCAATTAAGAAAGACTTACTTTGACTTTAAATTTTTTTTATGTGTATATGTAGATTAAGCTCAATGCAAAATTTAAGTGGGGAAAACTCCTAGAACCAAGTAGAATAATCCTACTGAATAAACATGTATACAAACCAAAACACTTACTCAGTGTTACATTCAGAATTTTATTCATCAAAACATGCAGTGTTTTCACCTGGTGATGTCCAGGGTGCTTTCATTTTTGCTCACGTCAAATAGCCCAGGGGTTCAAGTAGGCTTCCCTGGTGGCTCAGATGGTAAAGAATTTGCCCAAAATGCAGGAGAACTGGGTTAGATCCCTGGATAGGGAAGTCACCTGGAGGAGGAAATGGCAACTGACTGCAGTATTCTTGCCTGGAGAATCCCCATGGACAGTACATGAGGTCACAGTCAGACATGATTGAGCAGCTAACACATTCACTTTCAAGTAGAAAAGCACTTGGAGATTCGACTATCTCTGGCATTTCACTTTCTCATAAAGTGTAGTAGCCCATGGAGGCCACGCTGGCTTGCACCCTCAGAAGTTCCACATGAGAGACTTGAACCGCCATCTTTTGGTTTAATGAAAAAATTACCCTGAATGACCAAAACAGTATAAGATAAGCTTGTGTCATTTAATATCTCTGAGTAGTGACTAAGCTGAAAGTGAAAAGAAGAAACACCCAACTCACTGCTTTAAGGGTGATAGGCATTAATTAATTACAGGAATTTGATGATATTTCTACCGCAGGCTACCTGAAATTAATTCCAACCCCACTGGTTACTAGTTTCATTATTCCTGGCAGTAGTTAACTCCTTTATGTCTTAATCCCAAATTCACAAGATCTTGTTATGAAGAGTAGCTGAGATAACCCATGTGTAGCTCTTCACACAGGGCTTAACACACCTTAAGAGTTTATGAAGGTTACCCTTCAGTATAATTATTGGTAATACTATTCTGCTGCCTGAAAGTTCTTGCTAGCTAGATACTATCTGGTTTCCTAAGGTAATAGCATGCTGTCAAAACATCTATATATATAATGTGGGGGAGGGGAAGACAGCCTACATTTTAAACTTTTTTTTAATGTTGGTTTTGTCATTTCTTTTGCTTAAACCCAGTGTTCAGGATGGCCTAATTTTAGAAGCAAATGAACTTAACATTTATTTTCATCACAATTAGAATGATTTGTTCTGCCCTTTCTGTAGGCAGAAACTTAAATCCAAATGAGGTTCTGAAGTGGAAAATAACATTCACAAGTAAGTACTGTCACAGCTTGTGCCAGATGCCACTGTTAGTTTTTAGTGCATTAATTTCAGCATCCTTGTATCCTAATACTAGTTGACACCACAAAGACTCAAGTGTATCAAATCTTGTTTCTTCTCACTTCTAGTCCCTCCCTGCACCATTTGTTCAGTTCCAGGACCCACTCCCTGTTACCAGCAGGTTTATGAATTTATCTGTCTGCCTGTCTACACCCAAGACTAAATTCTCTTCTTAGAAAGTGATTAGGTAGCCTCCTGTTCAGTATCAGATTTCAATTTCCTCACCAGAAAAGTGGACATAGTAATAGTGTCTTCTTAGCACAGAGCCTTTAAGAATTTTCCAGTTTGTTGTGATCCACACAATCAAAGGCTTTGGCATAGTCAAAGGCTCCGGGAGTAGGTGATGGACAGGGAAGCCTGGTGTGCTGCAGTCCATGGGGTCGCAAAGAGTCAGACATGACTGATGGACTGAACTGAACTGAGAACGGAGTCTAGGGCTTCCCAGGTGGCACTTGTGGTAAAGAACTCGCCTGCCGATGCAGGAGACATAAGAGTCGTGGGTTCGATCCCTGGTTTGGGAAGATCCCATGGAGGAGGGCATGGCAGCCCACTCCAGGATTCCTGCCTGGAGAATCCCAAGGACAAAGCAGCCCAGTGGCCTTCCAGCCCATGGGGTCACACAGAGTCAGAAGTGACTGAAGCGACTTAGCATGTAGCGCAGCACAGAGTCTAGCCCACAAGAAAGAGTTTAATGGTAGTTTGCTATTCCTCAGTCACTAAGTCGTATCTGACTCTGCGGTCCTGTGGACTATAGCCTGCCAGGTTCCTCTGTCCATGGGATTTCCCAGGCTAGAATACTGGAGTGGGTTGCCATTTCCTTCTTCATTAATAGGAATTATTATTAGCTATCATGAGTTTTATTATTATTATTAACAAGCTCCATCTTGACATTTTATGTTTTTTCTAAAAGACTATAATTAGACTCTGGCTTCTTATTTTCCCTTCTGGGGTTTCTGAAATCACCCAACTAGGCAGCTGTCCACTAAGCCTAAGCTTACAACTTGGCCCAAATTAGTCCTTAGAGGACTGAGACAAAGTCTTCTTTTATTTTTTATTCACTACAGAAGCTAGCACAAATGTTAATGAAGATTTTAAAATCTTCATCCAAAGTCACAGAATAATTTTTAAGAAGTTGCTTTTTTCTTTTCTTATGTATATTTTAAAAAATCATGATAAAATAATGTGGATTCTCCATTGGGAAAATAAAAGAGAGAGAAAGCTTGAAAATCAGAGTCAATTAAAGAAAAAATGTAAAAGCTTTTGACCCTAGATTAAGGATGTATGTGAGGAGGAAAAAACCCTTAAACCGAGAAGGTTCCCAGGGTAATAATTTCCTTTTTGCTCAGTGACTCTGAAAGCACTGTAATTGTTACTTGGGAACAATTCACGACTTTAAGGTTTGTTTTGGAAATGTATAACAAATACAAACCAACAATTGATGCTTCCAAGTTCAAGTGAAACAAATTTTTGAATCCTTACCAATATTTACTCAGAATCTATGATATTGAGAAAATATTTGCTTTAATAATGCAGCTGCCCACTTAGAGTATATAAGGAAGCCAAATTGTTTTTAAGTTAAGAGGTCCTTCTGCCAAAACCATTTGGAATCACAAACCTAGACTAACAGATTCTGAGGCCAGATCCTACTGTTCTATGGCCACAGACACTTGGAACCCATGTCACACAAGGGAAAACCAGTAGACCATCCACAGTAAAGTTCAGCTCTTTGTGTTCCCCACCGTAGCTTCCTGCTGGCAGCCACTATGTTATTCTGCCACTGTAGGGAGACCCAGCCAATTTGCAAAGTTACACAAATCAATCGTTTCCTTGCCAAGCATAGTGGTTAAGACATTAGGCCTCAGTGTATATCCTGGCTTGGGTATTTACTAGACCTGTGGCTTTAGATGAATTACCTCTCAGCACATTTCACATATTTATTCACTCATTCAGTAAAAGTTTTTTAACACCTACGACGTGCCAGGCACTACATTAACATGGAGGGTACAATCAGTGGCATGTAAAAACAAGCATTGTATCTGAGGCAGACTCCATAGCTGGGCTAACCAGTACCCACTGTCAACTTTCTCCACTGCTTCTGCTCCACTGTGAGCTGCATGGCCAAGCTTAACTTCCTTGAGCCATTTCTTTCATTGGTAAAATAGCTGGGTTGGTCTATATTTCCTCTATGATCTGATCTAGTTCCATGATTATATCTGCCTGAACTCTGGGTGTTATTAGTCAAGTTTCTACCTTGTGTAAGCGCTAAACACAGCTAGGCCAGAGAGGGAAGATAAAACATGCTAGCAGGTGAGGGCCATGAAACCTGGGAGAGACATCAGCTGTTGCCTTCATAGCATGTCCATGGCAGAACCACAGTGGTCTTGGCCCCAAATATCCCCCCTACCAAGGCACCCATGAGTGGTGGGGCCCAGAACCTGGGAGATCACAGCATGTCCTTCCCAACTCCCAGCAATCATATACCAGTTAAAAAAAAAAAGTTAAAACAAATATCAAGGGCCAAAAGAGATCACAACAGAGTGAGATGTCATCTGTCCTAAGGAAGGAAGAAGGGCAGGTCCATATCATTTGCCTAGTAATGAACTGCACATAATACTCACAGCAAGTTTGTGGTAAAAAAAATTTGCTACTGAAAGAGCAGATTTTGCTATTTGACTGTGGTTGTTTTGTATAGTTTTGGTTATCCTCTTGTATTCTCTAAGCCTAGGTTACACCTGGGTGGTGGACCAGTTCTCTCTTTAAAAAAAAAAAAAAAAAAAAAATATATATATATATATTTGACTGTGCTACATTTTAGCCGCAGCATGTGGGGTGTTTAGTTGCAGCATGCAAACTCTTAGTTGCAGCATGTGGGATCTATTTTCCAGACCAAGGATCGAAGCCAGGCCCCCTGCACTGGGAATGCAAAGTCTCAGTCTCTGGCCCACCAAGGAAGTCCACATCCAGCTCCCTCTTGAAGGGTGCTGGAACTCCGGCTGTCATGCAGGGTAGAAGACAGACCCTGAAGAGGACCAGGAACTGGAGAACAGGCCTTAAGAGGCAAGAAGGACTTGCTCTCCTGTTTTCCTTTTCTTGACCTATGCTTTGATGAGCAAACATAGCTAAAAACAGCCCTCCTAATAGAGGGAATTAAGAAAGTCTTTGAAATGGGATTTAGGAAGGAGGTTGTGCAGGCAGAATTGGACTAGGGGAAAAGGAGCCATAATTTGCTCACATTATCCAGATTCGTATTGCTCTGGTTTTAGTTTCCTTTTTATTATTCCCTAGCTTTGGGGTAAATTTATACTTAACTGATTAGCCTCTTTACTACTAAAGGGTATGATAAGAAGATAAAGGTGTGAAGAGAAGGCTTATTTCTCATTTGGGATTTTATCAGAGGAACAAAACAACTAGAAGGTATATAATCATAAGGGATTTGTTATAGGGATTTGACCATAGGTAATTATAGGATCTGCTTAAACAGTCTGGGTGAAGCTGTTGGCTCTGCATCTGGTGCTGGATCCTAAAGTAATCAGGGCAGGAAGTTAGGGAAGGAAGAGGGATGTGAATCAGAGAGAACAAAGACAAACCAGAATACACAGAGATAAACCAGAGCCCACATTTGTCTTCCTGCCTCTAACTCTGCCACGTTGATGATGCAGGGTCCTGCAGGAGTAGCCGGTGCCCTTCATCACAGATCTAAATGTGTACATGGTCCAAGAGTCAGAGAAGCTGCAGGAAGACCTGAGGGGAACTGAAGGGGCTGCAGGCTGGGCTGCACACCCAGTCAGCAGAAATGAGCCAGAAGATAAACAGTCACACACATAAGCGACAGCCCCTGGTGCCTCTAGACTGACTTTCCAGACATAGAAAGGATATGGCTGCTTCTTCACCTTCCAAATCTCATGAAAACTGTCTTTTGTGACCTCTTAACTCAAGCATATGCAAGGAAGCAGTTTCTGGGAAATGTAATTCCAGCTTAGGTAGCCTGACAAAATACAAATCCACCAAAATTCTTGTTTCCACACTTGTACCTGATAATTAAATAAGGGGGAAGTTCTAAGGCCCTCATGATGGAAAAAGTAATCACCTAGTGATTCGAAGAGTACAGTCCAAGAGCTAGGGCAGCATGATCTAGCTGTCCGTACTGTACTAGAAATTCCACTTACAGTGCCAACTCACTAACCTGTAGTATGGAAAGGAGTCTATCCTTATACAAGTGCATGAATCGCAGATATTCTTCAGTATGAGTTGATAGAACCATCTCCTTAAATTTTCTTCTTCTTTCTCCGACATCCCTGCTTCACTGACCATATGCCTGTGAACTTCTGGGTCTGGGACTTCCTTCCCAGTTCACTACACCCAAAGAAAGGCTCTTACTTCACCAACCTAACCATGTACACATTTAACATTCCTACCAATTTTGAAACTATGTCTCATGTTTATGATTAAAGATATATTTTAAATAAATAAGAATGCTAAAATTAAGGATTAAGGGACTTTTGCTTCTGGTTAGAATGTAGAAAGTTTCCAATCACTACCCTCCACCAAACAAGAACAAGCTTAAAAAATGAAAGTAAATTATAGCAAAAACTATTAAAAGGTAGTATATGATTTGACACAAGATCAAAGTATCAAATCATAGCTGAAACAATCAAAAAGCTGAGTAATGAACCTAAATGAACTAAAGCAAACTTAATAAATAAATTCCAACATGGAACTCTTTTTTAAGAGAGGAAAGACACATGCCTGCTTTTATCCCTGGCAGAACAATGGCCTGTGGAATAAATCTGCCATTGACAAGGGTATGGAAAAACCAGCCCTCCTTTGAACACATGTGGGGTGATTTGTGTGGCTGGGCCATATAGCAGAGAAAGATCACGGGATGCTCACTGATTCACATATCCCAAGACATACCAACAAGAAAATACTGATTACTTGCTCTAAACATTTGAACCAAAAGTAAATTGAACTACTGAAAGCTCCTACAAGTCTAGAAATGCATTAATTACAGGTTAGATTGACTTTCTGTTTCTACACCTCCTTCCTCAACCCAGCAGCTCAAGGAAAGAACATACGCTTTGCTGTGGATAAATTATTTACTTCCACCTCTACTATTTTTTACACATGTTGGTCATGAGTAAAAGTATTTCAAGCTATGCAGAGGAGTAAAATGTAACCTAAATTCAACAGCAGAAACTCACCCAGAGATAATGTGATTTTGAAATTAACACAAAGTACTTTAAAATAACTGTGATATGTTTGTTAAGAATATATGGAAAAGGTTAAAAATATGATACCTGTGTGGAATTTCACTAAAGAAATAAAAACTACAAAGAACAAAATGATAAGTCTACAAATGAAAACTACAAAATCAGAAATGAATTCATTCCATGAGATTAACAGAAGACTAGACAACTCATAAGAAAGTGAAACTGAAGATAAACGACTAGAAATTATTCAAACTGAAACAAAAAAAAAGGGACAGTGACCAAAAATGAACAGAGCATCTGAAACCAATAGAACAACATTAAACAGTCTAACATATAAATGAAATCAGCACTGAATATTCATTGAAAGGACTCATGCTGAAGCTGAAGCTCGAATACTTTGGTCACCTGATGCAAAGAGAGGACTCATTGAAAAATTCCCTGATGCTGAGAAAGATTGAAGGTGGGAGGAGAAGGGGATGACAAAGGACAAGATGGTTGGATGGCATCACTGACTCAATGGACATGAGTTTGAGCAAACTCTGGGAGATGGTGAAAGACAGGGAAGCCTGGCGTGCTGCAGTCCGTGGGGTAGCAAAGAGTCAGACACAACTGAGTAACTGAACAACAACAAATTTGAAATTAGTTACAGAAGAGGAGGAAATGAGAAAATGGGGTAAAAGAAAGACATGAGGAGAAAATATTTGATAAATTTCTAAAGTTGATGAGAGATTTTAAAGGCCCTATTCAAGAAATTCAGCAAACTCCAAGCAAAATAAACACAAAGAAAAAAATCTAGATGCATCATAACCAAAGTGCTGAACACCAAAGATGAAGAATCATACAAGCAAACAAATAAAAGAAATGTAACACATTGAGGGGAATAATATTGAAAATGAATCTGACATCTCATCAGAAGGTTTGAAAGCTTGAAGACAATAAAAGAACATGTCAACCTAGAATTCTATACCCAGTAAAAATATCTTTCACACTAAATATAAACATACTAATATATTTAGACAGACAATGCTGAGATAATTTTTTTCCAGCAAGTGTGTGCTATATAAACTATGAAAAGAAGTTCTTTAAGCTGACAGGAGACGATGCCAGATGGAAGCCTAGAACTACAGAAAGGAGAGACGAGCACTAGAAACAAGATAAATATGTGAGAAAAATAAGTTTAATTTTTTTGCAAAGATGATTGTTTAAAGCAAAAATATTGGCAATGTATAATGTGTGTTTGGAGGAAAAAATATGGCAATAAGGGCATAAGTGTGGAAAAGGGGTAACTAGAATTGTACTGTTATATGTTACCTAAATCTTTATGAGGTAATGTATTATTCTTTGAATGTACATTGTGATTACACATGGATGCCTATCATAAACTCTGTAAAGCCACAGTTATTAAGACAGAGTGGTATTGTCATAGAACAGACAAAGAGCTTTATGGAATAGAATGGCAGAGCCACATACAAATGGTCAAATGATTTTCAAAAAAGTTGTCTGTGAAACTCAGTGGGAAAGGAGCATCCTCACAGAGAACTGGAACAATCCAGATATACATATGGGGAAAAAAACTGAACCTAGACCCCTACTTCAGTCTATGTTTAAAAAATTAACCCAAGGTGAATTATAGACTTAAATACAAACCTCAGAGCCATAATGTCTCTAGGAAAAAAATAGGAGAATAATGTCACTCCTAAGATTTCCTAGGATACCAGGAACAGTAACCATAAAAGAAAAAAATGATAACTTGGACTTCATAAAAATTAAAAGTTACTGCTTATCAGAAGACACTATTAAGCAAATGAATAGGACACATACAATCTGTGAGGTCGTAACCATAATGTGACAAAGGACTTGTGTTCAGAATTATAGAGAATTCCTACAAATCAATAAGAAAATACAAACAGCTCAAAAATAACAAAGCGTTTGAATAACACTTCAAAAGGAAGAGTTATGACAAGCAAGCAAATGCAGTTACTCAGCATCATTAGTCATCAGGGAAATAGAAACTAAAGCCACAGCTTCATACTACTGAATGGTTGATATCAGAAAGACCATTATTGAATTACTATTAAGGATGTGAACAACCATTTTGGAAAACTGACAGTTTCTTCTACCTGTACATAAACCTATCCTATAACCAAATAATTCCACTCATAGGTGTTTACTCAAGAGAATCTATAACTATGTCCACAGGAAAAAAAAACTTATTACTAGAGAATTAATAGGAGCCTTATTCTTCGTAGTTGAAAACTTGAAATAGGGGCTTCCCTGGTGGCCTAGTGGTTAAGAATCTGCCTTGCAATGCAGAGGATGTGGGTTTAATCCCTGGTCAGGAACCTAAGATCCCACATACCACAGAGAAATTAAACCTACATGCTATGATTACTGAGCCTAAATGCTCCAGAGCCCACAGATCACAACTAGAGAGAGTCCATGTGCCTTAACGAAAGATCCCACAAGGTGCTAAGATCTCGAGTGCTGCAACTAAGATTCGATGCAACCAAATTAATTAATTAATTAAGTATTTTAAAAGAACTGTTTGTCACCAAATCAAATCTTTTTCACAAAAAACTTGAAATAATTAAAATGTCCATCAACAGGGAATGGAATACTATACAGGAATCAAAAGGAACAAACTACTGATAAATCGACAACACAGGTGCATTTTTAAACATAATATTAAGTGAATGAAGCCAGACACAAAAGAATATATATTAATCCATGATTTCAGGTATAAGGAGTGCAAGGATCTGTGGTAATAGAAATCAGACATGGTTGCCTGGAGCAGGAAGGATTGACTGGAAAGGACAAGAGATCATATTCTGGGGTGATGGAAATATATTCTAGATCTTAACTTGGATTGTGTTACATGGGTGTATACAGTTTTCAAAACTCATCAAACTATACACTTAGTATCTGTGCATTTTATTTTATTTTTAAAGAACAGATTTTTTTCACCGTTTTAAAAGAAACATCTGAAAAAAAATTTTTTAATAAAAAAAAAATAAACATCTGGCTTTGCTGGTCCTTGTCATGGCACACAGTCTCCTCATCGTGGCGCGTGGGCGTTCCCTAGTTGCAGCACAGGCTCTAGTCGCCCTGTGGCCTGTGGGATCTGAATTTCCGAACCAGGGGCTGAGCCCACATCTCCTGCATTGAAGAATCCCCTGCAGATTCTTAACCACTGGACCGCCTGGACAGTCCCTATCTGTGCATTTTATTGTGTAAGTTATCTCAACAAAAAATGTAAATATTTAAAAATACATATTGAAACTATAAGGAGTTGCTGCAATAAATTTACCGCTGATCATTCTAACCCACCTGTACAATAGTAAGCAAGCATTCAGTTCTGAGCTTCCCCAAAACTAAGAAAATGTCTGTATTTTACCTGAGAGTAAAAGTTTTTGACATATAAAGGCTTGTTGGCTTCTCCAGTGGTTCAGTGGTAAAGAATCCACCTGCACTTCAGGAGATACACAGGAGACATGGGTTCAATCCCTGGGTCGGGAAGATCCCCTGGAGAAGGAAATGGCAACCCACTCCAGTGGGTTGGAGAAAGGAGCCTTCCTCCAGTCTATTCCTGTAACTTACAGTAGGAGATATTAGAAAACAAATATAACAATGACTTCCTACTCTGTGTGTGCGTGTTTAGTCACTCAGTTATGTCCAACTCTTTGCGACCCCATGGAGCCCACCAGGCTCCTCTGTCCATGGGATTTCCCAGGCAAGAATACTGAAGTGGGTAGCCATTCCCTTCTCCAGGGGATCTTCCCAACCCAGGGATCAAACCCTAGTCTCCTACATTGCAGGCAATTCTATTGATTACAAATCAAATATAAACTCTGTTGCAGTGTGGCATATAAGACATTATATAACTTCACTCTATTTACCTCCCTAGTCTCATTTGCTACTCCTCCTTGCTTCGTACCTTAACATCTTCTAATATGCAATTGTTAAAGTGTTCTTGCACACTCTGTGTTGTGTGAAATCCCCATGCCTCACTCATACTCTTCCCTGTGCTCAAAATTGCCTTTTCAACCTACCTGATCTTCAGTATCTTACTCATCCTTTTCAGACTTAGCTCAGGTGTCATCTTTTTAGGATATGTTCCTTGAACCATCACTTTCCCACTGTACCCAGAATAGACGTAGCCTTAGGCTATTTTAAGTGCTTCAACAAATATGTACTGAGCATCTACTATGCACCAAGCACTGTCTTAACCCTTGGAATACATCAGTTAACTTATCGAACCACCTTAACATCAGATAAATTTGTTAATTTGCTTTGTCCAGCTAAATTCCATGAAGCCAAGCCATGGTTTTTGAAGTCTGTGCCCATAGCACCAAGCACTGTGCTGGGCACATAACAGCTGCTCACCAAATGCTGGAACAGGACATAAGGTGGCTATGTGCTGGTGAGTAGGAACGGGAAAGACTGATTCTCAAGAACTGTCTGTGAAGCCCCAGCCATGGGGAGGCCCCTCGGCCGTGGGGAGCAGCCGTGCCGCTGAGGGCCACGGGGGAGGGCCAGACTTCATTGCCTGCACAGTTCTGCCTAGACCTGCCCCTGTATGAAGCAACCAGGAATCATTTCAAGACCACATACATGCTGAGCTTTGAGTGGTGGCAGATCCCCGCTGACATCCCACCGAGGGTGTTTAATTGCTGCCCTGTATCCCACACCAGATGTCTTTGGATGGCAGTCTACTTTCTCTCACCCTGGGGTGGCCAGAGGGGAAGTTGGATTAGAGGTAGGTGGGCAATAAGGTGAAGGTTTAAAAAATCATATGCTATGACTGAGTCCCTAAGATGATGTATGAGGTGTGATTATAAAGTAATGAGAGATATTTTCACATGTGACTTGTCTTATGTTTTAATCACACCTCATATATGGAATGTGTGTCATTTTATACAATGTTTGAAAATTACCACAACCTAGGGTATTTGGCAGGAAATGTTAAATTGTTATTGAGTGCTCTTTTGCTAGGAAACTGTACCCTGGTTTCTCCTCAGAGAATGTACGTAATCATAAGACTATGAAGAGCCTTTTCCTTGGAGAATATGTAGTTCTAGGCATGTCACTGATGAGAAGAGAGAAACATTGTATTTGTAAAGTTGTGATCATTAAACACTTCTCAGCCCTGTAACAATTGTTGTAAACTACCTGGCAATGATGATAAAAATGAAACTTTTGTGAATATATAATAGACACACATGTGGAATTAAAGAGAAAGGTTATTAATTAAAATTAATTAAAATTATGAAAGTGATAATAGTAAGGAATTTCTGTAGTAAACAACTGTCATACTTCTTTCAAGCATTTGCCTTTATTATCTAAAGGTCTCCTAATGGAATTCAGGTGGGTATTTGACAGACACTAACATGGAAACATATAGACAGCATTTTAAAAAGCAGAGACATTGCCCCAGAGGTCCCTGAGGTTGTCCTCATTTCTTTTGATTCTTTTTTCTTTTTTCCTCTCTGCTTCATTTATTTCCACCATTTTATCTTCTACCTCACTTATCCTATCTTCTGTCTCTGTTATTCTACTCATGGTTCCCTCCAGAGTGTTTTTTATCTCATTTATTGCATTATTCATTTTTAATTGACTCTTTTTTATTTCTTCTTGGTCCTTGTTAAACATTCCTTGCATCTTCTCAATCTTTGTCTCCAGGCTATTTATTTGTAACTCCATTTTGTTTTCAAGATTTTGGATCATTTTTATTATCATTATTCTAAATTCTTTTTCAGGTAGATTCCCTATCTCTCCTCTTTTGTTTGATATGGTGGGCATTTTTCATGTTGCTTTACTTGTTGGGTATTTCTCTGCCTTTTCATCTTGTTTAGATTACTGTGTCTAGAGTGGGCTTTCTGTATTCTGGTGGTCTGTGGTTCCTTTTTATTGTGGAGATTTTACCCAGTGGGTGGGGTTAGACGATTGGCTTGTCAAGGTTTCCTGGTTAGGGAAGCTTGTGTCAGTGTTCTGGTGTGTGGAAATGGATTTCTTCTCTCTGGAGTGCAATGGAGTGCCCAGTAATGAATTTTGCTATGGGTCTATGTGTTAGGTGTGACTTTAGGCACACCTAGGCAGCCTGTATGTTGACACTTAGGTCTATGTTCCTGCGTTGCTATAGAATTTGCATGGTATGTCTTGTTCTGGAGCTTCTTGGCTCTTGGGTGGTGGAAAAGATGCTCAACATCACTCATTATCAGAGAAATGCAAATCAAAACCACATTGAGGTACCATTACACGCCAGTCAGGATGGCTGCTATCCAAAAGTCTACAAGCAATAAATGCTGGAGAGGGTGTGGAGAAAAGGGAACCCTCTTACACTGTTGGTGGGAATGCAAACTAGTATAGTCGCTATGGAAAACAGTGTGGAGATTTCTTAAAAAACTGGAAATAGAACTGCCATATGACCCAGCAATCCCACTTCTGGGCATACACACCGAGGAAACCAGATCTGAAAGAGACACATGCACCCCAGTGTTCATCGCAGCACTGTTTATCATAGCCAGGACATGGAAGCAAACTAGATGCCCATCAGCATTCGAATGGATAAGGAAGCTGTGGTACATATACACCATGGAATATTACTCAGCCATTAAAAAGAATTCATTTGAATCAGTTCTAATGAGATGGATGAAACTGGAGCCCATTATACAGAGTGAAGTAAGCCAGAAAGATAAAGACCATTACAGTATACTAACACATATATATGGAATTTAGAAAGATGATAATGGTAACCCTATATGCAAAACAGAAAAAGAGACACAGATGTATAGAACAGACTTTTGGACTCTGTGGGAGAAGGCGAGGGTGGGATGTTTCAAGAGAACAGCATCGAAACATGTATATTATCTATAGTGAAATAGATCACCAGCCCAGGTTGGATGCATGAGACAAGTGCTCGGGCCTGGTGCACTGGGAAGACCCAGAGGGATCAGGTGGAGAGGGAGGTGGGAGGGGGGATCGGGATGGGGAACACATGTAAATCCATGGCTGATTCATGTCAATGTATGACAAAACCCACTACAATATTGTGAGGTAATTAGCCTCCAACTAATAAAAAAATAAATAAATAATAAATAAATAAATAAATAAATAAATATAAAATAAATAAAAAAATAAAAAGCAGAGACATGATTTTGCCAACAAAGGTCCATCTAGTCCAAGCTATGGTTTTTCCAGTAGTCATATATGGATGTGAGAGTTGGACTACAAAGAAAGCTGAGCGCCGAAGAATTGATGCTTTTGAACTGTGGTGTTGGAGAAGGCTTTTGAGAGTCCCTTAGACTGCAAGGAGATCCAGCCAGTCCATCCTAAAAGAAATAAGTCCTGAATATTCATTGGAAGGACTGATGCTGAAGCTGAAACGTCAATACTTTGGCCACCTGTTGTGAAGAACTGACTCATTCGAAAAGACCCTAATGTTAGGAAAGATTGAAGGCAGGAGAAGGGGATAACAGAGGATGAGATGGTTGGATGGCATCACTGTCTCAATGGACGGGAGTTTGAGTAAGCTCTGGGAGTTGGTGATGGACAGGGAAGCCTGGCATGCTGCAGTCCATGGGGTCACAAAGAGTTGGACATGACTGAGCGACTGAACTGAATAGTTGATTCACTATGTTGTGTTAATTTCGAGTGTACAGTAGACTTAGTTATGTGTATTCAGACTTTATATATATATATACACACATATACACACATATATATATACACATATACACACATTATATATTCTTTTTCATTGTAGGTTATTATAAGATATTGAATATGGACTTTTAAAAACAGTTCTTGCTATAGCTAAAAGAATACTTATAACTGACTTCACAAGAGAATAACCATATTTTAAGAACCTAAGATTTGAAGTTAAAGATATCAAATGCAAAAAAAAAAAAAAAAAGGAAAGAAGAAGAAAAGTAGCCAATTATGAGACTGATAATAACTGGATTCTGTCTTTGGTCACATGGAACTAAATCAGTGATTATCAATATTAGATCTTGAGGGACAAATATGGCCAACCCAACATAAGAAGTAAAAATGTCAGCAGAATCCAGACTTGCACACAGCAGATTATAAAAAGGGAAATTTAAAAAGCCATTTTATCTGGAGTGTGTAATTTTCAAAATGACTTAGAGCAGTAGTTCTCAAACTTTATGGCTCATAGAAATCACTAGGAATGCAAATTTCTCATTAGTGGTAGGACAGGAATCTGCATTTTATTTTGATGTAGGGGGTCTTCTGATCATGTTTTTAAAGTAGCACATAGAAAGTAGGAATTCTTATATAGTTGAGATTTTTCATTATGACTTTCCTACATAATTTAATATGGCTTCCCAAGTGGCACAGCAGTAAAGAATCTGCCTGCCAAGCAGGAGATGCAAGAGACACAGATTTAATCCCTGGGTCAGGAAGATCCCCTGGAGAAGCAAGTGGCAACCACTCCAGTATTCTTGTCCAGAAAATCCCATGGACAGAGGACCCTGGTGGGCTACAGCCCACAGGGTCTCAGAGTCAGATATGACTGAGTGGGGTTGCAAAGAATCAGATACAACCAAGCAACTGAGCACATAATTTAATAGTGATAAGACTCAGATTTTAAAAATTTAGCAAAACTTACACTTGGGAAATAAACTCATTTAAAAATATTTCCCCTAAGTTTAATTATTTGAGGGGTCTGTATCCTTAGGGTATCTAAGAGAACGCAATGAGAAGTTGCTTTTCTCTAGACTATGATTAATGACTTGAAAATCAAAAAGGAATAGGAGAAATAACATAATATAAAATTTAAGGTTCAATTTTCAAAGTTAGGGGTTATCATTCAATAGATCAGTGTTGCCGGAGGGTGATGATGTGATGTGGATACCAGGTTGGAGGCATTCATATTTGTATGCATCTAATTTGAGTATGCAAATATAGACTTCTCGCTGAGAAGCCCTTTTGCAAATTTTGCCCAGAATTGCAAATGAGAGCTCACAATGTACTACTCCCACAGCCTCCGAAGAGTCCCAAGCTGAGCGGATCCCATCTGCCCGGGGATTCTACCACTTGTAAAAGCAGCAGCTGCCGCTTTTCTGGTCTATGTTGGTGTGAAACTCCCAAGCGAAATAAAAGATTGACATCTGGGCTTAATTTCACTTCAATAGAAACTTTATCATGCTATGTTTGTCATGACTCCAAGAGGGATTTTTAAAATAATTAATGAGAAAGATACATTTCTCAAAACTCCCAGTTGAGTTCTCACACATGTTTTATTACAAAGATGTCTATCACAGAAAAACAGGATCGTATTACTTACACTAATATAAAAGGAGGTTGATAAATAAGGTACTGAGCAACTGTACCTTATTTGCTTCAGCAAATATAGAGGAAAAAGCTAAATTTTGTTCCAGCTTATTTGTGATATTTCCACATAGTAGGAGCTGTGCCAGCAAGGTTTTAAAATCATTGGCAATATATTCATGAAAATGACACAAGGGAGACGGCTTCCATTCCAGTGCCATTAATAGTGGGGGGCGGGGAGGAACACAAGTCAACGTATGTGGTTGCTATGATACAAGGACATACAGATCAGAGCAGGGGCGAAAAGGAGAGCGGCCCATCTTACCTGGAGAAGACTGAAAATCTCCCTACAAAGGTGAGCTGAGACATCTAAAGAAATGTTTAGACCAGGAGGATAAGTGTACCATGTCGGACGTCCTGGGACCCTCATGGGGATTTGAGCAACACCAGCAATTTGATGGGGTACACAGGGGAGCAGATAAACGTCAAAACTAGAGAGGCAGACAGGAACAGGCTGACGGTCAGGAGCTCTGTCTCCATGGACGTTATACCAGAACTGCAAGGGTAGGTCTCCTGCATCAGGACCTTTTAATAGATCCGTAAATGATGATTATATGTGTTGCCAAGATTGACAACTACAGCTCCAATGCATTCTCGTCAATGTTAACATACATGTTGTATGTGAATATTCCACACTTTAATGTGGGGCTTAATGTCATATATGTAAAATACTAAAACCTGAACATTTCTTTAACTTACTGAAAATAATAATAATATAATAATAATTTACTGCAAATAAAGAATATATTATTTTCATTGTAGTTAGGATAACCTGTGTGGAAGAGATTTGAGAAAGGAGATGGAGGTCCAGGCAGGAGGCTGTTCCAGTAGTTCTGGTAAAAAGCATGAAGCCAGGCAATATTCCTGGGGATAAATAGGAGCAACGGAAATAAGACTAGGAAAGAGACCTAAGGGACAAGACTTGATCACAGATGCAGGTGTGAGGAGGAGAATTCAAGGGTAGCTCTGAGGTCTCTGGTCTGCATGGCCTACGGACAAAGTTAGCATGAATATCCTCACTTGAAATATTCAGGTTTTTACCAATTCCATCCAAACCAGCAGGAATACCACTTTTTCCGTGTGTTTCCTGCTATTCCTGATAACAGTCTTTCTTCTGGCCATCCTTAGAAATTCACCTGTATTTCTCTGTGGTGCTCATCATGTCTAACCGTTTGTTGACATGATGTATACCTGAGCCTATACAGTAAATATTCTATTCAGTCCTTCCCAACCATATGCAAGACCTTATAGTTCTGTACAGTGAATAAATGGTAGTATGCCTGCTATGTCTCCTAGAAGTTTCTACCTTGAGATGCAGCTCCAAAGCCACTGTTTTGTTTTGTTAAATTATTTGTTAGAATCCTGTGGACTCTACTTAGGAACAAGTTCAGGGAAACTTGATGGTCCATGATTATGGGCCTGGACAAGGAGTCCCATTTTTTCTCTCAGAAATTATCAAGCCATAGACAACAGGAACTGATATATATATATTTGGCTGCCCTGAGCAACCTGTGGGATCTTAGTTCCCTGACCAGGAACTGAACCTGGGCCCTCAGCAGTAAAAGTGCTGAATCCTCACCACTGGACTTCCAGGAAATTCCCCAAAGCCAGTAT